>NC_068546.1:20952340-21692153 GCF_026212275.2 Microplitis demolitor | reverse complement strand
TTAAAAATGAACTAATCAAACAACACAAAATCAGTGTGTTAAATTAACACACAAAAATGTTAAATGTTTAACACACAATTTTTAACACTTTTTTCTTTACACAAATATCGAAAATGTTTTACAGTGTAATTGTATGTTAAATTAACACACAAAAATGTTAAATATTTCACATAAAATTGTTAACACACTTTTTTTTTTACAAAAATACGAAAAATGTTTCACTGTGCAACCGAAGAAGTTTACGTCTAAACAAATCGCATAGACTGAATTTTTGGAGTAAAAAAATTTTTAATTTTTTGGAGTAAAAGTGTTAATTTCTATGTCTATCAATTATAATGTAAATATTTCAAATAGTATTGTTAAAATTAACATATTTTACATAAATCTACGGGTTAATTCAAATAATATATTGAATTTTACTGTTAGTTTTCGGAGTTGTTTATCACGAACACGTGCTCTTCAGCACGTGTCTGCCCGGCTAGCTCAGTCGGTAGAGCATGAGACTCTTAATCTCAGGGTCGTGGGTTCGAGCCCCACGTTGGGCGTTATTTTTTCATTTTTTGTACTTACAAATCGTTAAAATTTCATTACATAACCAGCACTCATTAATTTTGATTTATAGCACTTGAAAAAGCCATAAAATGCATTTTTTTACATTGAAACTATGCCTTTTTTTCCATTCACAGGCAACATAAATATAATTATATGTAAAACAAGTAAATAATGTAATTCTAAACATGATTAGACATCTGTAAATATAATAGAGACAATATAACTTGAGTTATTCTTCATATTACTGAGTATGACTCAAAAAACAATTATAAATTTATTTATATTAAAATGTATGAGATATTGGAGCGAAAGGTCTCAATGCTTTCGCAATGTTCACACGTACTTGTTTTTTTTTTTTTTTTTTTTTTTTTTCTATTAAATTTTTTACTCTTGTACGCTCGTTGGTCAAACACACGTTTTTTAGTAAATTCATATAATATGAATCGGTTTTTATTTTATCGAACATACAATATACTAGAATCCATTCGCTTACGACCTCGCAAGATATGAGATTTTATTTGGGTACAAACAGTATTGTCCGTTTATTGTCAACGTAGACAGATTATTTATTATCGATTTTCTTTAAGTGTTGGTATAATTATAAATATATAAATATATCAAGGAATCACAATAAGTATCAGCAGCCAATCCTATTAGTGGGTAAGTCTGCTAATTATTTAGTTACTGGTTTTTTCAAATTGTGTGGATTACCAAAAAATCACTTGTGTAATTTTTTTTTTTTGACTACTTCTCAATGGATTTAAAAAATTTTTTGTGTAAAAATGGTCCCTGAATTTACATGGTGTTAAATGTGGTGTACTTTTAACACATGTTTTTTTTTCACACCGGTGTTTGACTTAGAACTCATAAATTTTGTAATCATAAATAGAAAAAAAGCGCGAAAATTTGAGTTTTAAATTCATTATGCAAAAAATTTCTTAGGTCAAGTAAAAATTTCATTGGGGGTATTTACGACCTTTATAAGATTTTTTATGGTTTAAAGTTGATAAATTAATGATTCTATTAGTGATATTAATTAATAATTAAAACTTAGAATAGAAATTTCTATAAAACCATTTTTTATCTCGCCCTAATGAGAACTTTTTTTTTATTTTTTTTCATTGACAGCATAAGTCATGTAACTTGTCAATGTTCTAAAATTTATATATATGTATATATATATTGTTAAAAATCTGTATTGTATGGTAGCAAAAAGCTTAGACTTAATGGTCAATTAAATAAAATTTTTAGCCCAGCGGTGTTTAAGATTTTACACCAAATCATTTGCACCAGATCGCAGGCTCATAGTTTTTTACTGCGTATAAAAAGCTAACAGTAAAAATGATGAATCATTTTTACCCTCAATGACCCATTTCCGCCCCTCGTGAATTATAAAAGACTGGGAAAGTTAGGCGAGGCCTAGGATTGACCTACTTTTTATATTAAAGAATCGATACACGCATTACAGTTACGCGGGTCCTGGAGTTTACACGAGGGTTGTTTGTAATAATTCCCAGTAGTCGACTACCACACATCCTATTCTACTTAATTATTTATTTTTAATTAATTTTTTTTTGCCACCGACGCGCCATGACTCTTCTTTAAAAATAGTTCTGTTAGTATTTAATTCAAGTTTATTTTAAAAAGTGTTTTATATTTTCTCAGTTTCAAAAATATAGGTCTGACCTTGACCTTGAGCTCATTTACGACTATTATTATTTTTTACTTAATTTTCTTCATTAACTTTTTTTAGTTAACTTCTAAGTGTTTTCTGACTAAAATTAATATCATACATTTTTTTTTTTATTCAACACTAAAATTTGGCTAATTAGTATATTTATTAGGCGGCAATTTCTAAACTACTTAAATATTTAACAGGTAAGTTATTTTAAAAATCTTGTAATTTTAAACACATGAGCATATTAATGGATGTCAATTTGTAAATTCCGTTTGTCTACAGAAAGAAAAAAAATAAATTTTAGAAACTTTTTTTTTATGCCTATAAGAAATTGCGCGAAAAATTTCAATGTAAAATATTTTTTGTGTAAAAGTTCGAAGATTTTATTGAAAATAATTTTTTGGAGAAATCTGAATTTAGTTTGAAATTTGCTGATTTTTTTTTTTTAAATAGTGTAAATAAATTTTGATTTTTCAGTCAAATTATTCTTCAAGTTCAATATGAAATTAATGATAAAATTTTTTAAAATTCATTACTTAAAAAAATACTTTTTTTCTCAGGGTAAAATATTAATTGTCATTAAAATTTTTAAATTAGTTTAGAAAAATATATACACAGAAAAAAATAATATCTTGGCGGAAAAAATTATTTGCATTACGAATTGAAGAAAAAAATTTTTCTTTCCACAAAAGAAATTGTTTTTCTGAAAAATATATATGCAGAAAAAAAAATATTTCTTGACACTAGAAAAATTCTGCATTAAAAATTATAAAGAAAAATTTTCTTCTAAAAATTTTTTTTTTAACTCAGTAAAATTTTTCTTCTAAAAATTTTTTTTTTAACTCAGTAAAATTTTTCTTGCGCTCCGAAATCTTTTTTTCTGTTTGAAAA
Source organism: Microplitis demolitor (assembly GCF_026212275.2). Lineage (NCBI taxonomy): Eukaryota > Metazoa > Arthropoda > Insecta > Hymenoptera > Braconidae > Microplitis > Microplitis demolitor. The sequence continues at coordinate 21,689,032 of NC_068546.1, read as the reverse complement.
TATACAGAAAAAAAAATACAAAATCTGCAGATTTTGAATTAAAAAAAAAACTTTAATAATTTTCTAAAATCTCAAAATTAAAATTGTAGTATTTTGTCATACAATTAAACATCTCTTCAGACCCTTAACTCAATGTAAATTAACCCCTCCTTTTTCGGAGCAACAATGAACCCCATAGTAATTACAGAGTACATCGACAAACGTGAATTGAATTGTTGGTACACAATAACCGATAGTTTCTCGACCTCAAACTCCAATACATTTATTTGTATATATATATATATATATATATATATATATATATGTTGTCTTCATTATATTTCTAATATTCTTTATTAAGATACAAGTATTAAGTATTATAATATTAAGAGGGCTGAAAATGCCTAGCGTCTGCGCGCTGTAGCTTCTTACTGGCTATGAATATCACCAATGAAATAGTCCACCGGAATGTATGGTTCCGCACTCGTGCAAATTATATGCTCATTGTAGCCCCAGTCATCGGCCAATACACATTACCGCGCTACTACATTTATTTCAAATATCCGATAACTTGTTATTACATTCTGTGTTATTTTTAACCATTTTACCCAATCGTGAATAGTTGGAAAATATTACAGTGAAAGAAGTTTCACCTCAAGAAATTTTCTGTCACAAAAAAGGTAATTTTTCATTTAAAAAAAAAAAAAAAAAAAAAAAAAAAAAAAAAAAAAAAAAAATTAATCAAATACTTGAATTAAATTTAATAATTAACAATAGAGTAAAAATTAAAAATAGATAATTAATAAATTTATATTACGGTAGTAATTACTCGTACGAGCTAAAAGAACGTATCAAGTTATTAAAGTTAAATAAAATTAAAAATTTAAATGCCATAGACTATTATCTTAAAATATGACAGGGGACTTGTGAATTATATACTTCTTTTTGTTGTCGTCGCCGACTGTTTGTAATCGCTGATAATTATCCTTCTTCAGTTAGCAGTATTTAATTATCGCTGTGTGTATACACACAATATTTATTCAAGTCGTGCGTGGTTTTTTACATGTTTATATTTTTATTATTGATACTTTATTTTTTTTATATAATAAGTTAAGAGTTATGACTTTTTGGATTAAAAGTTTTGGAGGAAAAAAAATATTTTAAATTCAAATTATTACATTGATGCACCTGTCAAATTTATCGAAGTGTGTTTTGGATTTTTTAAATATCCTTTTCTATAGAGAAAAACTCGGCCAAAGTCTCTAGTTACTGTACTAGTGTAACGAAGATACAATTTTCCCACTGGGTGAAAATAAGACGACTTTGAAGATTGTCAATTGACAATTTAATTAAATCCTGCAGGTCCTTATTTTGGGTCTAATGTAATTTAAATTTTTAAATCCCGCGTATTGTGTTCTTTATCTGCTGGTATTTTTTGGAAATTTTATAGCGAGACATTTTTTTATTCTTGTAAAATAGAGAGGGTGAATGTATAGTTTAGTGTTTCGCGATATCAAACTGTACTCTCGGAGAGTATTGATTAACCTCCGAGGGGTTGATGTTATGTACGATTTCACTCCTCTTTCCTCTTTTTATTCTACAGCATTTTCTTGTCACGGATGATAAAAAATTGGGGGTAAATTTGGAATGAATGGATTTTATTTCAATACGAACTCACTCCGTTGACAGTAAAAATTTTTTCGTATTTTCGTAAAGAAAAAAGTGTTAAAAATTTTGTGTTAAACATTTAACACTTTTGTGTGTTAATTTAATATACAATTACATAGTAAAACATTTTTTGTATTTGTGCAAAGAAAAGTGTTAAAATTTTTGTGTTAAACATTTAACACTTTTGTGTGTTAATTTAACATACAATTACATAGTAAAACATTTTTTGTATTTGTGCAAAGAAAAGTGTTAAAATTTTTGTGTTAAACATTTAACACTTTTGTGTGTTAATTTAACACACTGCTTTTGTGTTGTTAGATCAGTTTATTTTTAACACAAAAAATGTTAATTGAAACAAAAGTAACATTTACTGTGTTACTTTCTAAACACGTGTTAACACTTTTAAAATGTAACTTTAACATAGAGCGCATGTTAATTCATTAAAGTAACACTGAGAATGTGTTAAATTTACCGTAGTCACTTGTAAAGCTTAACATAAATTTTTATGAGTCTCAAAATAACACAAATAAAAGTGTTAAATTAACACTTCATGTGTTGCAGATAACATTTCAATGTGTTAAAGTTTCAGAACCGGTAACAGAAAATGTTAACATTTTTTTGTGTTATTTTTTTAACACAAATGATAAATGTTTAAACAACATAAAAATATGTGTAAAATTTTGTTTTAACACATAGTTTTGTGTTAATTTCTATAAAATTTTTTTACTGTGTACTGGGAGTTAAAAAAAATGACTGCATACGGAGTAAATACGGAGTTAAATTTTACAGCTGAGTAAATTCGGAGTGATCTGGATTTTATTAAAAATCTGCATTTACTCCGATTCGGACTTTTAATATTAAAATAAACTCCGGATTTAATCCGGAAATTTTTTACACTGCATGACACAGTATCTTTATCAAATGAATCATCTACGCAGTTATTGAATTATGATAACTATTTTTTTTTATAACAACAATAGCATATTGTCGAGTGTAATTAATTGAATAATTAGAGGAAAATATATAACGGTAATATAAAAAAAAAATGATTCATCTATTAGCACGTGCCGGTAAATAGAGATGAATGAATAATATTAAAAGTACCAGGTGCTTCGCTTTACATTCCCTTTTGTTAAACAAACGTTTGCTCTTTTTACATCTCATTGCTAACACTTGGCTATAAATTTCGATAAACTGCTGGAACTCATTGCAAAACCTGATAATTGCCGATGTATAATTGCTTGAATTCAGCCTATCATATTCCTTACTGAAACATCAATGTCGAATTTTTATAAAATATTGTGTTTTACAGTATAAGATAAGAATTTAAAAACCTTTTTTTTTTTTTTTCAAATATTAAAGTGATTTAAAAATAATTCATTGTACAATTTTTTAAAAGTAAGCAAAAGTTATTACAATACAAAAAAAAAATTCTTGGCTCAACAAAATTTTGTCTACATAAATTTATGAAGTTTATGTAGCAGACAAATTTAAAATTATTAATTAATAGAGCAAATAATTAATAAAATAAAATTTAAAAAAAATGGGCATTTAAAAAATTTCAAATTAATAAGTGAATTTTTTTAATTATTTACTCTGTTTATTAATAATTCTAAATTTGTCCTGCTACATTCACACTTGTGAAAATTTCTGTATAAAAATTTCCCAGATCAAGAAAAAAATTTTCTTAGGGCCAAAAATTTGAAATAGAAAATTGAAAATAAAAAATAGTTACTGAGTTAAAATAGAATATTGTTATCCAATTGTTTGTTGAGTTGGTCAGGACTATCATCCATGTCCTCATTCGACATCTATTATAGATAAAAAGTCGCACTTGTTAATAATTATGTGGACATCAATTCATCAACGTGATGATAAGCCAACAAGTTTATTTTTTCATAACAAATTTAAAAAATATATAATTGCAGTATATAGTACATATATATAGACATCAATGATGAGTCAGAGTAGGATTCCATCTATAAAATATTCTGTCATAAAATTACAATGAAAAAATCGCTCCAATCTTCAAATGCCCTGAGGCAACTCCGGATTTTCCTTTACACATGATACATTTCCAGAGTTTCCGTCGTTTGATTGTGCAGTTTCCCTACTTCTGCTCAGTTTTCTTCCATCAGTACTGTTCCGATAGTAACCGCGGATCAACCGGATGTTTCGGTTCATTCGATCTAAAGAAACGCGACGTTTATTTTACCGCATACCGCCACAGCGCACGTGTCATATTTTCTATTGTCACTTACTCAAGACATTGCTGTATCGTAAAATGCGTGTTATCAAATTGTGGATGTACTCTGATAAATTCAAATCTCGTAAGTGATTTTAATATCTATAATTCGTCTTCAAATTTTAAACCTTGAAACAAGTCATCAAATGCTCAATAATTTTATTAGCGAGCAGGAGTTTTTTTTTCACACATCATCGCAATTGTTCAGATAATAATTATATGGATATTGAATATTTTCGCACATTTGTCTTATTGTTAAATCGTCCTTACAATTTTCTCCTTGGATAATTTTTCCATATATTTTTGCGTACATCAAGTAATTTACTGCGCAAGGTTTTTTCAATCTGACTATTTATTGTATCATTCCTACTAATTTTTATTTTGTTAAAAATTCAGTTTCCGTCATTCATTTAAAAATATCCATTACTATCAATATAATTTTAAAAACCTAATTATGTATAATTATATATGATTATATACAATTATATGTGAAAAATGACCCAATATAATTATATATAATTACTTATGTTTGCCTGAGTAAAAAAAGTAGATGTAATTATATATAATTATATGTAATTTTATACAATTTCATATAATTAGATACAATTATACATAATTTATATATAATTATATATAAAAAAAACTATCAGATATATTTGTGTATAATTTTATATAACTACATGTAATTATTTATAAAACATCATTGTATATATATTTATATATAATTTTATATAGTTACATTGGGCCATTTTCTGTATATAATTATATGTGACAAATGACCCAATATAAATATATATATTTATATGTAATTTTATACAATTTAATATAATTAGATACAATTATACATAATTTATATATAATTATACATAAAAAAAGAACTATCCGATATATTTGTGTATAATTTTATATAACTACATGTGATTATTTATAAAACATCATTGTATATATATTTATATATAATTTTATATAGTTACATTGGGCCATTTTCTGTATATAATTATATGTGACAAATGATCTAATATAATTACATATAATTTATATATAAAAATCTACTGTATATATTTATATATAATTTTATATAATTACATTGGACCATTTTCTATATATGATTGCATACATTTACATATTATTATATATAGATTATAATAATCAGATATGAATTGCATATAATTATGTATGACCATATATAATTATATATAATTTCTTTTTCCCAGTATAAATGTATGCATTTATAAATTTAGATTACTATACTGTACTCTTGAAAGTAAACCTTGATTACAGATCATTTTATTTAAAATTTGACAGAGTAACTGATATGCGCGGCAATTTAAAAAGAAATAGCAAGGACCTCGTCCCTTGATTTATTCAGATAAATCACAATTTATCACATGACTTACGACTTTAAATAAAATTCAATCGTATCCTAGACTCAATACATGGCATTGACATTCTACTGTAGTAAAACTGGTATAAAAGTACCAGTATAAGGACTCATTCAATAACATTCAGTTTATATATCTCCATACATTAATATACATATAATATATATATACTAAATACATACAACTGTACATTTATCTCACAATACCCAGGCAATAATAACAATAAATACAAACATTCATTATTAAACTCCATTATTAATACTCTGAGAAAGTTTTACTCAAAGGTTCTTCCCTTAAATTTAAATTGAAGTTGCGTCAGTGCGAAAATGCGGGTGCTATTAATTAACTTCAATTGGATTATTTCAATTGTAGTTTGTGTAGTTAAATAAAATAACTATAAGTCTAGTCTCATTGGTTTATTTTTAAACTTAAACTCATGACCAGTAGCCAAGAATTACGTCACTATTTAAAAAATAAAAAATTATTTTATATTTATAATAATTATCTATGTCGTAAAATCCATATTATATTTATAATAAGTGACGCATGAAATTTAAAGTAAAAAAAATTTCAAATTCGTAAAAATTTAATATTCTACTTGTTAACAAAATATTTAATTTAAAAAAAAAAAACCTGGTAAAAATTGAAATAAAATAATTTATTTATATGGGTAGAGCCTATAACATAAGAAAGAAAAGAAGTGTACTGATGTATATATAATACATGAATGCTAACGTAAAGTTAGTAGCCGATGACTGATGACTCTTGGCTGTTGACCAATCAACCAGTGAATAAATTTTCTTTGGTTTAACATCATCATAATTTTGAATTTTTACTCCTATCTGCGATGGTATTTACCGCACTTTTAACTTGACACGCTCGTTAGCACCATAAAATACACACGGGATCATTATTCCATCTTATAGACTGATGCTGCTGTATACAAGACGAAGACAAAGCTGCCGGCTGCTCGTGCTTGGATGTCAAACACCTGCATTGCTTATATTTTATTTAAGATCCCAAGGCTGGCACACGTCTATTTTGCTTCGTATAACAGTAGGCTGCATACATTAAATCTGTACTAAAAAACATTTTTGAACTCGGTGTGAAAATTACACCAAATATCGTGTTAAATTTAACCGGTGTAAATTCAAAATTTTTACACCGTCGACCGTGTAAAAAGTAAATTACACCATTTTAAAATTACACAGTAAAAAACATTTATAGAAATTAACACAAAACTGGATGTTAAAACAAAATTTTACACAAATTTTTATATTGTTTTAAAATTTTTCATTTGTGTTAAAAAAATAACACAAAAAAATGTTAACATTCTCTGTTACCGGTTCTGAAACTTTAACACATTGAAATGTTATCTGCAACACATGAAGTGTTAATTTAACACTTTTATTTGTGTTATTTTGAGACTCATAAAAATTTATGTTAAGCTTAACAAGTGACTACGGTAAATTTAACACATTCTTTGTGTTACTTTAATGAATTAACACGCGCTCTATGTTAAAGTTACATTTTAAAAGTGTTAACACTTGTTTGGAAAGTAACACAGTAAATGTTACTTTTGTTTCAATTATCATTTTTTTGTGTTAAAAATAAACTGATCAAACAACGCAAAAGCAGTGTGTTAAATTAACACACAAAAATGTTAAATGTTTAACACAAAATTTTTAACACAAATACAAAAAATTTACACCATTCGGACGTCATTTTTGAGCTCAAATTTTTTACAGTCTACAGATATTTTAATTTTCTTCATCAATAATAAAATTATAATTTAATATAAAAATTTTCATTTTTTTTTTTTTTTTTTATATTAGAGACAAATTCTATTTTTAACTTAAATGAATCAATGATTACTTAAAAAACCATAAAAAAAAAAAATCAAATCAAATACTAAAACTTTTTATGACGGGAGTGTCAGTTTGCTAAATGCGACAAACAAAACTTAATAGTGTTAAGAAGTAATATTTGAGTTTGGACCTTTGGTCTACACTATATGTTTACATATATATAAATACACTAGACTCATTATATTTTTGACTTTTATTTTTTCATGAACACTTTACTTTATAGTGTGTTTCTCTATTTTCACTCTCTTTGAGTGACATTACATTAATAAAAGTCAGTCCCTGGAATGCATTCCTTTATATTTCTCATGAGTTCACCCGCTTCAATGGTCCTTACGGATTGTTTTGTAAACAAACGGATAAACCTCGACTGGATGACGGAATGCGTCAATGTTCATCGACAACGATCCGAGTTACTGACTCATATATATGTCGTATAGAGAGAGAAGTCAGAGGGAAAAGACCATATCGTACCAGATCGACACATGATTTCTCGTAGTTGAAAGAGAGCACTCGACCAAGAGAATGCCGTGTATTCATTACTTCTTGCCTAAGCAGAAATAAATATCGTATTGAATCTCATTGTTTATTTTTACGAAGTTTATGGGTAAAATTGTTGTATTTTTGGTGCGCAAACTTTGTTGTTTTAGCAAAATGTGCGAAGTTGATTTTAATTATAGTGTAAATTTGAATTTGTATTTTATCAGTTGGTATATCTCAGTGTGTATACAACTTGTCGCTGATTCAGCCGGTATTGCATATCATAATATTATTTTTTCAGTAGCATATATAAACAAATTCTCGGGAAAAGCCCGCGGGAAAATTTTAAATTGATTAGTAAAAAAAAACTAGAGATATGCGAATAGTTCGAACCTAAGAAAAAAAAACTGAGGTAAGCCCAGGCGGTGTAAGTGTTAAAATTTTTGGTGTTAAAATAACACCACTGCTGTGTAAATATTCACTACTGGTGTTAAAAAAATTTCTCGGTGTTAAAATATTTTTCGGTGTACAAAATATTTCTTTTTTTCTAATTTCTATACATGGAATTTTTTTACACCGATTTAACAACGGTATTTTAACACCGCCATATTACACCACCTACATCAGTGTTATTTCATTTTAACACCACGTGGTGTCACAAATAACTCGAAACTTTTAAATACGAAAGTTGACAAATAACTCGAAAAGTTACGACTAATCCGATTTTATCGAACACGATTCGCACATCCCTAAAAAATAAATAAAAAATATTTGTCAATAATTATTTTATGTGACCTGGAAGAAATAAATAATAAAACCTACGTAGTACTATCTGTGGCAAACACTGCCAAACCCTTGTATGATTTAGATACCAAGTAACGCGACATGTTTTACTGGCGCTCAGCGAAATCAATAGATAGAAGAAAGTATTTTAAGCAACGCACTGAATAAAACGTTATCGATAATCGCGACTATATATGAGGATTGCCAAGTAAAAGTTAAAAAATCAATAATGATGATTCATTTTATTAATCCATTTAAATTTATAGCCATTGGTAAAATGAGATAAATACAAATTTTGACGATACTTATGAATAATTAATTAAATAAATTTTATTTTTTATTACTTAGGAGATAATTCAGAATGTCAACGACAATCTACATACATATTTAGGCCACTCAAACGGTTTTTTTTTAAAACCATAGTACCGCCGATTACTGGGGACGGTCTAAAGAGCATGTCCCAGGTTCCATTAATAACTGAAGACCAAACTACTAATGGGGAAAATGATCCTCACAATAAAGTCATATTGGAAGTGAGTATAAATATCTATATCTACATTTATCAGGGGAGCGCGAATAGTCTTCGAATCAAATCCAGTAAATTTTCAAATTATTTTATTAGACTTCAAGTCTTCAGTTTGAACCTTGAGTATAAAATTTTATCTAACTTGTAATAAATAATAAAAAATTTACATGAATGACACGAATTATTAATCATTGAGGTTCGAATTATTTCCACTCAATTATTTAAAATAATTTTTATTTAAAATAAAAAAATTAATTAATTCAAAAGGTTGGTTTACCTGGAGACACCTGGAAGTACTGCGTAGATCGGCAAACTTTAGCAGACAAGTCAGAATGGTTTCGCGCTTTACTTATGGGGGAAATGGCTCCTCCTCCAAGCAACCCACCCCCAATTATTTGTTTACAGCACGTAGAAAAACGTGCTTTTGATCATCTCTTCAAGTAAGTATGACTAATTCCTACCATCTTATATTTACAAAAAATAATCCCCACTTACCTTATAAATAATACTGTAATTATTGTGATTCATCAGATATTTTCGCGAGGAACCAATAAACTTTCATTCTGTTTTAACTGCACGAGCAACTTTGGATGCTGCTCATTACTACTTATGTCCAGAACTCGCAGTAATAGCCGTTGAATATATTATCAAAAATTTAAACTCATCAACAGTTCTCAATGTTTATCACGGACTCAGTCTTTACGCTTTAACTGATGTTGACGTAAATGAACAAATCCCATCTGCGCCACCCGAAAATGATGCTGCTGAAATTGGTAAGATAATATAAAAAAATGTTATGATCAGAATAAGAATAAAGGAAGAGAATTCGTGCAAATTTTCCTGTATTAAATTGACGATCGCGAGCAAGTTCACGTGAATTAAATTTAAAATATTCAAATTTCGAATGTCATAAAAGAATGTCGAAATTATGGTTGTGAAAAAAATGTACCTATAAGACAATCAGTAAGATAATTAGCAAGATCATCAGCAAAACCATTAGCAAGACTTGCTCATTATTTTTCTGGTGATCTTGCTAAGTGTCTTGCTGATTGTCTTCTTGCCAGTCTTGCTAATTGTCTTGCTGATTGTCTTATTGGCATATTGTTTTCACAACATTCTTTTATGACATTCGATACTTGAATATATCTTTTATTTGAACTCATGTGAATTTGCTTGCGATCGTCATTTTGATACAGGGAAATTTGCCCGAATTCTCTACTTTCATTCTTATTGTTGAGCACAAATTTCTGTACCTTGGTTATGATAATAATTAACAAGTTTATAATAAAATATATAATATTTTTTATAACATATCATTACTATCATGTTATCTCAGCTGTAGCATGCACTAAACTCCTTATGGCCTGCCTGGCAGTAATTGATTCCGCACCGGATCAAGTGCTACGTCAAGAAGGCTTTGAAGAATTGACTGTTGAGGAAATCGCAAGTCTCGCTTCTAGAGATGACCTCAGACTTGCCAAAGAAAGCGTTCTGTTCGGAGCACTTGAGAAGTGGGCAGCATCTGAATGTAGGAGACGTGGCATCGAGCCAACGTCTCACAATAAACGTTCAGCGCTTTCTGATGAAATTTGGTACAGTGTAAGATATCTTCTTATGAATGATCAAGAATTTATTCAAGGTCCGATGGCCAGTGGAATTTTGTCAAGTGAAGAATCAGCTGCAATCGTGGCCAAAATTCTTGGGCACAGTAACCAGCAGGATAATGATCAATTAGCACGATGTATTGCACCGTACAGACTATCGACGACACCTCGTCGACGGAAAACACCCACCAAAACTAAGTCTGGCATGAAGCCTGGTAAAAAAGAACGTGAAGATAATAAAAAAAATAGAAGAAAAGAGTGTACTAGTCAAGGTCAGCGAGCTTGCGCTCGCGTGGGAGATTTGGTTGTTCGAGTTCTCGCTTGTGTTTTCGACTGATGTGAGACCCACAGAGACTATTAGGTTTATTTAAATTATATTTTTATTTCAGCTTTTAGTATTTTTATTACTTAAAACTTAACGTGATATCAGACTGACAATTTTTATTTTATTTTTATTTTTTGTTACTGAAAAGATACAAAAGATCCTCTTGATCTCAAATAATTATTTAAATAGTAATAGAGAAAAATCGTGTTGATTTATTTGAATAATTTAAATTTTATATGGCTAAATATATTAATTAGTTTTTGTATAGAATCTGTGACATCTATCAGTAATTTGTTGTATGCGATACGCTGTAAAAAATTTGCGAAATGAATTCGGAGAATTTTCTCCCTCGGGATGAAATTAATTCCGGGGAGTTTAATTTTAAATTTTAAATTCGGTTCAGAGTGAAATTGACTTAAAAAAAAAATTGTTTTAATATCAAAACTCTAGATCAAAGTGAATTCGGATTGAAATAAACTCCAGATCACTTTGAATTCACTCAAAATTTTTTACAGTGTATTAAAAAATTTAAAATCAATTGATTTCAAGTCCTGAGTGACGAGTATAGTAAATGTTGTGTATTTAATGTTGATGTTATATGCGTTTTAAATGTTTCAATTATATTGTGAAATTGTTTTGCATGAAAATTATGTCAAGAAAAAAAAAATTATTAGAAAATTTTTTTCAAAGTTATATGGCTGGTCCAAAAGATTTTATTTTTGTTGGACTTGATAATTTATTAATTTTATCATAAAAATTTAAACTCATTTTACTGATTTAATTATTATTTATAAAAATCTAATTATTTCAGAAAATATGTTGATGTAAATATATAGACATATAAATATTGTTGTGCTATCAAGTTCATGTTACCATTATTCATGTAATAAATATATACATTTGCCAAAACAAATGTTCTTTATTTTATTTTATTTTCCAGTAGTACGAACACGGTTTAAAATGTTTTAAATTTTCACGAATAGTTGTCATGAAAATTATTATATTTTGAAAAATAAAATAAAATAAAAATATGCACATGTAGAAAATTTTAAAAACTATAGGTGCAATTTTTTCTTTTTTTCAAATTTATCGTTTTTCGAGAAATTTTAAGTTTTGAAACTAATAGTTTTTTAAAAGATATTTATTATTTTACAAATTTTATAAGAAATCTTAAAGGAAATAGAAAAATTATTCATCTTTACACTAAAATCTAAAAATAATTCTCAAAATAAATTGGATCAAAATAGAAACGGTATTTCATGAAGTATAATCAACTTTTTTTTTACAGCATTAAAATGGTAAATTTATTTTGGCTAAGAGCAGTAAGTTATGAGTCTAAAAATATAAAATGATAATAAATATTTTCTGTGACGTATGAAAACATATATTTTTAAAAATATTCATCGAAATAAAAAATTATAAACCCGTCAATTTTAATTATTCTATTTTCGAATACTATATAAATATTTTATAAAAATAAGTTTTTATAAACTGTTAGAAAAATTCATTAAATTTGCTGAACTACTAGAAAATTTTATTGAATATCATAAAATAAACAAAGCATAAATCAATTTTATAAAACTTCAAACTATTTTTTATGGAAATGATTTTTTTGAAACGAAAAAAAGAATAAAAATTTCTATGACTCCCAGGACCAACCTGTACGTCTTATTTATTTACAACTTGGCTTTGAGACAAAATTTGTTCTGACCTTTTAAAAGACATCTTAAAGTTGTCTCTGTTCTGCTTGAGAATGACATAATTGCAGGAAAGCAATTACTCATGCTGTTTCCCTAAATTAAATACGATTAAAAAAAAAAGCAAAAATTTTTACTCACGTTAATTACTCGATCATGATTTGTTTGAAAAATTTTTTTCTGTTTTCAAAGTATATTTATACATATTAGGCCTTGGACTATATCCGGCCAACAGTCAAATTCAAATTCAATTTTCAATTTTTATATCAAATCAAATCCTGCAGATCGACAACCGGACGAATGATGAATTTCAGGATCAAAAGATAAAAAATACAAAAGCATATAAATATATATATGTATATGTGTATATATATATATATATATATTATAAAGCCTCTAGCAATTCTATATCCGACCGACTCGAATTTAAATTCAAATTTAAATTAAATTGACAGGTTCGTGATAGAACGAATCTTTGTACAAAAGACGTCATAAGTTTATAAAAATTTTTATCGATTTTCATTAGGATTTTGAACCCACATCTGTCCAGTGGTCGAATTCAAGAGCCCCAAGTTTTACGCCTTAGAGAAAAACTTAAAATATAAATAATATCATAGCGCCCTCTATCAACGAGCACTAACTTCTTTTTCAATACCTCCTGTTGGTAAAAGAGCGCGCTGTTTAAAATTTTCATTCTCCATTTCTCCTGAATGTCAATACTAACCTAAAAATAAAAACAATTTTCATAACATTACAATTGACTAATAACTAATTTGATTTTTAAAAAAGTCATCAGTATGATTTAAAAAAGTATCATCTTTAAAAATCAAGTAAGTGACAGCATAATTATAAAATTTGATTTTTTACATAAAGACATTTAAAATTAATGTGCTGAATTTGTTTTTGTTTTAGATATCATTGAGAAAACAATAACAATAAAAAATATTATTGAGAAGAAGAAACAAAAAGATGAAGGTTCCAACGACGAGTTTCCAACTGCAGAGTGATAAAAATTCAGCTTTTTATAATCGACAGCAGGCACTTTTTGATCAACTGTCACAAGCAGAAAAAAATTGTAAAAAAGATCAATCAACTCCAATCGACACCAGTGAGTTTGAGCGCGAAAAATTTCGTCGTCCACCGCCTCCTGGCAAACGTCGAAAAAACGAAGCCAGACAATTTCGAGGAAAAGAAAGTATTTTCAAGCAGGCAAGTTTACCATCTCCTTTCTCCGATCGTAGCATCCCAGATTATCATAAAAATCCTCACAAATGGATGAGGTACTCTTTGGATGACGTAGCCGATGCTGATATGAGCGAAAAAAATAATACAAGAGCGGCGCTTTCGTTTCTCAAAGAATTGAAGGCACGAAAATTAAAGGACGAACTTAATGAGCAATCGAGTATGCAAGTCGATGATGATAAGTCGACTGGAATGTCAAGTTCAACATCGAGCTCGATAATTAAATTCAAAAAACCTAAATGTAAAGAGCAATCTTTTACTGAGATCGTGGAGCCCGATAACGCGCCTATATTCATAGGTAGTAAAATTATTCTCCCTGAGTATGTAGTAGGTCAGAAACCGATCAATAAATCGAAGAAAGATAAGAAGAATTTTGTTAAAGTAGATCGGAGTAAACAAATGAAATTGGATCACCTCCAGGAATATGAAGACGAATAAATATTTTATTTCGTGTTACTAATTACAAAAAGACTTATATTTTTATATGACCTTTTGGCTTTAGTCATCAAGTTTAAAACCAAAAGGGCGGAAGGTCAAAGATCTAATACCTGATCAAGATACGAGTTCCCTGATTGGATATTAGTTTTCTAATCGAGTACTAGATTCTTAATCGGTTACTAGTTTCATACTCGAGTACTAGTTTGTCGATCAGGTACAAATTTCTTGATCGCGTACTAGTTCCCTGATTATATACTAGGCCTTTTACCTTAAATTAAAAAAAAAACCTAGTACCCGATCAAAGAATTACTAAAAATTATCCAAAATGTATGATACTGTGAGGACTTGTGGTAAATATCTGAAATTTTCTCATGCACATTGTAAAATATACTACTCAATAGCATGTAAATGAAGTGCAATTTTTACAGTACTGAATTTTATGGGTAATTTTTACTCAAAAATTATCTGCGTGTATTACCCGATCAGGGAACTAGGTCTTTTTACCTTACGCTCTTTTGGTTTTTAAAATTTTTTTTAAAGTTTCCAGCTTTAGAACGTCTGCAGTCTGATTATCAATAAAAAAAAATATTATACGCCCTTATGAAATTAGTAGCGCGATTTATTTTCTGTGTCTCTATTAATAATATTGTTATCTAATAATGTATCTATTAAACCTTATTTTATAGTATCGTTATAATATAAATATACTTAACGGAATAAAATAATTTATTTGTTAAAATTGACCGTTAATTTATTGTAGATAAATTAGCGATAGTAGCTTGACTTAAATATTGAATTAAATTAAGATAGCCGAAGATATAGTACATTCTATTCGGAAATGTACTTAAGTCGGCCAACAGCTTCCTTTCTTTTTTTCTTTGTTTTTTACTTGTTTGTCAGTAAGCTTCATATAGAACTAAAGGATACAAACAAGTAATGTGATATAATCGTACTACATGCATTGCACAGGTATAAATATAAACATATAAAACACAGTTCTAGCTAATTCTCATAATCTTGATACATATATTTCATTTAATACCTTACTATCATATTAATTGTAATGTGTGGGTCGTGATAGATGATGCGTAATAAAATAAATTTTAAATAATAATTTAAAGCTGTTTCTACAATACATATATACATATATATGTATATGTATCCACAGTTGGAGTCCATCGTAACATTTGTGTTATATTTGCACCAATGAACAATTCTGCCAGTACAAGTGAGACACTAATAGATTTATAGTAAAGTCTAACTCGATATATATATATATATATATATCCAGTAATACCAGACCCTCAGCATCTAGAGCTAACTCTATTTTGTGATTTGTTCTTATTACTGATACATACAAGAAGCGAAACGAGAACATCTATTGAATTAGAACAGCGATTATGTTCTTTTCTAGTGATAACAAAAAAAAATACAATTGAAGATTATAATTTTGTTTGTATAATAATTGAAAACTATAGACCGTGATACAAATGTATTCAAAAATATTTAATGATAATAATGGAAAACAAATCACTCCACAAAAAAAGCATCCGCAAAATAAACAATGGTAAGTAATTCAAATTATTTACGTAAATGACAATTCTGACTTAGTGATTGTTTTGGAAAAATTAGTGTCAATAATAAACCATTTATAGTTTCTGCTTAATTATCAATTGCAAATGACAGTTTAATAGTTGATCACACCGTCGATCTTAAATTGATTTCTTTCTGACTGGCTCACGGAGAGAAAAAAATGTAATGGTTATCATTTTACATGATAATTAGAACTGTTTTTTTATCTCCGTGCAGGATGAAACACGAATTTACTGCGGGTGATGTCAGCCAACTTCACTCTGCTCTGAAATCGTTTTGTTTCATCCCTTGTCACACAATATACTATTAGTCCAGTTTTGGTCCAGACTAAAATCAGACTATAAAAAAAATTTTAAGCCCATTTTTAAATTTTAAACAGATCTAGTTCAAAAACAGATCAGTCCAAATGCAGTCTACTTAGACTTAGTAGATCAAATTTTTCGATCCCGGTTTATATACAAAAAATAGGCGGCAATTTATGCTGAAGGTTTTATATAAACTAGTACTGATGCAAAACTCAGCAGTGTCAAAACCACGTTGTCATATCAAACAGCTGTTTCCGAAGAAATTTCTTTTGAGCCCTATGGTACTTTATTGCAGTAATCTCAGGCGACTTGATCCCTATATGTAATTTTAGTAGTCAACCAAGTGGACTTCCACAAGTCCACTTACCATGTTTTGCTGCGCCGGCAATCTAAATCGGAGAATCGTTTTGCACAGGTGAGAAGCTCTCCAGTTTCACATACATAAAAAAACTCTGGAATTTTGCACATGTAGGAACATTTATATATAACATTATTTCATTTTTACAATTCTTATACATACAAGAAAATATAAATAAATTTAAAATACATCGATGCTTTCACGTGTCAAGATGTGCCTCCATTTATCTGTAATTCTAAATTATAGTACTTTCTAGTTAAGTATTTCCATAAAAATATATATATATATATATATATATATATATATATATATATATATATATATATATATATATATATATATATATATATATATATATATATATATATATATATATATATATATATATATATATAAATGCGTAGTTTGCAATTTTAACGATGTAATTTATGTGTTTATTAAACGGTTTATATTTTTAAAAATCATTTCTTCTGACGTATATGTAAGTGATATAACGTTATATTATGTTACGCATTAATTTTACTTTTAACTCAACTTTCAAACATGACAACAATAATATATGTAGTTGCGTGTCATTTTTTATTATTCAAAAATTTACAAGTCATCAAGAATAATAGCATTGTTTATAATCCATCAACTGGTTTCATTTTTCATTATTTTTTACACTTAGAAAAAGTGCGCGAAATAAAATTACAAATCGAAAAAAAAACAAAATTGTATTTTTATTAAAATGACTCCATTATTTTTATTTCAACATCTAAATAATATAAGCTTACAATAATCCATTAGTGCATAAGTTAACTGTAAGATAAATACAATTTAAAACATTGAATAAATAACATAATATATTTTTAATGTCATTACAATGATGATTAAAAATTTATTAATTTTCGGAAGATGACCTAGATGATTTTAAAATCCGGAAGAGGAAAGAGAAATTTTGAACAAAAGTAAATAGCCCATGTAATTTAATTATAATGATAAAATAAAAAATTTCTTTTTTTTGGAAGACGGCAAGAAGGAAAAAACAAAACAGACTACGAATAATTTTTTATGTCCAAGGGAGATTCCACAAAGTTTCTCCATGGTACTGAGCAGGATGAATGATCCGCGAATGTCGGGGCAACGAACCCGACCTGAAAAGATTTCCGCTTGAAAGTCAAGGTATTCCTATGTCCCAGTTTAAAATCACTCTGGTTTATATGGCTTTCATTCGATTATATATTTTATTTCTGATATCTTAGCGTCAGTCTGGTTCCTGGGTTACCGGTCATTGGCACCCACCTACTACACGTAGCCTCGTAGTAAACCGGCTTTGCTGATTTTGAAATATTCAGGTAATGCAAACGGTAAGGCATCAGACTGTGTCTTTCTATACACGTATTTATATAGATATATGTCGGGTGATGCGCAAAATTTATCGTCTTCACTTCTGAGCGATCAACGTTCATTCTTGCAAAGTCCATTAATCCACATAATTGATGATTATATACATTATCATATTTATTATAAATAACAAAATTAACGATTCGTCTGAAGATTTACCACTAAAGTCTCTCAACGAATAATTTTGCAGCATCATAATAATTATCTTAAAACTCATAACCGCGAGAACTGAGAATATGTTAAGTCAGAATAAATGTGCAGTGGTGTCAATGCCACAAAATTACCCAGGAGTTTTATTCCCCGGAACACCGGAACGGGAAATGTTATTGTACGTGGGAAATTTCTTGTTACAGTCTTCGAGATAGCACAATTACATTTAAATTTATGAAAAACATGAAGAACAAATCTTAAATAAAATATAGTATAATATTATTTGATGCACAAATAAAAATTTCTTGAGTCAAGAAATTACTTTTAGGCCTAAAAAATTTTTTTTTTCGATTCATATTACAAAAAAAATGGCATGCGCCAAGAAATCCTTATTTCCTGTGTTCATATAATAGAAAAAATTACAATAATCATCACAAAAGAATTGCTCTCAATGTATAATTCAGCATAAATGCCGTACGCTTCATAATATACTCTCTCTATCCTATATACCGTTGACAATAATATTACGTAGATATAATCATATATGATAAATAACAATTTTCATAATGTGTATATGTAATGTCGATAATCATCGGCTGTTACCTCAGCACAGCATAAAATTGACTCTTACTTCCATTACCTGCGATGATCATCAGCTTAGACGTCATCAAAAATACCACCTTGAATTAGCTTTAGATAAGTGTCGGATAAATACACAAAACTGCCTTTTGATTTGGGTAATCCAAACAGCGCACCATTTTCCAGACGTTCTATCGGATTTTTTGAAATATCAAGCAAATGTATACGCCCCATATTTTTCGCAGCGCCTTTCGTAATGTTTTTAATATTATTTGCATTCAGAGAAAGTCGACGCAAACGAGTAAGACCTTCAAATGCGTCACCGTCAATTGTCTGCAACGAGTTATTTTTCAAGTGCAGTTCATGAAGATAAGGAAGATTAAACGTTCCTCGAGGTATCGTTGATATTTTATTGCCATCAAGAGAAAGCGTAAATTTCGGTACACCCACGAAACTTCCAATCTCCAAAGACTCGATTTCATTGTAATCGAGATGAAGATCTCGTAGTGTGTCCGGTAATTCAACGAATGTATCCTTGGTAATTTTAGTGATGTTGTTCCAAGCTAAATTAAGATCTTTCAAGTTCTCTAATCCTCTTGCAAATCCACTTTTCAAATCACTGATTACATTACGGTAGAGATAAAGTGTTCTCAGATTAGCCGTATCTTGAAAAGCCCCTTCTTCAATATTTTTTAGTTTATTGTCTGTAAGGATGAGCACCTGAAGTGAAGTTAAGCCCCGCAGTGATTGACTTTTTAACTCAGTAATATTATTGTGCGCAAGGTTTAAATAAACTAAATTCCTCATGCTAACCATCGCGTTTTCTGGAATTTCTTCAATATGATTCTGCGAAATAATCATTTCTGTCAGTGTACTGGGTAAAGTTGAAGCAAAAGATAAACTCTTCAAACGATTTCCTATAATAAAGAAACCAGAAAGTCTAGTTTTTTCCAGAGCGCCATCTTCGATTTCTGTTATCAAATTATCTTTCAAATTAATAACTTTCAGATGATTATTATCAATTGTGTTTTTTTCTAATTTCTCTATTTTATTTCCCGCCAAATTAACGAAAGCCAAACTCTCAGGAAGATCATTCAATAATGCTGGAGTGATTTTTGATATTTCATTCATGGTCAAGTCTATTGAATTAAAAGGAAATTTTTTGAGTTTATACCAGCCGTTTTCAAACGCTTTCAGTTTCAAGTTTTGAAGCACTAAAGTACGTTGCTTGTAAATGATACCAGCACGACGGCACTCTGAGGATAAAGTTTCATTTTCCTGTAGTTCTTCAACAGATTTAACGACACCTTGGTCTGTTTTACAAACCTTGACTTGCAGATTATCATCAAGAACTAAATTGTCATCGTTATCATATTCGTTTCTCAAACTGGGATTTTTATCAGTGCTTTCATCCAACCCGATATTCAACAGTTCAGGGTCCACTGTCTCTCTGAGAAATGGATTTTCAAAAAGTACTGTCGATATGCTCCAAAATTCATTGCCCTCTGTTATAATGTCCGCTGATTTGGTCAGACCGAAAAAGAAACTCTTCCGCAGATGCTTCAAGGGATTGTTAGAAATATTAAGTACTTTCAAATTACTGAGCCCCACAAAATTATTTTCAAAATCATTGAATTTATTTCCAGCGAGGGACAAAACTTGTAGACTTGTTAAATTAGCAAAAACGAACTCCGGTAGCTCTTGGAGATAGTTATTAGCAAGACTGAGAGATTTTATGTTGACAAGCTCATCAAAGGCATTTTTTTGAACCGACAGCAGCCCGAGGTTGGATAAATCAACATCGCTGGCCAGTGGTTCTGTCAACGGCTTGACGTTCTTCAGGATTCCGTTGTCAATGTCTAGATGATAATGCTGAGGTCTGAGCACTAGGGCTCGAGTGTTGGCCTCGAGGGCAATTCCCAGAAGCAGAATAATCCGCCACAATTCCAGCTGTCGTTTCATCGTTATCCGCAGTGACGTCTGAAACAGTCTAGAGAAAAGCGTAAGAGCATCAAGATTGGATCCAACGAATGATGCAACTGACCGTTAGGTCTACCGTGGCAATGAACCCGCTTAAAAATTATCTACGGCGTGGGTAGTGTCTTTCTTACCTTATGATGTGAATCCTGTCGTGAAGTCTAATGTTAAAAATAAAGGAAGCTCAAGAAACCCGATAAACAAAGACTGCAATCACTGGCTCTATCACGAGCGGTATATACCGAAGCCAACTTGTAGTTTACTGATGCGAGCACGAGCAGAGACTGTTCGAAGGTGGTCGAATGCTAGGCAATAAGTACTCGGTCCTTCAGAATTTTATGAGAAGATCCAGCAAACAGGTCCACCAGTTAACCTTCAACATCATTCCTTTTTAAGTATTCCACGACCTCTTGTCGTCATTTGCATTTAATAAACTTCTGGCCAATTCCCAGCACGAGGACTGTGTCAATTACTTGGTCAATGGAATAAATTACTGACCGGTATTGATTATAAATAATGTCGCATACAATTTATAGTTTACAGTTCTCATACAAGTACTTAAATGTTTCCGGCATATCATCCTTAAGACGCTCGGTTAATTCTCACACTGCAACTACGGTTCTTAACTGCTTGTAGACAATTGTCAATTTAAATTATTGACAGGCGTCAAATGTCTTTACGAAAATGACATTTTTATTTGAACATCGATTCTTACACTGTAAAAAAAGCGGTGTTAAATCGGTGTAAAAAAATTCCACGCATAGTAATTAGAAAAAAAAATGTATTGCATATAAAAAAAATTCAAAATTTAATGATACTGAAGTTAGCCGACGTTTAATAATTTTTGAATTTTTTTAAAAATGATAAATTGTAAAAAACAAAATATTTTAAAAATTACACTTGTAGCTTTTTAAATTTTCTACATGTACTTATTTCTAGTTTTCTTTTTTTTTTGTAATTGATTTGTTGAAAAAATTGCTAATTGTCTATTAACCAGGGTCATAAAATTTAATGAATATTATCTGGAGGAAGTTTCAATTTTGCTAGGTACTTATTTAAATAATTATTTATGTTATAAGTAATTTATTTGAAAATTACATAATTTTACATCCAGTATTTCAATCACCAATAATTTAATTAATTAATAAAACTACTGTCTAACTGTAGTGACCGAGTAAGTAAAAATCTTCATGAGTTTGAATGTAGCAGACATCAGACAAATTTAAAATTATAAATGAAGTAAATAATTTAAAAAATAATATTTATAAAAAATGCACTTATTAATTTTTTAATTTTTTAAATGCCCATTTTTTTTTTTTATTTTATTTTATTAATTATTTACTCTGTTAATTATTAATTTTAAATTTGTCTGATGTCTGCTACATTCACACTCATAAAGATTCAGATTATAGGAATGGGCCATATTGAAAAAAAAATATCGATACCGTACTATCGATAGTTTTAGTTTTTTATCATAGAGTATCGATATATCTAGTCCACAAAATATCGATAGAAAACATCGATAGTTGAAATATCGATAGATATCACCCGTCCCTAATTCACAAAATAAAATATTTAAACACCGTGAAATTTTTTTAACACCGGTAAAAAATATTTACACCTTCAGCGGTGTTAAAATTTAACACCGAAAATTTTAACACTTAAATCGCTTGAACTTACCTCGTTTTTTTTCAAAGTGTAACTACTTGTGAATTGTCACTTAAAATTTTTGACAGACGTCAAAATGACATTTTTATTTGAACATCGATTCTTCTTATTATTACCGGGTATTCTGTTCTGAACAATATATATACATATATATGAATGATGTATACATGTATATACTTTCCTCTATTTGTGGATACATTAATTTATCTTTCTTACGTGTTAATTATCGCGTCGCAGTAGCAGCCTAAGGTGAAAGGAAAGAAGACATAAAAAAATAAGGAAGCGACTGCGTCGTATGTAGAGTAAAATTGCATCGGCAGTGCGGAAGAGAATGATAGAGAAAAGTAGTAAGTTGATGTATAGTAGTAGTAACGGGGCCGATCGCCGGCGAGAGCCTCGTTTTTAGCGGGAACCAAGTAGGAGTTTGCATCAACAGGAGGTGGAGAACGATGCGGAACCGCAGTCGCACATTGACCAGCCAACCTGGCGGACATAACTCAGTCATTAATCCTGTCTTGATAGTCAAGGTAAACCAAAAACACTATCTATCATTTTTGTTATCAAATATTTGTGCTAAGGATTTTTAAAAATAGTGAAAGAAAATACGTAAAGTCATGCAACGTCCGCGTCGTGCAGTCAATAAACTGATTGGTCAGTTGATCCTGAAGCTTGTGAGATACAAAACATTGGATGATAATCTCTGATAAGTCAACGAGCTGTCGTTAGGAGTGACCGAGGACAAGAACAAAAAGAAGAAGAGAAAGAGGAAGAGGAAGAAGAAGGAAACAAGGAAAAAATAGTAAACCACGAATGATTAGTTGATCATAGTAAAATAACCGGTATAAACGCTCTAACCACGTGAAAAACATATCTCATCTCATACAAACTAATTCTTTAATCGACTGACATGCCAACAAGGACATTTAACTTTCAAGTGCATATTTAAATCAACTAGTTACAAGAAACTCGTTAAATATCCATTAAATGTTTAAACCACATGATTTTTTTTCACATCAGTATTTGCTTTATTTAAAGTAATTTTTTTTTCAAAGAAATTGTGTTGCAAATTTTTGAAAATAAATTGTGTTCATAATGATTGTCAAAGACAACATGTGGAGACAGAGACGTCTGACGGTACCAAAGAGGTAAGTGAAATTGAATGAAAAATTTGTTTAGTAAGTGGATTTCACAGAAAATTTGTCAAGGAGATTTTAAAAATATAATCAGTTCAAAAATTTATAGATAACTTTTCAAAAATTGCGCGGGGTGAAAAATTTGATCTATTTCTGTTAAATTTTACTTTTCATTTGTATTTCATTAATGAGTTTTGTGTGTACTAATCCTTATTTAGACTATTTTCAGACTCTGGTCGAGAATTTGATCAGATTTCAATCTAACTAGACTATATTTTGACAAATTGGTCTGTATTTGAATTAGATGATCTGTTTTTGAACTAAAGAGACTCTAAAATGTACTAAAAAAATTAATAGGCAGAAAAAGTGTAATTTTGGTCAGAATAATAAAAGAAGGCAAAATATTTTGAGAAAAAAGTGTAATTTTGATATACAGGTGACCAAAGCCGAAAAATTATTGAAGACAGTCTGAGAATGCAAATAAAAAATAAAAATAATTAAAATTTTCATTTGATTTAAAACAGATCAAATTTTTCAACCCGAAGCTCGGTTTCAAATTATTGGTCTGATTTTGGTCACCTGTAGACCAAAATCAGTATTCTCAAAATATTTAGCTTACTTTTGTTGTTATCCAGACCACAATGAGACTTACTGCCTATTATTTTTATTAGTCTGTTTTTGATCGTCTTTCGATAAAAAATTTTTATAAAAATTTAAAGACAGGCCAATTAGTTCAAATACAATCTAGTGAGACCAGAATCAGATCAAATTTTTCGACCCGGGCGTGGGATTAAAAATCTGCGTTTGTATTCGAGATATATATTACAGCACATCGTGTTACAAAAAATAGATCGCACTGAAATTTTATAGACTTGTTTTCTTGACGAATCTCTTGATAAAAATTCGTACACAAGATCGGTGAACTCGTTTTGAAACGGCGGTCGTTTAAAAATTTAAAAATAATAAGAACTTCAACTTCTAGAAACCGTGAGAAATTTTTGGGCTGAAAAAATGAATTCATTCATAATTTCAAATTTCTTTTTGTTATAATTTTGAAAAATTTTATAGAACTTTCAAGTAATTTAATTACTGCTGTAGATTAATAAACTCCAGTATCATAACTTCTATAACTTTTATAGTTTCAGCTGATATTTTTTTCACTTATCATCAGTCATTTCATACACAAATTATGGTATCTTCGAATAACTTTTTAATAATATATGAAGATATAACTCATTTCTACAAAAAAAAAGTATAGAGCTTGTAGACTTGCACTTTAATTTCTTTTCTTTGCCTTTTTTTTTCGAATTTAATGAGGTTTTAATGTTAATTTATCTGAATAATTATTCAGGTAATTAATCGCGAGAATTTCACACTTTAATTTGTTTTTATAAATTCATTTTTTTTGAGAAATTTACCTTCGGGCTACTAGATAATTTTTTTTTTAAATATTAAACTACCTTTCTCTAAATCATTTTTTTTTTTCACCATCAATTTCACCTTCTTCACTTTTTAACTTTAAATAATTGATTCCTCTGTAATAGTCTAATTTTAAATCATACTTAACCTCTTTCACCTGCCATTTTTATAATGATTGAGAAACGCAATATTTTTCATAATATAAAAAATTATAAATTATATATTTAATGTAGATACGAACAATTAGACTGACATTTTTTAATTAAAAAGCATGTAATAACAGAATAAACATTCACGCTTAATGGAAGCGGGTCACTCGTAAAGTTATTGTCACCTCACGGCAATTATAAATGCACTGTTTAATCATCTAATTGTATAAATTCATGCTAACAAACTTTTTTAAACTTGTTTTTTAAATAAATATACATATTTTTTAATTATACGTATATTTTTTTTAAATTTTTCTTTTGATTTAAAAATTGTGAGTATATAATTAACAACTTAATATTACGATTTAAGATTTTTATAATTATATTAATTACATTAATTATGAAAAGCCAAGCGTAATTTTTTAAAAATTAATTACTAAATATTGTAGACTTGGTCTGAAGATTCTGGTTGATAAAACACGCGAAATATTAACAATAAATAATTTTTTTATCGATTTGAATCAAATGTCCCCCGCGAAAAAAATTTATATAAAAAGTATAAGTTAAAATATAAAAAATATTTTTAGTATGAAAAAATATATAAGTATATATGAAAAGTATATTTTTAATAGCTGAGTTTTTAAGGATTTTCATATATATTTTATATATTTTAAATGTAATTTTAATGTATTAAAAATATATCAGAATACATGGAAAGTACATGCATGAAAACATATTCTATACATTTAAAATTATGAAAAAAATATATCAGTATAATGATATAAAAAAAATATATAAAAAATATATCGTTGGTTAAATTAAAATATATTTTAAAAATATTCAAATTACATTAAAAATATATACAAAAATCGATCGAAGGTTAGCTATTAAAAATATACTTATATATATTTATTTACATTATTTATTACATATATACATTATATATATTTCTAATATATTTTTTTTATAAATTTTTTTTATGCATACCTAATTATTCACAAATCATACCGATCAAAACAAGTATAAATAAATATATTTACACACATATATATATTGAAACTAAACAAATAAAATAATATATACACGCATATATTATTTTTTGTCTTACAATATTTTACTCGGGTTTTATAGGACTAGTGAACTGGTTGCCCTGGTTGCTCTATCCAGTACATTGTTCCTCTTCCTTCACACACGAGATCTGCATTCTCGCCTACGTGAGATGGAAGTGCGATTACAGCCCGGCGAGAACGAGATCTCAGGAAACCCACCGTCATCAGGTAATAGGCTGCTTTTTTTTTATTTATTTACAACATTAACTATTATCCAATAGTACCTTCAAAGTAAACTTAACGTCAAAATTATGATTACATAAGTGGAAAATAATAAAATAAACGTAACCAATAACGATGATTTCTCACAAGATGCGAAGACAGGGAAGTTTTTATTTATAACGCAGAAACATATCAAGTGAAGCAGAACGAAAACGTATGCAAAGTAGTTTGCGTTTACATACGCACTAGATCTCTGGAATTCTTCATGGAACTTTAAGTACATACGTGAATGTACGTGAGTTAGTTGGCTTCCTTGTGCCTCGTTTCCGTCAAGGATTTCGAAGAAACTTAAACTCACCAGCCAGAAGATGAACCATGCACTGAATTTGTAACGGTTAAATGCCAAGTTGACGTTGATTTGCGTGCGATGCACAACCCTCGCTAATTAGTCGATTTAGTTCTTTCTCTTTACAGTGTCGAGCTGGTTAATCACTTTTATTTCCTACTCCATTGGCGAGTTAACTTTGGATCAATTAAATGATTGTCGTGTATATAATTTAAATTGCAATTTATACATGTCAGTCATGAATCATTGTTAAAAAGAAGTATTAAAAAAATTATGTACTCTAATAATATTTATGCCAAGTCGTAAAACATTAGTAGCAATAATAATAATAATAATCTTATATATTTATAACTGAGGGATAATAATTTCCCAGCGCGGGAGTTACGTTCAATGGCGGTTTTTTATTTAAAATAAGAAGTATTAAATAAAATATAAATTGAACATAACAAAATGAAAAAGAGATTAATGTACGAAGCTATTCTCAGCCATGTCGTGTATAGAGTAATGCTGATGAAAACCAGGCAAAGTGAAAGGTCTAGAGCGCGCCCGTGAAATTATTATTGACGTTAATGTTGCAGCAAAGCAAGTTTAATGGGTTCTCGCCCAAGATTTATCAACGCTTGTGATAATTACAATGTTGGAAAGCGTACTGAACAACAACAAAAAAGGATTCGCTTCTTGAGAATTAGAATAAAATAATTAAGTTTATAAATATATACATGATTATAAGTTCATTTTTAAATTTATAAATTTATTGTAAACTTAAACTTAGTGCAATTCCGCAATTTTACTGTCTGGAGGATTAAAATTTTATTTGTACTAAGTAATTTTTATTGTTTGAGTATGACAATAAATATAAACTACGATAGTAAACTTGAATATAACATTTAGTGAAATTTACTATCCAATATAGTAAATTTTACTATATTAGAGCAGAATTAAATTTTTATTAGTCCTTCAGCTTTATTACTGTTATTATTGTTATTAATTATGGCATGTGTATTGTGTTGGTAAGAATTTTTATATGGAAAAGTATCAGTTGACTTGACTGAGATTCGAACCCTGATCTCCCGCGTGAGAACTCTCTGAGCAGTTTGTCGGTTCAGTCTCTTTTAAACAAAAATTCCTGGAGTTCAAAGCATATTAAAAAATTTTCGTATTTGCGTAAAGAAAACAGTGTGTTAAAAATTTTGTGTTAAACATTTAACACTTTTGTGTGTTAATTTAACACACTGCTTTTGTGTTGTTTGATCAGTTTATTTTTAAAACAAAAAAATGTTAATTGAAACAAAAGTAACATTTACTGTGTTACTTTCCAAACAAGTGTTAACACTTCTAAAATGTAACTTTAACATAGAGCGCATGTTAATTCATTAAAGTAACACTGAGAATGTGTTAAATTTACCGTAGTCACTTGTTAAGCTTAACATAAATTTTTATGAGTCTCAAAATAACACAAATAAAAGTGTTAAATTAACACTTCGTGTGTTGCAGATAACATTTTAATGTGTAAAAGCTTCAGAACCGGTAACAGAGAATGTTAACATTTTTTTGTGTTATTTTTTAACACAAATGAAAAATGTTAAAACAACATAAAAATTTGTGTAAAATTTTGTTTTAACACACAGTTTTGTGTTACTTTTTACAAAATTTTTTTTACTGTGTACAGATTGTAATTTTTGAACACAGTAGAGTATTAAATGCATATTTTTAGTTAATTTTTATATTTTTACCATGTAAAAATTGTTAAATCTCTTTATAAAAATCGCTGCTCTATTCATAAAAAATGCAAATGAATTAGAATTAAAAGTAATAATATAGCAGTTTCTCATGCAAACATACAGTAGTAATTAACATTTTGCGATTTTCACCATTCACTCAGTAATAAAGAGTAAAACTAACACTATTATTAATTTCCATTAGTACTTCTTACTAAAATATATTAAATATAATATTTTCGAGACCCGTCTTCTCCAAGTCTAAACTAAAATGAAATACACGAATAAAACTAATCAGTTGTAAATAATTTTAATTGAAAAACTCCTGGAGTAAGAAACCATGGTATATTGGCTAGGAAAATATCTGTGTCTAATGCCCATGACCCTATATCTCCAACGACTATAACCCAAGAAGAAGGCAGATGTAAACGGCTACTTTAACGTCGGAGGATAATCAAAAACTCTTGTGATTAGATTCTGGGTTGTAAGCAAGATTATAATAATAAAAGTAATTGTTTGTAGATGGAATTTCTTTAAAGTATTTAAACCGCACAGAGTAAAGAAAGAGGTAATAGATAAAAGTATGCGTGAGTGCATGCGTGTCAACACAATCCGAGTGCCTTGTTTAAGGCACAGCACGCACTAGTCGGAGGTCGAATGGGTATGGTGCATAAGGGGCAACGGTTCTTGCTTATGCTGTATTCTGCAGGTGAACGTGATCCTCGATGGTGAAGGGATATAAGAGTCAAGTCTTGAAAGTACATTATGGCCAGCATTATTGAATATAGTAAAAGAGTATGCGGAAATACATGAGCCAAAGGCGTTTATATATATATATATGCCTCATATTTTTGAGCGAGTTATCGTAAATGATCGGTATCGAGACCACAATATATACATGATAGTATTCCCAAGTAGTATTTTTATTTATTGTCTTGATGCCTTCTTTTATATCGCTTCCCACGGAATTAATTATCCTCTGGTGTATTAATACGGTTATATAAATTCAGGTTACTGCCGAGTGCTCGACAATTCTTTATAGAAAAGAAAAACTATGGAAAATGGGTCAAACTGAGACAATATAAAGAATAAGGATATAGCTCGTGATTTATAATTGCGCTCTCAATTGAAGATGATAGAAGTAGAGTTTTATTTATTGATTTCTTCAGATCTTTTGCCGGCGAAATGATGGGATGGCTGAAGAA
This sequence comes from Microplitis demolitor, assembly GCF_026212275.2. NCBI lineage: Eukaryota > Metazoa > Arthropoda > Insecta > Hymenoptera > Braconidae > Microplitis > Microplitis demolitor. Next base: position 21,659,541 of record NC_068546.1, on the reverse strand, counting down.
AAAATTATTAATTGCAACTGTATTCTTACTCGAATCAAAGTGATAGTTGAAGCATCATTAATTTTCAAATTATTACGAGTAATAACATATGATAAAAAATGGGAAAAACGTTTGACCTGCAGGTCAGACTAGAACTTTCTGATTTCGAGTTTAAAAACGTTATTATAAAGCATTGAATTCTTGTAGCTTCCGGAATTCAAAGGTAATTTTTTTGAGTAACATTATAGAACACGAAAATAATTTGAGTTTTTTTTTTTTAGTTACAATGGGTCGATCAAATCAATGGCTTACAAGTTAATTTTCATTATATCGTAAAATACTAAACCGGTCATTTAAAAAATGATGCATCCAAATCCATCAATTTGTTTACAAAGGCTCCTTTGAAGAAAATTTGAGTAAAATTTGAATTAGAAAATTTTTCACTATTAGTAAGCTTTCAAATTTCGACTTGAAAAATTTTTACCAGTATCTGAAAAGATTTAAACATACACAGAAAAAATTGATTTTTTGGCGCGAAAAATTTAAACTCGTCCCAGGAAAATTTTACTGGCGCAAAGAAATTATTTTTTTCTGTGAAAGAAATAAAACCCTCGGGTAAAACACTTTTAGATTCTGAGCGTAGATACGAGCTGTAAAACCAGCCGTAATTTGTTGAACTGCTTGAAAAATTATGTCAAAATTTTCTAAAAGTTGCATAATTAAGACAATCACGATAATTAGGTTTCTAAAAGAAATCTGCAGAAGGTAAATTATCTTATTCTTGTTATTTTTCATCAGTTATATGATCATGTCATAAATAATTATCATAACAAGTAAGTTTTTTTGTTGCGACAAAAATATGTGTACTGTAAAAAATCGGGAGCGTATTCGAAGGTAATATATTTTTGTACTCCTTCACTCGGAGTTCCGGTGTTTGAAAAATTACTTTGCATATGAATAAGGAATTTTTTCCAAGGGAGAGACAGATTTTACTTCCTGCACCCATCCATGCTTGATTTTATCCACTTGAAAATTCAATTTTTATTATGTCTCAGATCGAACCTCTAACTTTCAAACCGTGAGTAATATGTACCTATTATCCTAATAACTGATCTACTATCTTAGACAAGCTTACAGTGGATTTGCAATCAACTCAGCAAGAACGTGATCTCTATAAAACCTTAGGCCTACAGCGTTATTTCATGGACAAATCGTAGATCGATTTCACACTAGACTGCCAGAGTCGGTCAAGATTGGTGGAAGACTCAGATGCCGGAAACTAATCTGTTGCGCTTCGTCAGAAATCGCTCTTAAAGTAAATAAAAATGAGCAAAGACGTTTCTAGAGAGAAAGATGAAAGTCTAAGTCGATTGGCGGATCCGTTCCAAACAATTAAACGACAAGATCGAGACGTTACCATCAGGAAGAAATAATCACCGGCCGACAAACCGCAAGAATATCGTCCTGCAACATACTACACACTTTCTCAAGTTCTGGGTCAACAGGTCCATCAATCCGGCCTAAACTCAATCAGGAAGTGGCTATTTATTCAAAGTTTATTGAAATAAAGTTAATTTCAAATAAAAAAAGCAAAAGTTTTGTTTTAAAATTACAGCGAACGCGTACACTTTCTCTACCAGTGCGTGAAGATCCTACATAAGTTTATATTATCAACAAATTACAGTCTTGTGTGTATTATAAAATTTTATTTCCAAGAAAACATAAAATATAAGACTTCAAGTGAAGGTTTATTTGCTTGGAAAAATATTATAGAAGAAAAACGGCTTCGTAAAAGCTGCTGTGTCTTAAGTATAACAATTTATACTGTCACGTCTCGTTTACAACGAGAAATTGTTATGAGTAAACTCATCATACTAAAGAATAAGGCGTGAGAATTATTACTCTACCTTGTATATTGTATATACACTATATTGCTTTTTATGACCATTTATTGTAACATTTGCTGTCTTAAATTTTCAAATATATTTCATCTTTATAATACACTGTAAAAAGAACGGTGTTAAAATTAAATAACACCGATGTAGGTGGTGTTAAATCGGTGTAAAAAAAAATTCCACGTGTAGAAATTACATTTCCTATAGAAATCCAACATAGATCTTGATATAAATTCTCGCATGGGTTCCTATGGGAATTTACACCATACCAAATTTATAGAAGAATCTACATAAGATTTCCATGTGGATTTTTACTTTAATTTCTTGTGGGAATCTGCGCATGTCAAAATGACAATCCAGAATCCCATGGTTTCCTATACGGATTCTTACATAATAAATCCATATTTACTTACATAGATTCTTATGGGTTTTCATTCAACACATAGATTTCTATAATACCGGGAAATTTAACACCTGTAAAGAATACTTACACCGAATTTAACACCTACACCGTCTGAACCTACCCCGTTTTTTTTTACAGTATATTTTATCATCATAAATTATTTTTATGTTCTAGATGAAGAAATTCAATCAACAACAGCGACACAGTCTCTCCAAAGCTCTAGATATTCTACCGTTAAACTGGTAAATGAAATTCACTATTATTCAATACGAGTACATAAATAACGTATGTGCGAGGCAATGAAAGAGTGGTCGTTAAATGATACTGAATATACACTTATGTAAATCGATCTATAAATGTCGGTCAATGTAACAGAATATTTATGATCGAGTAATTGTAGATGATCTTGATGAAATTGAGAAACTGCATAAAAGTATAATATTGGAGTGCGATCATAAAATTAAATTTTTTAGTAAACTGCTCGGTTAGCGCTTAACTATATTTATCATGCTACTTATTTTTTTGAAGAATTCCTTTACGCGCGCGATTGATACCGTTTTGATTGCTGTGCTCGATAGTGTAAAATGTGATAGAAGCGTTTAAATTATCGAATTTGCATACAAAAATTATACATGATAAATTAACATACAATGACACTGTAAAAAAATTTTTGTATTTATGTAAAAAACAGTCTGTGTTAAAAATTTTGTGTTAAACATTTAACACTTTTGTATGTTAATTTAACACACTGCTTTTGTGTTGTTTGATCAGTTCATTTTTAACACAAAAAAATGTTAATTGAAACAAAAGTAACATTTACTGTGTTACTTTCCAAACAAGTGTTAACACTTTTAAAATGTAACTTTAACATAGAGCGCATGTTAATTCATTAAAGTAACACTGAGAATGTGTTAAATTTACCGTAGTCACTTGTTAAGCTAAACATAAATTTTTATGAGTCTCAAAATAACACAAATAAAAGTGTTAAATTAACACTTCATGTGTTGCAGATAACATTTTAATGTGTTAAAGTTTCAGAACCAGTAACAGAGAATGTTAACATTTTTTTGTGTTATTTTTTTAACACAAATGAAAAATGTTAAAACAACATAAAAATTTGTCTAAAATCTTGTTTTAACACACAGCTTTGTGTTACTTTTTACAAAATTTCTTTTACTGTGCATATTACGAATAATCAAGATTTTTAATTCAAATAAAGTTTTTGAAAAATTTCCTGTTCTATTTAAAAAAATTAATAACTTTCCATATTTACCTGAAAAATTGTATAAATTTATCACTTTTTTAGAAGCTTCTAAAACCACAAAGAATTTTTTTACAAACCAAAAGAAGTGAAGCCCTACTTTTACATAATTACCCAAAACAATTATCATACGATTATGATTATAATCATGCTCATACATTTCACCTACTGCTAATAATGTTTATTTAAATACCTGTATGCACATCATTATATACGCGCTTTTTACTTATAGTAAACCTAACAACCGGCCTGTGAACCTGTTCTTTGAATTATTGTTAAAAAAAAATTACGGTCAATAGCTCAGTAAATGAACCGCAATAAAAAATTGATGGCACAGTTTGTAATAAATATCCGGATTTTAAATCTTGTATTTCAAGTTATGTATTTACTTTTAAATAAATATTTAACATTTATGGAGGCAAATAAAATTAGACATTGCGTCATATCTCACCATAATTTTTCAACACATTAATACAAATATCCTAACGAGAGGGAGCTTGAAATACCTTCATATGTACTCTCGTATATTTTTTCTCTTTGAACGTACCTCGTGCAGAACAATCTCTCATGCTATCGAGATATATCCAGGTCGAACCGTCTGCTCGTTAACTAACACAGAAGAATTACACACAATTACACACACAGGCATATGTATGCACTGCTCAAATATTTCGGAGTGAATGGGGAGTTGACTTTTTATTTATTCAATCAGTTTTGAAAATCCCCCCCCCCTTCTCAGCTCAATTTTTAAAATACAGAGCTGAAATTTTTTGAGGGTTTTCTACTTTAATTAAAAAAACTTTTGACATGTACTTAATAAAAAAAGAAATTTCTGAGTCTAATTGACATATTATACATATTCATGTCTTGATTTGTTTGTATGGGTATAATTTTAGTACGATCATCTCGAACCATTGGATTTAAATGCACTAAATAATACAAAACGAGCCGACAAACACGTTCTCTTCTTCAATCGTGTACCAAAAGTTGGATCCCAAACGTTCATGCAATTGCTAAGAAGACTTTCCGTGAGAAATAACTTCGCATTCAACAGAGATCAAGTGCAACGTGTCGAAACTATCAGACTTGCACCTTATGAACAGGTATACAGTCACGGCAGTATAGCAGATAAATATTGAGTATGGTAAAAAAAGAGTAAAGTAATTATAAACTTTTATTTATCCAGCGCCAGCTTGTAAGACTAGTTAACAGCTACAACGAACCATCCGTCTACGTGAAACACGTTTGCTTCACAAACTTTACTGAGTGAGTATCTTTAATGTCTTGTGTCTATAACGTTTATATAAAATTTATACTTATCCTCTGCTAATATGTCTATTTCTTTCTTCATTTAATAGGTTCAATCTTCCTCAGCCAATTTATATGAATGTTGTTAGGGATCCGGTTGAACGAGTAATATCTTGGTATTACTACGTACGCGCGCCTTGGTACTACGTTGAGAGAAAACAAATCTTTCCAGATTTACCGCTGCCTGATCCTGAGTGGCTGAAGAAGGACTTTGAAAGCTGTGTCTTGAATGGAGATCGCGAATGCCGGTATATTGAAGGGGAGTATCATGAAGGCATAGGCGATCACAGAAGACAAACTTTATTTTTTTGTGGCCACAGTGAAAAGTGCATGTAAGTATAAGTTAATATATGCTGTTGTTATACTGTAGAAAATTAGGAGTGATTACAGATTTTATTTCAATCTGATATTCACTCCATGACTCGGAGTTTAGGAGATTAAAAAAAAAATAATGTGCATATGGAGTAAATAAAGAGTTTCTTTTTTCAATGGGATTAAATAAATAGACAGTCATCTGCTCTACATTTACTCCGCTAATTTTTTACAGTATACCAAAATTATGTTAAAATTATTCTAGAAAATTTAACAAGTAAAATTACAGACCCAATACAAGTTTAAAGTTTCGAATTTCTTTAGGTATGGAACCGTTTGTTGTAAAGTTTTCTGACCAAGAGAAATTTTTGACTTGGTTCCTGAAAACGTTTGTCTTCCAAAATATTTTCTTGACTCGATAACTTTATTTTCTGTACAAAAGATATAAACACAGTAATTTTAAATTTCCGATAGCACTTTTTACTTTTATCAAAAGTATAAATTATCAAATCCATTAGCGGTTTCGGTTTACTTTCCACATTGTAATTTTTGTCCATTATTTTTATTCGATTATGATATTGTTTATTTATTTAATAAAAAGTATAATATTTGAATCTGTCTGTAGCTTACGATAGACGATTTTTTATAATTATAAAGTAGATGTGAAAATAAGTAAAAGAATAAATTAATTGAAATTAAAAATCTATAGAGAGTTGACACAGAAATAACAGGTGTTTAAATAAAATAACAATATACTTTCGCAAAGATCAATCTCCCGTAATTACAGATCACGAATAATTGATTCATTATTAAATTTCAATTTTAATTATTTACAAGTTACTATTAGAGAACAATGAATAATAATGAACGAGGAGAAAAATAGACCAAGCATTTATAACAGTAAATTTTCAGGCCATTTAACACGGCTGGTGCATTAGAAAGAGCCAAGTTGTCAGTAGAAAAACATTATGCTGTCGTCGGAGTACTGGAAGACGTTAATACCACTCTCACTGTCCTTGAAAATTACATTCCTCAGTTCTTCGAGGGTGCGACTGAACTTTATTGGGGTAAAAAGTTTATTTAATTATATTACCGCTATACTATGCCGGTAAAAAATATAATAATAATTATTTATTTTTGTATTTCATTACAGATGAAATGAATTCATTTAAAAAAATTAATCGAAATTCATTCAAACCTCCAGTAAGTGAAGAAATAAAAGATATGGTACGAAAAAACTTCACAAGAGAGATTGAATTTTATCAGTTTTGCAGACAGCGATTACACAGACAGTTAAGAGCTTTGAAATTATCTGCAACCAATGACGCTAATAGCTTGTAAATATTTTTACAGTATATACATATATTTATATACACGTACACTGTAAAAAATCGGGAGTGAATTCGGATTTTATTTCAATCTTTGGAGTTCTGGAGTTTAAAAAAAACTCTACATACGGAGTAAGTCGGGAGTTTGTTTTTTAATCTGAGTCATTTCAGAGTAATCTGGATTTTATTTTCATCCGCATTTACTCCGATTCGGAGTTTTAATATCAAAATAAAGTCGGTATAGAAGTGAATTTTACTCCAAAGGAACTAAATAAATAAACAGTAATCCACTCCGTATTCACTGTGAATTTACTCTGCAAATTGTTTACAGTGTATATATATATATAGATATATATATTGAAAGAAAGAGAAAGAGCGAGAATTTTAATCGTAATTTAAAAAGTTGATAACAAAAAATTATGAAATAAATTGATATTTGTTTGTCCATGTGATATATATAAAGACTATTTTTTTAGATTAATATATTATCAATTTATATAATAATCATCAGCAAATAAGATATTTAATGAATAAATGATAATGTGTATTATTAATTATCAGTTTACTCTAAATATTAATTAATCAATAAATGCATAACTCATTAAAAGTCACGAGAGTGAACTTTAAATTTATGAAAATTTTTTATTATCACAATTATATAATAGAACTTAAAAAAATTTCCTCGCCGCCTGCCCGCGAGTTAAATATTTATCCTTTTTTGAACATTTACGACCGTCTCGCCAGCTGTTTAACACAAAACAAATTTGTAAACAATATTTTTTAAGAGACAATCGACCCTGGCAGAAAATTTTTCATATATATTTATTGTAGTGGTAAATATTCAAAGTACTGTGGAATTTTTATATTTAACTACTGTCGTAATGACGTATCAGAAATTATCTGGTCAAAGAAAAAAAATATAAAATTTCTGAAAAAACTGATTTATTTTCACTGAATTTATTAATCGATAAGCGTACGACAATTACAGATATTACAATTGTACATTACAGTTAATATGCGCTCTCATTACCAATTCATTTTTTATCAGTCTCGTGATATCTACTTTAATTATAACATATGTTAATTTCATCGAAAAGATTCATTCAGCCAATTATTATATATATTTATACAATTTTAAAGACATATAAACATACATTTATAATAATAATATTTTTAACTTAAGGGGCAAAGGGGCCTGAGATACAAAAAAAAAAAAAGATATTTTTGTGATTTTTTTTACAGAGTAACTTCTTTATTAAAATTCCCAAAATTTGTGACATTGGTAAGCATCACTTCAAGAATATTCTCCTAAATTTTCATAAAAAAATATTGAAAAATGAGCCAGTGGTAGTGGGGAGAGACGAGTCACCTTAAAAAAAAAGTTTCCATGCGAGGCAGGATAACTCATGACTGCTTCATCTAAAATAAAAAAACCAAAAAAATTTCTTTAGTACATAAGTTTATCTTGGATTCGAACAGGATTTTTTTTTCAATGACTACTTATTTTTTAATTAAACAAAAGGAGCAATTTTTGGTAAAAATCATAATTTTTTGATTGCGCCTTTACCAAAAATTCAAAAAAGAATATTTTGTTTATTCCTTCGTTCAAATCCATCAAACTTATGTAGTAAAGAAATCTTTGTGGTTTTTTTATTTCAGATGAAGCAGTCATGAGTTATCCTGCCTCGTCCTGACTCGTCTCTCCCCACTATCACTGGCTTATTTTTCAATATTTTTTTATGAAAATTTAGCAGAATATTCTTGAGATGAGCTTTAACAATGTCACAAATTTTGAGAATTTTAATAAAGAAGGTACTCTGTAAAAAAAATCACAAAAATATCCTCTTTTTTTCTATCTCAGGCCCATTTCTCCCCTTAATAATTAACTTTATTTCATAGGCTTTCTTATCTATCATAATTTAGGATTAACATTCGTTGTAATATTGCTATTTATAATTATTGTTGATAGTTAATTAATATGTGTAAAAAATATTTCATTTAATTCAGTTATTAAATCAATTATTATTAACATTTTGTTTAATATCTTATAAATTTTTCAGGTACAAATCCCTCCCCCCTGTCAAATAAAATAACAACTAGAAAATAAAATAACAATTGCGAGAATAACGGAAATACAGATAATTATTAATAGTTATAATAAAATTAATTTTAAAAAATTATAAAGTGATATCGATTGTCGAAACAAAGTAATGTCACGAGGTTACAACAATAATAGATAATATATGTCAATCATATTGAAATATATACATAATCTAAAAAACTCTACATCTATACGACAAGAAATTCAACAATTAAATATTTAATCTTATTACCTAATACGATATTATAATTATGAGTAATAACACTAAAGTATTGACAATTATTTTAAATTTCATTTGAGCTTATGTATTTTTTGACATATTGCGGTTTATAATTTAAAAAAAAATACAAGACTAGAAAACTCTATTGAACAAAGAAATTATGCATGTATATAAAAATATTGGGTAGAGGTACCGTTTTTGGCCACTGTAGGCCCAGTTTTGGACAATTGGAAAATTTAGATAAAGTGTTAAATGTCCAAAAATGGAACAGTGGCCACAAATGGTAATTCTACTCTACTACACAGAAAGAAAGAATTTTTTGGGGAAAGAAAAAAAATTCTTGCGCAAAGAAATCTTTTTTTTGTGTACGATCCAAATTATTAAAAAAAAAAAATATTTACGCTAATTACTACATCGTGCTATAAAACATGTAACACTATCATAAATTTTTTATAGACATAATTAGAAGTAGATTACTATTATATTAATTTCACTAACAAATTGATAACGATTCTATTTATATGTATAAGTATATGTATATCTCTCAACAGTAAATGACTGATATACTTGTGATGTAACACTTGGTATGCATTATTGTGTTGTTTTTTTTAAGCTTGATCTCTATGATAAGAGATTAAACAAATATTTATTTAATTCCTTCGTAAATATGCTTGTTGTTCAAAAAATACTCGCTAAATTCATACACATACATAGAGATTGTGGATATAAATAACAGTGATTCATATTTTTATAAATATTAAAAATAACTTCCGATAAGCGACGAAAGACTTAATAAGCGATAAATTTTAATTTAATTTACTTATTATTTTGTCAAAGGTCTCAAAGTATTATGTTATACAGTAAAAAAAATTTTGTAAAAATTAACACAAAGCTGTGTGTTAAAACAACATTTTACACAAATTTTTATGTTGTTTTAATATTTTTTATTTGTGTTAAAAAAATAAAACAAAAAAATGTTAACAATCTCTGTTACCGCTTTTGAAACTTTAACACATTAAAATGTTATCTGCAACACAAGAAGTGTTAATTTAACACTTTTATTTGTGTTATTTTGAGACTCATAAAAATTTATGTTAAGCTTAACAAGTGACTACGGTAAATTTAACACATTTTCAGTGTTACTTTAATGAATTAACATGCGCTCTATGTTAAAGTTACATTTTAAAAGTGTTAACACTTGTTTGGAAAGTAACACAGTAAATGTTACTTTTGTTTCAATTAACATTTTTTTGTTTTAAAAATAAACTGATCAAACAACACAAAAGCAGTGTGTTAAATTAACACACAAAAGTGTTAAATGTTTAACACAAAATTTTTAACACACTTTTTTCTGTACACCAATACCAAAAATTTTTTACTATGTCATTGTGTATTTAATCAACATACAAAAGTGTTAAATTTTCAACACAGATTTTTTTCTTTACACAAATACGAAAATTTTATACTTTTATATTTTATAATTATTTTTATTCTCACCTATTTTCAGTTTTTCAAAAATTTCTTGTGACTAAAAATATTTGATTTGTTCCGTTTGATATTTTACTCAAATTTGAATTATTGGAAAAATTTTTAATATTTGAGTGCGTCATTAGATTTCGAAAAACAAAAAATGCTTCGCCAGTGGGTAGCTGAAGATTAGTTTATTTTTTCCGTCCATTAAAATAAACAACTTAAAAATAAATTTAAAAAAAAATCACAAAGAATTATTTCGAAAACAAAAAATAGGTGAAATCCTACATTTAGACTACATCGTTTTTTTTTTTGACCCCAATAACACTTAAAAATAAAAATTTTTCATTTTATTTTTTATATTTCCCTCACTCATTAATGAGTTAAAATATGACTAAAAAATAATTTTAAAAAAACTAAATAATTATTTTCCAGTTTAAAATAGACGGTCGCTCGGAAGTAAAAAACTCAGTTATTGTTCTTTTTATACAAAAATATCTTAGGCGATAGGTCGATTTTTTCTTCTTAGTCATTGAAAAAAATATTTTTTAACGGCCATGTAAAATATGAATGATCAACAAGTATATATTCAAATCTATATTCATACAACAAATAGGCCTTAGTAAAAATTCATCGCCCAATCGTTTGTATAGCTGTTCTGCGATGAAGTAATTGGTATGTAATTAATGGCTTGACTCGTTGGTAAACATTGGAAGCAATAATTAAAACCTGAGTTATTGTCCCAGTACTGAACACCCTTACACTGAAATCGTACCGCGAGTTCAAGTTTCGCGCCAACTTTCAAAGGACGACAGTACAGTTGAAATGTAAATTTATCACTAAACCCATCACATGAATTTTGTAAATATAGTGCCTGTAGATCGCTGTAACTTTTCCAAGAATCTAAAGTGTATCTTATGTGGACGGATTTATGGAAGTCGAGATTTTTTACCCGTACGGTGCCTTGGATACACATCGACAGTGGATCCTGTACAATAACATTCTCCAGACACACCTGTCGCTCTCGCACAAGATCCATGAAATTCGGAAGACCTCCTGGTTGCTGAAAAAGCGGTACCAGCATCAAATCAAACTTCATTCCCGTACTCCCCGATACTGGTTTTATATTCAAAGTATTTAAATTCAATCTAGAGTAATCAGATGCACTGCTGTCATATAAACCAGGGCTCGAATCCTTGTGGAAAAGTTCATCATAACTTAGGTCCGAGAAGGCAGAATTAGGCACTTTTGGAATTTCGTCTAAAAATGTTCTGACATCAGCGAGATCAAGACCAAGAGCATCAGCAAAACGGACAATTTTCTTTCTACCAGGAGTTCCTGGGGGTGTTTTCCCGGTCTTGAGAGACGAGCATCGTCTTACTCGAAGTGGTCGCGGCTCAATTCCCTCTTCATCTTCTTCATCAGCTTTTTTATCATCATCCTCCCCATTTTCTTTTATATCGAGACTTATGGCTGTGTCTTTATTATTAACTAGCGTGTCACTGTCTTGAGACGTCTCTTGTATTCGGATATTGTTTACGTCATCACATATATTTTCTAAATTTTCTACGTTATTTAAAGGTTTAGTTGTCGATGGCGATGGTCCGTCCAATGGACACTCGGTGACCAAAGCGTCTGGTTTATCAATGCAACTGGTGTCAGTTGAAAAACTGTCACCCGTCGAAGCCGCACTGACGTCATTTGAACTTAAAATTAAATCCGATGGCTTTATTTTATCGTCATTATGATTAGTTTTATAAAAACAGTCAACTTCATCGCTAGATGATGCCGATTCTACATTTATTTCTGGTAAACACGTGCGCGGAGTCAGTTCTGAGTCTGAATATGACTTGGAAATAATATCAGGTGGTAGGGGAGTTGATAAGCTGTCATTTTCCAGTGACACAGTACTGTCATCAAAAGTGCTCCAAAGAGACTCGTGACTTGGCGATGTTGTGTCTAAAGAGCTCGCATTATCAAGAGATTCTTCAGAGCTATACGTCACTGCTGATTTCTTATTCAGTTCATCCAGTTGTTGCAGATTACTTTTAACAGAAGAACTTGATTCCGATGTATCTTGAGTTTTCTGTGATTTATGCAAATCTGTTCTTCGACGTCCCGGTGGCTTATGAGAATCGGATTTGGTTTTATAGTTAGACGCATTACAAACATCACTTTCTGAAGAATTAATGGGATCGTAGAAACAGTCAGAACGTGTCTTATCATTATCAGAACTTACTGGATCAAAGTAAATTTCGTTATTGTGATCATCTGACGGAGTGCCGTTTAAAGGAGATGAAAATCCGCACCCTGGTTCTGGATCACAGTACACTAAATTATTTTCATGTTCTGGTTGCTCAGGGTGAGATGGAAAATCACAGCCATCTTTCGCTTTTAAAATATTTGAATGATTGACCAATAAACTGGCGATCTCTGCAGCGTTTAAAACTTGGTCTGGAGAGCCTATTTCTGTATCACCGTTCTCTAGGTCTGGTGAGAGATCAAAGTCGAAGTACAGATCAGACTCTGATGTATGATGCGGCTGTCGTTGATAAACGTGATTTTTTACAGGATTTCGCGCCGTAGATTTGTTTGAATTTTTATTTTCATTGCATGTTTCGTCGTTGGTATAATCTTCTTCGTTGTCGTCGTCATCATTGTAATTAGTCTCAGCATCAGTACCGTTAAGCGACGTCAATCGGCGATGAAGACGTCGGGCAAATGCCTCGGCACGACCACGACAAATTGTTGGAAATAATGAACTTACAAGTCCACAGGATGAACCACCGGCGCAATGATTGTCGTCAGGTGAGTCTGTGCTTCCCATCTCGTGGGCACTCGGAGGAAATGAAACAGCAGCCTCGCCCAATGGGCTCTCGTGATTTCTGTTTCGCTGAAAATATAAATAAAAGTAAAGATTATTATACCGTGGATATTAGAGAGGATATTTACACTATGATTAAAATAAAATTATTCCAGGTGAACAAACGTTCGAGACATGCAGTGAAGAAAATAACTGGGGTAAGTCCAGGTTTCGGTGTTAAATTTCAACATTGAAAGCGGTGTTAAAATAACACCGCCGGTGTAAATATTCTTTATCGGTTAAAAATATTACACAGTTTTCTAATTTCTATATGTGGAATTTTTTTACACCGATTTAACGCCGCCTACATGTGTTATTTTATTTTAACATGCGTGGTGTTAAATCGGGTCCATTTTTAACACCGCTCTTTTTACAGTACACTGTAAAAAATTAGCGGAGTAAATCCGGAGTAAACAAGTGTGAATGTAGCAGACATCAGAAAAATTTAAAATTATAAATAAATAGAGTAAATAATTTTTTAAAAAATTTATAAAAAAATGCACTTATTAATTTAACAATTTTTTAAATGTGCATTTTTTTTTAATTTTATTTTATTGATTATTTACTCTATTTACTAATAATTTTAAATTTGTCACTCATTCGCGGATGACAGTTTCTTTATTTAATTCCCTTGGAGTGAAATTGACTCCTAAACGGAGTTTAATTTAATATTCAAACTCCAAATCGGAGTAAATGCAGATTTAAAAAAATCCAGATCACTCCAAAATTACTCTGTTGGAGAAAACTCCTCATTTACTCCATAAGCGGAGTAATTTTTTCTCCGAGTGACAGAGCGCATTCAAATTTAAATAAAATCCATAATAACTCCGAATTTACTCCCAATTTTTTTCAGTATATGTATAAAAAAACCTAAGTAACAGTAACAATAAACATTTGTTTTTCATAAAAATTTATTATTTACTTATTTTATCAGCTAAAATATCAGATGAATAATAATAAGTAGTAAAGTGAACAGGTTTTTTTTGGCCGAGGCCCAAATTTTTTAAAAAGTTAGACAAACCTCTGATGTATAGCTATGCGAAATCATGTTTAGCTGGTATATAATCACTTGGTCACGCAAATAACTCGTGGAGATTACAAAATATTTATATCAGGCACAAATATGTACTCGAAGATCAACAACAGACCGGTTAGATAAGAATATTATTATGCGCCGAGGATAAAATAAAATATATTTAAATTAAAAACTAAAGTCGCCTAGTATTTATTACTCTCACTGACCGGATAACATAACATTAGTAAATCATTTTATTTTTATCAAGGACAATTCAGCCCAATTGACATGAATCATGACCATGATTGCCGGTTAGAGTATTTATCTTTATTAGTCTTCGACTCGGTAAGACCATCGACTTACTTTACACTGTATAGCGTACTCGTGAATTTATTTTGTATTTCAGTGTTCAATACGACTTTATACTTAGTAGCATTACCACAGGCTAACTACCTCGATCATTACATAACAATTTATTGCCTAGACTTACGATAGACGTCAGTTGGTTCAATGCACGTTTATAATCTCAGCACGTGCACGTGCACTCAACACTAAAGTACAATAGTATTGCAATTATGTAATTTTAAATGAAAAATTAAATATATTTATGGTAATGTATATTTTGATATTTTTCTTAATTATATATCCAATTAAATTTATTTACAGTTTATATTTTTAAATTCAAATGTCAAGAACAGTCGCAATATCATACGACTTATGAGTGATCATCAGTCATCGTCTATCAGTAATTAAAATAATTATTATAATTAAACAAGAAATTTTTAACTTAATACTTAAGTTAATTATTTTATCAATTTATATAAATATATATCGATTATTTATATTTTTATATGGAAATTTTCAACTTTTTTTTTTTCCACAAACAAGAAAAAATTTTTTTTCCTTCAGTGAGTGGTTATTGATCTTGAACTTGAAATGAATTTACTCCTGTTTAATTCTTATCATAATTTATAAATGTAAACATTTACAAGTAATTCATTATTTTCACACCAAATAAATTAATCTTCAGATTTTATTTACTTATTTTATGAATGTAATTAATATTAACAATAAAAAAATTAATTATTTATTGCTGTTTTTCTTTTTTTTTTTTTTTTTTTTTAAAGTATCAGTAAAAAAAAATAATTTAATCTACGGTGTAAAGTGACGAGTAAGGACAGTAATTTGATGTCAAGGTACTCATGCGATTGACCGGTACTCCGTTTGCAAACAAGGTCTCGCAGCTCAATTTTAAAATTGCGTTTTAAATTTATTTCAGTGTACGTTAATTAATTATTTAATTAATATCCGTCCAATATGTTAAATTTTTAGACTCATTACTTAACAGTAGCGGTGATAATTGTCATGATAATAAAAATGATTGCAGTTATACATTTAAATAGTGACGTTAGTTGTTAAAAATAAGTGATAAAGTATAAATTAAATGAGCAATTTAAATGATAAGCCGGTAATATTCTCACACTCGTCGTGCGCGTGGCACATTCACAACTGATTGGATGCAACGAAACAACTTCTTGAACGAGCTCAACTGGACGAACTAAATGAAACTCTGTCTTTCTGAAGGACCCCTCTGCCGCGTTACATAGCAACCACTCCTTCTCGAACAAATAATATAAGCGAGCATGTGTGCATACATGTGAATTCATTTATCATAACAGATTAAAAAAAAAAAGTAATACCTCAATATCCATTTTATTCTTTCAGTTGATCTGCTTCTTTTACGTCTTAAATCTCAAGAGTTTAAATTTCTATTAGAAACACTAGGCTATTGACCCTAATCGAAACCACTCAAGTTATATATATATATGTATATATTGCTCAGTAACTAATAGTATCATCTATTTCTCACTATTAAGTATGTTAATTTTTGTTGTTTAAATGCGCGTAGTTTGATATTAATTTATTTTTGTGACTCCAAATCAAGCATCATTCAAAATGTCTCGATGCACTCCAACTTTTTAAAAATAGTATCTGGCTATTACGAATAAATTCCAAACAAAACCCAGATACGTTTTTAAATATTAATAAGAGGAACAAAAATTATATATTTTTATTTATATGATAGTTAGCAGACATTTTAAATTTAAATTAATTTTTTTTAACAGATGGATAATAAAAAAAAATTCACATGTCGGAAATTTAATAAACTGTACGTGCAATTTTTTAAAATATTTTTTTTTTATTATTTATTATTGAGAAAAAAATATAAAAATTAGACCTCGGCTAACCAGTATCATTTTTATTTAAAATTTTTTTTTTTTATTATTACACAAAAAAAATTATTTTTTGGCGCAAGTAATTTTTTGTACTATGAATTTAAAATAAAAATTTTTACCCTCAAAAAAATTTTATCTTGACCCAAAAAAAATTTTGTTTTCAATTCAAACTCCTAAAAATTTAGCGCCAGGAAATAAATTTTTCTGTGTAATAAATGAAGTGTCAGCATTAAATGAATCGTCAAATTAAAAAGTATGTTAACCAAGATAATAAAAATTAAATTTTTTTTTTAGTCATATATTTTAATATAAAAATTATTTATTACACTAGTAATTTCTTATTGCAGTTTTTATTATATATTAGTAACTTTCATATATATATATATAGAACTTCCTAACTTGTTTTTGCGACGACCTTTCGCTAAATACAAAAATAGATACCGAAGATGAGACGAAGAAGGGGGTGGAAAATAAATAGAATAGAAAGATTGGATGGCTAGGTCATAGATCTGACAATATACTTCATAAAGTTGCTGCCGTAAAACACACTCTCTGTCTACATATAAAGCTGATGATTGTCTACAGCCCACGCGCTGAATACGCGTTCAAATTATTTGCTTGTGTGTATTTATTGTAGTGTTCTGTAGCCACCGGCTCTGACGTTTAATTTTAAAAGAGCAAATGCTCGATATGATGGAAATGTGCCAGAAGACAACGACGACAAGAACGTATGCTGAAAATAGCACTTCTCAAACTTCAATTTTAGCTTTTACATATAATCGTTGCTCAATTCACTCATATATTTTGTTTTCATTCTTTAAATTGTTTAATATACATCACTAACATCACATATATCTATGTACATGTATATGTATTTGCTATTGATACTTATTATCAATATTTAATAATAAAAAAATAATCTCCCTCACAAATTAAACTTACACTGATAAAGCGCAAAAAATTATTGCATTCGAAAATTAACATTAAATTATTTTATGTAATTTAAATTTTAAATATTTATATATTTTATGTACACTCTAAAAGTAATGAGAATTTGGAAATTTAAAAAATATCAAAAGTCCTGTTTTTAAATATAAAATAGAGGTAATTTTGAAAGGTATTTATAAAAGCCCTTGAGGTCAAAGGCCCTTCAAATGAATGCAAGTACAAGAACACGATAGACAACCAACCGGTTTAACTTTAATCCATGTGGGCTAGTAAACATGTAAAACGACATCGTCGTAATGTTTTCTCATGTATTTATAATAACGTGTCAACCTAATAAAGGCGCGGAATATTCCATAGTGAAGAAAGTTTGCCTCGATATCTCGAAGAAAATGTTTCATATCGAGGGTTACAAGACACTTGGATAGTGCGTAATCATAAATATACCAATGACTATTTACATCGCGTTATCTTATAAAACGCAATTGGCTCTTTAATTAACAAATTGACGTTACTCCAAATCGTCAAAATCGTTTGTTTATTTTCAAATTTATTTACGTACTATAAAATTTTTTCCTGACTCCATAACAAGCAATTGAAGTGTAAAATTTAGTGACTTAATTGGAATTTTTAAAAATTATTAAAGTATTTTTGAAAATTTATTTTCTCACCGTTAATTATTAAGTCTTGGCGCGAAAAATGAATCACAAAAATAACACACTGTTATTTATCACTGTTGTGAACTTTTTTTTTAACCACTTTTGAAAACTTGTAATATATTTTTTGATCTTCCGGCTCCGAAAAACTTCATGACAACTCAAATGATCACAACATCAGCGTAAGCCCCACTCCGGATTATTCTGCACGTCGCTACGTTCTTACACAAGGGCATCCAAGGTCAATACGTAACACGCAGGTGCAGATTTGGATTCATTGAATGTAATGAGTGACTATCTACCCTATTAACGAGACATCTCAGATCATGTGCGCGACGGAATTTTTATGGATAAATTATTTTGAATTAGTTTCAAAAATACTTTTTTTAAAAGTTACTAAATTTTCTTATGAATTAACATCATATTGCTACCAATTAATTAACAGTATATCTATTTTCATTGTCTAATTAATTTATCACTTTATATTCATGTTTGATCCAAAAAAAAAATACGTCAGTTTTGATTTTGAAGCTGGACAATTTTTGAATTTTTTAAACAAATTAATCAAAAAAAATGCGCATGCGGAAAATTGAAAAACGAAAGAAGAAATTTTTTGTATCGTTTTGAAAAAATTCAAAAAATTATTAGACTTCATTATCGTATCAGTTTGCCGCCAAGAAATTAATTTTTACGCCGCGAATTTTATATCTTCAGTAGCAAAAAGAAATATTTATTTTACCTCCGCATGCGCGGGAACTGAATATATTTTTGAAAATATACTTCTGTTGTACAGTTTACTGTCAATAATTATATCAAGCAAAACAATGTAAAATAAAATATTTAAATTTAAATAAATTTAAATGTCAGTTTTGGTGTAGCAGCGACGTAGGATCAAATAAAAAAAATTGTTCCTTAAATTTCCGCGTGCTGCATTGTCGAGAGTATATTTGACCGCATTGAGCCTATATATACATTTAGTCGAGCTACGGCACAAGCGCATGATATTTCTCTATACTCATATGAAGTAACATGCGGACATATAAACTAAAATAGTATTTATTAATTAAGACTACGTGATGAACTGTTGTATCATTTATCGGGTGACTGTATATACAATATATATAGTAGTCTGATTGCAAGATAATTTTTACTGTACATATATTTTGTATCACACCTGAATTTAAAAATGAATTTACGACGAATTCCGGGATTTATTTATCACAATAAATATTTCACCGGTGGTATTTTATTCACATTTATTTTAATTTTTTACTTACTCTACCACTGGGGCATTATCTGTTCAAATTTTGAAGCACGGCGACAAGTGTCAGAAGTGGTAAGCACTACTTTTATTAAAATAATAACTACACACGTACAGTATACAGTAACCAGGAGTTTTTATTATATACCAATACAATAATCAGTATAGATAGAATAAGGGAGAAAAAGCGCCCGCGCATTAGTTCTGTCAATCATGTCCCAATAATTGGCGCGCTCTTCAATTTAGTTATTTAAATATATACAGAAAAATCCCAAGAAATTTTATATACTATAGAGTAACAGTACCAAATATTGACCAAGTTCCTTTTAATGACCGGGTACCTAAGTACCTTAAAAATATAAAAATTGGTAAATTTAGTTGATGAAAAATTGAAAATTTAAAATTACATATTTTTCATTTATTTAATTTACCAATTTTTTCATTTTCGTGTTTAGATACCCGGTCATTAAATGGTACTCGGTCAATATTTAGCACTGTTCCTAGATTAAAAACAAAAATTTTCTTTAAGCGAAAAATATTAATACTGTTTTTTCATATTTTTTCAGTGTAATAATTATGAAAATGGAATGGCCTTGGGAGTTTTATGTGAACCCTTATGTTTAAAACAGAGTATTCATTCTTTTACCTGTGAAAATCTGCATTCTGGTAAAGAAGTTGTTTTCTCAGCGTATTGGGAGACTACGAGGATTGTATTTAAATCTTCCAAGTACTAATTACCAATTATTAGCATAGTTTAATTAATTATCATCATTATTACCACGATATTAATTTTAAAAAAATGCTTTTAGAAAACGATTGCCGTCAGAACAATACGAATCGCTGCATTGGATTGATACTCTTGGGTACAAACACTATCCATCTGAAAAAGAATTTGAAAAAATGATAAGTGACTTAGTATTTACAAGGCTCAATATAACTATTGGTAATAGACAATTAGAAAGATTAAGTCATTTACGACTGGGACATTTAGAAACTGATGAGAAGAGACGTAACTTTGAAATGGAAAACATTTGGTCACTTCTGCAGGAAAACGAATATCTTATTTCGATTCTCTACGAAGACAGAGAAATATTCCCACGTTTGATTGGAACATGTGGAACTTTTTATGCTGTTGAATATGCAAAGCCAATTAAAAATCCAACAACTGCCTTAGCTCTTTTAGACACGACGCACGATTGGTCAAAAAGACTTCAAATCGCCATAATGATTTTAGATCTAATAGACGAGTTAGAAAATAATTTTCCCGAGTCTTTTATTCTGTGTGACGTTAAGATCTATCATTTTGGACTTCCTATTGGTGGTCAACGTCTCAAATATCTGGATCTTGATGCTGTGTTTCCTAAAGCTGTTGCCAGTCGTTTGACTGCCGATGGACGAACATGTATAAAACACAATGACTGTGATTATTTTGACTGCAAATCTGTCTGTTCTGTTAATAAGCTCTGTGAGTCACCTGTGATTAATAACAACTTACAGGTAAATTTTAAATTATAACAATAATACTAATTCAAATTTATGCATCCTTGAATATACTCGAAGGAAAATGGGCTTAAATAATCTATGAATTTTTATTATGTCAGCTCAATATAATTTTTTTTCTGTCTAGAAGCTCGCAATAATAATTATAGTGCAGCGTAATAATTTTTTATGACAACTTCCGGTTTCAAATTTAATGACAGCATTATAATTCATATATTTTTTATATCCATTTTACTCGGTATAAAAATAATATTAATAACAAAAATTTATTAAACTTGTAGATAATTTGCGAAAAAGTTTTCCTTGGCTGGAAACTTTCAGGTACGATCATAATACCTGGATTACTCATGTCTCGAAAAACTAATGAAAACCTTACGGCTTTACTTAACCAATGTGCGCACATTGGACGGCCACGATACATTAATTTCGAGAATTTATCAAAGATATCAACGCCATTGACTATAAAAACGAAACTTTATGATATACTGACTGAGATGGTTCGACATTACGCAGCTTCCACATAGATAATAGTTTATTATTTATTTTTTAAAATGAATGTCTCCGGCCTTAATAGTGTTACGATTATTTTAAAGACTAGTATTTAGTTAATTATAATTACTCATTAATATTAACGAATTATAGCTATAACACATTAAGATACATAATTAGATCAAAAATAAGTCAAAGAGTAAAAATACAAAAATCAACTCAAGGACCAATAGTTAAATAAATATTTTTATTTATTAACTAGTTAATTATTTATAGTCTCAAATAAACGATAATCTAATTATTTACATTAAATTACTTATAAAATATTTTTAATTTATAAAAGTAAGCAATTATTTTATTTTAAAAATGGTGACTACAGTAATGCGTAGACTGTGAAAAATCGGGAGTGATTATGGATTTTATTTAAATTCAAATTTACTTCATCATTCAGAATTTTGGAGTTTTACAAAAAATTACTCCGCATACGGAGTAAATATGGAATTTTTCAACAAAGTAATTTTGAATTTATCTGGATTTTATTTAAATCTACATTTACTCCGATTTGGAGTTTTAATATTAAAATAAACTCCGGAGTGAATTTCACTTTGAACCGGAGTTTAAAAATTATACCAAACTCCTCTTAGGAGTTAATTTTACTTCAAGGATATTAAAAAAATACAGTCATCCACTCCGTATTTACTCTGCAAATTTTCTAGACGTAATTAATCGCTTAGTTGCGCGCTTAGTAAATTATTACAGTACATTTATTATCAATAAAAATAAATCTATTTTTTAAAAACTATTTCTTTATTTGAATTTTTCCCGCCCTGAAAATTAATTTTAAAAAAATCTACTGGGAGCGCTGGCTGGCACGAGAATTTAAAACAGTATCGTTTTACTGCATGTAAAACTTCATACTCTGTGGTCTTCAACCATCAGCAGATCGAACGACTATAATCTAAATTCACTTGAAATTTTTTCAATCAATTTATGCAACCTCCATCACAAATAGCAGGCATGGATTGGGGTAACTGGGGAAAGTATCCCAAGGAATACGATCGTGCAATTCACGGTCCGTTTGACCCAGCGAAATATTATGGAAAAGGTGAATATTAATTATGTCATTAGATTAATTAATGTTGAATACTTACTGAATGATTTTTGTGTTAAGTCAATGATTTGCTAATATTGATAAATTTCAGCTGACATACCGTTCGGTCAAGTGAAACTCGCAGAGCTGCCTTCATGGTTAGCACGTCGTAACATGAGTCCTGTGAAAATAGCTCAGGCTTGTGGCAGAGGTTCATTATCATTTATTTTCTAAGTAGCCATTTTTTTAAAATAACCATGTTGCATAACTTAAGTTGAATTTATTACTTGCAGCTTATTGGCGATGGCAACACAAGTATGTCCTTCCAAAATATGCTGGAGTAGCTCCATTCTTTCAAGTTACATGCATCTCCATGATATTTTTCTATATCATTAACTACCCGAAAACCAGTACGTATTTTTTTTTTAATATCAAAAATAAAACTCAAGTATGAAAACATAATAATTTAAAATTAAAGCCGTAGCATTAGACTTCATGTCAAATATTTGACTAATTACTGGCATTCATTTTATGTCAGTTAATGATGCTGAAGTTAGCAGACAGCAATTTTATGATTTTTTAAATAAATTAATTACAAAAAAAAAGAAACTAAAGCGTGCGCATGTAAAAAATTATAAAAGCTATAGCTGCAATTTTTTGTATGATTTGTTTTTAAAAAATTCAAAATTAGACGTCGGCTAACTTTAGTATCATGTGAATAGATAATATTTGAATAGTTTGAATCACGCGATACTTGAGCCATTGATTAAATAATAAAATTATTTTTAAAATATCTAACTTGATGGTTATGAATTCAATAAACATTTTTTCGCGCTAAATTTTTAAAGAAAAAATAAAATTGATGAGTCAATAAGGTAAAAGACCCAGTACCTGATCAAGAAACTAGTAATCTGTCACTCCATATATTTGTATAGATATATTTACTACATACTAGTAAAAATATCTATACGAATATAAGGAGTGATCGAGTACTAGTTCGCTAATCAGGAACTAGGTCTTTTAATCTGAGGCAGAAAACCTAGTACCCGAACACTGCATGTATTTATATATCTATTTTTAGTAAAATTTAATAGATAAGATATTCAGTACCTGATTAGGGAACTAATATCAAGTACTATTTGTAATTTCATTTAAAAGTATATAACATTTAATATGTTTTTTTTCTAACCAATAATATTTATTGTTTCAGAACACCACGCCAACTACAAGTACCACTAAAAAATTACCAGTTGTACAAGTAGAAATGAATATTAATTAAAATTTAAATGTTCTAAAAATGTAATAAAGAGTATTGTCAAGATAAAAACGTATGTCAACAATTCAATTATTTGTTAATTATTATTTATACACTTCACATTATAAATCTGTCTAACCTTAAAAATATTTCCTCAAAATGAAATAAAAAATGTAGTTAACAATAAACTAGTTTATAATTAATCATACCAATAAAATTAACATGATTAAAAATTTATTTAAAAATATAAAATATATTTTTTATTTAAATTAACTTAGATTTCGATACTTCATAGTTAATTTAAAATAAAATTCAAAATCGTCTGGTAACCAGCATCATATCGAAAATTCGAAAAAATAAATTCAAACTTTCGCGGTGGAAAAAATAAGACGAGTTAACGTTTACAAGTGTGTAACTTTGTCTGCCGTAGGTATTAAATGATTAAATACTTACACGTATGTAACTGCACATGTCTAGTAATCGGTGATTGGTTTTTGTTAAAATGGAATGCGGTCTGCGCGTCATCACTTGACCAATCGCTGTAAATTAGGGGGACAAAACTCAGGTCCCTCAGCAATATGGCTGTCAGTATAAATTTGATGCTTGTAAGATGCTTTTCTCTCCGAATAATTGGCAAAATCTAACATATAGATATAAAATTTTAAATAGTTCAGAACGTAATGTGATATATGGAGTTCCTGTAAAATGGGAAATGGGAATGCGGGTCAGTTGAATATAAAAACGTTTATTTTAAATTGATAACGACGATAAAGAAAAATAAACGACATTCCCCTTTGAGGTACGTAACAACAACTTGTTTTTAATTACTCTTTATCATCCATATTGACGTGACTCAAGTAGAAACAATTAAGCAATACACTATCTTGTTATAGTATTATTTATTAAACAATTTATGCTTTTCAAATTAAGCAGCTAATATAATTTAGTTTTTTTTACTGGAAAATTTTATCGCCAAGCCAAGCGTCGTAATGTTTCGTGCACGTGAAGAGTTAAATTGCACAGAAAAAATACTCGACTGAAAGTAAATATTCTTGATTTAATTTCATTTTTTTAAACCTCAATTCTATAAGATAAAGTAGAAATCTCGTGATCCTGAAGTTAGAAGACAAAAAGTTTTTTGATTTTTGTCAAAAATTATAGGTGAAATTTTTTCTAATACTTTTTTTTTATATTTTATAATTTTGAAAAGAATTCAAAAATTATAAGACATCGGCTAACTTGAGTATCACGAAATCTGAAGAAAAATTCTCTTGAAAATATTTTTTTTACTCAAGACTTTTTCTGTGTATTATTTTTTCAAACTCTTGTATTCAATTAAATTTTTACAAGTCAATATAATTAATTCCGCCTCATTTATATTTAATTAATAAAAGCTGTTTTATTTTTCAGGTTTACAATAAAAATTTAATTTCATAATCCAAAACCATGGCATCGAGGTATCTTTTATTATTTTATATTTAGCTGATGCAGGGTAGAGGTACTTGTGGCCACTGCTTCATTTTTGGACTTTTAATCTTCATTATAATTAATAAAAAACAGTAAAATAACATTTTTTTTTAGTAGTGGGACAAAAGTATCTCTAAACATATTTAAAGAATTAATTATGCTATTGTGTCTTTTCAAATTAATTTATTTAAATTTCCAAGTGTCCAATGTGGCCAAAAACTACTTCTACCCTGAATAAATAATGAATTTATCACAGAGTAGTATTATACACTCTTCAAGTACATAAAAAAATTTATTTTTTCACTCTTTTAATACTTTGAAATGGCGGTTGAAAGTAACTTCGCAAAAAAAATTGTTCGCTGGCAGTGATATTTCGATAATGATAGATCTAAAATGAAAAAATAAAAATTATTTACATTCAGTAGACGTGTCGCTTGCCTGAACTACAATCGAATTTAAATTTTGATTAAAACTATTTTACCGCCTAAACCAGAATTATGCTTTAAGTAGCTTTTTATTTCTAGGCTCGATCGGTTATTTATATTACTGGAGACTGGAACTAATTCAGCAACAAAAAAAGCAGCTGCTCAACAGTTGGGTGAAGTTCAGAGGCTTCATCCACACGAGTTACATCATTTGTTAGCACGTGTATCAGCTTTGTTAAAGTCCCCGCAATGGGACACCAGAGTATCAGCTGCACAGGCCATACAAGCAATACTCACTCAAGTACCTGTGTGGGATCCTCAGCCAATAAAAAAAGAATTGTTGGACAAAGATAAATTCCAGCGTAATGAAAATCCCAAAAATCAATTGACATTCGAAAGCTTTGACATGAACCAGGTATTGGCAAAGAGCACACATTTAACTGGATCAGAGGGTAGTGAGTACGATCTAATAATTGCTGAAGGTGATCAGCAACAGGCTTTTAGTAATCAGAGTGATAAGTTATTAGCTGCTAATTTAGGACTTGATCCGCGATTAATTGGAGTTAACACTTCGGAACTCTTTACTGCCGAGGATCTTGCACTTCCTGTTAAATTATCTCAAGCTCAATCGAACAAAATATCAGTAAGCGAAACACTTGAGCAGTCTGGTGGATTGAGTAGACGTGAAATAAATCGAGCGAAACGCAAAGCGAGACAGTCGATATCTAAACAGCGATCACGGGAGCCAGATGAGCAGCTTGAGACACCAAATAATGTAATGCAGTCAAATGATAATGTAGAATCTCTTAAAAAAAAAATAAAAATGGAGGATGTAGTCTCAACAGATATAAGCTCAAATTGTGAATCAAAAAAAGACGAGACGTGTATCTCAGCAGTACCTGATGGTACAGGCTCTTGGCCTGATACAATATTAGATTGGCCATTGGAGTCATTTAGTGAAAGCCTCTGCCAAGATCTCTTCAGTCAGAAATGGGAGATAAGACACGGGGCAGCCACGGCATTGCGTGAACTTGTACGACTTCATGGTAAAGGAGCTGGTAAGTCACGTGACCAAACTCAAGAGGAGATGGAAGAAAGTAATCGTCGTTGGATAATAGACGCTGCGTTACGCCTTCTCTGTGTACTCGGACTTGATCGTTTTGGTGACTTCGTGTCCGACCAAGTGGTCGCACCTGTTCGCGAAACTTGCGCTCAAGCACTGGGTTCCCTAGTTCTTCTGTTGCCCAACGATGGGGGTAAAGGTATTATGGGAATAGTCAAAGTTTTGTTAAAACTTCTAGAACACGATGAGTGGGAAGCCAGACATGGATCTCTTCTAGCTTTGAAATATTTGCTGGCAGTAAGGGACGACCTTCTGGATCAAATTCTTCCTGCAGCGTTTCCAGCAGTGATACGAGGACTTTCCGATCCTGTAGATGATGTCGGAGCAGCAGCAGCTAGCGCACTTATTCCAGTGGCTTCAACACTGCCGCGATTACTGAAAGCCGATCAGCTTCAAGCAGTAATAGGACGACTCTGGGAACTTCTTCGTGACCAAGACGACCTTGCAGCTGCTTGTAATAGTTTTATGGGATTACTTGCGGCTATACTTTCATTATCTGCAGCACGAGCTTGTCTATCACCACAACCATTATCATTAGTATTACCACGATTGTGGCCGTTTCTCAGCCACGCAAGTTCAAGTGTACGTAAAGCAACACTGCAAACTTTACAAACGTTAACAGGAGAAGACAAAGACAATGAAGAAAACCGAAAGGAACGGTGGGGTCAAGAAGGAAGTGTAATTCTCCAAGAAGCGCTACGTCATGTTTTCCAGCGAGTTTTAATCGAACATGTAACTGCTATTCAAGAAGTCGCTGAAAAAGTTTGGGAGAATCTTGTGGTTCACAGCGACCTTGAGTTACTTCTTCACGCAGCTTGTCCTCTCATCAGCACGTGGCTCTGCTTAGCGATGCAGCCTGATAACGTTCCATTTAATTCTCTACTTCTCATAAATTACAACAACATAAATGTCAGTTCTAGCCCATCAAAAGTTCCGCCCAAAAGCGGCCAAACAAATGGAGACGGACAGTCTGACTCCGGCAGTAGCAGCATCAGCATCACAGGAAAGTCTGCTTCTGAACTAAAGGTGTACATTGGAGGGATTGAAACGGTGCCTCAAGCGGTTCGATTATCAAATTCCGTACGTGCACGAATAATGGCCACACGAATGCTCGGTTTAATGTCTCGCTATGTCGTAAAACCTGCGCCAGGTGTCGTTTATACCCCAGATATTCCCAGCCCAGCATTTTGCTATGCCAGAGTATTACTAGCCCATCTTGCTTCACGATCCGCTCTCCAACGTACCGTCGTAGGCCTAACGATTGCTCATTGGGCAGCTTTAGAACATCCTCATACTCCAGAAGTACCTGATATTCTGCGTGATAAACTTTTAGGATGTCTAAGTGAATGTACATACTATGATGAAATCGCTGGCGCTTTCACAAGACTTTTACACGACAGCAAAGACTATATGGCGACTTTGAAACATTACAAACTAATGTTGCCTATCGCCGCTGAAAATACAAGTGGAGTATTAACTCTTGATCAAATTACTAGTCTTGCAGGAAAGCCTATCATTGGCTTACAAGCTTTAAATAGTGGAACGAGTACCGGAGGTACTGGTGGAGGTGGGGCGGCATTGAACAAATTGAAACCAAAACTCGTAACCAGTCTTGAGGAACGGAGGAAAACACTCGAAGTTGGAGCATCGAATACGGCTGCTCAGCAACTAGCGCTAAATGTCATGGCCATGGCTGCACTTTCTGGTGGAGCGACGATGCTGCACTGCTTACCTGAACCTCCCCAGCCATTGAATCCCCTAGTGAAACCTTTGATGGAAGCGATCAAGCGAGAGGAAGACGAAGACTTGCAGCGACTTGCGGCTAAACATTTAGCTCACCTGGTTGACCTTTGCACTGATCGGACACCGTCTCCGAACAACAAAATAACAACTAATCTGTGCACATTCCTGTGTTCTGACATGGAGTTCACGCCACGTGTGACAGACCGTGACTCGGATGCTTTCGATGGTATTTTGACTCTTAACAATAGAAATAAACATGCGGAACGAATCGCCTACAACAGAGGAACAGGAATCGGAGGATCAAGTGGCGGACGAGGGCCCGGTAGGCCTCCAGCTACAGAAATACCTTTGGAAGAATTGTTAGCTTATGAAGAACCAGAAGCAAAAGCTGCAAGAAATCGTCGTCGGGGCGCTACATTTGCACTGACAGCCATCGTAAAACTCATTGGATCGCAGTTACCAACTCGTCTACCTCATCTATGGGACATAATTATTATGAAAAATCAAAATAAAGTCGATCTGTCACTGCAAAGTCAAGTTAATCGAACTGAACAAGTCAATAATTTAATTTTTAATTTACAAGTTATAGAAGTCGTAGTGTCCAGTCTTGATAAATCCATTCTACCTCCAGTACTTGAATGCTTACCGAGACTGTGTAATCTTTTAGCTCATCCGTACAAAGCCGTAAGACACATGGTGTCACGGTGCATAGCCACCTTTGCTGTTTTGAACACCGAAATTACAATGGGACATGTCGTGCGTTCTGTAATTCCTCTTCTAGAAGCTCACTCTGCTGATGCCGGTAATTCGAAAATCCCGGCAACTCCAACTGAGAGCGATTTACGCCGTCAAGGAGCAGCAGAAGTACTCACTTGTATTGTCGAGAATCTTGGAGTCAACGTCGTACCCTTTGCTGTTCTTTTTATGGTTCCGCTTTTGGGCAGGATGTCTGATCAAAATCAAGCTGTAAGACTTGTCTGTAACTCGACATTCGCAACGCTGATACAGTTGCTGCCTTTGGACTCTGGGTCAATTACCGACCCTCCGCATCTCGCTGAGGAGAAAACTCAAGAGCGTAAATTTCTCGAGCAACTGCTTAATCCTCGTAGCATTCCTGAAACTAAACTGACAGTTAAAGTTGCTGCGGAACTGAGATCTTATCAGCAACAAGGACTCAATTGGCTTGACTTTCTCAATCGTTATCGACTACACGGTGTCCTGTGTGACGACATGGGTCTGGGAAAGACACTTCAGACTTTGTGTATTCTTGCGATAGATCACCAGCGTAATAAAGACTCACCACCGAGTCTTGTTATTTGTCCGCCGACGTTGACTGGTCACTGGGTATACGAAGCTGAGAAATTTTTACAGTTAAAAGACCTTCCGGTGTTACAGTACGCTGGGTCTCCACCGGAACGAGAAAAACTTCGACCCCGTGTTCATCAGTATCGATTAATTGTAGCGAGTTATGACATCGTTCGAAAAGATCTTGAATTTTTTGAAACAATCCAGTGGAATTACTGTGTTCTTGACGAAGGCCACATAATAAAAAATGGAAAAACTAAAAATGCCAAAGCTGCTAAAAAATTACGTTCGTATCATCGACTGATACTGTCAGGAACACCCGTTCAAAATGACGTACTCGAACTATGGTCACTCTTTGACTTTTTGATGCCTGGTTTTCTCGGCAGTGAGAAACAATTTGCTGCCAAGTATTCGAGACCGATTCTTGCATGCAGAGAATCTAAGGCTGGACCTAAAGAACAAGAAGCTGGGGCACTTGCTATGGAGGCTCTTCATCGGCAGGTATTGCCGTTCCTTTTACGACGTAATAAAGAAGATGTTCTTCAAGATCTACCTCCAAAAATAACCCAGGATTACTATTGCGAGTTGTCGTTACTACAAAAAAAACTTTACGAAGACTTCCGGACACGTCACTCAGCAACGCTTATGTCAAACTCGACGTCACCATCAACGGCATCCTCTCCTTCACGCGGTCATGTTTTCGAGGCACTTCGTTATTTAAGAAATGTCTGCAACCATCCAAAATTAGTTTTAGGTCCAAGTCATCCTCTCTATCAAGCAGTCCAAGCTCAACTAGACCAACAGCAGACTAATTTATCAGACATAGAACACAGCGCGAAATTACCAGCATTGAAACAACTACTTCTAGACTGTGGAATCGGTCAACCCCAGCAACAGAAACCTTCGACGCCTTCTGGACTAATCGATAGTCAGCAAACGACACAGCAACTCGTCAGCCAACATCGGGCTCTTATATTTTGTCAACTGAAAGCCATGCTAGATATCGTTGAAAAAGATCTTCTCAGCATTCATTTGCCGACTGTGACGTATCTTAGACTAGATGGAAGTATTCCAGCAATTCAACGACACGCGATCGTCGCCAGATTCAATGCAGATCCGTCTATTGATGTCCTACTGTTGACGACACAGGTTGGTGGACTGGGATTGAATTTGACTGGTGCGGACACTGTTATTTTTGTGGAGCACGACTGGAATCCAATGAAAGATCTCCAGGCGATGGATCGAGCTCATCGGATCGGTCAGAAGAAAGTTGTTAATGTTTATCGACTGATAACCAGATCAACTGTTGAAGAAAAAATTATGGGACTGCAAAAATTCAAACTTTACACGGCTAAAACTGTTATCAGTACAGACAACTCATCGTTAGACACCATGCGAACCGAACAAGTAAGTATTTTTTGTAGGAAAATTGTATATTGTGTGACAAGGAATGAAACAAGACGATTTCAGACTAGGGTGAAGTTAGCTGCCGAGCCGTAGGTAGGCTGACATCGCCTGCAGTCTGAAGTGCTTCATTCTGAGTTACACATTAGGATTTTCATAATTACCTGCATTAGAACTAGAAATTTAATTGTCAGCAGCCAGTCAGAAACAAGTCGATTTAAAATCAATGGTGTAATCAACTATTAAATCGCCATACCTGCGCCAAAAGTTAAAATTCCTATCTAATAATTTTTTAATTTTTTTTTTTAAATTATAAATTTAAAAAAAAAATATTTGAAAAAATTGCACCTGTAGTTTTTAAAATTTTCTACATGTACATATTTTTAGTTTTTTTTTTTTGCAATTTATTTGTTGAAAAAAAAATCCAAAAATTGTTAACTTCAGGATCATTTATAAAAATTAGCACATGTCCCATTTTTCTTGCAAACAGAGGCAAAAATTTAAATTTTCAAGTACAGATCTGGTGAAAAATGTGTAATATACTATTGTTTATTTACAAGGGACGAAACAAGTCTGTTTCTGCCGGCTGACAGACGTTCATAATTTACGCGATTTCTAATATTCCTTCGCGACATTGGACTGAAATTCGCTTCTTTCGACGAACCCTAGAGTTTGAATGCTGGTATCACAAAAAAAATATAAACTAAAAATAATTTTTCTTTTAATTGTTTCAGTTATTAGATTTATTTTCATTGGAAAATGGACGAGAAAAAAAAGCTGACGAGGGAGAAAATTCACGAGCAATTAATGCTATTCCAGGACTCAGCCGATCAGTTTTAGAAATAATACCAGAACTATGGGAACAACAGCAGTATGACGACGAATATGATCTTGACGCATTTTTATCAACGTTAAAAGGAACCAACTTGTGAAATTATTATTTATAGTATCCCAGCGATAGCTGCAGATCAAAATAAAATTATTCATCCAAGTAACTAGAATGTAAGAACGCTTGATATATATTATATATATATATTTTTTTTCTTTATTTATAATAACTTATAAAAACAATGCAAATACATTTTCGCATTTGTACCAAAACAACTCATTTTGAATTATTCCTTTGGTAACTTTCACCACTGAGACATTGAAGTTGACATCTCTTGAGAAAACTTTTTAAAATTTTTCTCGTGACTGACTTTATCTCACATGATAATTAAACATATATTTAATATTAAAAAAAAAAAAAAAGTTAATTCATTGGTCATCTATAATTTGGCTCTGTATTGAGGATCTAAATTACCGGCAGCAAATATATTATTAGGATCCAAATGTTCTTTCATCGCGCGATAAAGTGAGACTCCAGTCTCGCCAACAGCTTCAGGATAAAATTTAGCTCTCATTTTTCCTACTCCATGATGATGAGAAATAGAACCACCGCTGGCAATTATTTCAGCTCTTGCATTTTCTTCAATTGTCTCGTAAGTCTCAACAGGTTCATGCAAACCGATATAATTGAATGCTAAATAAAAGTATATGCAACATCCTGCGTCGTAGGTTTGCGTGACTCGGCAAGACATAAGATAATGCTTGATACCTCGTTCCTTGCAGTCCCGTGACACGCGAGATTTTACGTTTCGGCAAAGTGACAGTGCGCGGCTCCAAGGCACAGAGGTTTCAAATGATTCCGACAGTACTCCGAACTCTAAACCCAAGTCTCTGATATACGCAATGACAAATGTAAGAATGTAACCACGTTCTCCATTAGTTTCACCAGCAGCCATTCCACCGTACTTTTTAACAATTGCGTAAATTTTTTTTTCCTGACTAGCGACATCACTTGACTCGTAGCCTTCAAATAGCAGAGTCGCTACACACACGCTGTCCCATTGAAACCCTTTGATTTTAGTCACATAAGTTTGCTTGAAAGCATGCATTATCTTATCCGTCAAACCGCTGTCAGGACGCAGTGCCTGACCAAATCGAAACTGTTCATTGTCCATCAACCGAATACTCGATGGCTGACATCGCTGGCGTGCAACTTCTCTCATCGCGTCAACACCACTTTCAAAATTTGGGAATATGACACTTCCGTATTTAACTATTTTTGGCAGCGGACGGACTTTAAGGACGACTTCCGTGACAACACCGAGTGTACCTTCACTGCCGAGAATCACATGGTCGAAATCTGGGCCGCTAGAAATACGTGG
Source organism: Microplitis demolitor (assembly GCF_026212275.2). Lineage (NCBI taxonomy): Eukaryota > Metazoa > Arthropoda > Insecta > Hymenoptera > Braconidae > Microplitis > Microplitis demolitor. Next base: position 21,626,276 of record NC_068546.1, on the reverse strand, counting down.
CACCTGCGCGCCTCTTTCTAGAGTCAACGAGGGATCTTGTGTTCGTCCTGTAACCATTCTCACTCGTACGACCAAATCTTCAATGTTTCCATATGTATTTTTTTTCATTCCGCTTGCTCTTGTGGCCACCCAACCACCCAAGCTATAAAAAACAATTTGAAATTAAATGTTGTACAATTTTTTACATGACAAGTTTAGTGGTAAATTACCTAGAAAATTCATACGAATCAGGCTCGTGACCAGAGGTTAAACCTCTTGATCTCAACTCCCGCTCAAGATCTTGTCCAATGATACCTGCTTCGCAGCACGCAACGAGGTTCTCTCTGTCAATCCATAGTATGCGATTCATTTGCGATGTATCGAGAGAAACTATTGTACGACGCTCTTGTACGGGACAAGTTGCAGCTCCACTGACACTAGTACCACCGCCGAAAGGTATACAAGCGACTCCGTATTTTACACATATCCTTATTATTCTCTCAACATCATTGTGACATTCTGAAATATGAAGAGATTGGCCTTCGGTACATAAAGTTTAAAGGGAAAACTTAAGTTAAGTAACGATGCAAATATTTATCATTGATGCCTTAACTTCCCGCGTGAAAATTTAAAATTTTTAAAAAAAGGAATTTATTTTCGGTCCGGTTTTAATAAATCGAGTTTTCATCAAATCTTGATGTTTTGAGGTCCTCGATTAAATTTCACATGTTAATTAAATACAAATAAAAAATAAAATTGAGCAGAAAAAACTTGAAATTTTTATTCTGTTTAAAATAAATGAAATTTTTCGAACTGGATAATATTACTTAGATACTTTAATAAAAAAATTAAATACAAATCAATAAATGGCATAGTATATTTATGACGTAACCCGAGACATAATCATAATATTCGTTCTTATAATTATTGATAATAGTAATTGTTTAAAAATTTCATAAATTTTTTCTTCAAACCAATTATCATCCATATCTTATCACTTATTCGTTGACATTTTACTCGTATATCAGAAACAACTAACAATATTTTTTAATACTAAAAAAAAACGTATACATTTTTACTTTTTCTCCATATTCATATTTAATTAAATTTATAATGAATTTTATTTATTATTAAATCTATGATTACCTTGTATACATGAATTATTACGATTTTTATTTTCAAGTAAATAAGTTTTCAATAAATAAATTAAGAAATTTTTGAATGATCAAAATTTTTTTTTTAATATGCGCAATAAAAATTTGAAAACTTACTTGGCCAAAGAATAATATCCGGTATCCTTTCAAAATTTCCATGTTTCAATTGAACCATTTCCCGAAGTGTATGCCCATGAGCTCGGAATAATCTATCGAGACCATCCGTAGAAAAAGAAATTTTCAACTGATTTACAGCATCGAAAAAATCCTGAGAAAGTATCGGTTCAGGAAATGATGTCGGTAATGACTGTGCTGGTGTTCGTTTTGTCAAATCAACTCCAAGGACTTCTTTGACCCATTGCGTAAAATAAGGCAACTGGAGGTTTCCAATGGGGTATCTTGAACAATAAGAGTATATATTAGCATCTTAAATCATCATTATTCTCATTAAATGATATAATATATTCATATTTATATTTGTCAGGTGAGAACACATTTTTATATTTTTTTTTAACTTGAGAGGATTTAAGTATTGAAAAATTTAACTTTAAAATTTGTTGTATAAACATAGCAAGTCTATTGAGACGTTAATAAGTTATTTTTAAATGAAAAAGACTATTTATTTAAGTATTGCAACACAAAAAATTAGAGAGCCGGCATAGGTAAATGATAATAAGTGACATTTCACATTAACACAACGAAAAAAAAAATAAACACTTGAAACAAAGAACACGAAACTTAATTACTCACTTAATAAAGTCCTCCAGTTATTTATTTATTTTTTTTTTAATAATAAATACATGAGATTGTCATTAAAAAAATTAGCATGCACTTGAATTGGAGAAATAAAAATATACAATTGTTAATTTTGTTTTAGGATTTTTTGATTTTTTACCGTGAACCGGTGAATTCAATAATCGAATTGTCTTTGACAACAAACTCCGAATCCTTGTAACCCCATCCATTCCACTTGAGTAATTCCTGCCTGTGAAAAAAATGAAAATTTAATTTTTATCATCTGTATAATATGACATTTTTATCAATGAATGAAAAAATGATCTGTAGTCTTTAAAAAAATTCAAAAATTATTAGACGTCAGCTGATTTCAGTATCATATTTAAAATGGGTATCTAATATATCTATTGATAACTATTATCTTTTTTCATCAATATACAGAAATAAATAATTTCGTGGCGCAAGAATAAATTTTATTCTATGAAATGAAAAAAAAAAATTTTCTGTCCCAAGAAAATTTTCGTTTTCAATTCATGATGCAAAAATTTTCTTAATTTAATTACGAAGTGTAAAAATGATACTGAAGTGAGCTGCCGTCTAATTTTTAAATAATTTTTCAAAATGATAAATTAAAAACAACGGATTTCCAAAAATTGCTCCTGTAGTTTTTCAAATTTTCTACATATGCATATTTTTATTTTTTTTTTATAATTTATGTTGAAAAAAAAATTCAAAAATTCGCTGCCTGTTAGCTTCAGGCTTACGTGCAAAATTAAAAAATTCAAAGGGTAAAATAAAGTAACGATACACGTGACTTAAATCCAATCGAATCACTCGATTTTAAATCTATCTAACAATCGGAAATACAAGACAACAATTTTAAACTCCGTCATCATCAGATACTTTTAAAAAAAAAAAGTTATGATTCAAAATCTAGTGTCCTAATGATCCGACGATAATGAAACCGCAAAAGTTCAAATCACCAAAAATCTATTGATTAAAAACGAACTGTATTAAAATATAACCAGAACACAATACACGCGGGGAAATAATTTGAATGACTCGTAAATTACAGAAAATTACCGTGTACTGAGTCACACATAGAAGGCGTGGTTAAAATACTCTATAATAATAGAATAAATACAGTATTATAATACACACAATAGTTTGATGTAACACAAGTTAAATCAGTGATAAAATAATTTAAATTAAACATAAATTAAACTGACCTGATTTTCGGGACTGTACTTTTAACATTAGTCGGGTTTATCTCATTACTATTGTGATTTCCACCAGGTAACGATGAATTAGATCCTGATTTTGACATTTTTATTTTAAAAAAATTATTGTCGTAATAAATAATTAACTTGCGGTATTTAAAATCTATGTCTTGAGAAAAAATACAATCACTGGATAAAATAAATTACTCAAGTTTATAGAACGACGTTTTTGTTGCTACTAAACGTACAACTAAACGCCGTGTTGATTATCAGACACGAGCTTTAGCTTAAACTTACTCGGCACCGCCATACGCCGATAAACCAAATTTAAATCGATACGGCCCCCGCCTGTCTACGCTCCGCCCATTGGCAACATGCCGAACTCACAAAACGCGTCTTATTTTTATTATTCATATTTACATATATTTATATATATAAATTTTTAAAAATAAAACACACAACTGTCACAAAATATAATTTTTAAACCAATAGAAACTCATTCATTCTTATCACTGTAAAATAAACATTTGAATTAAGCGCGGGAAATTCAAATGTCAAAAAATCGTAACCAATGAATGCGCGTTTTAATGATAACTTCCTATCAAATTTACACATCAGGAGAAAGTAAGTCATGTTTACAAACATATACTTGACATATACTTGCAAATGAACACTTACGATACTGATGACGACATCAGTTGTCTCGCAATTTATCTTTGTCATCTTTTAGCGATACCTGTGTTGTAAGATTGTTGACATTGTGTTTAATGATAAATATAAAATGAAAAAACCATAAATTAATAATAATAATAATAATATTTAAAAAGTGAATGCAAAAAAAAAAAGTTTTAAATAAACGCGGGATCAACTTGTAAATAATTACAGTACTGCTAGAAGACGGAGCTTTATTTGGATTTATAACGTTTGGTCGTTATCATGATAAATCCCTGGTCGCTGGTGTAGATAACAAAAACAAAAAGAACAAGTTGGTTAAGTGTTTAAATTAAGCATAGATATATTTTTTTAACGCAATTAAATATGCCTGATAGTGCAGCTGTTTATCGACCTACGACAGTGGGTTATAGTTATGAAGCTAACGGGGATGGTAATGAGAGCGGTGTTGGAGTCGGAGGTGGTGTAGGGTTAAGAAATGGATTTTCACGAATAATGTTCAGGCACAAGGTCAGTACTAGGAAATGGCTCGAATGGGTGCTACTGTCAGTTGCACTCTGTGCTACTGTTGCTGGGCTTACTACTATGCTAGTTAACGTCATAGCTTCTGAAAGTTCTTTACCTTCAGAAATTGTCCAGGTATTGTGGAAAAATAAATACATTTTTAATTATTAGTAAGGTAAAAGATCTAGTATCTAGTCACTGCATTTATTTGTATAGATATATTTAGTAAAATTTAATAAATATAGATATTCAAATATATGAGTGTTCGGGAACTAGTTCCTTGATCGGGTACTAGTTCTCTGATCGGGTACTAGTTCCCTAATCGAGTTCTAGGCCTTTGAACTTATTAATTTTTTTTTAAAGGGGAAAAGGAGTCTGAGATACAAAAACAGAGCCTTTATTACCTTCTTTATTAAAATTCTTAAAAGTAGTGATATTATTAAGCATCATTTCAAGAATATTCTCCTAAATTTTCATAAAAAAATATTGAAAAATAAGCCAATGGTAATGGGGAGAGACGAGTCACTTAAAAAAAAAGTCTCCATGTGAGGCAGAATAACTCATGACTGCTTCATTTGAAATAAAGAAACCAAAAAGATTTCTTTAGTACATAAGTTTGATGGATTTGAAAGAAGGAATAAACAAAATATTCATTTTTGAATTTTTAGTAAAGGTGCAATCGAAAAATTATGATTTTTACCAAAAATTGCTCCTTTTGTTTAATTAAAAAATAAGTAGATATTGAAAAAAAAAATCCTTTGTTCAAATCCAAGATAAACTTATGTACTAAAGAAATCTTTTTGGTTTTTTTATTTCAGATGAGGCAGTCATGAGTTATCCTTCCTCGCATGGAGACTTTTTTTTTTATGTGACTCGTCTCTCCCCACTACCACTGGCTTATTTTTCAATATTTTTTTATGAAAATTTAATAGAATATTCTTGGAATGATACTTAACAATGTCACTAATTTTAAGAATTTTAATAAAAAGGTATTCTGTAAAAAAAATCACAAAAATATCCTCTTTTTTTGTATCAGACCTCTTTCTTCTCTTAATCTAGGGTAAAAGACCTAATAACCGATCAAGGAACTAGTATTCGATCATGGAGCTAGTACTAGATCAGGATACTAGTAAGTTGATCGGCTACTAAATCTTTTACCTTATATGAAGTATGAATAAAAATAACATTTCATTCCAGGACAATTCAAAAAACGGATCAAAATCAGATACAACAACTAAAGTTGAGGATGTTGTTAATCAGGATCCCAAAGGATCATTGGCCGCTGGAGCAAGTATTACTCTAATAGGATTGGTGATGGGTGCCCTGTGGGTTTGGTTACGTTTCTTCCGACACGGTGGCAAATCTCAAAGAGGTGGAATAAGTCGTGCCAGCGGACAGGTGAGACTTTATTTAAATAACAGACTCCTTTGCATTCCTCCTAATTTTTTTTTCTTTCTCTCTCTCTCTTTTTTTTTTAATTAATTTATTTTATTTTTAATTTCTTTGTGTTGCTTTTTATTTATTATACCGCCGGTATGCTCGTTGCTACGGCGTTTATTATCCCTTGCTCATTATTACACCTTATGTACGCGTATGAGGAAAGATGTTGGGCGGTTTGAATCCATCAACTGACTTGCTGGTGGGTTCCACTTCGCAGTACGGGCCAGTACTCACTGAGGTGCCGAGCCAGATGACCAACAAGCAGATCATCAACGAGACTCGAGCTGTCCCATTGTCAGACCAGGAGGAGGAGACGCACACGCTCATGCCGGATTCAGCTGCTGTTCCATCTGCGGTCACCAATGACTCCAGTCATCCTACCAACCAGTTAGCAGGCTGAGTACATGATTACTTAGAGTAAATCGTACACAAAAAGAAATAGCTTTATCTTCTCTCGCGCTCCATTTTCTTTCTTAGAATGAGAAACAGTTACTCTAAGAGTTTAATTTTAATCATTTTAATTCATTACACATTATAGTTTTTTTCGTTGTATTTGTTATGTAACTGATAACAATAGACAAACTGTGATTCTGCGGAAGCAAAAACTAACTTGTTAATTAAGTTAATGCACAATTATTGAAGAAAAAAAAACGATGAACAAAAATTGTAAAGAATAAAAAATTCACTCTATTGACAATTGTTACTTTAGATGTTATGTTATAAATATTTTTAAGTACTAGAATGTATGTACTTATAATTTTAATTTTATGTAAGAGTTCAATCCGTATGTTTTATTTTTATTATTATTATTTTTCAATTATACTTTTATTTTATTCCGTCCACTGATACGTACAACTTACCTACACTTGTAAAGTATGGGTGGAGTTTGTTTACATTTTACAATCAAGTTTTCATTTTTATCATACATTTTAATCATTTGATTCCTTTTTTAAACTTGTTTTGTTAACATATTACAAGTGTATGAACGGAAATAAAGACTGAGTGAATGAAAATCAACACGAATATGTATTTTTTTCTGCTCTTACTATTAATAATTAGAAGCAAATTATTATTATTTATATAATTAATAGTGTTTCGTATGGAGGACATCTTCAAATAACACCCCCACTTTTTGAAAATATTCAGTGACTTTCTATTTTGACTGTATTTAAATTTTATTAATTAAGTACATTCTCAGATAGTGCCCGCGCTCTAGGATTCAGAGAAACAAATTTTTTTAAGTTTTCTCTAGGATTTCTCTAGGATTTGTCTAGGATTTTCAGAGAAGTCTTCCATAATAACTCGAACACATAAAAGTAAAGGAAAAAAATTTGTCTAAGATTTCTCTAGGATTTGTCTAGGATTTCTCTAGGATGTCTCTAGGGTTCAGAGAAGTCTTCTATAATAACTCGAACACATAAAAGTAAAGGAAAAAAATTTGTCTTAGATTTTTTTTAGAATTTGTCTAGGATTCTCAGAAAAACAAATTTCTCTAAGTAATAAAAGATAAAAAATTGTTAATTGTTTGCTAACTTCAGAGTCATAAAAAATGTGTGTAAATGTAGCAGGCATGAGACAAATTTTATGTTACAAAAAACGAATTAATCAATTATAAATATATGAAAAAAAATACACATACTGATTTTCAAATTTTATAAGTTCGCATTTTTTCAATTCGCTTATTTCAAAATTTTTAAAATTGACAATTGTCAGCTACTTTGACACTCATAAAAAATATTACTTGCAATTAATATTAATTGGGAGTTAAACGAAATTCGGAAAATAAATTTCAATAAAATTTTATAAGTGTGACTGACCTGCTTTTTTTTTTAATTTTCAAGTGAATAAATAAAATGTATGAATAAAAATTAAAAAATGCCTAGTTAGAATGAAAAATTAGTACGCGCGTTTTTTTAAATTTCATAATTTTAATTAATCCATTTATTCGTTTAAAATTTATGAACTGTCTGATGTCTGCTACTTTCACACATAAAATTTTGATGTCAATTTTCGAATTCGAATTTTCAAATTTTCTACACTCTAATTTATTCACAAAATTTCATTTAACTCCTAATTGATGTCAACTATAATTAATTTTTTTTAAAATTAATTAATAAAATTTAAATGCGATCATTACAATTGTCATTAAATATTTTCCAAGATGGGCACTGTCTGAAAATGGCAAAAAAAACTAAATTTAAATTAGATACACCTGAAAAATAAATTTTTCCATGGCGCTGCTGCTTTATTTTCACAAAATAGTAAACACTAGTACAGGTTATATTTTCATTGATCGTCTGATAATATAAATATGTAAACATGTATATGTTTATATGCACATGTTTTTATTTATAAACAATTATATTTGAATTATTTGAATGTTCAAAGTTTTTATCAATACATTAAGAGAAAAATTTAAATCCTATAATATGTCATCTACAAAAGACTCAAGGTCATTGCGTTCAAGTAAAAAAAAAACTAATGATGAAATAAAAATAAAAGATGAGGATTCCAAAGAGGAAGTAGTTGTCTCAAAATACTTCGTCGCTGAAATTTTGGAACAGAAGAAAAAACCAAAAAATGCCGGTGGAAAAAAACGTAAGTCTATTGAAATAAAATATGAAGAAAATCAGGATGTTGGTGACGATGAACATGAGAAAGAAAATAGTGAATGGTTTCCTAAGAACTGGAAAGAGTCGTGGGATTTAATAAAAGAAATGAGAAAAGGGGCCACAGCACCAGTCGATGACAAGGGCTGTCACAAATGTTCAGATCCAAAAGCTGACCCTCCTACGTATCGCTACCAAACTTTGGTATCATTGATGCTTAGTAGCCAAACTAAAGATCAAGTTAATCATGCAGCTATGCAGCGTCTCAAAGATCATGGATGTACGCCTCAGAAACTTCTTGCAACATCTGATGAAGTTCTTGGAAAACTCATTTATCCTGTTAGTTTTTGGAAGGTAAATATTTTAACGTCAATATTATACCCAAGTTACATAAAGACAACTTTAAGTCTTTTAAAACGACAAGACATTATTTTTTATTTGAAAGCCAAGTTTTTTTTATGGAAATAATACAGATGGTCTTAAGAGTCGTAGAAAATTTATAATACTAAAATTAGCCGTCTAATAATTTTTGAATTTCTTTCAAAGTGATAAGTTATGAAAAAAAAATATTTCAAAAAGTTGCACCTCTAGTTTTTTCAATTTTTTACATGTGCATGTTTTTAGTTTTTTTATTTTCATAATTTTTTTGTTGAAAAAAAAAAAAAATCAAAAAATTGTTACCTGTCTAACTACAAGATCACTAAAAAAAGTCATTTCAATTCAAAAAATTTTGTAGATGACTTATTTGTTGTCAATTGTCTCAAGTCTTTTAAGCAGAAATTTTTTGGTGACATAAATTTCTGATTACTTTGTCAACATTTTGGCGTCTCATCGATAAGTCAAAAAACAGTCTCAAAACTTAAACCATTGATGTCACGAAGCCGTGTGCTACTTGCAATTATATTTGCTCATCATTACCATAAAATATTAGTAATACTTGAACTTTGTTTTATGCGATTTAAATTTGCTGGTGTTTACAGAGAAAGGTGCAGTACATTAAGAAAACATCGGAAATTTTACTAAATACCTATGCTGGAGATATTCCGAACACCATTGAAGATTTATGTGCTCTGCCTGGCGTTGGTCCCAAAATGGGACATCTTTGTATGCAAGTGGCATGGAATCAGGTCACTGGTATAGGCGTTGATGTGCATGTCCACAGAATATGCAATCGTTTGGAATGGGTTAAAAAACAAGCAAAAACACCCGAAGAGTCGAGAAAACAATTGGAATCATGGCTACCTAAAGAATTGTGGAGTGAAATAAATCATTTGCTTGTCGGCTTTGGGCAAGAGATTTGTTTACCCCAGCGTCCAAAATGTGATCAATGTTTGAACAATAAACTCTGCCCTTTTGCTAAATCTGATAAAAATTCAAATAATAAAAAATCTAAAAAATAATTTTAATATAATTATTTATTTTTTTATACAAAATACAAATAAACAAAATTTTTGGATCATTCATGATTGCGTTTGAATTTTTTATTTCTTTTTTTGCCTTTTGTATCTTTTACTGAACGATCTTTCCTCATTTTTTCTCTGATTGCAAGCTTTTTATTTTTATTCCGCAGCATTTTTTGCTTACGCTGGAATACTTGATTTTTCATTCGACTTTGCAATGTTTCTTTTTGTATCGCTCGCGACCTTTCTTTTTTCGATAAATTTACTTTATTATCTGCATCATCGATTATTTTAGACTTCTTTCTCTTTAGTTCCATACCAGGAACTACATCGTCTTCTTCTTCATCACTCTCTTCATCGTTTTCAGAAGCTTCTTCGTAAGTTGGTTTATTTTCTCCTATCCAGTTGGCACTTTGTGTCAACTGATTTATATTTAGCTCTAATATACTCACAGACTTTCCATCAGTTTCATATTCATGTTGAGAAAGCAGCTCCTCTAACTCAGGTACATCGCGTTGGGAAACTAATTTTTTAAACTTTTCTTGAGCCTAAAATTTGTTTCGGTAAAAAAATTTGATTGTAACTTTTAATTATAAATTGATCGGGTTAAAAAAAATATTAGCGCCACACTTGTTAAAAATTTTCAATGACTTTCCTGTCGTGACAGTATCCAAATTTTATCAATTAATATTTTTATGATTTTTTTTATCAGAGTACCCTCTTTATTAAAATTTTAAAAGTTTGTGAAATTATTAAGCATCATTCCAAAAATATTCTGCTGAATTTTTTTAAAATTAATTAATAAAATTTTAATAGTTATAACAGCAAGATGAAGATTTTTAAAAACTGGAGGCACTGAGCCCTTAATACTAAATATCAAAATTTAATAATAAAAAAACCTACTTCTTTTTTAATCCTTTTTTTTTCTTCTTTCCATTGAGCTTCTATTTCTTGTTTAGCTTTGAGTTTCCGTTCAAGTTTTCTTTTTCGAAATCCGCTCAAATATTCTCTGCAGAAAAATTTTATTAAAAATAATTGTTTACTTTGTGAGCACAACATTCAAACAAAAAATATATATTATGCACATACTTTCGTTTCTCTTCGTCAAATACTAAAGTGACTTTCCTTCTTTTTTTTGGCTGCCCTGGTTTTCTATTAACATTTAGAATCTTGGGAACAAAATTAAATCCTTGCCGCATGGACATGTTTTTGTTGTTTTTTAAACTACTATTTACAGGTTATATTTTTATGATAAAACGTGAGATAAATCATATGGTTTAGACTAGGATGGAAAACTCGATTCTGATTCTAATCGAGAATCGATGTAGACAAGCCAGTACCACAAACTGTGAAGAAATGGCTATGCCTGACCTCTAAAGGAGAAAATTTTAGCGTTATTTCAAAATAAATTTTTTAGTTTTAGCGGCCATTCATAAAATGTCACTCAAAATTTTACTTCTTTAAACCCCCTAGCTTTTCCTTCGTCACAAACAGCCCCCCCCCCTCATTATGAAGAAAATATATACACAGAAATATTTATATATTTACAAATATGAAACGAATGACTTTTCTACCAAAAAAATAAAATTTAAAAATAAGAATAGCTCCTTGGCAATCAACTGCATAAATAAAAATGAATTAGAGAATAAACGAAAATTTTTAAGTTATTTTTAGTTTATTTTTTAGTATAACAGAATACATACATTATTTGACAACTTCAATGTAATAGAGATTTAAACAAAAAAATATTTCATTCTCTACAATATTCTTACGTATTTATCTTTACAATACTTTGTTATCATTATTATTATGACTATATTTTTTTACAGCTAGATGTTCATCAAGGATAACACTAACGTAGTTGCTGATTTAAAGAAACTAATTTAATAGTTTTTCAAACTTAATCAATAGGTTGGCACCACCCTGGGCCATGCCACTGTCCCGGCATTTTATATAAGCCGCAAGTATCACAAAAAGCATCGACCTGCACAAAAAATAAATAAGTAGTTTAATGAAATGAAAATTAGTGAAGAAAAATTGAAACAATATTCAAATTTGAACTAATTTACGGGAATTCCATTCGGTATCTCTGCAGGAATAGCTGTTGGATTAGGGCCATTTAATCGCTGCAACAATTGTTGATTATGATCTCGTATTTTACCCAGTTGATCTGTCAAATGTTCTCGCTCATGTATCAATTGCTGTTTAGTTCTCTTTTCTTCTTGGAAATCACTTTCGTAGAGTTCGAGCTGATGTCGCAAATGAGCAATCGTGTCGCTCTAAAAAATTAAAATAAAAATTTTATTACATTACTACTGGCTGTAAATTATATTTAATAATTTAAATTTAAAAGTAAACACTAACGTCGTCTTTAGAAATTTCAACACGGGCTTTGACACCCTCAAGCTCAATATTTTTTAATCGAAGTTCTTCTTTTAATTTTGTGCATTCTGACAACATCTCATCGTGACGCTTTTGTAAAACTTTCATGTCATCTTGAAGAGTTCTCATTTGTGCTTCGTACAACATACTTTGCGAATTGAGCGATGCTTTTTCTTCATTCAAACTCAATTTTTCCTGTTCGAGTATCAAATGTTCAGCTTGACAATTTTTACGTTCGAGTAACAGCTGATTCTTTTCATCTTCTAATATTTTAATATTTAAAGCGATTTTCTCTTTCTCTTTTTCAAAATTATATGTAACTTCGGCGGGTTTAGAATTCTCACCGCGAATAATTTCTAATTCGTGTAGAGTAGAATTGTAGTCAGAAAATATTTTTTGAAATTCATTTTGCGCTTTAATTAAAGTCTGTCGTTTTGAAATATTTTGAATTTGTTCATTGATCAAGTGCTTTCGGCAATTTTCAAAAGTTTCTTTGAACGATTCGATTGTTTCAGTAGACAAATTCATTTGGTCGCTGTAACTTAGCAATAATTCTATTGTGTCAATACAGCGTTTCAAAGAATCTTGAATGCTGATAAAATGAGACGTCTGTTCTCCGTAACATTTAGCCAAATCACTGAGCCTTTCATTGTAGTAAGTGAAATGCTGAAAAAATTGCTGGCGATTCTCATCTTGAGATTGTTCTAAAATCTCATAGTTGTCAGTTTTGAGCTGAAGAGAAGTAAAGGCGCTTTCATTTAACGCACGCAATTGTTCTTTCAGTGACAAAATTATCTCTTGTAAATAATGCATGTCTCGCTCTTGACGTTCTCTAACTTCCAATATTTTTCCAATGTCTTTTATATTGTCTTTGTGTAATTCTTTGAAATTAAAATCCGTTGAATTTAAACCAACAGAGTTCGTAGTAATTAAATTACTACTATTGCTTTGCGCTTTCATTGATGAACAATTTAATTGTTTTCCATTGACTGGATTTCCTGCCTAAAATAATTTAAAAAATTAGTATGATAGATTACTTATATATAAATAATAACTCATATAATTTACCTGTTCTGATAAAAGTAAAGACATCATCATGGATCCGGTATCAGCAATTTGCTTATTTATGTCAGCTTTTTGTTTTTGTAACAGTGAAATCTCTTCAGTGTCTTTAGTAAGTTCTTTAAAATCAAAATCGTTTGAAAGAAAGTGACTAGTCTTCATAGAAATAGAACCATCATCAATTGTCTCCATACTTCCAGTTTTTACTGATAAATTATTTATTAATTGTCCTGGTTTTTGACACATTAAATTTTCGGCCTGAAATATTTTATTAAATTAATAAAAAAAAAAAGTAATTTACTAAAAATTCAGGTCATTCTGAGACAGTGTCCCCTAATTTTTTGAAATAATGTAATAAAAGCAGTGTGTTAAATTAACACACAAAATTGAATATTTAACAGGAAATTTTTAACACAGACTTTTTTCTTTACGCAAATACAAAAATTTTTTACTGTGTAATTTTTTTTTAAATCTATATATGGACGAAATTGTCCTTTTTTCAATTAATTGTTCAAATTTTGATACGCTCATAACAGTTGTCATTTAAATTTTTAAACATTGGCGGGCACTGTCTAAAAATGTCCTTGACTCATAAAATTCACCTGTTCTGACAAAAGTGAAGAAACAATAATAGATTTTTTATCTGTAAGTTTCATCTTTAAATCAGCATTTTCTTTTTGCAAAAGTGAAATTACTTCATAAGTTAAATCCTTAGAGTTAAGATCCTTTGAATTTGAATTATTACCGTCATCATTAATAATTTCCGTACTTCGAGTTTTCATCAATTTAAAATCTATAACTTGTTCTTGTTTTTGAGCGATCGAATTTTCCGGCTAAAATATTTAAAATATTAATTAATAAAACTTTAATTAAACAATCATATTATTATTATTAATAATTAATAAAATTCACCACTGAAAATTGTGACGTCAACATCGACTCTGTAGCAGTAAGTTTAATTTTTAAGTCAGCGTTTTCTTTTTTTAAAAGCGAGATCATATCACAAGTTTCTGCAAATTTTTGCTTGTGATTTCCATGAACTTTCATAAGCTCATTTTGAAAATTTACCAGCGTATTAAATTGTTTTTTCATGGCATCATTATTTCTAGTTAAAGTTTCTTTAAGTTTAACATTTTCTTTCAGTAGCTCAGCAACTTTCAGTTCTATTTCTTCTTGACTTAGTGTTGAAACTATTGAATTTAAATCCTAAAAATAATATACATTAATTTTTGATAATCAAAATACAATTTAAATTTTCATGAGAGAATTTAACTGACAAGTGGCAATTTTTTGAATTTTTAAATAAATAAAAATTTAAAAATACGTCTTTGGATCAATGCAAAATCAACAAGCGCATTTTTTAAATGTATTTAAATTAATAAATATTTAAATGTCTGCTAAATTCACTCATAAAATTTGAATTATTTTATAATTATAAGTTTGACAACTGCTTACAACACTCAAGCTTTTCTTTTTAATTTCTTCATAGTCAGCTAATGAAGCTAAATTTATAAAATCCATAGAACTTTTACCAAGAACAACAAAAGATGTTTCATCATCGTCATCGTCGCAGTTTAAATTATTTTGATATGGCGTATTAACTGCAGAAAATGTCGGTTCATTTAATTTAAATTTCGGCTTGCCATCATTAATTTCCATATTTAGACTGCCCATTATACTTTTTGATATCGAATGATTCATAGCTTCAAGCTTCGGGTCATCCTTTGAACAACCGGGTGCTGGATGTGACATTATTATTTAAAGACGTAGTGCCCTTAAATTTTTATACCGTTTAAATTTTGAATATAAATTCACATACGTCAATGTTCAACATCAACGTAATCTCCACGAGGATCACATTTAGTTGCTAAATGTTTTTTTAAAACGATAGCTGACGACACTCCGTGTTTTGGTCACAAATGACTCCATGACTTAACTGTATACTGTATTAAATGTATACATACTGCGTTTTACATTCAAGATGATGTGATTAGTCAGTTTTGGTTAAAAAAAATAAACCAAAATTTTTTAACCTTTTTTTCCGATCGCACTTATGAGTAAATCCGCTAGGAGCAGTAGGATAGGTAGGGACAAATGCTGTTTAAATTCAAATTAAAACTCGTAACTTGCAGTTGTCATTAATTTTAAAAAATCATTTTTAATGAACTAATGAACTATATTGTTCTTGATATTATTTACCGTACAAAATTAAGGTAATTCTCAGACAATGCCTCCCCCCTCCAATTTTAAAAAATTGATGAGAATGAATGTAGCTGACAATTATGAATTAAAAAAATTTTAGAATAAATACATAAAAATGTAAGTAAAATACATTTTAAAAAATGAATTTTTAGGTAAATGAAAAATCAGCGCGCACATTTTTTTAAATTTAATTATTTTAATTAAATTACTTATTTATTTAAAATTTATGTCAATTAAAATTGTGTCATGTCTGCTACATTCACACTCATAAAAATTTATGGTACTGAAGTTAGCCGACATTTGATAATTTTTTAGTTTTTTTTTTTCAAAACAGTAAATCATAAAAAAAATATTTGGAAAAACTGCACTTACAGTTTTTTAATTTTCTACATGTGCACATTTTTACTTTTTTGTATTTCTGTAATGGATTTGGTGAAAAAAAAATACGAAAATTATCAAAAATTTATGAGTGTGAATGTAACTGACAAGTGGCAATTTTGAAAATTTTTGAATAAATAAATAAAATGTAAGCAGAAAAAAAAAGAAAAAATGCGTATTCAGATAATTGAAAAATCAGCGCGCACTTATTTTTAAATTTCATTTATTTAAAAAAATTTATTTATACATTTAAAAGTTATAAATTGTCTGGTCTACGATCTTTGTGTTAACAAATTAAATATTTTTTTGTTGATTTAATGCTTGCAAAGTGTTAAGGTTTTTTTTTTCATAGAATAACTGGTAGTGATATTAAAAGATATACTTAGCATATTGGATAACTAAAAAAATTACTTTTTTGGTTTTAATTTGTTTTATAAATCAATCAAGCAAAAATAATTTATCATTTTACAATAAGATATGGAATGCACCAATGTTTCATTTCTAACTCTTAATTGTCAACGTGTTAAAAAAATGGCAGCATAAATAATATAAAGTCATCACAATGTTAAGAAAGATATAACAAAGTGATATAAACATTGACAAAATTTTCAGTTGCCAGTTCATAAAATTGAGCAAACATTTAAATATAATAAAAAGTATTACGCACATTATTATGACCATCAGTCATTAGGACGGAGGTACAATTTAATAGCTTAAGTACATTCAGGTATAATGTTAACACGTAAAACCGATTATCCTCAATGCACCCGCATGGCACAGCATTACTATCACAAAATATTCGTATTTTTTGATCATTATCTTAAGTAGATCTTAACACTTTAATGAGAACTCTTATATAGTCTAAAATGTTTACTAATAGAACATAAGTATTTTAAGTATTAGGATTATCATTGTACAGTTATCAAGAAATTGTCTAGACCATTATGATACTGACGTCTGCAGGAAAATAGAGATGCTCGTATTTTATTAAATTATGAAATTTAGTGTCATCTTAGAAAAAAAAAATTTTTTTTTATAAATGTATATGAAGAATCTTTCACGATCTAATTGCGCCTATTTTCAAAAAACTATTTTTTACAATATCTATAATTACAATCCAAAAATTTTTACGATTTGAAAAGATAATTATCATGAAAATTGCACTGATAGTTTTTTAAACTTTCTATCGGGGCATATTTTTAGTTTTTTTTTTTTTTTTGTAATTGATTTGTTTAAAAAAAAAATCCAAATATTTTAAATTGTCAGCTTCAGAATAACGAAAATTTTACAGCAAAACTTTCATAAACTCGAAAATATAAAAAACTAATGAAGGTTTTTCTAGAAAGAAAATTAGTGCTACATTTAAAAAATGTTCAGAATTCAAATTTAATTTAGTATTTTGATTAATCATATGAAATATATGTTATTTAAATAATAAATATCTACTAGAACTTGGGAAATTTAAAGAATTATTCAAATATCATTATACTAAAATTAGCCGACGTCTAATAATTTTTGAATTTTTTCAAAACAATAAATTACAAAATAAAAATATTTTTGAAAAGTTGCACTTGTAGTTTTTTATGTTTTCTACATATGCATATTTTTAGATTTTTTAGTTAATTAGTTGAAAAAAATTGAAAAATTGTAAATTGTCTGTTAACTTCAAGATCATGATGCATCCCCTCCATCATAATTATGACGATGGGCATTTGAAGCGAAGTGGGAAAAGAATAATTACTCCGGACTAACTATTGGATAATTGTATAAGTAAAGGAAAGGGATGGGGTAAAACTAAGAAAATTGAAGCAGTGGGGGGCTTGCCTTAATTTCGGAGGTACTGCAATCATCTACTCAGAGTAGTTTTCGATCTTGAGAGTATCAGTCACACGCTCTTGATCTCACGCTCAAAATCAGAGTTTATTAATAATTTAAAGTTAAATTATTAAAAAGTGATTCAAAGTTCATTGCTAATTCAAAGTGGAATTGTTACAGTGAATATCTATTCGAATTGTTAAGTGCCTTACTGTGTTCACTTTTAATTCCATCTTATAAAAATTGATATTTATCCATCATATCAAATTTATCACCATGGATATCTCGAAATTCACATACACCAAAGTTTCTTGGCTGATAGAAGAAGGGTTTATCAAGGATGTCAACAAGGAGCTTCCATTTGAAGGTAAACCAACGTTCCTTCATATAGCGGTTGCAAATTCCGATGACAAATTGGTCGACTATCTGCTGCGAAAACAAGCGGATAAAAATTTCAACAACTTGGTGTGGGGAACTCCTCTTCATGTTGCTGTGAAAAATGGAAACCTGCAGATAATCCAAACTTTAATAAACTCCGGAGTTGACGTGAACCTGCAATCGCTATCACACCCTTTTCTGACACCCCTTCAAATGGCTGTTCTGATTCAAAAAAACATCGAAATCGCAGAATTGCTTTTAAAAAGTGGTGCTGATGTTAATTTTGAGGCGGATATTGACAGTTTGCCTACGCATCGCAAAACACTGTTAAATTTTGCAATGGACGAAGGAAATGAACAAATGGTCCAACTTCTTCTAAAATATAATGCTGATCCCAATAGAGATGTTTCCGGAGATATATCGTCACTACACATTGCTACTGGTAAAGGTAATTTGAAAATGATGAAGATTCTTCTTGCATATGGTGCAAATGTTAACTTGGTACCGGTTCATGGATACATAAATCAAAGTCCGTTGCATTTTGCTGTCCTTCATGAACACTCGAAAGCCGTGAAGTTATTGTTGGACGATATTAAGATCAACCTAAATGTAATGAGTGAGTGTGGAAGTTCAGTTTTACATTACGGGGCTATGTTTGTGAAATTTAATTTTAGGATTGTGCAGTATCTACTTGATGCCGGTGTAGATATAAATTTAAAAAATGAATTGGGTGAAACGGCGTTAGACATAGCACAGCAGTTTCCAGGAATGGTCAAATTCTTGATAAGAAGACACATAATCAAACTTAGTGCGGCAAATTTTTATGTTAGCAAAGAAAATTTAGCAGCAGTGGCTAATAATCGTTTTGCTAGTTCGCGTAATTCTTGTGTGGAAGAGCTGGAAAAAATGAAAAAAATAAAAATTGGTGCCAGTTATATTAGATTTTATGATGTTTTGGTTAAAAATGAACATGAATTGGCGGTTGGTTTGAGATACGTTAGTGATGAAACTCTTTCAAATTTTAATATTAAATCTCTTTTCCCGTTGTACGCTGGAATGATAGCTTATCGTTTACGAAAAGCGTTACGACGAAAAACATTATTGTATAGTTCTATAGATTTAATTTATAATATTTTTAATAAGATTCTCCCAAGTACTGCTATATGGGAGATTTTGAAACTTTTGACTACTGAAGATTTGAAAAAATTTGCTTATTATCAAATAAAATAATTATAGTAAGAGTATTGTTAATAAGTTTGATTTTATTGTAATGATTTAATGTATATTTTTCATTTATATTTCATGTATATTTACTAATTTAATTTATTTGTATAAACTATATATGTATATTTTGTATGTATCGAATGAATAATTTTACTTTTAAGATTTTTGTACAATTGAAAAGAATTATTTATAATTTTTATGCAATAAAATTTTTTTTTTAATTATATATTTATTTTGTTTTGTTTAACTACTTTAAAATAAATTAAGTAATCTCAATAATTAATTCTTTCTTATTCTGACTGGCTATATAGGAGTTTACATAAAATGAAAAGTAAATTTATACTTACCAATTTTGCTTTTACTAATTCCCATTTTAATTAAAAAAAAATTATAATCTCAGTCTAGAAAATTTCTATTAGAACTAAAGTATTTCTATTGTTAAAATCCAATCATCATACAAAGCCCTAATTAAAAGGGACGATTTGAAATAATTAAAAAAAAAACTTTTAATACTTTTGAATACTTTAAATACTTTTAAATCACCCTTCTTGAATGAGCAAATTAGCAGAAGAATGAAAAGATTTAAGCCTACAAATTTGAAAAAATAATTAACTAATTAAATACCACACTGGTAATTGAGTTTACCTCTAACACCTGTAATATTTGTACCGTACAAATTACTTATTGTTAATTAGCAGATTGTACTTTAAGTTGATAAAAAATAAGTATTAAAACCAAACTTGAAATAATTAAATTATAATAAATTTTTAAATTTCATATTTTAATTTTTTATTAATTATTTACTTCATCATATTTTTTTGACGGTCAGTAATTTTCAAAAGTATGCAATAAAAAAACAAGAATTTTTCTTTTAAAAGTGATTGTTAATAACACGTAAAACAATTCTATTTTTAAATAATAAAAGAGCACATTCATGAATTCTTTCGTTTATACCTTAAAGAATATCGTATAAAATAGTCGCGATAGAAAAAGATAGGATACAAGTAACATTTTTGGTCACTTAAAAAATTTAAATTTGTATTTTAAAATTGAAAAATTTGTAAAATATGCAATAACATAATTTTCAAAATATGTACGCAGATACTTTTGTATCTTATACTTTTTTATCAACTAAAATAAATAAATAAATGTCGAAAAATGAAGCAGTGGCCACAAATGATTCTTCTACCCTATGAGAATCTAGAAAACTATCAAAAATCACAGATAATTTATTATTTAATTATTTTACTGAGATTAAATCATCAATCATCACTATTTGATGTCAGTTTTAACTTTTTGGCAGATGATTGTATTTTTTAAAATACTAATTAGTAAAACAATAACGAGTAAACAATGAACTACAAAATCTATACTTACTTTTGGAAGTTATTATTTATAAGTTTGAATGTAACTGACATATGACAATTTTTTAAATTTTGGAGGAAACGAACAATATATTAGATTAAAAATTTTAAAATGCGCATTTAGACAATTGAAAAATCCGTACGCGCATTTCGCTAAATTTCATTATTTCAATTAATTAATTTATTTTCAATTTATAAATTGTCTCATGTCTGCTACATTCCTTTCATTATTTATGAATTAAGGGGTTAAAAAAATTAGGAAATTAAGGATTTAAAAAGTGATGTAGCTTATCAATATATAAATAAAAAAATGAACAGTCGAAATAATGTATAGTAAAGATCATTACTTTTATTTACTTCAATGGAATAAAACGAGAGCTGTGGGTGGCACCAATACCAGGGCGACCGTGTTTGACAGGTTTGTAAGTGACTGAAAATTCACCTAAGTAGTGTCCAATCATTTCAGGTTTAACTTCAACTTGATTGAATGTTTTGCCGTTGTAAATACCAACGATTGAACCGACCATTTCAGGAACGATGACCATATTTCTTAAGTGGGTCTTGACAATTTCTGGCTTTTCATTTGGTGGAGCTTCTTTCTTAGCTTTACGCAATTTCTTGACTAAAGCCATTGGTTTGCGTTTTAATCCACGGGCAAAACGTCTTCGGACACGAGCGTGCATTAATTCCATCAACTGCTCACTGAAATAAAAAAAACAAGACAAACAATTACATACTTGTAGCGTAGACGTGCAATCCATGAGGATTGGAAATGTTTTTTAGGTTAAGTTGATATGTAGTTTGTACTTACTTGGGCATGTCCAGGAGTTGGTCAAGATCAACTCCTCGGAAGGTGAACTTCCTGAAGGTCCTCTTCTTTTTCAAAGTTTCTTCACCCTGTAAACAAAATAAATTTTTTAAATAAACAGTTCTCGGAATATCACTTTGAAAATTTTGAAAAATAATAGTAAAATAATATATTTTAATTGTGTAAAAAAATAATTTGAATGATGAGAAGTTAATTTTTTGACAGATTGCTAAATTATAATAAGATTAATTAATGAAAAATAAATAAAATACTTACGTCAGCCATTGTGCTCGTTACTGTTGCGCGATCACGAACAAGAAAGAAAGAGGTACCCAGAAACCTGAAGTGATGTTCTGTTCAATACTTGATTGGTAGCTCTGAAGATAGCCAATATTCAACTATTTCATGCAGCGCCATCAACATCTGTAATAAAAACTATTTTTTTAAATATACTCATAATTTTTTTCCTCACAATTAAAGTCAATTAATGAGTAATTAAGTACTTATCATATATATTTATATACTAATAATTACAAAATAATTTTATTAACAATAAATGGATGTATATTTTCCAAACAAGTAACCGGAAAAAGTTGACATTGTATTTTTTAATTTTCATTCTTTTTAAAATTTATTTATTTATTCAAAAATTAAAAAAATTGACAATTGGAAGCCAAATTCACGCGCATGGGGAGCAATTGCAGATTCTAGAAGCGCATTTCAAGTAACACAGAGACAACTTTAAGATGTCTATTAAAAGAACAATATAAATTATATTTTTCATAAAGTCAAGTTTTGGTATATAAATAAGACATACAGATGTCGGTCCTAGAAGTCTCAGGAAATTTATAGTCTTTTTTCTGTTTTAAAAAAGTCATTTCAATTTAAAAAATTTTTAGATGACTTATTTGTAATTAACTTTTTTTCGTCTCAGATATCAAGTCTTTTCAGCAGACATTTTTTTGGTGACAAATTTCTAATACTTTTGTCAACATATTGATGTCTTAATAATTCAAAAAACAGCCTCTAAACTTTTATCTTATAAATATGACATCCGTCTGCTACTTGGAATTTCAGTAGCGATTAATTGGCTTATAGTTTAATTAAAAAAAAAAGTTTCCGCGCGAGTAAATTTGAATTTTCTTGAGTTCTCAATAATTTTATTATCAGCTGTTGGTCATTATATTGAATCATCAGACAGCGCTCAACTGCTGAACTATAAATTTCAACTTTATACGTTACGATTTATTTTATCTCACTCTTATTTTTATTCAATAACAAGTTTAACATGTTTTAGTACAAAGGAGTAAAAGAGATGAATAGCAAGCTTGGGGAAAAAACTTGCATAAAATTTCAACGGAGGTTAGAAATTTAAAAAAAGTTACCGGTGTATAACCGAAAAATCAGAGTCTAATGTCAAGGTGCACTGTACTGATGGGAATATAAATCAGTAGTGTAATGTCTAACGTTTTTGAATTTTTAACTATTTAAATTATATATTTTTTTATAGTAATTGTAATTGTATTTATTTATTAAAAGTTATTTAAATTATTATTATTTAAAATGGAACACTGGAGCACAATAATAGTAGAATGGGTAAGAATGAAAAAAAAATTAAATTATCTACATGTGTACTGACGGCGTCTATTTATTTTATCATGTTCAAATATATTTATTTAATTTTATATCAAAATTACAGATTAATTGTTTAAACCTCAATGAAACCCAGTTGTCAGACATTCAACAACTTCAAGACAATTCAGCTGTCTATGGCAAAATCATCCAACAATTGTACGTTTTTTATGATACTAAAAGTAGCAGACATTAAAAAAAAATTTCTTTTAAATAAACAAACAAAAAACTTGTAAAAAAAAATTTAAAAACTGCATTTCAAAAACTTGAACAAATATTTTAGTGCATCTTCTAAAAATTAAATTTTACTTACGAGTAATTTGTTTAGAAAAATTAAATTTCTTGCCTGCTACTTTCAAGATCATCGTTATTTTGAGCTGTTATTTATTATATATGACATTAACAAGAACTTGGACAGTAATTAAATGTTTATCAGGCGTCTAGAAAATAACCATATCTTAGAACTAGTGCAGAATTATCCAATATTTGTATGCAATACCAATTTGTATTAATTACTTCGTGAAATTATTATATTATTTTAAATGTATGAGACTTAAGTTGCATTGTTGAGGAATAAAATTTGCAACAAGACATAAGTGATTTTCGCGAATGCCATCACTACAGTTTAAACCGATCCCTGGTTAATAATACTGATTGAAAAGAATTGAGAAGCAGTTACTCCATTCAAAATGTAAAAGAACAAACATTTTATTATTGACCACCTGTTAATGTCATATATATTTAAATCATGGATATGATCTTTAATTTTGTTATTGATTATATTTATGAAATGAATAATCAATTCATATTTAATTTTATAGGAAACTTGATGTCAAAGGAAAAAATCCAGATTCTTGTTATGAAATATCAAAATTTATTGAAGAAGAATATCCAGATTTTATAATAAATAAAAATAATGACGACGATAATGTATCTGATCATATTTATAAAATGTCTCTCTTGTTATTGAGTGCCTCACAAAAAATAGCTTTTCACAAACCCATGTATTCCTTAAAAAATGATTCACAAGTGATGATAAAAAAATTTTTAGAGCTTCTTTTACCCCATGGTAAAGGATTAACATTTGAAACAGTTCGCGAAAGTATAATGGAATTAGGAGATACGATTCCCAAAACACCTCCAAAGACACCGAAAGATCGTCCATTAAAAAATTATTTAACATCTCCAGCAGCACAGTCAGCTTATCGTCACAAAATGTTGAATGAACGTAATCGTGAGTTGAGACTCTTGAAAGCTCAGCTGGAAACTGAGTTATTCGAAAAAATTGATCTACAAGGAGACATTAAAACTCTAGAAGATAAAGTTAAAAATTTACAAAAACAGTTAACAAAAAAAACAGAAGAACTGAAGACATTGAGAATCGAATATGCAAGTCCGAAAACTCCACAGTCTGTGAGAAAAAATAAAAGTAATCAAAATGTCGAAGACTATTTAAAAAAAGAAATTGAAAATTTGGAAAATTATAACATGAAACTACAAGCAGAACTAAACCAAGTTGAAGAAGAGCATGAAAATTTGAAACGTCGTTTAGCATCAAAGGATCGTCTCAATGCAACTTTGAAGGAGAAGGCGGAAGAATTTGAACGAGGAATGGAATCTTTATCTATACAATTAGAGGTAAAGACCAACGAATTGTTAGATTTAAGGATGCAAAATGAAGAACTACGTGGTCATATCAAAGGTATGCAAAGATACTCAACGGATGCTGACCAAAGTTTTGAAATGGACAACGTCCTTCGCGCAAGATCACCAACTCCTGGACTTAACGTCAGTGAAGCTGCCAGTTCTATTATTGATATTCAACTAAAAGAAGCCAATGAAGAATCTGCTAGGCTGAGAGATGAATTATCTAGTATTCAGAATAAATTAGATGAGGCTTTGCAGGAGTGTCAAGAATTTAAATCTCTCAATGATTTGCTAAATGAAAAAGTATCGAGTTTAGACGAAATCAAAATGGCGTTAGAAATTACGGAGGATAGATTGGAAAAACGACAGTGTCAGATAAATATATTGGAAATGGAGAAAAAAAACCTGCAAGACGAACTAGAAAAACATAAAAAAGATATAAATGCTAAAGAAATTACATTGAAAGAGACTGAAGAAATGAAATGTAAATTGGAATCTCATATTTCTTCAATCGCAGAAGAATTAAATAAATTAAAAATATCATTGGTTACAGCAGAAGATACGTTGGCTCAAAGCGTTACCACAAAAGAAGTCTTGATGATGAAGTTGAATACAGCCGATAGTAAAATTGACAGCTTAAAAGAGTCTTTGAGTATCGAAGCTAAAAAATACCAGGAGCTGACTGAAGATTCAGAACAGAAAATTCGTAGTTTAGAAGAAAATATAAAAACGTACTTAGAAAATAAATGTCAGCTTGAGGTGACTGTCAGTCAGCTGAATGAGGAGCTGAAGAATTTGAACAAAGAGTTGGACAATAAAAATTCAATAATAGATTCACTAAATACCAAAGTAACTGAGTTAGATGATAAAGTTGTAAATTATGCTGATGAAAAGCGACAGTTTGATGAAATAGTCACGCAAAAAACTGAAGATATATTTGAATTGAATAAAAAGCTTGATGATAAAAAACTGGCGGTAGATTCATTGAATGCTAAGTTGTTAAATATGGAAGAAGACATCACGAGGTACTTGAAAAATAAACAAGAACTTGAACATACTATTGAACAGCAAGCTAATGATTTAGATAAATTTAATAGAGATCTTGATGACACGAATTCAATAATTGATTCACTGAATAATAAATTATTTGAATTTAAAAAAATAATCGCAAGTGATTCTGAAGTTAAACTGCAGCTTGAGGAAGTTATCAGCCAGCAAAAGCAAGATTTAGTTCAAGCGAATGAAATAATCGAGGATAAAAGTTCGACTGTTAAATCACTGGAATTAAAAATTTCGGAGCTAAATAAAACTGTTAAAAAATATTCAGAGGATCAGCAACAACTCCAAGACGCTATTGAGTATCAGAAAGAAAATCTGATTAAATTAAAAGATGAACTTGACAACAAAAATTTAATTATCGATTCACTAAATTCTACGCTTTTGCAATTAGAACAGACGATTGTTATGTATTCTGAGGAAAAACGTGATCTAAAGAAAATAATTGTAGATACGAATGAAGACACTCGTAGATTAAATCGAGATTTAGAAGTTAAAAATTCAACAATAGATTCATTGAATGCCAAGATATCGGATCTAGAAAATATTATTGATAAGTATTCGGAAGATAAACGACAGCTTGAAGAAACTATCGACAGGTCTAATAGAGAGTCAGTTAAATTGAATGATCAACTCGCTAATAAAAATTCAATAATCGATTCATTGAATGCCAAGTTGACGCAGTTGGAAAATTCAATGAAAATTATTCTTCAAGAGAAGCAAAATCTTTCCGAAATCAGCGAACAACAAAATAGAGATTTAATTAAAATGAAAGAAGAACTCAGCGATAAAAATTTATTAATTGATTTAATGAGTAATAAGTTATCAGACTTAGAAGAAAATATTTCGGTAATTTCCCGTGAAAAAGAATCACTGGAAAAATCAGTACAAACTTTGAAAAA
The DNA here is from genome assembly GCF_026212275.2 of Microplitis demolitor. Classification (NCBI taxonomy): domain Eukaryota; kingdom Metazoa; phylum Arthropoda; class Insecta; order Hymenoptera; family Braconidae; genus Microplitis; species Microplitis demolitor. Next base: position 21,599,713 of record NC_068546.1, on the reverse strand, counting down.
TGATTTAGTCAATTTGAATATTGAAGTTGATGCTAAAAATTCATCGATTGATTTAATGAACAGTAAAATTTTACAATTAGAAAGTGTTGTCACGTCTAATTCAGAGGAAAAGAAACAGCTTGAAGAGATTGTTGAGCAGCTTAATTGCAATGTCGTTGATTTAAATAAGGAAATTGACAATAAAAACTTGGCTTTAGATTCTTTGAATATCGTGTTATCAGAATCAAGAGATACTATTGCTAAATACTTAGATGAAAAACATCAACTTGAAAGGGGAATTGAGCAACAGAGAAGTGAATTGATAAATTTGAATATGGAACTTGAAGACAGACAATCAACAATAGAATCAATGAACGATAAATTTTCTCAACTGGAAGACGTCATCGCAACTCACTTAGAAGATAAGAAATTATTAGAAAATTCTGTAGAGCAACAAAAGAGGGAATTAATGAAATTGAATGAGGAACTGGAAAGCAGACAATCGACAATAGAATTGATGAATAATAAATTTGTACAGTCAGAAAATATTAATGAGACGTATTTAGAAGAAAAGCAGCAGCTACAAGACACTTTAGAGCAACAGAAGAGTGAATTGATAAAATTAAATGAGGAACTTGAAGACAGACAATCAACAATAGAATCAATGAACGATAAATTTTCTCAACTGGAAGACGTCATCGCAACGCACTTAGAAGATAAAAAATTATTGGAAAATTCTGTAGAGCAACAGAAGAGGGAATTAGTAAAATTAAATGAGGAACTGGAAAGCAGACAATCGACAATAGAATTGATGAATAATAAATTTGTACAGTTAGAAAATATTAATGAGACGTATTTAGAAGAAAAGCAGCAGCTACAAGACACTTTAGAGCAACAGAAGAGTGAATTGATAAAATTAAATACGGAAGTTGAAGATAAAAATTCAAATATTGAGTTATTGAACAGTAAAATATCAGAAGTAGAAGCTAAATTGAATTCCAAGGAGTTGGCTCTATCAAGTGCGGAAACAAAAATATGTGAACTAAATGAACTCCGAGAAGAGCTTCAGAGTCAACTTGTTCAGGAACAAAAAAATATTATTATTTGTATGGATGAAAAAGACAAATTGCAAGTCAAACTTGATGACTTGATAAAATCAGACGAGAAAAAATCTTCAGCTGCCCAAGAAAAAATTCAGGAATTAAAGTCTCAGTGTGAGGAATTAATTTCCGAGCTTGCCGGCGCAAATTCTAAAATTTCTGATCAAGATAACGCAATCCAAGACATCAGGACTGAACGTAATTTACTGAAAAATAAATTAGATGACATTAGTAAGGAACTGGAAAGTCAAAAAGAAGAGACTAGAATTATGGAACTACAGATTGAAGAACTTAAACAGATTAACGAACGAACGATAACCGGGTATCAAGAACGCGAGGTTGCTTCCAATGAACTCCTAAATTCTGTAGAGAAAAAACTTTTGTCAATGCAGAATACATGCGAGACACTTAAGTTGGATAAAAAAATCCAGGAAGAATCACTCGCTGTTCTCAGTTCAAAATTAGAGCAGGTGACTAAGGAGAAAATTGAATCGGAGTTAAAGATGAAAGAAGTAATCGTCAATCTACAGGAAGTGAGAGCTAGTCAAGAAGCTGTACTAGATGCGCAGTCGAAAGCTCTTGCTGACAGATCTGCAGAACTAGATGCAGTGAAACTAGAATTTGCTAAACTTAAGAAAACTCTTGAATTAGAAATTAATGAACAAAAAATCCAGAGTAAAGAGAAGTCTGATGAATGCGAGGCTCTGAAAGAATCTAATGTCAGGAATCTTAAAGTGGTAGAAGAACTTGAATTTAAATTAAATGCAGTAAATAGTGAAATGAAAACATTGCAAGAAGACTATGAGAGTTTGAAAAAAAATCTTGAAGAAAAAATAGAGAGATCTGAAGCCGCTGTCAAGGCGACGAAAGAAAATACTGAGCAATTATCAGAACAACTTGACATCATGGCGACTGAAAAAAAAAATCGTAGTGAATATTTATCTCGGCTGGTTCGGGAGAAAAAGAACTTACAGGATGTACTTGATAAGGTGATAAGTAGTCGTGATAATTTAGAAGAAAATCTTTTGAGTACTCAGCGGTCGTATGTCGACACGTTAAATAAAGTCAAGTATATTTTTAATGAAAGAAATTCAGCTTGTGATGAATTGAAACATCTTGAGGCGCAGAAACAGGAGTTAGAAAAATTATTAAAAGATATTAGCGACCGTCAGTCTAAGACTTCAAAGCCTTTGATAAAAGTTCTCTGCCGAGTTTCTTCGTGGGTTGAAGAAAAACTCAGTGAAATTGATGTATCTGTGATCAAAAGGGAATTTAATGAATCTGGTGATACTTTGGCAGATGAAAAACTGGTTTTGGAAGGAGAGATCGAAAAAAATGAGTCAATATGCAAAGACTTGGATGTCGTACAAAAGAAAATCAATGAGTTTTTAAATGCGTCGATTACTTATGAAGCGAATATGAAATCGGGTAACGTAAAACGCGAGCCCAGTGCTGAGGAAAAGTTACAAGCGCAGCTTGAAAAAATTACTAAAGAGAAAAAAGATATCAAGGAAAAATTGGACTCAGCTCGGGTAAGAAACGCGAAGATGGAAAAAAATATTGATGAGCTGAGGAGTGAAAATAAAAAAATAAAAGCCGAGATATCTTCGTCGTCTTCAGATAAAAACTCAGAAGTAGAACGTCTGACAGTATTAGTTGAACAATTGGAAAAACGAATTGAAAGTCTTGATAAAGAGAAAGAAGAATTGGAGAAGAAGTTGAAGGACGATGACTTTGACAGTAGATTGAAGGAAGTTCACAATGAGTATGGATTAAAACTTGAAAAGTTGAAACAGAAAATGAAAGTAGCGTACAATGAACAGATTAGTAAACTTCAAGTTGAGCAGGACCAGGCGATGGCAGAGAAAGTAGCGGCAATGAAGACCAAAATGGAACAGCAATGTAAAAAATACTCTGAAGATATCGCTAGATACAAAGCGCACGTCAGTGAATTGTCATCGCAGTTTTGGAACATCGGTGAGAAACTTTTAGCAGAGCAACAAGAAAAAGAAACGGCCCAACAACGCCTTCAGGACTTACAAAAGAAATACCAGTCTGCAATGCAAGAGGCTAATCAGTCACTTGCTCTAGCTCACAGTCAAGTTAATTCGTCAAGTTTAGACAGAGATTTTAATTATGACCGGTCGGATGCGCCGAGACAAAGTTTCCGAGCAGTTCAACTTATTGAGGAAGAGACAACTACTACTCGAAGACACAGTGTTAAGAGTATCCAAGCTATGGGGAACGCTTTTAGTGTTGAGGATGAAGAGGGTGAAGTCTTTAATAATGACTTTTTAACAGACTTGAAGGAAGGTAAATTCCGTACTGCTGAACCAGGACCTGATTTTGATCGATTATCAGAATTACGTATGCGAAATTCATTGTGTCGTCCACATCTTAGATCTGCTTATGCTGTTGAAACACATTTCCATCCCTTTGCTATCACTGAAGAAGATATCAAGGTAAATTAAATATTTTTATTATAAGGTAAGATACCTAGTACTCGATCAGCGAACTAGTACCCGAATTTTACATGGAGTGATCGAGTACTAGGTTTTTTTACGGAATTTATTATAGACAATTTATTATTAAAGACATTTTGAAAAGAATGAAACATAATTAATTTTATTTTTGCTGTAGAGTGGTCCAACAAATGACGAAACTTTCAATGACAGTCTCAGTCAAAGTCTTCTTCCAGGTCAGAAGGTCAAAAAGAAGGACAGAACACAGGTAAGTTTTTTGTTCTTTTAATTATCATGTGTTTGTTCAATGTTTTGTCTAAATGTTTAGTCAATTGTATTTGTCTACTGTTTTTAATTATAGACTTCTTATAAAAGACCTGGTCCACCTACTCCCAGTAAAAATGGTGGTAGATTGTCACTCCAGGTAAATTATATATATGTATATATAGAATACTTGACATACACAGAAAACAGAAGAGTGGAAAAATTAAATATCTATCCAAGATTTATTAGTTTCAAATGTCAGCAACGTCTCTCCTTCAAACCTGTAAACAGTAACTGACATTTTCATTAAAAACTATCATTTTTTCCACTGCTCTTTTTTCTGTAAAGTCGTTGGATGTTTTTTTTGTCGCCATTTATTGTGGGAGGTATTTTTATTATGTCATGTATTTGTTTATAATAGGGTAATGAATTGAAAAGTCCAAACTCAAGAATACTACGAGATAGAAATAGTGAAAGACGTACTACCACAACTCCAAAACGTCTAAAAGACTTTTTTTCAACTTCCTTGTCAAGACGTCAAGATGAGGTGAGGATAAGACGTCACAGTAATCAAAAATGCATGAGTTTGTTGTATATCCTCTTGTTTATTATCCTTACCTTTCCTATTCAATTTATGGGATTTGCCCTCGGAATTATGGTTTACGTATTGTAATTATTGCAATAATTTTTCGTAATTATTTATAAAAAATTTTATTTTATTTTATATATTTATATATATATATATATATATTTTTTTTTTGTTTTTTTTTGACAGAATACGCCGGCTACTCCAAAAGGCCGCAGACTTAGCAGCATCTTTCGCAAATCTCGAGCGGCGGAAAGAAATTAAAGATAAATAATAATAAAATAAAATATTTTGTTGCATTTACTTTTTATGTTCGTTAAAAAAATAATTTTAATAAAAAATAATTCAATGCCTTAATGCTACTTTTTAATTAAAATTAATAATAATATTTTATCATTATAATTTTTAGTACTTTTATAAAAAAAAAATTCATATTTGTTCGGGAAATTTATATAAGTTATTTACGGTAACAATTAACTTATTACTCAAACTAAAATAAAATAAAATAATATATAAAAATGTATAGTAGTAACAAAGTAATGTTAATTACTTTAATTATATAAACTTTTAGTCATTTTTTCGTCACGTAAATTTTTATTCGGAATCAGATTCCTGAAAAAATATAAGATCTTTTTAGTAAAAAATTTATGTTTTATATTATAAACATATAAAACGGAAACATACCATATATTGGCCTTGTACATATCGTCCAGAATTCCTCGCTGTTCTCCGAAGTTCTCGTGGCTCCTGCTGATCTGAACTTCGTCGTCTTTTTGTAAAATTAAATTTGTTTTATAGTTGTTAATAAAATTTGAGGTCATTCTCAGACAGTCCCACTTTTTTAAAAATATGCAATGACTTAATTGTAATTATCGTTAAGACAGTTCATAGTCATTAAATTTTTTAAAAAGTAGGGACTGTGAGATTGCCCTTAACTTAATTAAAATAATTAAAATCACATACCCTCCTTTATTTTGTATTTGTAACGTTTTAAATCTATCATCTACATCCTGCGAAGGACTAGCAGTGTCCTCGATCGTTGGTGTTGGTGATGCAGGAGTAGCTGGTATGTCATTATTATCAAAAAATCCAGCAGCTTTTGGTCTTGAAATATTTGTTTTAGTAACGCTGAGTCTGAAAATAAATTTAAATAATTTTTCTACTATCAATTGCACCAAAAAAAAAAAAAATTAAATTAGTCCTTAATACTTACGGAGACTTTTTAGGCTGCCTTTTCTTTTTCTGCTTGCTAAAAGGAAAGTTTAAAGTCGCTTAAAGTTTACACTAACAATAAATAAGGATTGAGGAGCAATAGGGAAAATCAAGGGATTTCGCATTAATTAAAATCATTGTTTTAATCCATTAAACCAATTTGTATTGTCGATAAACCAAAATACAATTTTTTTTTTTTTGTAATTTAAATAGTTATGAAAAAAAAATTTCGTTTTTTATACAATATAATTTCCAGAAAAAAGAAATTTAGAGATTTTACCGAAATAAAAAAAATAAAAGATAAAAAAAAACCCGCAGTTGAGTATCCCCTATAGTATCATCCCTAATGCTCCATTGTAACTTTCAACTACGGGTACGTTTCTCAGGATAAAAAGATCAGACTGTTTTCGACGAGCCGTGCAGGAGGGGCCAGGGTTCAAGTCATCGATTCCTGAAAAATTATATCCATGGTTTCCTTGATAATGCTGATAATTATAAATTAATATCGTTGTAAATGTTTTGGTGTTGAACCCTCTTGCACTGAGCCATCGATTTATGATTGCGAGAAAAAAGCGATTCCGCGGTTCGTAGATCATTATTATCAATACGATCGCTTAAATTATTTCATTAAAGTCAACAATATGCTAGCGATTTTTTTTTACTTTTATTTATAATGAAAAATTTTAAAGCATGACCATAATAAGTGAAGCCAATGCCAATTATTAATTTATTAGTGGATGAAAAGCAAACATGAGTGATATTGATTACTGATTACTAAGGCACACAATAATTGAAAGCAAATAATTAAAATAAATTTAACACAATTATTTTAATGCAAACATTTGAGTAAATAACTAAACTCACCCCATGAACTCATGGTCTGAACCATCCTCAGCTTCTTCGGGCTCTTCTTCTTCTACAATTAAATTTAATTACATCAATAAATTATTTTTAAAACTTAAACCGTCTACGTGCGCTCGATTCCATTAACTCATTACATTGGTAAGTCGGAATTTCGAGGAAATTTCTGCTAGTCCGTAGACTAACTGTCCGAGTTAATGGAATTCGACTGATAGTAATATGATAAAAAATACAAACCTGCTAGATGATCCTTCTTACGTCTAGTATAAGCTCGTTTGCTGGTTACAGGTACCTGATCTGTTTCTCCATGTAATAAACTGTTCCTATATAATAAAAGCGGTTGCCAATCTTCACCTCGTGAGGAAGGCATTCCAGCAGGTAATCTTTTATCCAAGAAATTCAATCTATACAAATAATTATATCGTATAAATTAAAATTTAACATAAATAAGAACAATTTAATATGAATACTAAGAGTGAGGGAGTTCGTAATTTTTCGAATAATTCTAAATTTTCTTTTGAACGACTTAAAATTGTAATTATTTTTGGAATAATTCAAAAACTTTCACAAGATATTTCCGAATAATCATGGAAATGGATAGAAAAATCTATGATTATTCTGTTCAATCCTTTTTATACTTAAAAATAGTAAATTTTCTAATTCGTTGTTTTAGATGGACCGTCGAGTTGAATTTGATATTTGCTATTTGATGTTTCCGAATAATCATGAAAACGCATAGAAAAATTTATGATCAATTCAAAAACTTTCGTAAGATTCAAATTGTTCAAAAAATTTCAAATGGTTCGAAAAGTTTTAAATTATCCGATTCGATTTAATTCAAACCCCATTCGCAAGTCCCTAATAAATACATGATATATATACTTACACTAAACGTTTATCTTGTTTTAATAATTTATTTGTAAATTCAGCAAGAATTTCCAGATATGGAAGATTTGGTGGCGGCCCTGTAGGATCCTGTTCAACACCATCCGGCGGTGTAATAGCAAACAAAACCCCGGCTCGATGTAAAGCTGTAATAGCTTCGCGATTTTTAATCGCATCGAGTCCAAATGACAGGGCGAATCTCTTAGCGAGTTCTTTGATAGCAGTAAATTCTTCACTATTCTTATTAACTTTATCTTTTTCAGCTAAAATTTCATTGTACAACGCATTCAAACTCAACTGCATCGTCAAGGCACAATTAACTTTGTTTATATCTCTTGCTTTACCCAACGTCGTTTTAATTATGTCACCATAGTCATTGTAATACTTGACATAATGCTTGAAAACATCAGCAGCCGAGTTGGTGGGAATAATATTGTAGACTATAAGCTTGCAATATCCAGCAAGGAAGTTTCTTCTTTTATGAAGCTCCTCAATTTTCGAGTGCTCGTCATGTTCGTCGTCTTCTTCTTCAACAAAAACGTACTCTTGTATAAACTGATTTAGCATGTCCTGCATAACTGCATCTGCTTCATAAACCAGCTGATGCAGCAGAGGGTTCGCCTGAGAGGTCAGTTGCGAACAGAACATAACGAGCATATCACAAATAGTATTGTATGCCTCTTCACGTAGAATAGCAACGCGATTACCTTCTCCGGCAACAAAGTAACGCATCGAATCCATAAACGAAATAATTTGATCGTATAACTGATGAGCTTCTTCTTCACCGCGTTTTCCCATGTCGACACTTTCCATCAGTTGGTTTTGCCCCCAAAGAATAGTAAAAAAACACGCACTGATGGCATACTTGCCGGCTTCTTCAGGAAAATTTTTCGATATGTCTTTTGCGTCCTCGATATCTCGATAAAGTGAACTCCAAATTTTCTTGCCATTCATGTTGTGGCAGCTGTAAAATATTGCAATTTTTTTTAAGGAATGAACGACATCAAAAATTTCATCTTCATTTGGAACCTCAGCTCCTTCGATTAAATTTCTGTAATCATCAATCACTTCATTGTATTTATTAACAATGGTGTCGATAAGTGTCGAGCGTGAGATGTCGCATTTTGTAAATATCGCATTACCCTCGACGCACATATGCTCCAAAGTTTTGGCAGCAGTATCCAAAACATCATTGTCATGAGTTTTTTCCACAATAACATGAATTTTTTCTAGCAAAGTTTCAAGATTTTTTTCCTGCCGTGATTTAGTGTAAATGTCTAGATCAAAGTACTGAGGTACGGACAGCAAATTCGCCAACTTTTCCGGGTCGGCGCTGTACTTATCTAGCAAAAGAGGAAGAGTGACGATAAAATGTTCAGTCAGTTTTTGTTTGTCATCTTGAACCTGTTTCTGTTCTTTGGTAGACAAAATTTTACGAGTGGGCCCACGTCCGACTGGAGCTTCACCAGTCGCCGCTTGTTTGATGCAACATACCATCAACTCAATCAGCGAAGTTTCCTTCTGGTTATCAAGAGCCTCTTCCTCTGGTCCAGCTTCCTCCAGCAGTAAGTCAGTCATACACTCCCAGTCTTTCATCATTTGATTTGTCTCAATAAGTGAGTCAACAAGATAAGCGCCATGTTCATGTAACTCTGACTCAATAAAAAACAAAACTAAGTCTCTAATAAGTGGAGTGTTTGGAAGTCTTTTCTTTCCTCTCTTTGTTTTTACACCTGCCACTGCTTCTTCATCTTGAGTAAACAATCGTTCATTTAAAAATTCACCAGCAGCTTGAGCTACCGCTCGATGCGATGAATAAACAAGTTCGTAAACATGCTCACAGTCTTTGTCTGTCAGAATTTCACGATGATGCTTAAGAATAGATATGACAAGTTTGACAGCTTGAACAGCTACGTCGTACTCTTTGTCAAGAGTCATCGCGACAATTCGATCTTTGAATTTACTAGTGAAGAGTTCGAGTTTTGCTTTGAGCTCTTCCGAGGCATAAAGTGGTTGCAAAGCTTGCAGACATTTCAACCTGACCTCGCCCACTTTGTCGTGCAACGTCCAGCCGATGTACTTCAGGTACGAATCGTCCAAGAAATTTTGGTGAAATTTTTTCATCCAGACACCAATTTCCGCCATACAAATTGCACGTATTTCAGGTAATGTATCTCTGTATCTATGTACAAAAACAGATTTAAACATATAAGTCAACATATTTTTTATTTCATCCATATTTTCTTCCAGTTCTTTTCTTTTTGCCATAAGAGATTCTAGTCGATCATTGGCTCTGCGCTCTTTAGTTTTTTGTCTCTCAGCCTCATACTGACGTTGAGTATTATCGAGATTTACCGAAACTGTCAGAGCAACATCGACAAGTGCTGTCATTAATTTCATAGCTGCTAAAGTTGCAGTATGACGGAAAGCACGAACTTGTGAATCAGATAAACCAGTTAATAATGAAATCACATTATCCATAAGGAATTGATCATAAATAATTGAATACTGGCATTGACGAACGAGAATTTGCACGAATTCACAGAAATTGGTACGAAATTTTTTCCACGGCTGGCCAGTCATTATCAGCGGATATTCGCCACTTTCTTCATCAAATTCTTCTGTCATTTTACGAATGATAGCGACGTGTTCCATGTTCGCTTGCATGTCTGGTGTGATGCGTCCTTTACACCCGCTGGCATTTATAAAAAACTGCATTAGCATCAGGAGAGCATTGTCACGGGTCATCTTATACTTTTCAATCCAATCGTCTACAATATTTGTAAGAGAGGAGCGGTTATTTTTAATTATATAGTAAAGACTAGCTTCATCCTCAGTGTTAGTAGTATTTGGGATCCGCTTCGCACGACCTCTTGTACCACCGCCTCGTCCTCTGATTGGTTGAACTGGAACGTAATCAGTATCTACCTCACGATATTTAGGCTGATTGACAGTACCGCCTCTCATTCTTGCTCGGGTGTTTCTGGTTATTCTCATATTTGGAGCAGCTGGAGTTGTTGGCTGTTCAAATTGGACAGATTCATTATTTGCTGGTTGATCTTGATACTGAACTTGAGAAGTACTAGGAGAGCTATAACTTTCTGAGGAATAATTCTCTGACCTATAATACAGTTATTTGTTATATTAATAGTTCATTTTAGATAATAGTATATTACACACCTAGGGAGGGAAGTAGGACATTTTAACGTGTGTATAATTGCCTACTCGAGTCGAAGGCAAGATTGGGACGACCTACTTTCCGCCCTTGGGGTGTAATGAACTTTTTCACCAGATCTGCACCAGAATGTAGAAATTTCTGTCTTTGCAGGAATTTAAACTTTAGCTGCAGGTATCCCAAGTAGCACAGAGACTTTAGGACAACAATTTCATAATATAAATGATCCCTACAAATTGATCCCACCGACAATTGATTTTCACCAACAACTAATTCACATCTTTCAATTGTTTGTATTTAAAACAGTAAATTTGAATTACTCATGTCATAATAATTAATTATTTTATAAAATTGTCTGTGGGATCAGTTGTCATGGAACTGAAATTCTGTTCTGCTTATTTTGTCAACATGTTGGTGGCTTACTGATAGGCCAAAAAACAGCCTAAAAAATTCTATCTTATAGACGTCATGAAGCCGAGTTGCTACTTGGGATAGTGAAAAATATTAATTAAAACATTATTTAAAAAATATAACCGTGGAGTGTGAGATGGTGTTTGTGGTGCTTGGTTGTAAGTAGAATAACCGGCATAGTTGTCTTGTCCATCACCGCCGATATTATCATTCATTGGTGTCATAGGAGTCATGGGTGTCATAGGCTCCTGGTACTCAGGGGGTACAGGATCATCCATACGGATTCTCTTGCCACCACGTCGGGGCATCATCTTGTATAGTTATTTTTGTGCGCAATAAATTATAAAACTCAAAATAATCTGAAACATTATAATTATTAATATGTATTTAACCTATAGTTTATTTTGATTTTTACATAAACAAGCGTCTATGTTGGTCCGGCTAATCACGAAATTTGGTGTTACAAATTAATGTACTTGAGAAAATAAATAATTTATTATTGATTTAAAAAAAAAAATTTACTCACGTGATATTAGATATAACTTATAATAATTAATATTTGCGGTACTTAGCGGAAAAACAAAACCGCCAATTTACTTTTGGCCGCCATTTTTAATACTTTTTGCGTTCTATAGGTACAGTCAGTGTCATCAGTGTGAATGTAGCTGACAGTTGTCATTTTTTCAAACTTTTGAATAAATAAATAAAGTGGAAATAGAATGAAAATTGAAAAATTCGTAGTTAGATATTTAAAAAATTAGTACGCGCCTTTTTTTAAATTTTATTATTTAATTACTTGATTTATTTAAAATTTATAAATTGTCTCGTATCTGCTCTATACTCATGTCAGTTCATGTGCATAAGTATAGAACTTTCTTATGGATTTTGTTTTTTCGAACAGAAATTACATCAAGAGCCATCTGTTCTACGATACTGAAGTTAGCCGACATCTAATAGTAATTTTTGAATTTTTTTTAAAACGATAAATTATAAAAAAAAAATTATTTCAAAAAATTGCGCCCAGTTTTTTTAATTTTCTACATGCGCATATTCTTTTTTTACTTTTTATAAATCGATTTGTTAAAAGAAAAATTCAAAATTTTACAATTGGCTGTTAATTTCAGGATTATTCTGTAATTTATAATTGAGCAGGATTTTTTTTTTTTTTTTTTTTTTTTTTCAAATATTTGTATTTTTATTTTATGTAAGTTTTATAATTAAAATAAAATAAACTACAAAGTATATACAATAAAATATTTTACAAAAAAAAAAAAAATTTGATATTTAATAATCTCAGTGAGCAGACAATTAAAAATTTTTGGATTTTCTTTTCCACAAATCAATTGCAAAAAAAAAAAAATAGAAGTATGCACATGTAGAAAATTAAAAAAACTAGTGCAATTTTTCAAATATTTTTTGTTTACAATTCATCGTTTTTTAAAATCCAAAAATTATTGAACGTCGGCTAACCAATATCATGAAATTTACGATCTTAATCCCGGTACCCTGTATAAAAACTCTCCATCGCTGTCATAATAACTATCTTTTATTTTGAATGTCACTCCTAGCTTAGCTTTCGCACGTGGTACTTTGATAAATCTTGGATAGTCTTCTTCAGCACCGAATCCTTTCTTTTTCCATTCAATAATTCCAGTATCCATACTATTTTTATTTATATCCAATTCCGAAACTGGTGCCCTTGTAACTTTAGATTCATCTGTCGTTGCTGCTTCTTCTACTGAATTATCTTCCCTTTTTACAGACACATCAGTATCGAAATTATTTAAAACCGGTGCTTTATTTTTCTGCTGTTTGTATTCAGCAATAAGTAGATGATCCTCAATATTCAATTCTTTGTTACCATCAATTTTGTTAACGTTATCTTCAAGAAATTTTTCATATGTTTTATACTTTCCACCTTTAGATTTATCAGACGAATGGAATAAAGTTATGTCTGTAATTTTCGTTTTACTTTTTGTTTTACCATCAGTAATTTCCAATGGTTTAGTATTTCCTGCATCTGCTTTCTTATGTTCTATATAATTTTGCACAATGGTTGTAAAAACTTTACTCTTAGGAGTTGGAAAAACCCTTGGTGGTTTGACAAATTTTTCTGCTATTTCTTTCAAATCCGTAACTTGAATTTTACGGCCTTTGAAATTTTCTAAATGAGATGCAAGCCGAGGCTCAACATTTAAATTCCCCGCTTTAAATTGTTCCCAATTTTCAATTATTTTTTGATCATACCTGGCTACAACCTCCACTGATTTTGGAGTCCACTTGGATTTTATTAACTTATGTATTGTATCTGGTAATGCAGGAAACGATTGACTGAGTCTTTCTGGAGTCCATTCAACACTGTCTTTTTTATGCAAACTTTTTATTTGTTCTCTTTCAGCCCACGTTATAAAATTTGGATTTTCAACTTTAAAGTATTTCCGTACGACTATTCTTCCTTTTAACTTCTGTTTTTCTATATATGATTCCCTGTAAAAATATATATACATACAATTAATAATGATATTTAAATGCTTATAAATTTTGGGCAAATAAATTTATTTGAAAAATACCTCATATGTTCGTCGTATGATTTATGAGCAAATGAAAGATCAGGTTCATCCATATCATGTTCAGTGTAGTCTTCATCAATTTCAATATCGGTTTCTTCGATATTGGGATAAAGTCTTCTCTCATCTCTAGTATTGTTAACACGTTGTACTTTCGGAGTTTTAAATTTTCGGGAGCTACGATAACCTCTTTGAAATAAAAACAAAGTACTTTTTAATTGATTCATATTCAAAAATTTATTATTCTTTCCTTGACGTTTATAAATAATAGCAAAATATTTTTTAAATTTCTCTGTAGTTCTATAATACTATTTGTTTACGAAATTTCACGTTATTTAATAACAAATAAATGCAGAGCATGTACGCACATGATTATTGTTGCATGTCAAACTATAATACCGACAGGGACTATTATTTTTTTCAAATTCCTGGGCATGAATTTAAATATGATAGTAAAGTTCGCGGTCATCTAACAATTTTTAATTTTTAAGTAATAAATTAAAATGTTTATAAAATAAAAATAAAAAAATGTATGTTTAAACTATTTAAAATTGAGTATATGTATTTTTTTTTAATTTTATTATTTCATTTATTTAATTTTTTTATATGGAATTAAAATAATGATAATAAAACTAATCCTAAAAAATTTAATTTAATATTTTCGTGTCCTATAAAAAATATTACAAAGATACAAAACTAATATTTTGTCATTTCTACATCATAATTTAATGGTATTTGTAAGACATCGATTAACAAAAAAGTCATGCTTCTTTTTCTGCGGTTGGCCATCTTCAGACAGAGCCACAAAAAAACTTGAAATTTTTTGTTTTTTCGGCAATGATGCGCTTTCAATATTTTCCCACTGGACAGCTTCGGCATCAGTTTCCAAAATTTTCTCAGCTGTTGACCAGCTAAATCTTACAATTTGCGGAAACCCAAATATTGGATCAATGTTGTCAGTTAGCCACTGCTTCGTTACAGTATCATGTGGATAACCAGTACCATAGTCTCCCTTTGGCTCGCCTTCAAGAAAACGCCAAGCTCTCAATGCATGGTCTCTTGAAACTTTAGCGCAAATACTGGCAGCACTTACAACAGGATAAGTTGAATCAGCCTTTTTAGCAACAATAATACTTTTGATATCTGGAAAAATACTTTTTAATTTGTCTTCATACTTTCCAGACTTCCCGACAGTGTCAACGTAAATCTCTTCAACATTTACGCCGGCTTCAATGGCTCCTTTTATCAGTCCAATTGCCGAGTTCATTGATACTTCATTCAACGATGACTTACATCTTCTATACATGCTGTTGCAAATAAAAGTTGGTGATATTGCTTCCACAGCCCAACCAATTTCTTCAGGCTTATCACATATTTTATCAAATATCCCATCTCGTTCGTCTTCCGAAAGAGTTTTAGAGTCAGCGCATCCAATATCAACTAGCAGTTGCTTTTTAGACAATGGGATATAAGTGATACCATAAACCATAGGCCCTAAAACTGGTCCTCTTCCTGCTTCATCGACTCCTAACATACAGGGCTCACTTTTACATATTTCAGGAACCTAAAAAAAATATGACAGTAAAGTTATATCTGCTACCTTGACACTCATAAAAAAATTTATTTTAACAGTTGCGACATTAAATTTTTGATAGAGAAAAAAAAATATCAAAAGAAAACTAACCTCAGATTGATAAACTTTATTGGCACAGTGATCACTTTCTCCAAAAAATGAATCAAGATTTTTACGACGGAGGGTACTATCTGGCACTTCATGTTTAATTTCAGAATCAGTTATATCTGATACTGGTGTAGGTTCATTATTTTCTTTTAATTCAGTAGTTTCAGGATCCATTGTTGTGAAATCTGAGATAAATTATTTTACCGCGCTTTTATATACTCTATTCCAAAATGTCAGTTAACCATCGTAACGCATTATTTGAACGAGAGTAGCGCCGACACTACCTGAGAAACTGCTCGGATCTTTCCGAAAGGTGAAATGGATTTTACTCTAAAATGGGGATTTTTATATTCTCACTCTAAAAAATTAATTTTACTTTTTTAGATACATTTTTGAACAGGCTTGATCAGGTACTAGGTCTTTGTACCTTAAATTAAAAAAAAATACCTATAAGTGAAAAGATCTAGAACTCGATCAGTGAACTAGTATGAATGTAGCAGACATGAGACAATTTATAAATTTGAATTAAATAAATAAATTAATTTAAAAAAATTTTTCGATCGTAAAGCACTCTCTGATGCTTCGCATCATGTCGTGCAATATTGAAATTGAAAAAAATGCGCGTACGGATTTTACATTTATCTAAATATGCAGCTTTTAATTTTTACTCTACTACAGTTTATTCATTTATTCTAAAATTTGAAAAATTGACAATTGTCTGCTACATTCACACTCGAGGAACTAGTATCTGCTCAAGTAGCATAGAGTCAACTTTAAGATGTCTTTTGAAAGGACAAGACAAATTTTTTTTTGTCTCAAAATCATCTTTTTTGATATGAATACGACATGCAAATGTTGGTTCCGAAGACAGAAAACATTTGTATTGTTTTTCTGGAGATAAGTAGGTATTTTTTTGATGACATAAATTTTTGATCGTTTTGCCAACATATTGATGCCTTATTCACAGGTCAAAAAGCAGCCTAAAAACTGATATCTTATAGATGTCACCAAGGCAAGTGTGCTACCTGGATGATTACTCATGTATTTTTATATCTACATTTACTAAATATACCTATACAAATATATAAGTGACAAGAGACAAGTTCTTCGACATTAAAATTCTTATTTTACTGAACTGTTTTCAAAAATAAATTTATGTTGAAAGTAGCTGTCACCGAAAAAATTTACTTATTATCAACAAAATAAATACTGACAGTAATAAATTTTTAAAAACGCACATGAAGAATTCAAAAAAATCTTGTGTCTTGTTTTTAAAAATTTATCTGACAGAACTTGGTAATTAAAATCACTCAGTCAATGGCAACTCATTATCATAAAATAAATTACAAAATGAAAATTGTACTTTTCATTTCTCAATAATTTCAAATATATAAATAAAATTGATTAGTTTGTTTTTTATTGATACATTTATTTCGAGATATTCATATTTATACACAATAGTATTATTAATTTTATTATATATATATTCAAATTTATATATATATATACATACACATATATATGTATATATATATACATACTAGTTAGCGGTAGTGGCATAATGCATTTTGCACTTTCAATTGATCGATAAATTTATGACAAAAATACAAAAATTATTAAGTTATGATAATCATTATGAGAAACAAACCGCCGCCGTCTCAGTATCAAACACATTTTTAAGTCTTACTATTATCATGTATTAATTATTATCATTATCATTATTATTAATATTATTATTATTATTATATTACTTATTCGTGTTGTACCTATTAAAAGTATTACTGTAATCAACTTGCACTTTTTAATTCGATATTATTTTTATTATTTTCATCGTACATTACACTTACTACATACTGCCTGTCAAATATCAATCACGTATTATCACGTATTACATTATATATGATAAAACTTAATTTAAAAAAAATACTTGTTAATAAAAGAAACAAATGATCTCTCCTTGAAAATTTATATTCATTATTTCATTTTTTTTTAAATTCAATTTTTATGAATATTTTACATCCATGACGTTGGCTCATGATTTAACTTAACATGATTTGTAAATTTAGTATATACGTGCGAGCGTGAAATTTAAGTGTTTTTTTTTTTTATGTATATTTATATATGTATAATATATGAATGGGATTTAAAAAGCTGGAGCTGTCGTTGTACATAATAAGTACAGATCGGATAATTTAACTTGACAAGTTGGTAAATGGGCACATTACCAAGCTGCCAACACTATCAGGATCATAGTAGACGTTATTGGTTTGTCTTGATGTTGATTAATTAATTATATATCAATAAGTCTGTCTACTAAAGACGTAAGTATGGAGTCTTATTTAATTATTTCCTTATACAATTGAATAAACCAGCCAGATCAAAACAGGTTGCTTTTAAATAAGCCTCGTTGAACGTGCCGATGAGACGACTTGGTCAATATTAATATTAATTTTTTATATTCTTCTCCATAAACTAATATTTTATCATTTTCTACTCATATACATTTTTTTGTTGTATTGTATAAAAAAAAGAAGAATTATTTTCACCATATCTGCGCTGGAAGTTTAAATTCCTGCCCTGTTTACAGGAAAGAATGTCGTTCTGTTCTCTTACGAGAAAAACCTAAGTCAAAAAAAATTGTTGACTTTTTAGCCCGACAATTTTTCGACATGTAATCAATTGTTGATAAATGTGACAAAAAATCCATTTTTTCATATGCAAAAATTTAAACTTTCAGATGCAGATCTAGGGAAAAATTTTATTCACACCACGGAGGAAAGTAAGACGTCCCAGTTCACGTGTTTGCTATCCGGCTCGAGTAGTCAATTATACACACGGCTTAGAATGTCCTACTTTACTCCCTAGATGTGTAATATATTAATTTTTCATCATACCTGCACTGAAAGTTTAAATTCCTACTCTATTTCGGGAAATAAATAGAGACAAAAATTTAAACTTTCAGGTACAGTCCTGGTGAAAAATTGATTCAGACCATAGAGGGAAATAGGACACCCCAATCCGCGTCTTCGACTCGTCAATTATACACAAGGGTTCAAATGTCCTACTTTTCTCCCTAGGTGTGTAATCTACTATTTTCTATTATTGAGACAAATTTCTTTTCCTTATTTTTTTTTTTAGTTAATAAGAGCTACTTTTTTTGTATATTTATTTTTTTTGTTTTTATATATATACTTTGTTAGGAAACAAAATTGTCTCTCATAATCCTTCGCCCTCGAGGATAACAATTATCGAGCGATAAATTTGATTAAATTATTACAGAAGAAATAAATTGAATACAAGTTTACTAAAACACAGGACTCTCGATACTATTCAGAGTCATATGACACCGACAATAAAAATAATAATAATACGCTTCGTCATTAAATTTTCTCCGCGATAAGCCAAGCAGATAATTCATTATAAATTTTATACGATCCTTTAGTTTTCTTTCTCTTGCTTTGGTCATTGTTTCAATCGTTAGAAAAATAATAATTATTCGTACTACCATTAATACTTAATAAATAAAGCGAAATAACTAACAACTCACGTGCATTATCAAACATTTAATCATAGATATTAAACAGTAATTTAATTAGATAGAGCAATACAAATGATATTATCAACGGATCTTTTACAATAAATCGCTATAGATAAATTAATTATAGTTTTTTTTATTAGATATATATGTATATATATAAGAATTGTTATATGAACAAAAAACAATACATAGAAACTTAAGTAATCATTATTTGGCGAGGAAGAATTTGCGTAAGAAAAAAAAATGGAATAGTCTACGGAAGATTTATCATAAAAATTTTTTGATTAATTAATTTACTTTTTTTTTTCATTATTTTTGGTGTCATCTTTTATTAAAGTGCAATCAGTGCATATATTGATTAATAATTTGTCACTCTGATTTTATATATAGAAAAAAATCAACTACTAAACAAGTATTTATTAATATGTAAAAAAGATTTTTTATAATCGTCATCTACAGCGAGGAAAATTTAATCTAAAAATCCAGTGTAGCAGGATTTAAATTTACAGTACGAGAGCCCACGTGTCAAAATACCGTAGCCGCCCTCTCACTCAACAATTTAAATATTATCAGTCATCAGTAATGAGAATCAACGGCTAGTAACAACTACCGCTAACCACATGGTCACGAGTTAGCGATTGCACTTTTTATTTTTCGCAGCATTAATTCCACACAAAAATCAGACAATTAAAAAAAAATAATAATAATAAATTTTTTTTTTCCTTTTTTTAATGATTTATTCCCGATGATTAATTGGTATCATCCGACATGTTTATATGTTCACTTTACAAAATTTTCTACAATACACGAAAGAAATAAACATAACTATAATAATAAAAAGACGGATAATAAACAAGTATCACTTAAGTCGAATAGGCGAATTCATTCGAGTCTGTGTATCTCGCGGGCGGCGAAGGCGTATGTTAGCTCGTTTTCAATTTTTTTTTTTTTTATTAATCATTTTTTATTCATCAGTTTTAAAAAAATTTTGTTTTTTTATTTTTTCGTGCGTACATATCCGCGCAATTATGTGTATATGAATCTTTTAACGTCCAACTCTATTTCTCTAATTTTTAAATACGTCTTCCTCATGAGTAAGCACATGGAAGACACGAGAATTAAAATTTTTTTCTCGTGTAAAACATTTAATTACCAGCAGTCCAGTAGTTTGAACTATAACCGGGCTTAGCCTGTGCTTTATTTTGCGAGCTTGTATTAGATCTTTGTCCAGAGCTACTACCACCATCCTGATGCAATGGCTGATGGAGATGCTGTGTATGTGGCATTGTTGAAATAAACAAGTGCGGAGCACCATAACCACCAGGCATTCCTGCAGTCTGGTTGCCAGTCAAACCAAAGGGCGGCGGTGTTGCCGAGTGGAAAGTCTGTTTGTCATATGACTGTTTTCAAAAATTATAAAAGTTAAACATGTACTTTAAAAAAAAAGCAATAAATAAATGACAAAAAAATTTAAACTTACATTTACTTTGCTAAGAGCAACGTGACTTTTGGCGTACATCGTTGCGCCAATATCAGTGGCTGATGATGCTCCTGAATTATTGTTACCCGTCGAAGTACCAGTCTTACCAGTCTGAGTTCCAGTATATCCACTACCAGCGCCTTTGTAGTCACCAGTCGGCCCAGCATTAGTGAGTGTATCGTAGCTCGCACCTCCACCGTAACCAGAACCGTAACTACCAGGTTTAGCGTTGTACGCACCACTGTTTGTGCCGGCATTTCCCGCTGTTGCCATTTGCTGTAAAAATTTAAGTTATTTTATTAATGCTGTTTGAAAATGTTATTCATGAATAGAGAAGTTGCATGTTTTTTAATTATTTTTATTGTTTAATTAAAGTTGATAAGAAAAATTGAGGGAAAAGTATTATAATTTATTTAAAAACGGAAATCCAGACGTCAGTGACGTCATTAGTTCTGACGCGCTATCGCAGAAATTAAAAAATATCCATGTTTACGCTATCAGAATCACAACAAAAAATACAAGAAAATAACATGACTTTCATTGGTTCTCAGCTTCAACAGATGTAATGACATCATAATCATTAGAAGTTATTTTTTTCCGCTATAATTTATTCATTTTTCATAATTAATTTTAAAAAAATGAAAATTTTGACTTAAGGAAGATCTATAGTAATTTTTTTCAAGCTTTTCTCTTAACCAAAACTTTTAAGCGCAAAATTGAGAACGAGGCTGCATTACTCTGTAATTTAAAAAATTTTCATTTGTTTAAGAGAAAATCGTGACAAAGTTCCATTTACTGCGCAAATGCAAGGATAATACCGTTCGTCGACTTGAGTGTGATAGAGAAAAAAATGCAGATGTATCATAAAAAAAAAATGATTAAAACATATTTTTTAAAAAGTTGTTCTTCCATCTGGAGATAAATTTGTGATGATTAAAAATTCTTGCAACTTCTCTACTAGATATACTTTTATCATCATAAATGAATAAATGAATTATGCTTACTGGATAAATAGGTCCACTATACTGAAAACTTCCTGGCATTATACTACCTCCATAAGTAAAATAAGCGTAACCGGGTGGCAATGCCGGATTCATCATTGGTTGCTGATGTTGCGTTGCAGTCTACAAATTATTTTTTATTATACCAAAAAATTATTTATTTGTTTTTTGTTAAGGTAAGAGACCCAGTACCTGATCAGGGAACTAGTACCCGATCACTCATATATTTATATTTTTATATTCACTAAATATAGATATACAAATATATGTAGACTGGGTAATTGTTCCCTGATCGAGTTCTAAATCTTTTATCTGACAGCAGAAAAATTTTAACTACCTGTTGCGACATTGTTGATGGAACTGGTGAAGCGTTGCTGTCGTTCCTCGCGAATCTTCCGTCACTGATACTAGTGTAGGCACCTTGGACTCCTTGGACACCTTGGACTCCTTGAACACCCGATAATGCGTCGCTCCTTCCACCTCCGAGACTTGTTGCTGGACCAGTCGTCTGATACCCCAGTGCCGCGTCATAGTAACCAGTAGTTGGCTGCAGGTTAGTCAGGAAGGCCAAACACAAAACTACATGCATACACTGTGTACTCCAAATACGAGGAGACTTCTAACTAATATTACTAAGGCAGTTTGATACACGAGGAAGAATGTGTGATATTTTATAGTCTACATGCATCATTTTTCATAATTATTAAAAAAAAAAAAAATAAATAAATAAATAAAACAAAAAAAAAATTTTAATCATGTCTGTACTGATTTTCCATATCACCTCGTGTAATCAAAGACTAAAATTTTCATGTACCCACGACACGTCCTTGAAATGGCTGAAATCGCGCCAAGGTTACAAAAAGTAACAATAGATAAAAAAAACTACTTGATACTGTGAAAATTTTCCATGTGTTTGATACATCGGCATCACAAAGTGCTGACATAAAGAAAGTAAATGCTAACATAAAATAAAATAAGAATAAAATTATGTAATAAAATAAGAGCGGCTACCAAGCACCAAATAAATATCTTCCATTGTATAATCATTCTTTGAAATAAAAAAATAAAAAAAAAATAGGAATAAACGATTCTACCGAGCATCCGTGCGCGACTAAAGTCTATTTATTAGAATATATTGACTGACCATGTGGGGTAATCTCTGCTGCATCAGTTGCAAGTCTTCATAACTGTACAGTGGCTGCTGAAACGTCGGATAAGGTACACCTTGACTCATAATATACTGATGACTTAGCATAGGAGTCATGCTACTAGCAGTTCCTCCTGCGCTGCTGGCTCCAGTAATACTCCCACTTGTTCCTGTTCCCGTGCTACCACTCGATGTACTTTTTGGCACAGCTGTAAAAATTTTAATAAAATTACAAATCCTTTCGTTTTATTATTTTTAATATCAATGAATATTATCTCTAACCATTTGAACTTGACACTTTAGTCTGTGAACTATTCACAGAAGTTGAGGACAGTCCTAATGCTGGTGCAGTAGTCGTTGCTAAAGAGCTGCTGCTCGTTGTTACATTGTCATACTGAGAATCTTTACCAGAGGCAGTACTTAGTTTTGTGTGAGTGTGCGATGGCGTTTGCGATTGAGTGTTATAATTGCCATAGGCACTTGCATAAACCTAAATATCATAAAAAAATATACATCAATTACAGTAATTTTTATTTAATTTAAATTTAAATAATAAAATAAAATTTTACCGAGTGCGCTGTATTTTGATAGGCGCTGCTATTCGCCTGAGTCATGGGAGAAGTAAATGTTGTAGCGGACGGTTGATAGGCCTGTGAAGTGGACTGGAATGAAGAGGTACCCTGATAGTTTGATGCCTGATAGCCAGTGTTGCTGTTAACTCCAGTACTGGCTGATTGCTGTCCTTGATACTGAGCGGTTGTTGCCGGGACAAATCCACTTGATGACTGGTATCCTTGGTTAGACGCAGTAGTTTGATTGTACGCAGACGTGCCCGTAGATGACGGCGCTGAAGGAGAGGCTTGACTGAAGGTCGAAGCGTTTGATTGAGGATAAGAGCCGCTGTAGCCAGACTGAGAAACTGATGTTGTCGTTGTATAGCTGTTGGTATTGCCACCAGGAACAGTTGGGAAGGATGACTGAACTGATTTTCCACCGGTTGAAGAGTACGCATTGTAGCTGTTTGATGATGCTGCATTAGTTCCTTGATATGACGTTTTTTGAGACTGATACGTTGCTGAACTTGTGCTGGTGTTGCCGTAAGTAACACCAGCGTTGTTTGGTGATGCGATCATTTGAGACGATGCATTATAAGAGCCACCTTGCTGTGCTGTATCAATGTCTAGAGTATTGGATGAAGTTGTAGAATTAGCAATACCCGAGGCAGTTACATTGGAAGATACATCGATACCGGAAATATTTGCAGATGATGAGTTGTATTTATCATTAGCTGTAGCATCGATAGTGGTGGTGTCGTTACCAAACTCCATAGCACCGAATTGTACATCCAGAAAGCCGATGTTGCTGTTAACAGTATCAGCTGGCATCTCAACGGCACTTGAAGGAATTTTCGATGGTGGTGGGACCCGCGGGCGTTGTTTGGTTTGCCTCTGAGTTTGTCCAGAAATAGCCATCGATGAGAAAGCGGACTGGTTTGCGCTCTTATAATTTTCGCTAGTCTGTTGAGTTAATTGAGTGAGATATTGACTCTGAGCAGCAGTTAATGTATTAGACTGCTGTGACAGTTGCATCTGCGTTGGCATACCAAGCGCCTGTTGAGACTGTTGAGATTGCGAAGACTGTGATTGAATCATTGATGATTGCTGTGATTGCATTACTTGAACTTCAGTTAATTTTGATAAATCTTCTTGCGGTAGTCCAAGATTACCAGACTGAACGTTTGATTGTACAGCTGTCTCCGACGCAATATTAGATTCCTCCATTGTCACTTGATCGTTCATTGATGTGCTCGGTGTAAAAACCTTGGTGTCAGCTAAAGAGCCAGTGTACTCTTCATTTTCCCAATCCTCCGATGGTTCCAAGTTGTTCCAAGGATCACTTGCTATTTTAGCTTCTTGATTACTCTGCTGTTGTTCTTCGCTGCCAGTCCAAGTGTCGATAGGACGATTGAAGCTATGGGCACCAGAGGAAGAGTCACCGCGATTGGCGAAAGTACGCGGACCAAGACCTCGGCCACCACCTCTCCCACCGCGACCGGATCTACCTGGTCCTCCTCGGCCACGTCGGCCACCACCGAAAGCACCTTCGCGTACATTGTCCTCCATGTTTCTCTCGTTTTCCTTGTTTTCTCGACCACGCCCTGAAATTACTAGTGAGTATTAATTTCAATGATAAATAAACATCAAAAGTTATGTTTCAATTAATTGTCTATACTTACAACCGCGATTATCATGATTAGCCCGACCCCGAAGACGAGGAGGACCACCGCCTCGCTGATGACGCCTTTCTTCCCAATCACCACCTCCACTTTCATCATGATCGCCGGACTGGTCGGCACCCTGCTTGGAACCACTTGGCTGACGAGGTTTCTTCTTTTTCACCTCCCACTCGGAAGAAACGCCCTCGAGAAGGTCATTCACAGCACGATTGAAATCCCAATCGCTGTCATGAAGGGCCATGATAACCTCGTCCTCTGATTTACGAGTCACCTCCATGATTTGCTTTATCTGATCCTTCAGACCTGAATCTTCAATTCCACCTGGTCGAGTATCAATTATTTGTGCATGTTTCGCCTGATCTTTGTTAGACTGAAATTACAAATTCAAATAATTATCATCATTTTGTTAAAATAATCAACAGTTCAAACATATACTGCAATGATATTTACTTGTCCTTTTTCATGTCTAGCCGTATCTGTAGTCTTAGAATGATGCTGATCTGATTTGCCATGTTGTTGAGACTTACTTTTGTTGGTTCCTCTCCCACCGGAGGACACCAACGATTTATTGCCTGAACTCATAGCGAGCTACAAAATCCACTTATCTATCGCCTCTGCCTATTACTCCTATATACACGTGCTATTTACAATCTGCAATAATACCAAACACATTATTACTTTAAAAACCCACTTACATAAAAACTTATTTCATCTTAAACTAAATAATAATTATTTTAAATCACGTGGCATTCATCCTTACAACCGTAGTTACAAATTATTATTAAATGCCCTGAGTATTTAAATACCGGTAAAAAAAAGTTTTAAAAATAAAACGACAATGAAATGAGTCTCAAGGTGAATGAGCCGTCGTTAAACCGGTGCTTTTACATTTACACGTTATCCACTTGATAAGAAAAATTAAAGCTTTTTTTTTATACAAAATATCGTGATTACCGGAAAGATTGCTCGCGTACCTACCCTCGTGTAATCGTAATTTAAAAAAACCTAAATAGATCTTTTAAAAGAGTATGTGGTAAGTGTGCGTTAATGGCATAAATTAATGAACGTTGAAGTATAATATTTCCGAGAGACCATGTGCACGACGGACGCCATTTGTGGATTCAGGGTAAGGCTTGTCAAGCATCGTCTTAGCGGCGGGCAGCAGTCGTCGACATATACACTATCAATAAGTTCCTACAAAGCCCGTATGAATGTTATAAGTAGAATGGCGGATTTCGGTCTGTAATATTGGGGTAAAAACTCACGATCTATTGCGACTTGATAGTACGTCCTTATGAACCTTAGGTTATACCACACACACTAATTATATTTTATTTTTTATTATCACCTCTTCGGCGCGCGTAAATATATTAAAAAAACAACGTATTAATCACAGTACCTGGTTAGTGCGCTCAAACGCAGCTCAATCACGTGACCTAAGTCTTTATCCCCTACCAAAACGTCGGAATGAGACGCTTTGCGTTATTCTCTACACCTACGATATATATAATGCAACAACGATGCCCTTACAGTAAAGTACACGCACAAATCATTACGGGTTTTTTTTACCAACTATACCTTTGTAAATGTGCTTTAAATACTTGCCAATTATTTTATTCGGCACACAACGAACGCTTACCTCCCGACCTGTTGTCCTCGGCGTTTATTGGAGCTCTCACCTCTCACGTCAACGATTATTTATATATACACTTAAGCTATATTTTAGTGTACGTAATTTAACGCCTCATGGAAACCAGCCGAAAGTTTGAATTTTATTCATGTAGCCGCGTTACGTATGAAATACGGACAGCAAAACAAGCGGCTTCGGATTTTGTTTTATCAGTGGATGTTTTTACTATAGTTCATATTTCTAATACTTATGTGGTCGGTTCGGAAGCCGTTTAAATGTAGTGAGACAGATGACGTCTCGTGCTCTTTCTCTTCTGAGTGTTCTGCGCGTTTTTGCTGCGCACGTGGTATAATAAAATATTTCAAATGAAATACAGGTGCTTTTAGGTATTTAATTGACAAAAAAGTTTTTTGGTATTGAAATTTATAAGTTATATTATATATATTTTCATTTTGAATACTTACGTAAATATAAAACATTGAGCGCCAGTTTTTGAAACCGGGTTCAAATTATAAATGTGCATTTTTTTAAATTTTATTGTTTTAATTATTTATAATTTTAAATTTGTTTAATGTCAGCTACCAGGAATCTCTACCATAAGTGAGACTTTTTTGAATTTTTTTTCAACAAATCGATTGCAAAAAAACAAAATAAAAATATGCGAATTTAGAAACAGAAAAAAACTACAGATACAATTTTTTAAATATTTTTTTTATAATTTATGTTTTTTAAAAAAATTCAAAAATTATCAGACGTCGACTAGTTTCAGTACATTTTGAAAAATTGGCCCTAAATAAATGAGAAATACATCGATAAGAAATTATTCTCGTTTTTGTTCTTACTACTGTTTAGAGAATTGCTAAGCATGCGCACTGCGCAGTATAAACAACATTTCCTGATGAAGAGAGACAAAACATAGTCGGTACCGTGGTCTTGGTACATTATTTCCTGTACCGACTGGCTACAGTTTATATGAAAACCGAAAATTGCCGAAGTAAGTTCTTGAACTAGTCGGAATTTATAACATAATCTATTCAATAGTCAAATGAACTCAAATGGCACATGCGTTTCCTATTGTTTTTTTATTTGAAGAAAAAAAAAAATATCTGAAATTTAACCTCAAAAGTATTGCGTGTTCAGTAATTTTATTATTATTAATTATTTATTGTTATTGATTAGTCACATATAACATGCCACGATATCCATTACATCCTTCATCTGGTACTGGTGTCTACAGTGAACTTCAAAAGAAAGTAATACGTTTGGCGAGATATGGATGCGCCAATCGACCATTTTTCCACATTGTCGTTATGCCTGTAATTATCCTTATAATCATACTCATTATTGATAATTATGGATAAATATTAATTTAATAATGACAACTTTTTTCATAAAATATTTATTTACAGACAAAACTAGACCAACATGAACCTCCAATTGAACAATTGGGAACTTTTGATCCAATGGTAAATCAATATAATGAAAAATTAGTTTCTTTTAATTTTGAAAGAATCCAATTTTGGCTTGGTCAGGGAAATGTCGAAATTTCAAAAGTGGTCGAAGAACTTTTAGGGCTATCGGGATTTTTACCCATTAGTCCTTCTACGTATAATATATCTTGGAGAAATAGAATGAAGGCCGAAAAAGAAGCAGAAGCTAAACTAAATGAAAACAAACAAGACTCTCAAAAAGCTGAACAATCTAATTAAGTAACGATTTTCTTTACTGTATATAGTTTGAATGTTATTAAAAAAATTCCCATTCATCATTAACAATCTCAATGTTTGTTTCTTTATTAGATAATTTTTAGTATACTGGTTAAAATTTATTTTGCTGGGAATAAATTTTTAATGAGGAATTTAAAAAAAAAATTCCCCAGGTGAGGCTCGAACTCACAACCCCGGCATTGCTCACGTTTTCACTGTCATATAAGTACCGTGCGCTAACCAATTGCGCCACTGGGGAAGATGCCGTTTGTCTATGAATTATACATTTATAGACTTAAAAATTTCGTTTAAACTCTTAATGGCTATTTAATGGTCGTTTGAAAAGCTGATAAGGGGATAAGTGACGTAGATCGCTGAAAAATTGACTACTTATTTATTTATTTAACACCCGTCCGCAGTATACATAAATTTAAATTTGACTTAAAGAAAAATAAAAAATAAATTACAAAGTTATTAAAAAAATAAATGAGTCAAACAGAAATTTGTATTTGATAGTAAAATTTCATTTTAGAATTTATTTAAATGAAATTAATTGATTAATATACAACATACTTCTTAACAACATCGAATTTTTTACATTTTACCATAATAATACATCGCAAATTTAAATTATTATTATTATTACGGATTGTATTCGTCAATAGCAATACATAAATCATTCCATAGTTCTTCTAAATCCTCTTTTTTTAGTGGTTTCTTACAAAAATTTTCAATTATCTGTTGATTCGCATTCAGAAACCCTGAAACATTAGAGATTAATTAAAAAATATACTTAAGAACTTTTCAAATACATATTTGTATGATCAAGTACCATCATCTACTTCCTCAATTGTAAAAACGTGATTAATGGCCATCGTTTTTGGATTTAATTGTGTTCTCCACAAGTATTTAGCATAAGATTTATCAGCATTTTTTGATGAATGAATATAAGCAATAATTCCGCCTCTTTCGTCTTGACAGCTTTCCAGAGTAACTATTTTTTTATTTTTTAATTTATCCAATATTTTTTTTCTTACAGCACATTGACAACCGTATTCACTAAAAGCTATCAGTAAAATGTCATTTAATGAGTTTAATAATCGAAAAAATAAAATGATAAATCCTTAGGGAGATGGACAGTAGAGTTAAACTTTAAAATTTAATTTTGACCATAAATTGGGCGGCTCGTCTCATTATTGGGACTTGTTCATCAACTAATTATGAACTTATCATTTAATTAAGTTGATTGGGACATAATTTTAAATCAAATATAATGATAAAAATTTTTACCTGACATAAGAAATGAAAAATTTTTAATTTTAGCTAACTCTAAAACCCATGGCGATACTTCTTGAAGATAACAAATTTCTGTTCTTATAAAACTACATGTTATATCCACTATTTCATTATTCTTTGGGCTCTGTAATGAAAAGAAAAATTTTAGCATCCAAATGCAGCCCATATTTATAATTAGTAATAAAAAAATGAATGAACCTTTTTATCAATCGTTACTTTGAGTTTGAATTTAAGATCTTTTAACTCTATCATGGCTGCATATTGCCAAATATTATCTCCTAGCCATTTTTTACTGGTATTTTGATAAACAATTCCTGCGACAGTACTTGACAATTCTCCTAATGTTTTTGTATTATTATTCTTGGATAAACTCTTGCGAGGAAGTAATTCTTCTATTGTTGTAATTACTCTGATATAAAAATAAATTTAATTAAGGTCATTCTTAGACAGTGCCCTCACTTTTTTAAAATATACAATAACTCAATTGTAAAGACGGTATTCAAATTTTTATAATTAATTTTAAAAAAGCTAAAGTATTAATGAATAAAAGGGACATTTTTACCGAGACAGATTTTTAAAAAAATTATTTACAGTTGACATCAATTAGGAGTTAAACAAAATTTGGAAAATAAATTTCAGTAAAATCTTCATGTCACTTTTATAATTTGAATTTTCAAATTTTGTGGGCTCAATTTTATTCATAAAATTTCGTTTAACTCTTAATTGATAGCAAGTATGAGTAATTTTTTTTAAAATCTATACTTTGGCGGCAATTGTAACTGCGTTGTCTTTTTTTCAATTAATGCTTTAATTTTTTTGAAATTAATCAATAAAATTTTAATACTTTCGACAGTTCATTGAATTTTTTTAAAAAGTGGGTACTGTCTGAGAATTTCTTTAATAAATAAATATGATACTGATAGTAGACGTCAGATAATTTAGTATTTTTATAAACAAGTTACTTGTAAGTAAAATTGAATTTCTGAAAGATGTACAAAAATAATTTCCAGTCTTTGATATGTCATTTTGACAAGTTTTTTTTCGTAAGTACTGCCTTGGTTTATTTAAAAAAATTTTTTTTTTGTGTTTGGTACCTTCAGTATCTTTAAATAAATCATTAACAAAATTTTTGTAAATTAGAAGTACATACTCATCTCGATTGATTGGTATTTTATTAGTTCCAGAAGACTTTTGATTTTCACTCAGTTTATTTCGGAGTTCAATAGCTTTATCCAAAAGTTCTTTACGAGTTTCCTCTAGTTTTTTTAATTCTTCGTCGGCTAACATCATAGACCATTAAATTTATCAACCTGTTTAATTAAAATGTAAACAACTTTGGATACCGCCAATTGCACACACATTCCACATGTGTTAGCTATTCTACTGCCATCTACAAATAAAAGTAAAGTTCAGTTAGACTAATATACTTACATACTCTTGGCTGTGAGAGGGGAGAGATTCCTAATTAAATGGCTGTAGCCCAAGATCCGGACAATTTGCCCAAGCTGCACACGAAAAAAAACCGATGAAAGCCGAAGAATAATCTTTCGTTGATTCGATTATTGGAGTGGTGAGTGTAAATTTACACATGAGAGACAATTGTAAACAAACTTACAATCAAGTAACAAAGTTTGCAATAAAACAATTATAGTTTTAATTAAAAATCATAAGCTAAGTTTAGAATAATTTAAAAAATTATGGATTCGTATATAATGCAGGTAATTAATTTTATTATTGGTGAATTTATTATTTTTTATTAAATTCTAGATAAAATGAAGGTTATATATGTATTTTTCAGCTACGAAAAGTCTGGCTTAGCCAGGATGGTGAAACACTTGCAGTAAGTAATTGTTGATAACTTTATATCAATTATAGAATAAAGTAAGAGACCTAGTATCTGATTAGGAAACTCGTACCTGATCAGGGAACTAGTACTCAATCACTCCATGTATTTGTATATCTATATTTACGAAATATATCTATAGAAATATATGCAGTGACCAAGTACTAGTTCCTTGATCGAGTACTAGGTCTTTTAACTTTTGTAATTTTTTTTAATCGAAAGTAAAAGACCTAGTACCCGATCAGGGAATCAGTACTCGATCAGGAAACTATTTGTGTATCTATATTTACTAAATTTTACTAAATGTAGATATACTAATTCATGAAGTGGAGTATTAGTTTCCTGATCGGGTACTAGGTCTTTTATCCTAAACTTATAAAAAAAAGATGAAAGAATTAATGTAAATTTTTTATTTAATAGGATTTATTATCATTAAGGCATAGTCATACATCTATTCCTCAACTCAAATCAGAAACTGCGATGACCAAAGCAATGGAACATCTTTCAGCACCTTTTGATGACCTTGTTATTCTTCATCTCAAGTAATTAATTACTAATTATTCTTATAGTGTACATTGCCTTCAAAATATTAAATTTCTGAAGTTATTCATAAATTTTGAATTATTTCCAGGACCATTTCGTCTGCTAGTAAAGACGAACCTCGAACTATGTACAATTATCAAAGCTCAGTTGTGCAAAGCCTGACGAAAATTCTCCAGCTTCAGAAAGAAGAAAACTGGATGCTGCCAGTAATGAACGTCGTCTGCTTAGAGCTCAGGCTGTTGGCTATACAGGCCGAAAATACAAAAAGTAAAAACACAAAACCTGGCGAAGTACTAGAAAAATGTGCAGAATGTTTGATGGGTTGTTTCCGAGTATGTGCAGCAGATAATCGAAGCTCTGAAGAAGACACTAAACGTTGGGGAATGTTGGCGCTAGTTAATCAGTTGCTTAAAGTTTACTTTCGAATCAATAAACTCCACTTATGCAAACCTCTCATACGAGCCATCGATTCGTCTGTTTATAAAGATCACTTTCCATTGGCTCAAAGAGTAACGTATAAATTTTTCGTGGGAAGAAATGCTATGTTTGATAGTAATTACAGATCTGCTGATGAATATCTTACATTTGCTTTCGAACGTTGCCACAAACAGTCAACAAAAAATAAAAGATTAATTCTCACTTATCTAGTGCCTGTGAAAATGTTGCTGGGTTTCATGCCAAAAAAGAGTCTTCTAGAAAAATACAATCTCATGGAATTTTGGGACCTTGTTGAGGCAGTCAAAAAAGGAGATTTGAGAAAATTGGAAGCAGTGATGACTGAACATGAAAGTTTTTTCATCGGTTCTGGTATTTATCTGATTGTCGAAAAATTAAAACTGTTGGCATACAGAAATCTCTTTAAAAAAGTTTGGCTGGCTTTGAATACTCATCAAATACCCGTAGATAATTTATTGACGGCTTTAGAAATTTATGGAGTCGAAGATGTCGACATGGATGAAACTGAATGTCTCGTTGCTAATTTAATCCACGAAGGCAAAATCAAAGGATATATTTCACACCAGCATAAAAAACTTGTTATTTCTAAACAAAATCCCTTTCCTCGACTTTCATCAATTATTTAACAACCGGAAGTATGTACGATTAAGTTGCTGATATATGTATTCTATTTAATTAGTGATTATAAAATTAAATCATTTTTAATAAATAACTTTAATTCAAAAAATAAATTTTTTTTTTCATAATTTCACTACATTGGTTATGTATAAAATGAACTTATGATAATTAATTATATATTTTGTACATTAAGACATAAATAAACTTTTACGTGTACAGTAAAGTATCTTTATACACAGAAATTGTTTTGCGTTTTATTTTCAGAGACGTTTACTTGGCGCGAAATACTACCGGGTCTCTTGATATGAAGTACGCAAGTAAAATTATGTATTAATTGTAGTTTAATAAATGTGTATTACTAGTATGTACAATTAATCAAGTTTAGTTTGCTCTTGAGAGTTTTTATGCCGCCATTTATCAACACCCAGTTGAATTAAATCCATGTATTCATAAATCCATGATGATAATACAATACTAAACATTATGACTCCAATAATCAGATGATACAATTTGTACTCAGGAAAAAGATAAGTCTAGAAAAATGAAAAAAATTATATTATTTTATTAATTATAATTTATTTTTGACGTCTAATTATTTTTGAATTTTTTTAAAAACGATAAATTAAAAAAAAAATATTTCAAAAAATTGCACTTGTAGTTTTTTTAATTTTCTATATGTGCTTTTTTTTTTTTTTTTTTTTTTTTTTTTTTTTTTTTTCAAATTGAGTTGTTGAAAAAAAAATTCGAAAATTGTTAGGTGTCTGCTAACTTTAAAACCATATTTTCTAATTTTACAATTACAATTTTTTTTCTTTATAATTTTAAAATAATGTATAAACTTACATGTGAAATACTAGTGACGATGGCCGAAATAATGAGAGATAAGCAGAAAAATAATTTGGGCATCAGTGTGCGTAGTGGTTGGTATTTTAATGGAGCATGTCTCTGATTGATAAACGAAACCGAGTAAAAAATCCTAACTATCATATTTACACAGTTACCAAGAATTAAACCAACTGGGCCGAAGCATCTAGTGAATGTGTATGATGCAATAAAATAAGCAATCGATTGGAAAATATAAGTATAGTATCTATTTATTGTGTCTTTATCTCCCGTAGCATTGGTATAACATTCTGTTATTCCGTTTATTGCCAGTAGTAGTATTGAAAAACTGTGGGCCCTCATTAAAAGAATAGGAAGATGATGAGTTAATTTAGCTCCACCATATAACCAAAGTAGAGTTGATGAGTAAGACTGACCGAATACTAAAATTACTAAACCAATTGATGTCACAAAAGAAGACAAGTGCATCAGTACATCAACGCTCTCTCGAACTTTCACCTGTTATCAAAATATATATAATTAACGATTGAATTTTTAAATAAAATTTAATTTGTTATCACCGATAATTATTTAATATTAATTATACTTACAGGGTTTTGCTCTATCAAAGGCTTGTCCCTTTTTATTGTTTGGGTAAAATAAAAATACGCACTATCTTCCACAGGACGAAATATAAATCTTGCAGCTAATGATCCGAGATTGTTAACAATATCATAGGTACCCTAAATAAAGTTTAGTAATTATTAAATACATTTTCATGACACCAGCATCAGAACTTAGTTTCAGTGTCAAGACAGCCAGTCGAAAGAAGATATTGAAAGCTGACTGACAGCTTTCGCAATTTAAACTCTAATACTTGACATTTGTTTAGAAGTAATTTCAGATCATTAATTTTAGTTGCGTATATGACAGTTCTGACTTTGTAAGTTCCAATGCAGGTGATCATGAAAAATCTAGTAGGTAACTCATGATGAAATACGATTTCAAACTGCAGGTGATGTCAGCCAACTTCACTTTAGTCTGAAATCGTTTTCTTTCATCCCTCGTCACACAATATACTATTATACTGTAGTATTTACCTGTTCGGCAAATGATAGCAATGGCCATATCGTCATAATTATTTTTTCACCTTCAGTCAGACATTGCATTGCAAAACCCTGTTTGAAAAAACTCCAAGTCAATATCACTAAATTTTTATCAAGCATCGAATCCTATAAAAAATTGTCCAGTATATAATAATCACCTTTTTAAAATTTCATTTTTTCCAATACCTTATTTTCCAATTGCCCGGGTAAAAATTCTGTTATAGATTTAAAAGGAAAATCTTCATTTCGATGCTTCGAATTATTTTCAATTTCTGATTTATCTTGACTAGACATTAACTGATAATTATCCTTATCATGTTTTATATTATTTTTAATATACCAGTGTATATAAATATAATGAGTTACTGTGTAAAAAACAGTAGCAACTATTTGGGCAACACCAAAAGCCCATAATGCATTTTCCGGTTTATGTAAAACCATTGGAATGAATATCAAAGTACGCAGTACAATTGTAATAGTTTCAATCATAATCTATAATGTGATTTTATATATTTTAATATATATTTATGTGAGCTATTTGAAGTAGGTTTACCTTACACCGAACGAAAAGAAATGTACTCAATACTAATTGAGTAATTAAGGATAGAAAGTAAATAATACTAGAAAAAGTAATTGCTAAGACTGCAAAATTATAGTACAGTGGTAGTTCTTCAGCAGTAGTTAATGCATATAGCCAAGTACATCCGGATAAAATTGATATCGTTGACCAAATTGGCATCCTGTAATTGATGTCATCCAAGCAATAATTATTTTGAAAATCTATGCAATAAAATTTAATTTAGTTCTTACATTATCCAGAACATGTTGACAACTTGAGCCCAATTGTGCTCTGCTGAATCTGTCAAACAAGCTTTCAAAAAAGGTTCTCGACATAGCAAAAGTATCATCGACTCAAGCAAAAGAAGTCTGACGTTTATTACACCAAGAACTTTTTCTCCAACATGTCGAATAACAAACGCATTCAAAAGAAATGTGAGACCACGACAAAAAATCTGAAATAATTAATAATTATTTAAATAATAATAGTTGTAAAGTTTATAGCGTAAAATGAAAATTTTATTACTTGAAAATTAATATTGAAATATGCATTTTTTAAACTAGTTGATAAGATGTTTCTAGTCATTGTTAAATTAAATTTAAAAATTTCTGTAAATTTCACTTGGTCTTTTGTCAAAAAAATAAACCATTATTTATATTTATATATGAGCTCATCAAAAATAAAGGTTATATATGTCTAAATATATACATATGTTTTTTTTCGGGCCACGCAGGCCACGTTATGTCTCAGGTCTGTAGAATTACAAATTGCGCGAAATTTAAAAAACTGACAGGCCACCTTGTAGTTGTTTTAAGATCTAGGGGCCCGTAGAATTTAATACTGAAGTTAGCTGACATCTAATTATTTATGACTGGGGATGTAGCAGATATGAGACAATTTAGAAATTTTAAATAAATAAATTAATTAAATAATGAAATTTAAAAAAAGGCGCGTACTTTTTTATTGATCTAAATACGCAGATTTTTATTTTTATTCTCTTTACATCTGATTAAATGTATTCAACAATTCAAAAAATTGCTGACTGTAATCTACAATCACACTCATAGTTATTTTTGGATTTTTTTCGAAACCGTAAGAGCCAGTTTTTCAAACTGGGTTTATTTTTATCCGGATTTAAATTAAGATTGCTAGTATATCTATATATACACTTTGATAAAATATAAATATACTAGCAATAATAATGTGAATTTACTTGACAATTAGCAATTTTTCAAATTTTGAAACAAATAAATAAAATATGACGAGCGTGAGTGTAGCTAACAACTGTCAATTTAAAAAATTTTTAAGTGAATTAAATTCAAATCGACTAAAATTTAAAAAATGCGCAATTATAGAATTTAAAAATTATTATGTGCAATTTTCAAATTTTTAATTTTTTAATTCGTTTATTTGAAATTCAAAATTTGTCACATCTGCTACATTCAAACTCTGTAATAATAATTTAAACCTTGATTAAAAATAAACCCGATTTAAAAATGCCTCTAAATTATGAAAAAAATATTTGAAAAATTGCATTTATATTTTAATTTTCTGCATGTGCAAATTTTTACTTTTTTTTTTTCCTGTGGATTTATTGATAAAAAAATTCCAAATTTTTAAATGTCTGCTAACTTCAGGCCATGTGGAATTCACTAAACAATCAGTTTTTTTTTATTTTTCAAAAAATACATGCGCGCTTGTCGCCTAGAGAAAAAATATAAGCCAATCAAATTATCATCCATATCAGAAACTTTTTGCTGTGAAGTTTTCACTTTTTGGTGAAGTGCAATGAATGTTGATATCGTGTCATGAAAATCATACCATCGTGTAATTTCCAGTAGGGAAACATTCTCTCGTAAGCCGCGCCTGCCTAACGTGCGCAACGTCAACGATAAGATATAATAGTATAGTTTTCTATGTATGTTTATATATATGTGTATTGAAATCTGTGTGTGTGATATCACTATAGAGCTCTGTAATATATACGATTTTGTATAAATTCGCGCTCGATCAAAATCACCGTGGTTTGGTAAAAAAAAACGTGAAGGAAGGACGACAAGTTGTCGAGTTTTTAAAAATATATATTATCTCAAGTACAATTAAACGTCCGTTAAGACAAGCGTCATTCAGTGGCGTCATCCGGTGATAAAGATCCGTCAGAGAAGAGACGAAATGCGGGACGAAATCGTTATAAACGGCTAGTGCTATTGATTGACTGTGCGATTGGTTAAACTAGAATTACATGCAAGTATGGCTGCTCTGCCGTCACCCACACAGGTATAAATCAAAATTTTTTGATTAATAGACAACAAACATCAATATCTCCAACACTATTTACTGTCCGCCAAAAATTATCAGCGAGCCTTCGAAAGAAAATTTTTTATGCCAAGGCAATGATTTTATCAGTAGATTATTCATTAACTGACGTACTCCCTATCAACCTGATAATTTTATTCCAGAGCTGTTTGATTTATTTTATTTATCATCAGCTATTTACTCAACCGTTTATTAACATAATATTTAATCGTTAAAATGTCAGCTGTCAAATTTTTTAAATAACTCTGCACGGCTTATTTAGATCCTTACATTTTTATTTCTCATTTTTTACTTGTCACTATTGAGAATGGATATATTTAATATAGTACTTGTATAATAGATTTGTATTAAGAAAACTTATAACAGTGTCTTATGATAAACTTGACATCAATACTTTTATTGATCCACGTTAATATAAACTTTACTTTTTATTTTAGGTGGCTGGAAGCCATGAAGCGATTTATGAGGCCTACTACAACCAGGTTAGATTTATCAAGATTTAACAATTTTTTTAAATTCTTGAGCAAGTCTGCTCTCAAGATCGATAGGTGCAAGTGTCTTTCTACGTATGTCTTGCTGCAGACACTGACCAGATTTAAATTGCAAGACTAGCGCAAGCCTTGCACAAGAAATTCGTCACAGATTATAACTCTGGAGGAAAACTGCAGTTGAAAATAGTTGCGCATGGCTTGCTGATCTGCTCAAGGTTCAAAATTGATCTTGAATCTTGAGAAGATCTTGAGCAAATCATGCGTAAGTAGTTACTAGTGCAAGAAATGCATCAGACACTTTTTCATTGCATCGTGTTCAAGATATCTTTAATATTTTTGCGTAGGATACCATGAGCAAGACATAGATAAATCTTGACATGGGTTTTTTGATACATCTTGCGAAAAACACATACGTAGAAAAAAACAGCTAAGGATCTTGCTCAAGATACTTACTCCAGAATCTTGTTCAAACGTGTTGGGAAATAATGCTACAGATGATAATGATGTTTATTTTTTTTTAAAGGCGGATCCGAAAGGATGTGGAAGAATTGAGGCGATGGATGCAGCGAGATTTCTTAAAAAGTCCCAGCTGAGTGATGTAATACTCAGCAAAATTTGGGACATGGCTGATCCCCAGTCTAGGGGTTCACTTGACAAGACGGGCATGTTTGTCGCCCTTAAATTATGTGCCTTTGCTCAGGCTGGACGCGAATTAAACATCGCCAATTTGAGTCAAGATATACCTCCACCGAAGATGGTAAGGAGTAGAATAAAGTATGCTTGTAAAAATATGTTTTAGTGTTACTTGTAATCATTTTATTATTTTGTTAAGGGTGACATCAAACCAGTAGTCAAAAAAACACCGGCTGTTCCTCCCCCACCTGTTATTTCAGCAGTCAACAGTAGCGACTGGTCGATAAAACCGCATGAACGCATTAAATACGATCGTTTATTTGATGATTTACACCCCACAAATGGTTACATACCGGGTAATCAAGTTAAAGGCCTGTTAATGGACAGCAAACTGCCAATGGAAACGCTAGGAAAAATATGGGATCTTGCTGATATTGACAAAGATGGAATGCTTGATAGGCATGAATTTGTCGTCGTAAGAATTATTGATTTTTTATTTTTACAATTAGCCATAACTTCCCAATTTATCTATATATATCTATACATATATGTCAGAGGGTCAGCAGGTTGGTCGCTACCCTTAGCATTTCCATTATTATTAGCATTTATTTTTATTCAACTATAAAATATCCAATAGACAATGAAATAACTATCATTACAAAATTACTGTTAAGAAAATTGTCTACAAATAGTTCAAGTATTTCGATAACTGCAGTCAAATAACTGCGGACTATGATACACGTACGCAGTATTAAATAATTTAAAATAGAACTCAATCGATGGCTGACAAAATTCACGACAAAAACTAAACTAGAAAGAATTCACGGTCATCAGGATAACGTCATGTGTTCTTGACTAAAGTTCAAGAAATTTCCTCTCTGTATCTGCACTCTGTACTCTCTTCTAAAAACTTTCCATACGGACTTTATTATACTGCATTATTTACTATTCTGTGACCGTGGATACGTTTGATGACTACATGTGTCATTCCAAGCAAGCCTACCGTCAAAATATTTTACAAAAAGTTCACAAAATTTCCCAATCGTCTCCAGGAAAAACTCAATTACTCTTTTATCTCCAACATATATATCACACAGTGACCATATGTTTTTTCAGGCAATGCATTTGGTTTATAAAGCCTTGGAAAAGCATGCAATTCCAAGTGTCCTGCCACCGGAATTGATGCCAGCGGGAAAGAGAAAAGACGCTCCTCTTATCGCTGATTTACCTGCTCCAGCGATGGTAGCTGCACCTATACCACCTATTCCACCGCTACCAAATGTATCTGCGATCAATAATTTAGTGGGTCTGCAGTCTGTCAAGGTAGACGTCGATACTACGGTTTTATTTTAAATATTTATTAATTACAAACTGTTTTTATGACACTTTTGAACTCTAGCCTCCACCGCAGCAACAGCATGTGCAGTGGGTCGTTTCAGTTGAGGATCAAGCTGCTGCTGATAAATTATTTTTACAAGCTGACATGGATATGGACGGGTTTGTCTCAGGTACTGAGATCAAAGACGTGTTTCTTCAGAGTGGACTTCCGCAAACTATACTCGCTCATATATGGTAAAATTAAATATTATATAATAATTATTATTGTTTATTTGTAGTATCTATAACATTTATTGTGGTCTAGGGCTCTTTGTGATTTGGGTCAGAGTGGCAAGCTTAACAAAGAACAATTTGCTCTCTCGATGTGGCTCATAAAACAAAAGTTAAGAGGAATCGATCCTCCTACTGCACTCACGCCTGAAATGATACCTCCGTCTTTAAGAAAATTCACTGACGGTGGAGTAGCGGTAAGTTGACATCTCTTTTGTGTTATTAAATACTATTATGGTAAAAATTCTTCAACAATTTTAACTTTTTTTGAACCGATTGCGTCCTCGCCAAGCGCGATAGTAAACATAAAAAAATACTGAGACCAATGGAATCGCACCGAGCATCATCACTCGGTAGTCCAGATTCTTCGGCATTTCATACGATACTTCGAGTCGAATTACACCAGCGAGAGTATTTCTCTGCCAGCAACTGTAAATATTTATATCTGCATATCGCAGATGCTTAAAATTTATTTGTTGACGTGAATCTATAAATATCCGTCCGTCAGATTGCGCTTGTATTGACTCTGGGTTGAGAAGTTTTGTACCGATTTTCCAAACAATCGGCAAATCAATATTCATGTTTCTAGAAATTTAATATAAAATCTATAATACTGAAATTAGCTGCTAATTTCCGGATCATAAAATATTAATCGCGAAATAAATATTTAGTCTAATTATTGAACTTACCCTGGACACTTTAATTTCAAACTGTGCCCGTGATTTTCATATAGAGTAATGCGTTTTACAGATGGTTGAGTATCCGGTATTCCTTGAACCAAAGAAAATATACCTGCACTATTATTCGCGGTTTCTATTACCCTTCCGTTTCTATTTCGTACTTCATATACGACATTATGTGGACATTTAACTTTACAAAATTTTTTCATAATTTCCGTTTTGCGAGTTCTTATTTCGTAAATTTCTTTAATTTTCCGAGGAGTGAATGAGGAACGACACGGCAATTGATTTTGAAACATCCTTAATACTTTTCTTGCCAGTCTCTTCAATCGTTCACGCGATATTTTTTCTTCAATCGTTAATTGCTCGTCGAAGCTTTCTGTTTCATCACTAATACTTTCAAGCATATTTTTAGATACTTGTTCTATTGATTCTTCCGTCGGTAGAACATCATTTAACTTATCTTTTTATTGACAAAGTTCAAAAATAATTTTTTTTTTGCAAAATACAGTCTACCCGTCATAAGCCTGCCCATAAACCTCTTCCCCTCAATCGGGAGTTACTGAGTCCAGCTTCCCCACTTAACCACTCTAAAAAGTTTCGTACTAGAGAACCCGTTATAAGTCTCCTTTAAAATTGTAAAAATTATAAACTAAGAATAGAAAAAAATAGACAAATTAATGATGATAATTTACTATCTATGTTTCGCGGATATTAATTTAATCATTATTAAGTAAAATATAATTTATTATTCATAATTATCATCATGGATCACATTCAAAGCTTCTGTTACAATTAAAAAGTTTTATTGAGCATTAAATTCATCAATAAAATTATTTTTTTTTATCATTACTGTAATCAATACCGTTATCATTATAATTTTTTGCATTTAAATTATTATTAGTATAAAAAAATAAGTATTTATTTTAGCGCTATAAGCAACAGGACAATCGGGTTTAGTCGCGTATGTAACAAAATATAAATATGACATTTAAAATCATATAAAATAAAACAGGCTTATAATGGGTGGTCGAGAACAAAACTAAACCACGGTAGTGGGAAGGCGGAAATTTCAAAAACATTTCTCTTACGTTTCCCAGATCAGGCTTTTGACGGGTCGACTGTATTGAAATAATTTTACCCACCATTATTTTCTTGCGGAGCTTCTAGAAGAGATATTGTACAGTGTCCATATCTTATTCGCGTGCCAATCATGTTACACAGTGAGCAAGGAGACCAAGGGCTCCATGTTGAAAAAACTTTCAATCCGTATGAGGAAAGTATTACAGGAGGTTCTGGATGTTGAGCTTCTATCGCTTCTTCAGGTCGTACCGTAATAATCGGTTCGTTCTCGTCAGCAACATAAAGATAATAGTAATCAGACAAAGTGTTTATCATTTTACACCAATATAAACCTTCTTGAAATGTTTGGATATTATAGAGAGTCAAAGCTGCGTCGTCGGAGGACATTACATTATTTTCCTCCAGTGTATCTATTTGCGTATCCTCAGCATTTATGTTACGGATATCACGATAAAACCATTCAATTGATTCGATTGTGTACGCATCATTCGGTGAAATGCAGATATTACATTTCAAACTGTTGAAAAAAATAATCTATACTATTAAGAGAATTCATTACAAGATTTCATTAAAATTTGAATTCACTCTGCGACTCGAAGCTCCAGAGTTTTAGAAAAAATCATTCTGCATATGGAGTAAGTGGGGAATTTTAATTCCAGTGTAAAGATTTTAATAAACATTTAAATTTGAATCATTTAATAAATTTGGTAGTAATACTCGGACAGTCACTTAGTAACATCATAAAAAATTTAATTGTACCGCTGAAACTTACGTAATAGATGTTCCTTCCAATACTGACAATGAAGAAAGATGTAATGCCTTCTCTGGACCAATATTGGAATATCTTTTTCTGAGGCATTCATAATAAGAATCCCAAAGTTTTTGATTAATATTTTGTAATGTTAGATTGCTTCCCGGATATTCTAATTCATTAATATTCATATTTATATCATTTCCGTGTTGTTTTTTCCACATATCACGTATGTTTTCTTTCATGCTGCTGAATTTGTTTTGAAATTTTATTGGCAGATCAAAGTTAGTGACAATATCTATTAAATAATATAATATAAAAATTTTACAGAGCAACATTTTATGTTTTTTTTTTTTTTAAGGACATTCTCAGACAGTGCCACCTCTTTTCAGAAATTTTCAATGACTTTCAACTGTCATAACCGTATTAAAATTTTATTATTTATTTAATGCCAATCGGCTGTACATTAATGAAATATAAAATGATAAAAAGATATATAAGTAAAAATAAATCAAAAGAAAAATAACAATCTGTGTAAAAATAATATTATTTGATGATATTTCAGAAATAGCTTCTTGATATTGGCTATGTATTGCCAAAAAAGTCAATGTCTGAACAATTGTGATTGACTAGCCTTGCTATTCTATTAAGTGACCCATGAACTACGTACTTTTTATTTGATTTAACGGTAGAGTAGTCGAAATATTCTGAGGCCAGGTCTAGGATCAACAAACCCAAACATTTCAAGTGTTCCCGGCGAGTCTATTAGACTGTTGATAACTTTGTAGAAAAATGTCAAATCCGTGACTTCTTTTCAGCTGTGTAGGCTGCTTATTTTGAATTTGGAGCTCATGTTATTGACATTAACTGGTAATCCATTAATTTTTGTACAGTCAGACTTATTTTGTGTCCTTTCGATCATGTTAATGTGAATTTTTGAGTAGGAGGACCAAATAACAGCAGTATTCCAAAATAGACTTGACTAAAGCACAGTAAGCCATATAAATATTTTGGCATCCCTGAATTCCACCAGATCTGATGATAAATCCGAGTATCCTCTATTGGCCTGCAAGAATATTTTGCTTAGGTGTTGTGCAAAGATTAGTTTGCTGGTAATAATG
Organism: Microplitis demolitor; assembly: GCF_026212275.2. Classification (NCBI taxonomy): domain Eukaryota; kingdom Metazoa; phylum Arthropoda; class Insecta; order Hymenoptera; family Braconidae; genus Microplitis; species Microplitis demolitor. The sequence continues at coordinate 21,555,866 of NC_068546.1, read as the reverse complement.
ACTCCAGAATCTTTGGTAGACGCGGTTTCCTGCAGTTGCTGACCGTTCAAGTAGTATCCAATAGTGGGACGATTATAGGCGCGTGAAAAAGACATGAAAACACATTTTTTTACATTTAGGCTTAATTTATTAACTATAAACCAGTCACATTAATTAATTAAATAAAAATTAAAGCATTAAGCCCCATTTAAACCCTTAAGATGTTCCGATCTTTAGGTACATGATTGCTTTTGTTTTCAGGAAAACAATAACGTTCCTACTTATTCAAACCCCGAACTCGATATGATAAGTAAAGATATTGCTGACTTAGCTCGTGAAAGACGTCTAATGGAACAAGATATTGCACAAAAAGAAGCAGATATTAAGATTAAAAATGGTGAAATAAAAAGCCTACAGAGTGAATTAGACACGTTAGCTGCAACTTTGAAACAATTAGAAAACCAACGAGGAGAGGCACAAAAGCGACTGAATGATTTGAAAGCACAGGTAATGTTTTATTTAATTATCACTAGTTATAGTAAGTGTTGAATTGATTTATTCAGTAAATAAAAGCAACAAATCAAACGTTTCCGATTATTATAAACCGATGAATGCGCACGGATGCATGCACAGCATTATTTGTAAACTACTCAAAAGTAGTTTACGATATCGAGTTATTAATTTTATTTTTTATTTAATTTTTTTTTTATCGTTTTTTTTTTTTTTATTTTTATTTTTTTATTTGTATTTCCGGCTTGTAGAGGGCTGACGTAGAAAAAGAATTGAACGAAGTCGAACAAGAAATCCGTGTACAGCAGGAAAAGGTATTTATTTTTAAAAAAAGTTTTATTTTAATAAATTTTTTTTTGCACATTAATTCGAAGATTGTCAACATAGACCATAATTTCCTTCAGTTTTACAAGGTAATGGGTAATAAAATGTGCATGCAAACAATAAAGATACAATTGATTACTAAATTAAATGACAGTACAGTCAACTAGCCGTCAAAAGCCTGGTCTAGGGGACGTAAGAGAAATTTTTTTGAAATTTCCGCCTTCCCACTACCGTGGTTTAGTTTTGTTTTCGACCACCCATTATAAGCCTGTTTTATTTTATATGATTTTAAATGTCATATTTATATTTTGTTACATACGCGACTAAACCCGATTGTCCTGTTGCTTATAGCGCTAAAATAAATACTTATTTTTTTACACTAATAATAATTTAAATGCAGAAAATTATAATGATAACAGTATTGATTACAGTAATGATAAAAAAAAATAATTTTATTGATGAACTTAATGCTCAATAAAATTTTTTAATTGTAACAGAAGCTTTAAATGTGATCCATGATGACAATTATGAATAATAAATCATATTTTACTTAATAATAATTAAATTAATTTCCGCGAAACATAGATAGTCAATTATCATCATTAATTTGTCTATTTTTTCCTATTATTAGTTTATAATTTTTACAATTTTAACGGAGGCTTATAACGGGTTCTCTAGTACGAAACTTTTTAGAGTGGTTAAGTGGGGAAGCTGAACTCAGTAACTCCCGATTGAGGGGAAGAGGTTTATGGGCAGGCTTATGACGGGTAGTTGACTGCATAATTTATTGCTGAAAATGTATAAACAAAGAGAAAAAGAAATTATTATTAATTATAATAATACAGATCTCCAATGAACTTTTGTCCGTAAAATGATAATATTTTTTCTCAAAGGTGGATAAATTGCGTCAGCAAGCAGAAGAACAAGAGTCAGTTTTAAAAACACAAGAAGACGAGCTTAATAGTAAGCGACAAGAATTAGAAGGACTTCGTCAAGAAGAACAGCAACTTGAGCAGCAACAGAATACGAGTAGAGATCAATTAAATGAGTTGACTAAAAACCTACAAAATACTCAGCTCCAAATAAGTCAAGCGAAAGCCAAAATAACGCATTTGGAGGAACAACAACGACAAATGACTGATGTAATCGCGATTTATGACTCAGCCTTAGCAGCAGGAGATCCAAATCTCGTTCCGGATACTAGTCTACAATTTAATCCGGAAATAAATGCACCTGAGTTAGTATACAATGTCACAAAAATGATATTTTATTGATAAAATTAATTATATTAATAAATGATCTTATTAATTTTTTTTATTAGATTTGAAAACGAAAGTTTGACAAAATTGAATGGTTTGGATAACGAAAGTCAAGGAACTAAGGCTGTAAATTCGTTTATAGGGATGAATGGATCATCCGATGGTTTTGAAAATCAAAATGATCCATTTACGTCCAATAAAGCAAAAGAAGCATTTGGAAATAGTGAAGGTGATCCATTTACTAATTTCGACGGAAGGAGAATATCTTCTGGGTTTGCTAGTGATCCATTTGCTGCGAAAGGCAAAGAAGATTCTTATGATCCATTTGGTGACAATAAGAGAAATGAAAAACCTGCTATGGAAACTGTAAGATTTATTTATTATATTATTAAAAAATTTAATTATACCCTGTAGTAAATTGGGAGTGAATTCGGAGTGATTACAGATTTTATTTAAATTCGCATTCATTTTGATTTGTACTTTTAATATTAGAATTGACTCCCTTTCGGAATGAATTTTATTCCGAACCAGAGAGTCGATATTAAAATCAACCCTTCGAAGTGAATTTTACTCCAAGGGGATAAAATAAATCGTCATCCGCTCCGCATTCACTCCGGGCTTACATCGCTATTTTTTTAACGTGTATATCATCTAAAACAATATTTATATTTATCAGGCAAAAGATCCATTTGGAGATGATCCCTTCGCAAACCTTCACGCGCCAACTCGTGCTGAAAGTCCGAGTCCTGCTCTCCCACCCAAAAAAGCTAAACAACCACCACCAAGACCTGCACCTCCTCGGCCAGCTAGTGGCCCGACAGGCCCCCTCCGAGCAGCACCTGTTCCTCCCACGCCTTCACCGACACCTGATCCATTTTCAAACTCCAATTCAGATCCATTCGCTGCTCAAAATGACAACAACAATGGAAACACTGGCTTCGGATCAACTGCTACTGGATTTGCAGACTTTGCAAATTTCGACGCTAAGGTATAATTACTAATTAAATACTGTTTTATTGTTTTATGAGTTAGTTTTTTACGGATTGATTATTCATATTTTTTATTTATTTTCATATTTTACGTACATCACTTTTTTTTTTTAAACATCAATTATCAATGTTATTTATTTATAAATTTAGGTAATTGCCGTTATTTCAGTTAATCCACAGACCTGATTCCTGGAGCATGCTGTTGTAACTATAATTGTTTTGTTATTTTTATTTTTACTCACGTCCATTTTGTTTATTATTTATTTTTATCATCAACTATTTTCTTTTTTTTTTATTTTATCACAGCATCTATTTTATTTTTTTTATGTAATCGATTTATGTAGCAAAGAGACAGCAGTCCAGTGGAGCAAGACGATAATTGGTGGCATTTTGCCCCTATTTCCTCTTTTAACTTTTCAGTAAAACCAAACTGATTCGTGAAAAAAAACCTGCTTCAGCCGGATTTACAACCCACTCGTACGGCACCAGCGAGGCCAATAAGCAGACCACGTGCTACACCAACGCCAACTCAAAAGCTACCCGACTTTACGGAGGATCCATTTAGAGACTACCGATACGAAGATCCATTCGAGATTGCAGATCCATTCGCCGACGAAGATGACGCTAATGCTAATAAGAAGAGTCAAGGAAACATCAACACCAACGGCCGTAAACTTGATCCATTTGGATTCGAGACAACAGCAACACCTGGAAATAATTCTTTTGCGAACAAGGATCCCTTTGAAAAGGGCTTTGACTCCGACTTTTCAAAGGCTTTTTCTTCAATAAAAGAAAATACTGATAAAGTGGATAATTTTATGACTGACACGAAAAACAATTCATTCAAAAGCATAAATGAATTTGACTTTTCAAATAATAGTATCACTGAGACAACGAGGCCCATTAACAAACCAATTAATTTTGACGAAGCTTTTGCACCAAGAAAAAATGATAAAAATATAAATTACTCAGACCGAAATACCGCTCAGGTATTCGAAGACATGTTTACTAATGATAATACTCACATAAATAAAAACAATAACGGAAATGCTACATGGAACGGGCGAAATAATGTGTCGAAGGTACTCTCAGAACAACAACAACTCGCTTGGGCGTCGCAACAAAGCTTGCGTGCAGAAGAGGAGCGGTCTCGGCGCAAAGCTCAAGAGGAAGCTGATTTTGCTTACGCGATTGAGCTCAGCAAGCAGGAAAACGCTGGCAAGTTTTAAATTTAAATAAACAAAAACTAAAGATAACTTGAATTTAAATAATTGAAGCGAGTTGGTGCTCAATGAAACAACAATTGTTAACAATATTTAGCATAATAACGAACTTTTACTCGTCTATTTATTATAATACGACGAAAATAAGATAATGCGCGTGGCATGTTGTACTGTCTCTTTTGCCTTCAACCAGTATTTATTCTGTATTACGCGCCACACGAATCCTAAATTTAATTTACTTCAATTCTTATATATATGCCTTCCCAAACAAATAATATTAATAAAATATATGATAATATAATATTAAAAAATTATAAGCACAGACTATAACGCATTATACAAAAAATGATAAATGTGAATGTAGCAGACATCAGAAAAATTTTAAATTATTAATAAACAGAATAAATAATCATAAAATGATATTTTAAAAAATGCGCTTTTTTTTTTTTAATTTTATTTTCTGATTATTTATTCTGTTTATTAATAATTTGCAATTTTTCTGATGTCTGCTACATTCACTCATAAAAAATGATAGAAAAAAAAGTTATGTTATTTTAAATATATAAAAAAATAATACAATTAAAGAGTATCATTGTGTTTGATTAGTTAGTAAGGTATGCGTATAAACTTCATATCAGATAACGTAAAGTACGTAACGAGCAATAGTTCAATAACGTTACTTACCAAAATATTAAAATTAATCACTTGTTTAAAAGTATACAAAAGTTTAATGAAAACCCTCAGATTTTTTACTTTAAGTTTGTTCGTGTATTGCTCGATACGTTCCAAAGACTACGGTGTTCAAGTTTAAAATATAATTAAAAAACCATTGAATCACAAGTAAATAGTCTATTTGGAAAAGTTAATTGTGCGTATTTTTGAGTTAAATGTTATCTATAACTGTTACTCAATCATTTTTATTTTTTGCGATTATTGCTACGTACATGTGTATAACTTTTTGATGTATATATTCTCTTCGTTATACTTCAGTCATTCTTAAATAATTACTTTCATTATTAAGACGATTAATCATTGTTACGTATTATCTTTTAACATTTACATTTAATATTTCCTTTTTTTTTTTTTTAATTATCTTTTTTTTTATTCATTCAAAATTACATAGAAAATAATTTCTTGGAGTATGAGAAATTTTTTCTGCATGAAATGAAGACAAAAATTTTTTACGTCAAGAAATTTTTTTTTTTCTGCGTGGGTAATCGTCACTTTCATATTACGTACTAATATATTTTAATTTAAAATCTCTGTATATATCGGAGTTTCCTTACAATTGAGATTATCATGAAAAAAAAAAAAAAAAAAAAAAAAAAAAAAAAAAAAAAAATAGTAATAACAAGATTCGTTATTTGAAAGAAAATAATTCTTTTTTTTGCTTTGTAAAAAAAATTAATTTTATCTTAATGAAAAGCTTATTAAGGAAAATGCCGTAGGTATGAAAAAATAGAGTAAAACCGCTGAACTACTTTACAATAAGATTAAATATTATACAATTTATTGCAAAGTAGCATTAAGCTGTTTTACAATTTATTACATCAATATTTATTTATTATTTTGTTTTTTAATTTTATTATTTAAGCCAATAAAAATATTTACTCGCATAATTGAAATACCTGGTCAGGTAAAAAACATTATTATTATTACTATTATAAATTTTTTTGTTTTCACAACGAATAAATTTAATGCGATTCTCTTTAAGTATAATTTATTTTATTGAAATTCTTTATAAAATGGTCGAAGCGAGTACATAGACAATAGCTGATGAAATAAATATATCTATTCATGTATGAACGAATAGTTTACAGTGAAAGAGATATAATATATGTTACAAATGATAATAATAAAAACAATACAAAATAAAATATATAAAAAAAAAAAACAATAAATAATATGCATATTAATTATGAGTAAAAATGGCATTTAATAGTATATTGTGTGACAAGGGATGAAACAAAATGATTTCAGACCAGAGTGAAGTTGGCTGACATCACCCGCAGTTTGAAATCGTGTTATATCTTTAGTTACATACTATATTTTTCATGATTACCTGCATTGTAACTTGAAGTTTCAGTGTTAGCAGCCAGTCAGAAACGAGTTAATGTTAAACCAACTAATAAATTGTCATCTGTGTGATCAATTAATAAATTGTCATCTGCAATTTATAATTAAGAAACTATAAATAATATTTATTATTCTTACTAATTTTTATAAAACAATCACAAAGTGATAACTGTCATTAACGCAATATATTACACACCTAGGGCGGAAAGTAGAACATTCTAACCCGTGTGTATAGTGTCTTACTTTTCTTCGTGGTGTGCATGATTTTTCACCAGGCCTACACTCAAAAGTTTACATTCCTGCCCGGTTTAGAAGAAAGTCGTTCTTTTCTTTTATGAGAAAAGAAATTTTAAAAACTAGCGCATGCGCAATTCTCACAAGAAACAAAAATTTTAACTTTCAGGCGCAGGTCTGGTAAAAAATTGTATGCACACCAAGGTAGGGTTCGCTTTTGGCTTGGTAGGTAATTATACACGCTTGGAATGTCCTACTTTTCACTCTAGGTGTGTAATGTACTACCAGACCTGCATCTGAAAGTTTAAATTTTTTGCCTATGGGAAGAATAGCGCACGCGCTAATTTTTATCGTTAAAGAAAAGAATGACTTTCTTCCCTTTAAACAGGGCAGAAATTTAAACTTTCGTCATAGGTATGGTGAAAATAAAATAAATGGTTTGAAATTACTTATAAACAAATGACAAGTCAAAGTTTAAATTGTGAAAGCCTTCAGTCATCAGGCAGAAACATTAATTGGACTGAAATTGTCTTCTTTTGACTGGTTGTCGAAGCACCGAAACTAGAAGTTTCGATGCTGGTATGAAAATATATAAAAACATTTAATTTAAAATAAATGCATGAATGGAAAAAAGCGTGAGAGCGAGTATGGTGCCTATTTAAGAGCACAAGAAATGAGATTATTAGTACTAGTAGTGTGTTACGTTACCAATGTATATATATATAAACAAATTCAAAACGAAATTATAAAATGGTACATATTAATTAATTAATTAACCGTCATCCAATCGCGAAAAAATTCAAACGACGTTATCTTGAATGATCATTAATATTTCATAACTCAAAAAATATACCACATAAATAATTTTAACTGTTAATTAAAAACAAGACAAATAAATTATTGAAATAATAATCGCAGGATTGTGCAGAATTCATAAAAAATACTAAGGCGATTTTTTTCTGTGTGCATGCATTTAGTTATTTAGTCGCAGTTTAATGCTAATAAAAATCGCAATAATAATAATGATAATGATAATAACCATACAAGGTATAAACTTAAAGATACATCATTATATACATATATATATCGTTCTCATACACTTATTAAAATTTCCAAGCGCTTAAATTAAATTTTAAGAGAAACAAAGATAAAAAGATCGCCGAGTTGAATTTACTCATGTATTTTGAGAATATATTGTTGATTAAACGTAGCTTACTTTAACATACCTTTTGCTTCTTATATATATTATAATATAACTATTTAATTAGTAAGAGTGAAAAAATATTTATACGTACGACTGTGGTTTTGTTTTAATGAGAACAGGAGATAAATATGGCAATAAATCTTTAAAGATTATTAATTTTAAAAAACATATATATATATATATATATATATATATATATATATATATATATATATATATATATATATATATATATGTATATATATATATATATATGTTAACATGCATTGATATGAAAGATGAAGAAAAAAATAAGGGCGGTATAATATACATTTGTATATAAATGTATCAATTATATATATAAATATATATAGATTAACTGAACCTGAAGGAGAACAGGGAGTACCGAAGGTTTTTTTCTCTAGCTGATGGTGGAAACAAGGGCGTAAAGACGAAAACAAGAACAGAGTAAATAAATAAGTAAAACAAAATTGAATGAGTTGAGTTAAGTAGACAGGTTGGTTTTCTGGTTTAAATCGAAGGACGGTGGGGTGATGTACATATGTATATAGTATTGAACATGTTGACTACGATATATACTGGGTCAAGGGATTTTAAGTTTGTCTGACAGCGTACTTGCTTAGCCCGAGGCAATTATTAATCTCATACTATATATTTTTATTTTTTTTATCATTAAAACATGGAAAAAAATCGGGAGTGAATTCAAAGAGATTGCGGATTTTATTTCAAATCAAATTCACTGTCACTCGGAGTCTTTTGAAAAATTACTCCGAATACGGGGTAAGTAGGGTGTATTTTTATCTGAATGATTTCAGTGATCTGGTTTTATTTAAATCTGCATTCACTCCGCATTTTTTGCAGCGTACGAGATTCTCCGAGAACTTTCCGGGTCTGTCTACTGTGTCTGCCGATCCGTATTTAATAACAGAATGTCTTACACAATAATATTTTTGCTTAGCATTAGATTTAAAGTGCTGTAGCAATCGTCTACAATTGACCAAGCTATCGCTCTTTTGAATCAAGATTAGAGCATAATTTCTTTTAACTTTAACGATAATGAGATTGTAGCCGCCAGCAAATATTGTATTTCGCAACTTTTACATCTATCCCGGTTCCTCTTGACATTATATACACACATATTCATATGTCATTTAGCATAGAATGACAGTAGTATAGTAGAGGCGGGAACGGGGAAAAAAATAAAAAGAAACTATTGCCTTCCATCAATAACATCTAGCGTATAAATTATTCAATCTGTTCAATTTTCGATGTTAATATACATATATACATAACTATAGTTGCAAGAGTTTCTTGAATCGATTGTTAAGTTGATTTACTTAATTTTTTTCGCCAGTGTCTTATTATCGAACAGAAAATATGTAGCAATATTAATTTAATACAAGTACGAGTAAAAATAACTTTCAAATGGGTATAATGGAGCACTTAATTTTTTATCGAGTTATTGATGATGACGTTTTTTTGTTACTGGTAGTAATTGCTGGTTGATTGGGAGCCTCTGTCCCGTAATATGGTCATGGTCATTTCGGCGAATCACCCCGGGGGCCTCGCACTACACAGCGAGTCCTTATTGTTGGCTCTGCTCGTGTACTGGACTGACTCATGGCAAAGCAGTGGCTCTCATTTAACATTTTTTTATCATCTAAATGATACCAGACACCTATTGAGACGCTTATCCTTGCATCGAGATCACCTGAGTTACGGTCAGTTTGCTCCAATTGCTAATGCGATTAAACTGCTACGAGGTTGAGTCGTCAAGTCTGCGCCACCAAATCCAATTCAATGAATGTACAAAAATTAAAAAACGTTGACATTTTATTGTGTATCTCTACTTTTACTCTTATGATAGTCGGTGACGAATTGAAAATAAAACTGATCCACGCATTTGGCGGGCTACCCTGACCTAGTTCCGGTGCGGGTATGATTCCTGCCTTGTTCTGCGAGACATTTTCAAGCTGAGATATATCGCCCCGGGGAACTCACCGCCCTCTGAACCTCTACTACACATTACTAGTGACTTAGCGTAAGTATAATACATATATATAAACGTCCTTCATTTTACCTCCTGTTCCCCGTCGCGGCTTTCATCGCCAATCTCTTGCAAAGATTTCCGACCGCGGTACATCCCTATACAATACCAATTCTCAAACTTTCTATATAATGTCTGGTAATTTAAATTAGTTTTTATATGCCATGTAAGTGAGAATATTCTTCAAAAAATTTTGGTGTAAAAATGACCCATGAGATCTTTTACACCAAGTTATTCACACTACACCGTGCAAAAATTTTTTACAGTGTACACTGTAAAAAATTTTGGTGTAAAAATGACCCACGAGAACTTTACACGGTCGTATTGTGTGAAATGGTGTAAATTATACATCTGTATAATTTTAACGGTGTAATCTACTTTTTTACACCATTCCGTGTTACTCATAATTTTTATTAATGAGCAACAAATGATCATTGACCATTTTTAACTACTTAATCAATAACTATATTAATTTTATTTAGATATTAAACAGTATTTTGAACATTCAAATATTTTTATGATTATTTTTCTTAGCGCAAAATTACCATAAATTACTCACTTGATGGTATAAAAATTTTTAATTCACCCGCCTAAATTTAACACGATATTTGGTGTAATTTTCACACGCAAATTTTTACACCCAGTCATTTACACTACACCGAGTCCAAAAATTTTTTGCAGTGTAAAATCTGTAGCTAAAAATGAATAAATAATATATAAGTCGCAACTCTAGTATATCATTATTATTATTGACGTAAATTATTTTAAAATAAAAATTAAATACCCAGTGTCAAAGTAATCGAGAATTTTAAATAGAGAACTCATACATTTACACCATTGGTGCTGTGAAGGTTCTAATTCACACTAAAAAATTTAACACCGTGCGTCGTGTAACTTTTGCACTGTGTTAAAAATTTTAACACCAATTTTTCATACTACACCGTGGACTCAAAATTTTCCAGTGTGATAATCGATTATGAATTAGGTGTGATAAATAATTATTGTAATAGATTATTACATTATAGCGGTATGTTGCGTATTAAATTCTCGTATCTCAACTTTTTTAGTGAAAAATCTGCGAGCTATAAAAATCAATAATGCTTTATACTTAAGTAATTATTTACTAGTCGAGAAAATAAACAACAGTCTAACGCATACATAATTTATGTAATACTACATGCGCTGTTTATCGTGGAAACGTTGACATAACTATCATTACGATATGTATGTATATAGCATATAAGTTTATGATAGTTCTGTTTTTTTTTCTATTTTATATGAAAATTCATAGGAACGTTTATACGAGATATTTGAAGGCTACATAACAGAGCATTAATGACATCGATTTGAATCACAGGATCCTGTTATATTTTCGTCCGATGTGCGACATCATTTATGTCAACTAATAAACTAATTCATTTTTTTTTAAACTTTATTTTAAAATTATTTATTTTTATTATATTTAAAAAACAAAGATTTACGTTTAAGGAATATTATAAAAAAAAAATACAAAAACTTGAAAAATTCAAATTGCAGATATTCGATGACATTTAATGATTAATAGCATACTTGTGTTCAAAATAAATATTTTTAATAAATTTACATATTTAAATACCGATACTTTGTAAGTCATTATTAAATCCACACTAAATCAGTGTTGTAAATTTTTTTATATTATATTAATAATATATAATATATTACGGTAAAAAAGAAAATTTTTTGAAATAAAAATTTAATTCATTGAGAGAATGAAAAAACTTTAGCTTAATTCAAAAGCAAAACAAAAAAAATTTTTTTTTTTCATCTCAGCAATAATTTAAATATTTTATTGTTCAGCAAAGTCTAAATGTCACTCTGCAGAGTAAAATCACGGAAATTTTATCTCTAGTTATGTTTAATCATAAAAATGTGATATTGAACTTCAACAAATTACTTTTTTTCAACATAAATTTTACAGCATGTTATTGTAGACCTCAAGTACAATTTGCTGAGTACTTTATTTTAGTTTTTAAATTTTTAAATTTTAATAACACAGTTGTCAAGTACTTTTTTCATTTTTGTAGACAGTCAAAAATTTTTGGGCTCTAATTAAATAATCTATTAAAATAATTATTTATCACACCTAATTCGTAATCGATTATAACACACTGGAAACTTTTGAGTCCGCGGTGTGATATGAATAATTTGGTGTTAAAATTGTTAACACGGTGTGAAAATTAGATAGATAATTTACACCATTTTACACAATACGTCCGTGTAAAGTTTTCAGGGACAATTTTTACACCAAAATTTTCTACAGTGTTTAAGCCAATAACATTGAATGGTGTAGAAAATCTTATTTCATGTCAAAAGTACATGGCTCGATATTTCACACCGTCAATTTACACCAAGCAGTCCAGGAAAAACCCTCTGGTAAAATTTTTGCGCAGAAACTTTTGATAAATTTCAAAGCAAACTTTTTTCCTCATCCTGTACTTAAATAATTGATTGAAAATTATGAATATTTTCTGAAACAACAAGATTAATCATGATATAAAGTTGTCAATAATAAATTGTAAGCGTAAATAACTAGGAAATCTTTATTATTTCTTTATAGTCATAACCGGTTGTTGTCAACGTTTTCTGTTGCATAATAACAACGGTGAAACCATACAAATATTGACTCTATGTGCGAATGCCCTGGTGACTCAAATACTTACGTAAATACATAATTCGATTATCCACCTTTAACTTTGCGTGTCATCTCATATGCGGTGAGTTTGTATCATGTATCATGAGCTTTTAAATTCTTACGTATTAATTCTCATTTCCAACGCAAACATAAAATAGACTGGGCTGAATAGACCTTTAAAAAAACGATGATTTATTATCCTCATACATATTATTTTTAAAAATTTATAATTTATTTATTTGCTCTTATCCACATGATTTAATAAATAAACTTTAATAAAAAATAATAATCCCAATGATTAATATGTTATTAATCACAGCTATACAAATTAAATTTTTCTCTTCCAGCACATTATTCATGAGGATTAATTTAGCGTGAAAAGTAATAAAAAATAATTTAAATCATCATACAAATGTGTTAATTTTAAAGGTCCCCATTTTTTCAGGACTTATTTTATACATGTATTTATTACCTGGTTAATCTTGAAAAGGATACGGAAATGCATTATTATTATTTACTAAGACAAAACCACATAAAACATATATTTTATTGACTGCCATCAAATTATGTTAATTAAAAAATTCGTCCTTCATATTATTAAAATAATTTTCGAATATATGCCGGCGCGGTTATTTATTTTTACTGAATGAATGATTGACACGTGGAAAAAATATTAAAATGGGCCTTATAGCCAGACAATCGTTTGACACACACACAATTACATACTTGTACAGCATATAGTGACTCCTTACATGATACCAGCCGCACTTGACCCATATCTTATTATGCTCAGAGCGTCCGGATGCGACACGAAACGCGCCGAGATACTAAAGACCGTCGGGTTGCCTTTGGAGGTCATGTACTTGGGTTAATTTTCTTCTATCATTAAACTCTAAAGCTAATCGAAAATAATTCATTTTGTTTATACAATTATTTCATATCATATATATATTCTTATACATTATAATAGTAGTAGCTGCTATTAATCAATTGGCCTTGAATTTACGCGTAATCCTTTTGCCGATGATTGTTTAATGTATCCTGGATTATAGCTGCTCAATAAATATAAATATATAATATATATATATACTTATTTATTTATTTATATATTGGTTGATTTATGTCGTCTAATTCTTGACCAGCATTCCGGAAGGTCGCAATCGCTATCGAGGTCCTGTCGCGTCCCTGCAAGACGTCGTGGTGAGGGTCACAGATGGGAGGAAGTTTAAAAATGATATCCAATGATAGGTAGCTATGTGGTTGTATTAATACTCTCATAGGTGAAAAATATATTGATGCAGTTACAATTCGATGTCAGATTTATTTTAAAAAGTATCGCGCGTGCGCGAGTACGGGCACCAGGGAAAGTATTTAAATAAGTTGCGGCACTTTTAAGTCGGAAGGCCATTCTTGTCCTGACTGTCACGGCGATCGTGCTAAATCTTACGTATTTATCGATTCCTTTTATTGATCGGTTTGATTTTTCACTGCATGGGTAGCTACAGAAAGTACCAGTGAGTTTTTTATTTGCCTGTAAATATTGTACTCAAGTAATTGTAAAATGATTTACAAGTGTTATGACAAATAGCAATGGAAAGGTGAAGTGCAGTGGTAAAAAAACAAACTGCTAATTATTATTTTTAAGTAATTAGATATTTTTTAATTAAATAAAATGGATGAGCAATCAGACATTCAGCGGGAATCGATGGACGAGGTGGGCAATCTGATATTCTCACCGCCGTTGATGAGAAAATCCGATACTCGAGACAGTATTTCGTCTATTGACAGCGACGTCAGTTTGTCTTTTGACAGGCGAGGCTCCAAAAGTGAAGATGCCGATTTTTCGGATTTAGGAAGTGGCGGTGATGAACCCGATCGTATTTCGCCAGCATTATCAAGAGTAACGACTGTCACAACAACAACAGAGCCACAAGAGACGTGTCTTGATAACGCTGATGACAATCATGTAAATATTAATGAAGATGATAAGAATAAAGGTGAATCTGACGGGTATTATTCAAAAAGTAGTGATGAAGCGAGTGCTTTAACTCCTCCGAATTCCCCGTCTAATCAGCAAGAAGAGACAGCGGTAATCTGTAGTGACGAATTGGCGGAAAAGATAGCCGCTCAAGTTGAATTTTATTTTTCCGATGAGAATATTGTGAAGGATGCGTTTTTACTTAAGCATGTAAAAAGAAATAAAGAGGGATATGTATCGTTGAAACTTATCTCGAGTTTCAAGCGAGTTAAACATTTGAGCCGAGATTGGAGAATTGTTGGCGCAGCTCTTCGAGCTAAATCTACTAAATTGCAAGTAAATGAACTGGGTACTAAACTAAGACGACGAGATCCTCTTCCACAGTATGACCAAACACTGCCATCAAGAACAGTAATCGCAGCAAAACTTCCGCTGGATAAATTGACCATTGAATCGGTAGCTGAATTATTCCGAAAGTGCGGCGAAATCGCTCTTATTCGTATATTAAGACCGGGACATCCGGTTCCAGCAGAGGTAAGACTACTCAAATACTTTTAAAAATTTTTTTGTTAATTAGAAAAATATTTTTTTGGTTTCTGACATGTAGGTTCGTCAAGCGATTTCGAAAAAACAAGAGCTTGAGACCGATGAAGAATGTGCCTTAATAGAGTTTACAGACTCTGCTGCTGCACGGGCAGCTCAGCAACTGACCTTGGGTGAAGCTGTGATTTATGAGCTTCAGCAGATATCAACAGGAGAGAAAAAACGTAAGCAGCAGCTGAGTCAACAACAAAACCAACTGCAATCTCAACCGTCAAAAAAGAGTGTTGCAGCAAGGCTGTCTGCTGCGCGAGAAAATGTTTATAGTTCATTAAATTGCCCAAACAGTTCTGAAGAGGACATTCGGAGCTCCAGATTAAAATCCAGCAGAATTTATCAGGGCAAAAGAGACATGCCGCTACCTAGTCCTTACACTTGTCATAGTAAATAAAAATAATAATCTACATTTATATAAAATTTACCAGGACAAATAAATAAAATTTAAAATTTATATTTTTAGGCCCACCGTCGCCAGAGCCTTGGCTGCCAAGACGATTTTCTGCATGTGCTATTTCCGGAACAGAAAATAATTCACTTCTATTCCGCCGACTCTCAACGTGTTCTAGCACAGGCTCTAGCTCAGACGTTTCAAGTTACTCTGGTAGACGTTTCTCATCTTGTTCATCTGGTTCAGATACTAGTTTCGGTTCGCCTCTGTACCACCATTCCCCTCATCAAAGTCACCACAATCTCTACCCTCCATTTAATTATTGGCCTGGTCAACCAGCGTCTCGTCGATTCTCATGCTGCACACCTCCGAATATGACTCCTCCGAACATAGGAGGCTACGGCTTTGATTACCCCAACGGGGCATTTTACCATCAAACAGGTAGACGTGGGTCCGCAGAGTGTGGGACATTTATCAGAAGACTCTCCAATTGCAGCAGAGATTCTGGTTATGATGCAGGGTCTAGAAGACTCTCATCTTGTTCATCTGGTTCTGATTCTTGTTCAGGTTTTCGTCCTCGTAGTAATAGTGGATTCGTCCTGATGGCACATTTGCCTGAAAATGTAACCAGATTACCATCAGGACCTGATGGAACTCGTGGCTTTGGTAGGAGTAATTCTGCTGTTGAAACTTCAACATCAAAAACTTCTGTTGATCCGTCCTGTGGATAAATAAATTGTAATTACTATTAAATTTATAAATATATAAACATGGTATTTTTACTGGAAATTGATACTCAGTTGTGAATAATTTAGTCAATAGCCACATCAACTTAATGTAATTCATTGAATTATTATTATTATTGTTATTGCGTGATTAACGCGTACCGTTAATTAATACTTAGTATGTACATACATTTAACGTACATGGTAAAATTATTTTTAATTGCACTTTGACCACTTATGAGGCAGTGTTACAATGCTTGATTTTCTGTTGATTTTTTTTCAAAGTAACATTGACCCGATTACCTGTGCTATTGATCATCAGAATTATCATGCTATGAGAATCATTGAATTGCGAGGCAGATCGTTCATACAATGGGCCCCGCGTTGAGTCAAAAGGAGAATTACCCTTGGATTTAAATGATAATCAAGGCAATGTCAAATGAGAGAAGAAATTACTCTGTTTCATTATAGCCTTCACCTATTCAACAACTTAAATTATTAATCATTAATTAAATATATAAATTTATCATACTTGAGAAAAAATTCATTAAGTCTTATTTGATCTATTATTTTAATGTATATATGCCAGCTCAATATAAATTATACCTATGCATTTATATATAAATAAAATATATAGATGTCAAATTTTTTGATTCTTGTATGCATTTTATTTATTTTTTGTCCATTCAATATTTTACATGGTCAAAAAATGCATTAATTATTATTGTACAAATAAGGAAAGTTGGCTGACGTCTAGTAATTTTTTAATTTTTTTTTTAAATGATAAATTATAAAAAAAAATTGCGCCTGAAGTTTTTTCAATTTTTTACAAGTGCATATTTTTAGTTTTTGTTTTTTTGGAATTGACTTTTAAAAGAAACTCTGAAAATTGCTAATTGTCTGTTAACTTCAGGATTATTAAAAATATCATGTAAATGTAGCAGATATCTGACAGTTTATAAGTTTTAAATAGATTAAAATAATGACATTTAAAAAAACGCGCGCATTAATTTTTCAAATATTTAAATATGCATTTTAAAATTTTTATTCTACTTACATTTTATTTATTTATTAAAAAATTGAAAAACTTCCAATTGTCAGTTATATTCACACTCATAAAATGTCACGAGTGAATGTAGCAGATGTGTGACAGTTTAAAAATTTAAAGTAAATGAACTATAACAATGAAATTTCAAAAAACTCGAGTATTGATTTTTCAAATATTTAAATACGCATGTTTAAATTATATTTATTTGATCAAAAATTTCAAAACTGTCAATTGTTAGTTGCAACACTAATAAAAAATATAAATAATTCAAAAAATAGCGCGCGCGAATAAAACTTGTGTGCTTAGCACACCATAATAATTTTATTACTTTGCACATGCGCAAAAAAATTGTTCTCTATTCTCTCTTCATCTTCGTTTTGTCGTTTCATCTGAGTTTTAAGCAGCTGCTTTAGATTCAGAGACTATTTGTTTAGTCACAATTGAATTTAACAATATTCATAAATATAATTAATTTAAAAAAGGTTTTAAAAGGTTGTAAGTAATAAATATTTCATAGTAGTTGAAAGTATGGACAGTCCTCTTCCTCATATAATGGAAAGTAGTGATATGGCGTATTCTACAAAGCCGAAAGATAGGTTAGTTAGTATTTTGGATCAAATTGAATTACGAGTTGAACAGCTAAGACGTGATGCTTCAAGACTCGAAGAAGAAAAAGACACCATGCTTACAACCCTCGACACCTTGAAAAATAGTGAGGAGCATCTTGAACCTCTAGATGATTGTAAGTTGATGACTTTAAAAAAAAAATTTGTCAACGTTCGGTATACGTTAACCTCAGTAGCTTGAAACGTCTAGAATAATCTCGAAACGTAACGAATTATCTAGATCTAGACGTGATAAATTTTGTAATTATTCTTTGTTTATTTCAGTGTTATCATTATTTTTAATTCAAAAGTAATTATTTCATCTGGGTTTTAATTGTAAAGAGCAAGCGATAATGTGAGATAATTATTGCAATTATTTCTATCGATCAAATTAATTATATTCTTCAGAGTTCTGTAAGATAGTTTTTTCGATTTAATTGTCACCTTTCCATAATTGTCTTGTCATTTTAAAAAAACGGTGACAAAGTTTAAATTGTTTTTTAAATATTCAAATTATAAATTGATATTTATGTGCGATTTTCAAATGAGTGTGAATGTAACTGATGTGAGACAAATTTTAAATGACAGATAAATAAATTAAATAATTAAATAAATGGAAATTAAAAAAATGCTCATACTCATTTTTAAATTCTTAAGAAGCACAATTTTTTAATTTGATTGACTTATATTTTATTCGCTTATTTTAAAATTTTAAAATTTACAATTGTCAGCTAGATTACACTCATGATTTTGAAAGTGACAGACAATTAAGAATTTTCGGATGTTTTTAAAAAAATCAATGATAAAAAAAAACTAAAAATATGCAGGTAGAAAATTTTAAAAATCTATAAGTGTAATTTTTTCAAATATTTTTTTTTTATAATTTATCATTTAAAAAAAAATCCTAGAGTGATTAGACGTCAGCTAATTTCAGTATCATTATTTCCATTTTTAATTTTATATTAACACTCATAATAAATTATAAACGTCATCTAAATTTTAGCTGATCGTGAGGATATACTTCGTTATGCTGAAAGATTATCTACGAGATGTTTAGCTGTCGAAGTATTGGTAAAAGTACAACGTGATGACGTTCAACAAGATGCGCTTCATCAAGTAAGTAATTTTTGAAATGTCAAAGTACATTTTTCTTTATTAATAAAATAACAATATATAATAACTATTAATAAAAATTTTAGGTAAACGGTTTGATTGATAGTTTAGTAATAGCATTAAAAAACGATCCCAATTCAACACGTCAACGCTGCGCTGCTTTTATGAACGCGTGTTCGTCTCATGCGCAAGGTCACTCAGACAAAACTTTTGAAACTGCAATTCTCGGGTGCACTTTGGATGATCAAAAACGTATTAAAAAAAGGCTACAAGGCTTATTAGACTACATCGACAAAATGCATACTTTCGAATTACAATAAAATTATAATTAATTTTTTTCCATCTACTGCATATAAAGACACTAAATTTAATTAGAGTTTTTAAACAAAAATAATATGATAAATACATAATATAAGTAGTGTGCTATTTGTCTTTACAAATATAAAAGCAAAAAAAACTTCGATCAATATTTAAATGTAAAAAGCAAGCATCTTTATATTAATTATTTTCCAATGTACTGATATATGTTTCCATTACATTGAATATTTTTGAATTAATGTGCTTTCCAAAAAGTCAATCTACGTAAATTTATCTTTAATTATTATTAACTAAGTGATATTTATAATTATTAATTATTACATTACCGGCTTTAAAAAAAAAAAGCGAGCATTAAAGCTCCCAAAAAAATATTTTTCATTAGTAATAAAATATTGTATTATATGTAAACATTTACATGATGAATTCATATAAAATATTAATTAGATATTTTTTTTTAACTGAGTCAAAAAGCTAATTAATTAATTTATGATTTTTTTTTTTTCAAAACAATATATCTCTGTCATAAAATTGTTATTGTCTGAAAGAGCAGTAATAAATTTTTGAACTTAAAAAAATAAATGATAAATTAATAAAAGAGAATGTTTGTAGTATCGGCAAAGTTGCGTGTGAGTTATACGACAACGACGTCAGTAAACGCAAAGAACTCAATACAGAGCAGGACCAACTAACCGGGCGTTGACTCTTTCCGCTCAAGGTCTTATGAAAGGTGAAGGACATTTTATTTGCACCACAATCTTACTGCTATTTTAATAGGACACTAATTACTTATGTCAATCCAATAATAATTAAAACATTTTTTATATTATAATACTCATTCATCTCTTATTTTATTAGCTGATAAAATAAAAAATTGGTGAAATAGTTTACAACTTATTTACTTAGATGTTTATTTGGTTAGACGTCATACATTCACCGCATTAAATATTAACATCTGATTACTGTACTAGAATTAATATAGAAATTCAATGCGAATTAAAAAATAACAGTAAATATATAAAAGTAAAAGAAAAAGAAAAAAAAATATACATATGTACAAAATAAAGAAAATTATAAATCCAAAACACGACTTAGGTACATTTTATTTTGTAATATTTAAGTAGATGGAAAACGCCTTTCTGTAAAGTGATTTGTTTGCCCATATATTTAAACATTAAATCTTGTTTTTGATTCTTCAAACAATATATATGTATATATTCAATGAATATGAATTTCATTACTACTTGTATGTCTTACAAGAGCCTGCAGGCATTCTTGACAAAGTTTTTCTTTTTGTGATGTCGAGTTTTACCACTCGGTCGCAGAACAATTGTTCCGTTTCCGGTGTTACGACCTGTACATTCATTTGGACTAAAAGCACCTGAAAATAAAAATAATTATTAAATATTTGTTAATATTATTGTCACTTGATAGATTTAGAAATATAGTAAAATTTAAAAAAAAAAATTATTTTACTATTTAATAAGAGGTCAGAAAAATTCAAGCAAATTAAATAAATGGGGTTTGAGGAGTGAAAACGACGGATAGCTAAAATTGAATAACACTTGATTATATAGTTAAACTCGGTATATCTGAAGCAACTTCTACATATATTAAAAACAAATATATCTGAACACTGATATTTATTCAACTCAATACAGTCTTGCTAATTTATTTAAAATCTTGACAAACAATCTAGTGCGATATATTCACGCAACTCTAGTTGCTTGTATAAATTATAACTATTAAATTATATACTGAATGGTATCATATAAATTAGCCTATAACTAAACTAACACTTGTTTATACACTAGCGGATTCGAATTACGGTATTTACCGCAATTTACGGTATTTTACAGTGAATTGTGGTATTTAATACAAAAGGTTATGGTAATTTATCGTAAATTTGCTGCAGTCTGGAGTTTACTACAAAATTACAGTATTTTACCGCAACTTGAAGTATTAAACCGTGTTTGTGGTAAAAAATACCGCAAATTACAGTATTTTAGTGTGATCTACAGTAAATTATAGTAATTTGTCGTAAATTGCAGTATATTTCTGTAAATTACCGTAAAATGTCATGGAGTTGCAATAGCGATATGGTATTCTGCAGCAAAGGTACGGTAACTTACCGTAAATTAGCTGTGACCCCGTCGGGTTTTACCGCATACATGTGGGTGCGTAGAAAGTTACCGTAAATTGCCGTAAAGTTACTGTAATGATACATAATTGAGTCAAAGGTACGGTAATATGTCGTAAAGTTGCTGTAATCTACGAGTATTTTACCGTACAATTGTTGTATTTCGTCATGAATATGCGTATTTACTACAAAATTATAGTATTTTACTATAAAAAGACATATTGTACCGTGTTTATGGTAAAAAATACCTTAAATTGCAGTAATTTGCGGTAATATATAATTAAATACAATAATTTGTCATAAATTGGGGTATATTTCTATAAATAATTACCGTAACAATGCAGCAATTTACGGTAAGTACCATAATTCGAATCTGCTAGGGTACGCATGACCCTGTAATAGGTATTTATACTATTAGATCTTAAATGTAATATACCCAGATCTTATTATTGGCTTATATGTGACATCAATCTACAATGAGGTAACTGTCCATCCACGACCTAGTTTATGTTGAGGGTAATTTAAAAGCCGATATTTATCTTATACCCAAACTCCGTGAAGCAGACTAATATTTTCACCACCTAATCATTTAGAAGGATCTTAGTTCAGATACAATCGTTCTATTTCTTCGTATATTATTTAAAAAAGCTGAAAATTCCATTAAGTCAAGGCTATTGATTCCGTTGCGTGAAAATCACACGAAATAACAATGAGCGATGGGCATAAAAAATATGAATAAAACTTTCTATAAAGACTATTGACAATTCTATAAACAGTTGTGGGACAAACTTATTATCTTAACGTTTAATGCACTCCCATGTATGTCAGCAAGAATTTCTCTGGCCGTACTTGTCTCTGTAGTTCAGGCGACTTGATAAAAAAGAGAGAATCAATTGATCGACTCGTGTTTCTATAAGAAACCAAGACATCCACTGGTCTTAGGAGACAAACCGTATTTTCTTGGAAATTCTCGCGCACGCCAATGTATTATTAATGATCAGCCACCGGATATACTAGTTTTAGAACCCGTAACTAACTACAATGTTTTTAAAAAAATTTAGAAGACTCCCGTGTAAAAAAATCTTTGAAAAAGCTTCGACTTTTCCAAACTTTAAAACGTGACACTACGACGAACTTTTTTTAAAATTTTATATTTTTAAACTAAAGATACAAAGAGGAAAACAATTTACTTAATACTTTAAATGAACATCTTTAAATTTTCAACAGTTTAAAAAAAGTTTATCGCTGTCACATTTTGAAGTTTAGAATAAACAATTTGTTTTTACGGGCTTTTTTTCTATTAATTGCTTACTGATAACTGAAGGTGATCGGGGTCCTGATGAGTACAATCTCAAGTCATCTTGAAAGTCATCTTCACACCTGCGCATTTCTATTAAACATCTTGAAGCGAGATGTCTGAAAACACTGACTACACCCACGTCTTCCTTAACGGATGTACGTAGGAGTTTACAACCCAATGCTCGACCTAGTCTCTCCGCTTCATTTCTTAATCATAACAATCATCAAATTATGATAAGTAAATTTTTGAACAAAATACAAAAAGTAAACTCTTCAAACAAATACTTACGGATCAATTTGACATTGATCGACAAGATCAATCTTGTTTTGCACCAAGACCGTCGGAATTTCTCCGCACTCATTCTCCACCTAAAGTAGAAAATAGATATAAAATAATGTTTATATATCTTTAGTTATAATAATAATATAATATAAAAAAAAAACTTTCCTTTAGTTTCCAAGATGGTATGGCGTCAAAAGAATCTCTGTCTGTTGCTGAGTATGCTAAGACACATGCGTGTGCACCACGATAATAAGCTGCTGTAATTGCATCAAATTCTTCTTGGCCAGCAGTATCCCACAGCATAAGTCTTATGTCTTCTCCATCAACTCTAATATTAACATTTATTTTAAATAATATTTTTTAAATATTTTAATAAAAATTAACATATACTCACTCGATTTCTCGTTCCAAAAAATCTACACCGATTGTCTTTTTATAATCCCTAGTAAACGTTCCTTTACAAAATCTCTGGATCATCGAGGACTTGCCGACTGCACCATTTCCTACTATGACCACCTATAATTTATAACAACGATCGTACATTAATAAATTATATTCAAAAGTAAATTTATCAGATAAATTAAGTGTCAAGCGTAAGTATTTTTGAACTTCCCGCTATGAAAATTTGAAATTTAAAAGAAGGCAAGTTATTAATTTCGGTCTGATTTTTGAAAATCGAGTTTTTTTCAGATCTTGATGTTTTGGAGCTCTAGAAAGTTATCCTATTTCCGGACGTATGTCCATCACCAAGACACTGGACCAAAATTATATTCATAGTCCAGCCATTTTTTGAGCTCGAGCTCAAAAGTCTACCAATAATGACGTCCGCTCCAAGCTCGAAACTATCAGGATTCTGAAGTTGATCAACATCAACCGTTTTTTATACTTTTTATGTATTGAATTGTCCAGATAAGTATTATGATCATATACAGTAACGGTGCATTGGACACGTATACAAGAAAATGATGGAATGTATATGTTGTATAAAAAGAGCTACAATGCCACTGGGGTCTACTTTTGAAGACCGGTCCAACTCGGAAATTTATTGATTTATAAAATCATTTGTACAGTAATGACCTATATGTTTATTAATTTGAATAATTATTAAAATATTTTGCTACAGTTATTATTTAGGGATCATTAATTAATTATGCATTGTTCCTGCAATTGATCTGTACTAATTATTAGCTGGTGATCTCCAAGCTCATCAAACGGTGTAACGTGTGAGAATTGGTAAACCAAGTATAACAAGAATACCGTTAAATACATGTTAAGAACAAGAGGGAGAGCTACTCAACGATAATTAAGAAGCTTTACAATATAAATTTTTTAATATTAAAAATAATATTATACTTTATTATATATTTAAAGTAATTAAATTATTTCGTTAAATTAATCAGTAAAATTTAATTATTTATCAGTAATTGGTTTATAAAACGCAATGAAAAAGGGCGGAGACATTTGATTTGAATAAAAAAGGAGGGAATAAAATTACTGAAGGTAATACTCGAAAGAATTCGTGCAGGTAAAAATATACCTTGAGTGATATCTCGAGCTCTTCCTCCCGCATTCTGATCGCACGTCGCTTCTCATAATATACAACTAAAATTTCTATTTAAAAAACACACAGGTACACATACACACTTGGCTTAGCAATAATGATGCATATTTTATTTATTTTTTTATTTTCACTGTCTAAGAATTTACGAGACGTTCGCGTGCCATGGCCGTGGCTGAAAACCGGACGTGGATTCGAGGCTTTTTTTAAATATTTATTATATTAAATTCATTTATATTCACTTAAATATATTTTTTTTGTAGAATATGTGGTCGGTATGAAAAATTTAAAAACTACGATTTGTATTTTTTAAATTTGGACACATGTGATTAGAACGCGCGAATTTTGATTAATATGAAAGCCAGCCAGAGCCAACTGCAATTGTGTTACCGGTCAGGTTGAGGCCAAACCAACACCTGTCGCCTTTTCACTTACCTGCACGCTACGAGAAATATCAACCACCTGGTTTTTATAGTCTAGGGAGTTCTGGGGAACACAAAGTTACTAAAGAATAAATGGATTGATAATAAAATGTAGAAACACAACAAAATCGAAATATTAAATTTTAAAATTCTCTTGAAAATTGACACTGAAAGTAACAGACAATAAAAGCATTATTTCTTTTAAATCAGCAATAAAATACTTGTAGAAAAAATTTCATTTCGAAAAATTTGAAAAATCTGTACGTGCATATTTGAAAAAATTTATTTTAATTATGAGCAACTTGTTTATAAAAATTTTAAAATTGCCTCTGCTATTTTCATTATCATAAAATTATGACACTCTAATGATTTTTGGATTTTTCCACAAATTATAAATTATAAAAAACAAAAATATTTGAAAAAATTTCACTTAAAGATTTTTAAATTTTCTACATGTCCATATTTTTATTTTTAAAATTGAATTGTTGAAAAAGAAATTTGAAAATTCTTAATTGTCTATTAACTTCAGGACCATAAAGTAACAGACAAAAAATTTATTTATTTTAAATAAACAACTAAAATACTTACAGAGAGAATTCAAAAAAATTTCATATAAAAAACTTTAAAAAATCTGATTGTTCAAATTTGAAAAATTTTACTTTACTTACGATAACTTGTCTATAAAAATAAA
Organism: Microplitis demolitor; assembly: GCF_026212275.2. NCBI lineage: Eukaryota > Metazoa > Arthropoda > Insecta > Hymenoptera > Braconidae > Microplitis > Microplitis demolitor. Next base: position 21,530,185 of record NC_068546.1, on the reverse strand, counting down.
AAAATTGTCTCATGTCTGCTACTTTCATTATCATTAAAAATTATAATTTATTAATCATAAACTGAAATAATTATCAAAGATATTTTATATGTATATGATTTTTTTACAGTATAAAAATTATTGTATGTTCAATTTTTTTTATTGGCATAAAAAAAAATATTGAAGTAATTCATCAAAGCATCATATTGAATATCGATTTAAAAATCAAAACAATACTTATAGATATTGATAAATAATAAACGTTCATAACACTGTCGTTACTTAGCTTTGTAACAAAAGGATAATAAAAGTATGTAACAAATCTACGAGAAATTTATTAATAAAAATAATAAATCATGAAAGTAACAATGACTTTTTTTCATTGATTTTATTATCAATACAATTGAATCATTAATAATAATCGATATTAATAAAATAAGAATATTAATCAATAGTAGAAAAAAAAAGCCAACTTAAAAAATTCATAAATCCTTTTTGAGAAAAAGATATTTTCTTATTTGAAATTCGTATATATGATTTTAAAAAATATCGATGTTTATTGGACGTGCTTTCGGCGTCAACATATTTTTGAATGTACCTTGATATATATTTATATGATCTTAAAAATTATAATATCATGGATGTCTATTTTTTTTAGTAGAATTTAATAAAAATGTAAAATGATTAAGTAACACAATATACAAAAATTATTTATGGAAATAAAGCATTTGCCATCCAAGGTAGCAAATATAATATATATGTATATAATGTATCGAAAGATTTTTTCGTTCGAATACAGTTCCTAAAATTATTAATTATTTTTAAGCTCTCGCTTAAGAAGGAATGACGCACTGAAAAATATGATTCTAAAGTTAGTAGACAATTAACAATTTTCGGATTTTTTTTTTCAACAAATCAAAAAAATAAAAATATCCACATGTAGAAAATTTAAAAAACTACAAGTGCAATTTTTTCAAATACATTTTTTTTTCATAATTTATCATTTTAAATAAATTCAAAAAATTATTAGACGTCAGCTAACTTCAGTATCATAAAATATGACAATTACATCCACCAAATTGCTCTGAACTGTTTCATTATTCTTCCTTTGTATTATTCAATGAACTTTTTTTTTATTAAAAAAAAATAGTTAGTTAACACGTGCGATGAGTAGAGGCCTCTCGATCATTATAAATAAAAAATTATTGATCTTACTACATACATGGGATTGATTTTTAAAAGTTATTTTTCTTATAATTTATACAAAACATGATCATTATTTTCTCCAGTATTACTATTTTATATTAATATATATATATATATACTACACAAATGCACACATAATTAGTGTCTTTTATGTATAAAGTATTTGTAATCAAGTGTCATCATTTTGATGATCTTAAGACGTCATTTGTTAATAAAAAAAAAACTATATATATAGGAAATTGACAAATCAATAACTGATTTTCCAGTACGTTGATATAACAGTGATTGCATGAAAATGGGGTTGTAAAAAAATTACACCTCTAAGATGAATATTAATCAATAAGAATAATAATAATATATAAAAATTTTTTTATCACTTTCTCATAATAGATGTAAGATTATAAAACGACTTACTTCTAAGTAATTAATCAATAAAAAATAGTAATGTATTAAAGGCATTCTCAGACTGCCCTCATTTTTTTTTAAATATTCAATGACTTTCAACTGTGATAGTATTCAAATTTTATTAATTAATTAAAACCTTAATTGAAAAACAATTTCGCCAAGATATAAAATTAAAAAAAAATTACGGCCGATATCAATTCGAAGTTAAAATTTGTTGGATAAATTTTAGTCTAAAAAATTTTAAAATTCAAATTATAAAATTTCTGATTTTACTCAAATTTATTTTCCAAATTTCTTTCAATTCTCAATTGACAACTGTAAGTAATTTTTTTTTTAATTTATCTCAGTAAAATTGCAACTGATTTTTTTTTAATTGACAAAATTTTGATACACTTATAACGAGTCATTGAAAATTTTTAAAAAGTGGAGGCACTGCCTGAAAATAATCTCAAAAATTCCAAACTCAATTTCACAATGATTGCTTTCATGAGCAATTTTTTTTGTTAATTTTGAATCAGTAGTTAAAATTTGTTAAAAAATAAGTTTTTAAAAAAGTACACTGACCGGTGTACTAAGTAAATATAAACTCATAATAAATCGAATGAATAACCTCTATTAGTATGATAATCGTCGCATTTTTGCCGTATGGACGGACCAGTTTGTAAATTATCTCATATTACACACAATAATTATCATTATCACTGATTATAAATAGTGCTGAGCTGCGTTTATCATTGGAAGAATAAATGAAGATTTAAAATTAAACACAATTGTTTTAAATTTATGAACACGTCTCAATAGCAATCTACAGTCGATAATAAAATTATCATATTTATATATTTGAATGCAACTTTAAATCGATTAACCATTTCAATTATCGTAAATTTAATCGAAGAGCATTCAATGTATGGTAGATCAAATTTTATAATTTAAATTGCTCATTTTTAAAATGTATACTTTTATTAACCTAATCTAAGATTATAAATATCATTATTTATGTATTTAATATTATAATTAATCATCGAAACTCCTGTTATTAATATTTCTTACTTAACAATCACTTCTTATTTTCTTTCGTTATATGGCAGCCAGAATATCATGTAAACAAGTACGAGATAATAACGGCGACGTTATAAAAATAAACATTACTATGTAGATGATCGTAGTAAGATTACCAGTCTGAATTAATATTTATGGTTATATCTCTTTAAATTTTTTAAATTAGATGTTATTTGTTCGTTAATTTTATATAATCAATTGTTTGTTCAAAACATGAGACTCAATATGCAGATGCTTCTTTATACTCTGAGCCCTCCATTGTAAAGAAATCTTCTAGCTTCCATTGAAGGGTTTCAAAAGTTGGCCTCTTCATTGGATCTTTATTCCAACATTCTAGCATTATATCATAAAGTGCCGTCGGGCATCCAGGAGGACATGGCATTCGGTAGCCGTGTTCGACTTGATGTAATACTTCAGCATTTGTCATACCTAGAGGAATATTTTGTTACATGTCAAATTATTACGATTCATATACATTTTTTATATACAATAGAATCAAGTTAACAATTTCTTGGATAGCAGGTGTTATAGCTAACGCTTACTTAAATTTTTCTTCAACGTTTCGTCGGTTTCCTGACTTTTTCCAGTACTCGATTCATGTTTAATAACTGAGTACTTGAAAACGTCGGAAAACCGACGAAATGTTGAACAAAAATAGTAAATAAACGTTAATTATAACGACTACTATCCAAGAAACTGAACTTATTCCTATTATAATTTAGTATATTTAATTGAAATATTATCATACCAGGATATGGAATTCGTCCATATGTTACAAGTTCAGTCAAAAGTATACCGAACGACCATACGTCCGATTTAATACTGAATTTACTGTAATTGGCAGCTTCGGGTGCGGTCCATTTAATTGGGAATCTAGCACCTACACGAGCTTCATACTCGTCTTCTTTTATTAATCGGGCTAAGCCAAAGTCAGCTATTTTGACAACATTTCCATCAGCCACAAGAACATTTCGGGCTGCTAAATCTCGATGAATGTAATTTTGTGACTCGAGATACGCCATACCAGCAGCGATTTGCGCAGACATGTCGATCAACTGTTGTAGCTTTAGTCCTCGACCTTTTCCTATAAATTTAAATTTATCAAAACAATATATTATTGTAAAAGTAACTTTTACAAAGTTTTAGTAATTAATTATCGCAATTATCGTAATCAAAATCAAAAATTTGAAAAATCGGTTGAATATTTAAGAAAAGGTGTCAATTTAAATTTTCAAATTTTATTTCTGGCGGTTTTTCGACTTGAAATTCATTAAAATGTCAAAAAAACAAATTAATTTTTAATTCAATTATGTCTTTAAATGTTGAAATAAAGAAATAATGAAAAAGCTACTTCTATTTCGGATATCGAATGACCTTTCTTAGCATTTATCTATTTATTACCTTGCAAGAACTCAAGAAGACTTCCATTTCTCATGAGTTCTGTAATAATATAAATAGGTTCCTCCATTGTGCAAACAGCATACAGTTGTATAAGTTTTGCATGACGTAGTTTTTTCATAATTTGTGCTTCTGCGAGGAAGTCTTTAGGGTCCATCGTGCCTGGTTTGAGAGTCTTGATAGCAACGGGTGTTGTGTTGTTCCATAAACCTTCCCATACCTCACCAAATTGTCCCTGGCCAAGTTTCCTTACGAACTTCAGTGAAGACCGATCAATTTCCCATTGATCCCTTGTTCGATGACTCAATCCTTCTGTCACGGGTTTCTCCACCTATCAACACAAGCACGTACGAGCCAGTCAATCGCTGATAAATTAATAACTATTATCTGGAACTTGTGCATTTATCAATTATTATTTACACAAAGCCAATTAAATTCGTCGTTTCTCACCTTATATATAACACTATAAATATACAATTTATAAAGCTCCTTAAACAAAGTGAATAAGCATGAGACAATGAATAACCAGCAACGATTTTACATTAATTTCTCTGCATACATATATATTTAACAAGGACGAGAAAAACTAATTAATACAATTGAATATTTGATTTATTTTGTCTGTTTTGTAATCATTCAGTCAATTACATTAAATACAAATTGGAAGATCATTATAAAATAGCACCATTCGAATAATAAAAAACAAATATGAATGTATTAATCACAATTAATTTAATCAGTCGTTTTCAGTATATTGTATAGGGATGTGCGAATCGTAGTTATTCGTAACTTTTCGAATTGTTCGTCAATTTTAGAATTATCCGAAAATTTTTGAATTATTTGTAACTTTTCAAATTACTCGATTCGAATCAAGAAAATTCAAATATTCAATTTTTATTTAATGAAGAGCTCAGTTTTCAAAGTAACCAAAAATAATTATTTCGTAGATTTATGTTTAAGCTCTATTTACCTCGGACAAAAATTTGAATTATTTTAAACATTATTATGATTTTAAGTTGTTCAAAAGAAAATTTTGAAATAATTCGAACTATTTGAAGGTTCAAATCGATTCGATACGAATAATTCAAAAGGTTCAACTATTTGCACACCCCTAATATTATATTTAATATAAGTGATTATAATAATGAGCCTGAATTTTTTTTTTCAAGCACAATTGATTTAAAAATTTATCAGAAAATATACGCGAATATAAGTATTAATTGGATGGAAATGACTTTTCATGAAGTAATCGATTTCATGAAAAAAATATTGATGAATTTAATTACAATAAATTTATAAAAGTTGATAAATTTGATTATTTTTGTTGTTTTTGTTTTCGTTTTATATAAATTTAATGATATAGCTAAGTCTACAATAATGGATGGATTGGAAGCACTGATTGCATTGAATTCAATGACCAAGTTGTAATGGGATCTTGGAAATATGTATTCGATGTGCTTTCAATCCGTGATTTAATACGTGAATCGTATTTGTAACATAGTACAGCGAAACATGTGAATTGTGATTTGTTCCGAGGTTAATAAATTTTTTTTGATATTTTGCTAAACTACTCTATGTCTAGTATCTTTGAAACATGATGCCATATAACACGGGCTTGTGCTGTGTTGTGAGTAGCAAAAGAAATGATAGAAGTAGATGAGGGATAACATGAACAAATTTGTATAGTATAAGAAAAAGAGAGATGAAAATATAGGTAATAACGTGAAACATAAAAAATAAAGTTACATTAATAATTTCATAATTCGGACATGTAAATTTACCAAGAAAATCCAGCGGGAAGTAGGGCAAGCCATAACAGAGAAAAAAACATCATCTAATCAGAGATTCAAATTTGCAATTTCATTTTTTCATTTTGATAAAGACTTTTTTTTATTTATTTCTTTTGTTGCTATTATTTTGCACGCCTCGAACGCGAAGCGGTTGTGCTTTATTACGGACTTATCAAGGTCACGCGATTCCCTCATATTAAACTGTGTATATTATTTTCATATCACACTTACACGTTATAAAAAAGATATTAATATAAACAGGAAATACTGATGAATAATCCTGATACTTTCGTTAAGTTGCCCGATGCGTATTATGATAAAAAAAAATTGAATAAAAAAAATTTATCATGGAAGTCAGTTAGTTTGTGGTTCAAAAAAAGTCTGTAGCAAGGATATCTCGAGAACAACTTGACGAAATGACTCAATATTTTTTTTGCTATCTTCAGAATTATGCAAAGAAGGTTCTGATCGAAAATCACTAGTGTAGTCCTCGTGTTTTTTTTTTATAATAAATCATTTCTGTTAAAACCGGCATTTTTACATGGAAACAAATATTGCGGCCATTTTTATTGGGAATTTTCCTTTCCTTCTCTTTCTTTTTTTTTATTAGCTGTTATTTTACTGTATATTTATCATGACAATTTTTATGAAAAAAAAAAAAAAAAAAAAAAAAAAAAACGCGGGGAATTCAAATTTGGGGTTTTCTTTTTTTCATGGCCAGTTTTTCAAACCAGATTTATTTTTAATATATAGATATACTAACAATATTAATTTAAATTACGCAAAAGTTAGCCAACGTCTGATAATTTTTGAACTTTTTTTAAAAACAATAAATTATAAAAAAAAGTATTTTTAAAAATTGCACCGCTTCTTCAATTTTCTACACGTGCATTTTTTTTTCTTTTCAAATTGATTTGTCGACAAAAAAAATTAAAAAATCGTTAAGTGTCTGCTAACTTCAGAATCATTAATTTAAATCCGGTTTAAAAAACTGGCCCTTACTTAATATCTTTCTTAGTAAGTAAGTAAGAATTGCCAGTATCGTACTGTCAAAAAATATTTCGTGTTAATTAAACAGATAAAACTTTTTTTAGCTTAAAAAAAATACGTGGTTCAATAATTAATAAAAATAAATTGACTACTCAAAATATTGCATGAGCGTTTGAGGTGTGCACTTGGATTTTCAAAATTTTTATCATTATTATTATTATTATTATTATTATTATTATTATTATCAATTTACAAAACCCTTTAGTAAAATCAGCAGCATTCAACTAATTTTTACTTACTGATTCTAAAACTAACAAGAATGAGATCGCTCTAGATATTATATACTTTCAAGTGTAAACTCACGCACGAGCATTAATCATCACGATTTTATCATAACGATGAATTTCACTAATAATAGAGATACGCTTTTTTATTTTGCTTAAAATTTATAATAAATATTTAGTTAAAAATATTACCTGTACACACGGCTTGCAGAGATTTACACAGAGGCCATCAGCTTCTTTGCTGTAATGCTCAACAAGGTCCTGAAGGTTTCTAAATGTCGTACGTCTTGCTATGAAAAATCCTCCCTCATCTAACTGTCGAATCCGATAATGTTTGACAGTGTCACCATCACGGACTAAATTTAAATTTTAAATTTACATTCAACAATATTACATACAACAATAAAAACAACAGCAGTAATAACACAAATAATGATTGTTAACTCATTATTATTACCAGAAAGTGAATAATCATTATGCCTGCTTTCAGAATCACGGATTAAAAATGCCCCATGATCATTCTCTGGCAACAGGAGCTTCTTCTCGGCCTCAATACGTTTGATCTTTCTGAAGTACCAGCTATAAATACACACAAGACATGAGCATAAAAATTGAATGCATTTGGAGAAAGTTTTCATGTAACATCAGCCAAGCATTTAAAAGAAAACAGAAATTAATTACGCGGAAAATATGACCTTAAAAAATTTATTAATATTAAAAATAATTAAATTAAAAAAAGTAACTTACGGTTCAGCCTCAATAGATTTAAGTTTAGCGACGTAATTGCTGGGTATGTAACCTTCTTGTCTGGTCCTCTTGCTTCTAGCAAGCCACCAATCGCCCTGAGTATCATTGAGTATCTCCAGATGTTCACCCTTACGAAAACTAAGATCTTCATCAGTCCTAGCATCGTAATCATAGAGAGCGACGAATACTTTTGCCGAGGGCACATCTGTATCTGGAATTTGCGGTACAGGTCGTATGGGATCTGGTGGAGGAGTTGGTACTGGACTGGCTTGAGAAGCAACTGCTTCAATACTAGGATTACCAATCCTGTCAGACTTTTCTGTCTCCGCATCTGTCGGGCTGCTAAAACAGTTTCCCATTTTTTTTTGGTTGACTACTGTCAAATCACATTAAACAACAACAACAACAACAACATTAACACAAAAAGAAACGACCTCTGTTGCTTTTTTTTATAAATTTATTATTTTTTGGTAAAGTCAGCTGATTTTTTTCATGCCAGTTTATTTTTTCATGAATGTTACCTAAATATCGAAGTAAAAAAAATATTTTCACAATATACTTTAGCAGATATAATTTCTTGATTGATAATTAAAGAAAAATTTTAAAAAACTACCCAAGTAATTTAAAAATAAAATTACAAAGAAAATACAATTGACGACAGGGCGTTTCTTTGACAAATGTACGTGGGTGATTTAATATATTTATCTTTACGCATCCGACGCGTCTGATATATTGTCGTACATCCTTTATCCATGGATCGTAATATAAATCGACAGATGTTGGTAATAAATAATTGCGGATGAGTATCAGGAGAATGTAAAAAATTTAAAACTGTGATTGTAATTATCCAGGAACTTGGCACGGTCAATAGCCATTGCAGCCACCAGTTACACTCTTTGTTATATATATTTATAATATATATTTAAATTGTTTTGAGGATGTGAGGATTTTAAGGAGCAAAGTAATCCATCCAATAGTTTTCACATGCGCCGTAACAACGAAAAATTATGGAATCAATGGACGTGAGAGAACGTATATAGTAACGAGGGGTCGACACACGCCCAACTAGGACACACATAAGACACAAACTGTACAAGCCTTTAAACCGTCAATCGTAGATGTGATGCACTAAAATATATACACTGTATTAATGTTCGTGGAAATTGCAACCAATATTTTCACCACCCGACAAAATATAATGAACCTGGAATTATATATATATATAGTTAACACAATGATTCATATTTATGACAAATTATATGATTGCTCCGACGAAAGAGCTACCGACACAACATTTTGTCCATGAGTTACCAGTTGCTACTGGTCTATGGCTTGATAATACGTTTCCCCTCCTCACATAACTTATACTTTACACATAAATATATATGTATATGTATATATACACCAGATCAGGATTTACAGTATTTTTTCTTATTGCCAGTACGTATTTCACTCTGGTTGACAACGTTGGAAAAAGCGCGAGGTGAAAACAACACCCAGACCCAGTGAATATGCAGGTGGGTGAATGTGACCAAGTGCTGCTGCTGTTGTCGTCGTCTTTAACTTGCTTTTTATATCTTTTGTCTTTTACTTTTTTGTTTGCAACTATTCTACGAGGAGCTAGAGATTTACAGGGTGGGAGCACTATAAAAGCTAAGCTCGACTGGAAATTTAGCTCTGATTCGGACTCTTTCGTAAGGAAATCCGAACTTTGCCGATCTCACTGTCTTCTCTTTCTTTTTTTGTCTTTCACATTTTTTTTTAAGGCAGTTGTCGGGTGATGGGCACTGTCAGAAAGTTATGAAATTTTGTATATTAGGGTGGGTAGGACTGAAGAATTTTTGAATTTTACTTTTCTAATTACGTTTTGAATAAGTGCGCCACTCGAATGATGAAAATTTTTTTAAAAGATTTTTTACACGTGTGAATGTAGCAGAAGGACAAATTTAAAATTATAAATGAATAGAGGAAATAATTAAAAGAATGAGGGTGCTTTATGAATGGTTTTTAATTTTTTTAAATGCGCATTTTTAAAAATTTAAATTTATTAAATGTTTACTCTACTTAAAAATAATTTTAAATTTGTCTAATGTCTAATACATTCAAACTCATTTTGTTTTTCATCCTGAAATCAACAGACATTTGAAAAAATTATCAGATTATTTTTTTCAAAAAAAAAAAAATAAAAATATGCACATGTAGAAAATTTAAAAAACTATAGATGAAATTTTTGAAAACAATTTTTTTATAATTTATCATTTTTGAAAAAATTCAAAAATTAGTCGGCTAACTTCAGTATCATTTGTTTTAAAGCTACAAAAATTGCCATAACAATTTGAAATAAATTTCAAAAATTCGGTTGGTACGGCCCAGCTTTAAGGGTAAGATAAAAAATTACCATTCAAATTTAAAGTCGATTGACCATCTAATTTGAGATATTTATAATCAAAGTTCGGATCATTAACATTTCTAGCAATGAGGAGTAGGCGTTTCAAATCGCGTTCGTCATTTAAAAAAAAAAATAACAGTAAGAAACTTTTGAAAAACTGGCAGAAAATGAATGAGTTTGTCCTGAATTAAAAAAAAAAAAGTGTTTACCATCTAAATATTGAAATATAGCAACGCAAAGTTCAAAATAAATGAAAAAATATTCATGTCGAAACTGGATAGAAACAAAAAATCTGACAACGCTGTGTGAGTTTGGATAGTAATATTTGAGCGGTAAATTTAAACAGATACTCAGTACACTACAGCAACTGGTAGAATATATGCGATGTTGTCAGATTATAATTCAAGAAAATGCTTCAGCATTTGTATATTTATATATATGTATATATGAATGTGTAGGTATACTCAATGATGGTGAAAGTAGCAGACATTAAAAATTTTATTTATTTTCAATAAACAAAATAAATATTGACAATTTAAAAAAATCTTTGTAAAGAATTTTAAAAAATTTTCTTGTGGATATTTTTTTAAAAAATTTTCATGACAATTTGCCAATTAAAAACAGTAAAATTTTCAGTTGTTGTGCTTCTCACGGGTACAGTATCAAACAAAAGCAATGCCTCGTTTTAACTATCACCTAATTTACTCTTACTGCGCATATGGCTTATAATTTTTTGACAATATTGTAGCAGGACAACTGCCTTAACTCCAACTGCTCACCGACCATTTATTATTTCTCATCCTTCTGTTCTTTACTCTTTTTATCTGCCTACCTGCGATCGGACCAAGTCTCGATTGGCTTCTCACTTTAAAAGATTATTATACAACTTGTATTATATGCACGAAAAAATTTTAATGATTTGAAGAACGTTTTGATTTTTAATGTTTAAAACCTGATTTTTTTTTCTACAAAAAAAAATTTCCTTTTAATTTTTTATTTTATATTCCCCTTGTAATTAAATTCTTTCATCTCCGCCTATAATTCCAAGACTTTTCTAGAACGATAATTGTTCGAAGGACCTTGAAGATACGCCTCTAGTTTCGTTAAACATTCCGATATCTGACGTATCCGCATGCCTTTATCACTCGATATTTAAGATTAAAAAAATGTCTATAAAAATACATTTATACTAAAACTTGACTAATAATTGAAATTAGAATAATTTTAAAAAAAGTATTGATAACTTATTACAAAATTTTTAAAATATCGTAACTAGTACATGGACATATTTAAAATAAGAGTTTCTATCGTTAAATGCTACTATAATCGCTGTAATCAATCGCAGTTGTATGATCTAACCGCGTGATTATCAGCTGAACAGTTCGTTATTTTAAATTTAAAATTTTAAATCGAGATAAATTACCTGCGGAATAGACGGTTGAAAAAAGTACGTATTACTTTTGGAGAATTGAATTTTTTGTTCATATTTATCACATTAAACTTCACAGTTATTACATTAATTTATATAAATTATCTAATTTCATAAGCTCTAAGGTGGTCTTTATAGTTGGCAATATCTATCGAATGACTGATTGCGTTTTAGATTATATCTATGAGGCGTCTTGTTCAAGTGTGTAGATATATCCATATAACAATTTTTTAAAATTCTTGAGCAAGTCTGCTTTCAAGATTAATAGGTTCTAGTATCTTTCTACGTATGTGTCTTGCTGCAGACATTTGTGACCAGATTTAAATTGCAAGTCTAGTGCAAGCCTTACATAAGAAATTCGTCCCGGATTATAACTCAATTCGGAGGAAGACTATAGTTGAAAATAGTTGCGCATGGCTCGCTGAAGATCTGCTCAAGGTTCAAAACGGATCTTGAACCTTGAGCAGATCTTAAGCAAATCATGCGTGAGTAGATACTGGTGCAAGAAATGCATCAGACACTTTTTCATTGCACCGTGTTCAAGATATATTTAATATTCTTGCGTAGGATACCATGAGCAAGACATAGGTTTCTTGATACCTCTTGCGAAAAACACATACGTAGAAAAAGACAAGGGTCTTGCTCAAGATACTTACTCCAGAATCTTGCTCAAACACGTGTTCCTAGAGTAGTTTGTCTCATTGAAAAAACTACTAGTCTTATAACGAGGTCCTACTGTACTTAAAAAATTATAAATCTTCTACTGATCATTGAAATAAAAATAAAAATAATTTTTCAAATATGTGTATAATTATAATTTTACAAAAGAACACATTAGTAATCATTCATTCATGTAGCAAGAAATTAATTACTTGCTATTTTATAAGAAAATTATTATTATTATAACTATTACTGATATCATTCTCTCAATGCGAAACAAATTTAAAATGCTTCATATAAATTTAAACTAATAATTTTTTTTCAAGCTAAATTTAATGACAAAAAATTATTAGTATAATTAATCGCTGTCTGTAACAGGAATCTGAAGAATTTTCGGTCCGTATAGAAGAACGTAAGCGCAGTGCCAGTCGCCACCACCACTAAGCTTAAGAATTTCCTCACTTGTGACGACACTTACTGTATCATCATCACACTTCAGCCATGTGTCGCCTTTTTGACGTACCCAGGCGACGTAGTGACCGCTGCTACTCGATCTTCCACGATGAGTTAGCACAGCTTGAAGGGTGTAGTACCCGCTGTTATTTGAACCTAAGTCTATAAAAAATAATACAATAATAATATTAATTAATTGAATTATCTATTTAATAATTACTATCATTACACACCATTTTCAAACCAAAAAGGCAGAGACTTCACTGCCTTTTCAGAGACATCACCCTTAGGTTTTTTGTCTGTCAAGCTCTGAGCTTCTTCCACTTTTTTGTCTTCAAGTTCTTTGAATTTATCTCGCATGGGTATAAGTTTTTTTTGAAGCTCGGGAGTACAGAGATCAAATGCGTCGAAGTCCATGGGGAATTTCACATCTTTCAAGATCTTTGCATTAATGGCTTCTTTTTCTTTGTAGAAAAAGCGAACGAACTGGATAGTGAGATATGATGGCAATCGGCTGATTTTAGACTAAACAGGAAAATATAGATATGAATACTTTATTAACAATTTTAATTAATCAATTAATTTACCGTTTTAGTGTAAACTGCATCGCGTTCTAGAGTTGGTGATAATTTAGTTAGCTGCTCTTGCATTTTATTCTTCAATCCAGAGTGCATGTATTTGACATCAGTTGATATAAAACAACTGAGCTGTAAAAATTCCTCTTTGGATTTAGTCGGTGGCTCGTCTTCAGATTCAACGCACTTCAACTCTGTATCAAACGTTCCACCGAAATACTGTTCTATCAATGAACGTGGCTTGTAACTATTTTCATCAGCTAGTGGATTTACATCAGCTGGTAATTTTTGCTGAAGCATTCGGATTAATTCAGTCCAGCACTCACTGGCGTCTTGTTGCTGAAAACCACCGAGCTCAGACTTTTCAGCGAACCGTGGAAATGCAAGATGCACCATGTGAACAAGAATGGAAGGTCGGATTGGTGAGCCTTTATCCATACCATCATACAGATCCCTCAAAGCAGCGGTAATACTTTGCGCCGGGACTAATGATGCTCTTCCGTCACTGCCTGTTGGAGCAAGACCTCCAGAAAAATTTTTCAAAGCTTCTCGTAATTCTGGGACTGTTTTGAGACACTGGACAGTTGCATTGAGATAACAGGTATTCCCCAGATTCATCAGTCCTCCAGGTAAGTCAAGAGCGGATGCTATTTCAGCTTCGTTCATGTCTTCTACAAACAATGGCTTTTCTGCTGGTTCCACTGGTACGTCTTCTTCTTTTGAACCCATCAAAAGTACCGTAACTCCCTAAACAAAATACATACGTTTGTAAAATGACAGTGTTACATGTCTACTCACAACATCTCTACTCAAAGGAAATGGTTATAAGTCTACTCATTTACTTCTCTATTCTACTCAAATATATTTTAACTCAGCTTCAACTAGAGTCAGCGACAACTTAACTCAGCTACAACTCTACTCACGTATTTTAGCTTATCGATAAAATAGGAATTCTTTGTGAGTAAAGTTGTAAATAAAGTTGTAGCTGAGTGAAGATATATTTGAGTAGAGTTGAGGCTGAGTAAAGAAGTAAATGAGTAGACCCTGGTTAAAAATACTGATTGAAAAGAATTAAGAAGCGGTCACTCCATGCAAACTGTATATTTATATATAAAAGAATTCGAATTCTATCATTTTTAATTCTTTTCAATCAATATTTTTAAACAGGGGAGTTATAACCATTTTCCTTGAGTAGAGATGTTATAAGTAGACATGTAATACTGCCTGTAAAATAATAATTCATCAGACATTAAATTTTCTAATTATTTAAAATATTATACATCTCTAAGTTTTATGTTTCCCCAGCTATCGTCTTTTAATGTCATTCCTTTCAACATGACTTTTTGTCTTTCCGGTTGGACTCCAGTCAAAGCAAAAAGTTGTGCTTTGAAAAGTATTGGCTCTTCATCAGTATTTACTTCAATATTTGGAAATAACTCTTTCCCCCATTTTACTTTAACTAAAACAACGACATTTATTATTGATACATTTGTTTGTAATAATAAATCAGTAAACAAGAGTAGAATTAAAATTTTTGAAGGTTAATTAATTTATTTTATTATTATTTAAAACTTACCTTTGTATTGGGGCATTTTTTGTTTTTAATATTTTTATAAAAACTTAAGTGAAGTTTAAAAAAAAAAATCTTATTATTTTACAGGATAGTAATTTGTTAAGAATGAATTTGTTATTTATGTATAAAATGCCAAGTCAGACTGATTGGGTCTAACCATATTTTGATTTTCTTTCTGCTATAGTTCGATTGGCAAAAGTGTGGGATTCGGGTATGTTCGGTTCGAAGTAAAATGTTCGGGTTCTACCCCGACCTGTAACACAGAACAACTTTAAGATGCCTTTTAAAGGACACGAAAAATTTTTTTTATCTCAATCTCAATCAAGTATTTTTATAGAAATAAGACTAGATGGTCCTAGGAGTCATAGAAAATGTGTCATGAGTGTGAATGTAGCAGATATAAGACCCAACTCATAAATTTAAAATAAATTAATTAATTAAAATAATGAAATTCAAAAAAATCCGCGTACTAATTTTTCGTTGATCTAAATACAGATTTCGAAATTTTAATTCCACTGACATTTCATTTATTTATTCAAAAATTTAAAAAATTCCCACTCATCTCAAAACTGCTATCTTATAGATGTCACATTCCAAGTGCGCTACTTGAGTAGCAATGCTCATTTTTCAAAATTTTAAAGTAATTAAGAATTTGATGCTTCAAGTAGCAGTCGACTTCAAGATGTCATAAAGATGTCTTTTAAAAAGATATGAAATTTTTTTTTGTTTCAAAACCAAATTCTTTTATAGAAATATATAAATAAGACCTAGATGTTGGTCCTAGGAGTCATAGAAAATTTGTATTCTCTGATCTGTCCTAAAAAAGTCATTCAAATTTAAAAAATTGTGATTTATTTGACCATTATTTGTAATCTACTTCTTGCCGTCACTTGTGTCAAGTTTTTTATGGGAATTTTCGGATATGAAATTGACACGTTTATAAAAAAAAATCTTAATTCTTGACATTTGTTAGGTTGTTTTTTTTAAATTCACTTATCATATAAATAACTATTATCAATTTCATTTCATACTATATATTTTATTTCTACTCTTAGATTTTGATTCATTTTTATACAGCACCGCTTGTGAATCATATACAACTTCTAGTCTGCCAAATAAAAGTTTTTTATAATGTTTTTTTTTTTTTTTTTTTACAGAAACAGTAACTGAGGACCCAGCCTAATACATAATAGATATTTTGTTTTTAGTAACATTGGTGCGTTAATACAACAAAAAATTTCAAATAAATATACAAGTATTTTAATACTATCCTCATTTCAATAACTCTAATTTTTCTTAATCTAAATGTATTTGTGTCATGATGATTTATGTGAGGACTCTTGCTCTCATAACAACAAATCATAAATAGAATTTAGCATATCATATTTTGTATTAGCTTATGTTCATTCATTCTCTCATTCATAGCTGTTATTATTATCATTACTATTACTATTGTTATAAGTTTTTTTCTTTGTTTTGTTTTTTTTTTTTTTTTTTTTTTTACATATATGATAATCAACATCAGTATACTACACGCGTGTCATGTACAATATCTAGAACTTATTTAAATGCACATTGGTACTTTTTTATCACACACGTGATCAATAATAATCAGTGGAATTAATAAATAAATAAAAATAATACAGTAAAATTGGGATGTATTTAAGCCCAAACACGAAGAGTTGCGTCCCAGCTGCCAGTAGACAACGCAGTTCCGTCTGGTGATACTCGAAGACAAGAAACTCGATTTTCATGCCCGTAAAGCAATGCCACTCTTTGGCATTTCAATGTATCCCAAATGTTGACAGTGTAATCATTGTAACCAGCAAATAATAAACGACCACTGACACTTAAATCGACAGAATTAGCGCCAAAGATAATGCTCTCTTTAGCATAAACTGCAACCTCTTTATCAGCACGTAGATCAAATAATCGGCATGTAGCATCGTCTGATCCTGTAGCAACAGCATCACCACCGGGATGAAATCGCACTGAATTGACATCAGACTCGTGGCCTTCAAAACTTTGAACACATTGGCCACTTCTCATGTCCCAGATTAGAACCATTTTGTCGCAGCTACCAGACACAAAAGTATTGCCAGTTTCACTGGGTGCCAGATCAATAGACATCACGTCGCCCGAGTGTCCATGAAAGTTCTGCAGCAGTTGTCCGCTTTCGACATCCCAAAGTGCACAAGTACTGTCGCCGCTACCAGTCAAAATCTGCTGATCACTGTTGGGAAATACACAGCAAGACATATAAGATGTATGAGTACCGACAGTCTTTTTTTTCGTGCTCACATCGTCTTCTAGGCTCAAAGGATAAACGGTTACTTTGTTATCAAGGCCTCCACAAGCGACCAAAGCACCGCTTGGTGCGTAAGCGCAGGCCATCACCCAAGTTGTAGGCATTGTGACAGCATGTTCTTTATTAGTAGTAAAAGCATCCCATATTATCATCTTTCCATCTTGAGATGAGGATACTATATGTCTTTTATCTGGAGACCAGTCTGAGCATAATACTTTGGCTTGATGACCCTTGAGAATTCTTCGAGGCTTAACATTTATACAGTTTATAGGCTCTAATCTATCCGCAACATCTAACACTACAATGGGAATATCATAGTATTTAAATATTACAATAATTTATTTTTATTTAAACTAATGAGTGTTAATGTAGCAGACATAAAACAAATTTAAAATTATTTACTCTATTTATTTATGGTTTTAAATTTGTCTGTCTACTACATTCACACTCATAAAAAGATTGCATTCATGTTTTTTTAAATTTTCTACTGCATGTATTTATTTTTTTTAAAATTCAATTGTTGAAAAAAAATCCGAAAATTTTTGAATGTCTGCTAACCAGAATCATGAATTATTATGATAAATAAAGAAGTAGAAACTTACGAGTGACATCATTCAATTTTTTCCTTTCATCTTCCAGTCGAATTTTCAAACTTTCTGCCTCTTTTTCTAATTTTTCTATTTGCTCTGTTTCAGTAGCAGAATCCATTTTTCCTCACTCGTATCCACGTCCGTGATTAGCTCAGGTACTCGTACTTATTTTCAAAATAATCAAACATTTTTTAACTCGCCATAACTATGTTTAGATTATTTTCACTCATTTTTCAATAGTTTATCTGACACGCGCTGCAAGAATACCACATATACATTAATAGATTATTATTAAATACTGTAAATATATATATATATATATATACATATGTATATACATATACATATGTACATATGAATATAACATCAATCAATACGCATCAATAAAATAAGTATTTAAATTATTAACATTCTGTTATTTTAAAAATGTAATTTAAATATAAAATATAATAATTACCTCGTGTCAGTTTATTGTTAGCCAATAAATTTATTAATTGATCAGATCATTTTGATTAGTAATAAATATTTAAAATGAGTAATAGCTACACACAACTAGGGCTAAAACAGAAAAATTTTTATTGATGCGCAGAGTTTTAGCGTCGACCCTCATTGGTCCACATTAAGTTTCCAGTTTGTTGACTTTTTTTTCACTCACTATTTTTTAACATATTTATCAAATCATTATTGATTTTAATTACTTATATCTCGTTAAAATATATGATAATTATTTAACTAAAAAATTGAATCGTAAATAAAAAAACTATTTATATTTTTTAAATTTTCGATACTGTAGTTAGCTGACGTCTAATAAGTTTTTAATTTTTTAAATCGATAAATTATAAAAAAAAAATATTTAAAAAATTACATCTATAGATTTTTAAATTTTCTACATGTGCATATTTTTGGTTTTCAATTCTGGATAATTGATTTTTTAAAAATAAAATCCCAAAATTATTAATTTTCTGTTGACTGATTTCGGATAATTCAAATTTGGCGCGTTTAGAATGTAATTTTAAGGAGGCGCGCCATCACTTCCGGCGCATAATTTTATCAATGGTTCTGCGCAAGACGACACACTGCGACGGTGGAGTAATAGGTGGGATCTTAGGGTCGTTCTTCCGCTAGTGCTTTTACTCCGGACGTTTATCGAAAAAATAATTTCAGTCCGTAAAACGGGCGATTAATATTCAACCATGTCTCTAATGACCCTCCGTTTGGCTGCTGCTGTGGCAAAACAACTGCCAAATGCCACTGTACAGGTAATACTAATTTAATTTACCATTAATTAAACCTGGGGCAAATGTCTTTCAGTAGGACACTGCCTTGAGATTTTTCTGTGCCGACATTTTATACTTGATAAGTAATACCGGTTATTTTACAACCACTAATTCATATTCATGATTTAAAACCACACATTTTTTTATATGTTTCATTTATAAATAATTGGCATTTAGTTTTCGTATTTTTTGACTTATTTTTTGGTGTATTACATAAACACAAGAGTCACAAGTTATGTAATACACAATATGTAGCCTACTATAGATTTCCACTTTCGCATGAATGAAAAAAATTTTTTTAAATTTCAGATTAAATGGCCAGCAAGTGCAATTGCATCTCGCAAATATCATGTTTCATGCAGCCGAAGATCAGCTGAAATCTCTGCCATCTTGGAAGAACGAATCATGGGTTCAGCCCCAAAGGTTCGTCAGCTAATAGATATTTTTTTTTTTATTTATCAATAAAAATCAATCGTACATGAGGCGCTAAATCCTGAAACTGCTACTGCGCATAATTTTGAAAAATATTTATTTTAAAAAATAATTACCAGGCTAATCTTGAAGAAACTGGACGTGTGCTGAGTATTGGAGATGGTATCGCTCGTGTGTACGGTTTGAAAAACATTCAGGCCGATGAAATGGTGGAATTCAGCTCGGGGTTAAAGGGTATGGCCTTGAATTTGGAACCCGATAACGTCGGTATCGTAGTATTCGGTAACGACAGACACATCATGGAGGGTGACATTGTCAAGCGTACCGGAGCTATCGTAGACGTTCCCGTTGGTGACCAACTTCTAGGGCGTGTCGTTGATGCTTTGGGTAATCCAATTGATGGCAAAGGTCCATTGAACAACAAATTGAGGTTTCGTATTGGTACCAAAGCTCCTGGCATTATTCCGAGGTACATAAAATGATTTAATTATTTATTTAACAATAAATAAGTGACTTGTAACTTTAATAATTATTTTTTTCTATAGAGAGTCGGTCAGAGAGCCCATGCAAACTGGTATCAAAGCTGTAGACTCATTGGTGCCCATTGGTCGTGGACAGCGAGAGTTGATCATCGGTGACAGGCAGACTGGAAAGACTGCTCTAGCTATTGATACCATCATCAACCAGAAGCGCTTCAATGATGCTGGTGAAGAGAAAAAGAAGCTGTACTGTATCTACGTTGCTATCGGACAGAAGAGATCAACCGTAGCCCAGATCGTAAAGAGATTAACAGACAGTGGTGCTATCAACTACACAATCATCGTATCAGCTACTGCTTCTGATGCTGCTCCTCTTCAGTACCTTGCTCCTTACTCTGGGTGTGCTATGGGAGAGTTCTTCCGTGACAACGGCAAGCACGCCCTCATCATTTACGACGATTTGTCCAAACAAGCTGTCGCCTACCGTCAAATGTCTCTATTGCTGAGACGACCTCCCGGACGTGAGGCCTATCCTGGTGATGTATTCTATCTCCACTCTCGTCTTCTCGAAAGAGCAGCCAAGATGAATGAAACTCTTGGTGGTGGTTCTCTTACTGCCTTACCTATAATTGAAACCCAGGCCGGAGATGTGTCTGCTTACATTCCCACCAATGTCATTTCCATCACCGATGGACAAATTTTCTTGGAAACCGAGTTGTTCTACAAGGGTATCCGACCTGCCATCAACGTCGGTTTGTCTGTATCTCGTGTAGGATCTGCTGCTCAAACTAAAGCCATGAAGCAAGTCGCTGGTTCCATGAAATTGGAGTTAGCCCAATACCGTGAGGTCGCAGCTTTCGCCCAATTCGGTTCTGATTTGGATGCTGCCACTCAACAGCTTCTCAGTCGTGGTGTCCGACTTACTGAACTTCTCAAGCAAGGACAGTATGGTAATAAAAAAATCCATTCTTATTTTTTTGAATTAATTTACTTATATATTTTATAATGATTTTAAATATTTTTCATTTTATAATTTAGTACCCATGGCTATTGAAGAACAAGTAGCTGTAATTTACTGTGGTGTCCGTGGTTACCTTGACAAAATGGAACCAAGCAAAATCACCGCCTTTGAAAAAGAATTCCTTGCCCACATCAGGTAAATTTATTTTATATCTCTTGTAAGTTCACTGTAATAATTTAAAATTTAATTTTACAGAGCATCACACAAAGACCTGACTGCTACCATTGCCAAGGAAAACATCATCAGCGAATCATCTGACGCTAAATTGAAGAAAGTTGTTACCGATTTCCTCGCTTCATTTAGCGCGTAAAAAAATCATATATTTAATAAAATGTGTCGTTCAAACGTTCATAGCTAGTTACTCGAACAGTGTCGTTAAGCTGTGCTGAAGTCAACGTGCGAATCAGTATTTAAATAGTTTGGTAATAATAACTATCGATACTGCACGACCATTGACAAGAGCACATTCACATTTTTTTAATTTCACAGAATGAAAATTTTAACCATCGTGCGTACGCGTTAGAAAAAAAAATATTAATAAAACAAAACTATAAATAAATTACATACATAAGTAAATAAGTGGATGAATGACGCGTTCGTCTTTAATAAAAATATATTACCTAGAGGTATCTCTTGTAATTAAAAAATAAAAAAACCAACAATATTTCGATTTATTTATTTATTTTATTTACAAAATTTTTATTGTTTGCTTTTTAATCCAGGCAGTACAAGTAGATTTAGTTTTCTTTTATCAACTACCAAAGGTTTTAGTAATTTTGTTATTATGCCAGTTGCTACTGTATTTCTTCCTTCTCGAACTGTAAAAGTCTGGCCTATCATCATCGGCATTCGTTTGATAAGAGTCAGTTTTGTAGAACACTGCTCGCCAGGCATCAGCATGTTGTTTCCTTCGTCGAGCATCAAATCAAAGCGACATTGTACTGACCATGTTGAACTATAAATTGGTGTGCAATGACCTGAAGCCTATAACAGAATTCCATCAATAACAAATTCGATTAAATGATTTAATAATGCGCATAATCTGAAATTCGTGAATTGAACACGCGATTCAATTACTAGTAATATGCAAACTTAAATAAAAAATTCCATTAAATATTTTATGTCGTAAAAATAAATAATATTCAAGAAAAAAGTACCGGTAAAGGTCTATGTCGTCCACCTTCCGAAGTTTCAATTAAAAACATCTGTGCTTCAAAATGATTTGTTGAAACTACTGAATCTTTTTGGCAGAGAATCATCCCTCTAAAAACATTGCCATATTTAACATTTCTTAGAAGAACACCAATGTTTTCTCCAGCAAGAGCTTGTGGTACGCTTTTTTGAAAAATCTACACAAAAAAACCATTAGATTATTTATAAATCAAATAAATTTTTCTAATGACAAAGAAGTAAAATTAATACCTGAATATCTCCAACACTGGTACGAGTTTCTTGATTGAAACCCAACAAATCCGCAGGTGATTTTTTTTTAATTATTCCTCGCTTCAAAGTCCCCACGACTACCGTACCTCTTCCAGGTACATTTATCACGTTATCAATTGGTAATAGAAAAGGCGCAGTGTAATCTCTCGTCGGGGTCGGCACATATGAATCTATAGTGTCCATCAACTCCATAATACATGGAACTCCGAATTTTGATTTCTCTCCCTTCAAAGCTAGAAGTGCCGAGCCTCGTACGACCGGTGTAGCCAATCCATCAAACCCTAGAGCACTCAGAAGTTCTCTGACCTCGATTTCCACCAGATCCAGTAGTTCATCATCTACAAGATCCGCCTGTAAACTATCCAATCAGTGCATTGTTCAAATTTAATAAAAAATTAAGTAACCATGTGAAAGTATTTTGAGATATAAACCTTATTAATAAAGACAACTATATGTTTAACATTAAGTTGCTTGGCTAAAAAAAGATGTTCCTTTGTCTGTGGCATACATCCATCATCAGCAGCAACCACTAAAATTGCCCCGTCCATTTGTGATGCTCCGCTGATCATATTCTTGATGAAATCACTGTGACCTGGACAGTCTGTGTGCGCGTACCTTCGTAATTTTGTTGAGTAACCAACATGGGCAATATTTATGGTGATTCCACGTGCTTTTTCCTCAGGAGCTTTGTCAATTTGATCAAACGGAACATATTTACAATTATTGTATTCTTCTGACAAAACTTTGGTGATGGCTGCTGTGAGAGTTGTTTTTCCATGGTCCACATGACCTATGGTGCCTATATTACATATTTGTTGGTCTGTACTTACGTCAGAACACAAATTCCTAGTAGAAGGTGCTAATTGTTTAGCGACAGTGTTTTTATTTTTTGAAAATACTGTCATGCATCGTAACACTGAGAATGTCTGCTTGTTTGTTAAAATATTTAATTTAACTTTTGAGACTTTCGTAACGTTGTAAGCGGTTCGAAATACATTTTGTAAAATACTCATGATTTCGGTTAGATTTTTGCCGGTTTATTTTAATTAATCTCAGTAGTATGGTAACCATTAAATGGAGATAGTAAGCCGTGTATTAAAAAACATTAAATTATACTTGTCTTGATGGTTTTTTTTTAGAATCATCCATTTATTAACGTGAGATTTTTTGTAGTAGAATATTTGTTTTGTGAATACGATAGATAATTTTTTTATTTTATATTAGCATGTGTATATTTGAGTAGCGTTTATCTACACGGTTCATACTACGGCCCGTGACTGCAAAACAAACTACGAGTCGAGTTGCAGACACGGGATGAAATTTTCGGGAACCTGTGGATTTGATGAAATACAGGGAACAACTTTCTAAATGGAAAAAGTTTCCCGCGACTTTAATATATCCCTAGATTCTCCCTGGATTTAAGGATTTTTTTAAATGAAATAATTTCTTACGTTGAATTACACAATTATTTGCAATAAATTATGCACAGGGCATTTTTAATTTTAATCACGGTAATGTATGAGTTGCAGCAATTTGAGGGTAACAAATATTCAACAATTTTTCAATTCAAAATGACAATAAATTGATGTACAAATTTGTCTGAAAATTGACAACTTTTTTCTATTTATCTCTAAGTGAATGTGCATTCTAATTCGGGTAGTAAATTGACATCAAATTGTATAGTAAGTTACATACAAATTGTCATTAAAATGGTGAAGCCCGAAGTTGATGTACATTTGATGAAAAATTCAAGGAAACTTTTGTAAAGTAAACTGCTGAGTACGTACTTTGTTTTAAATACTGGCGCTAAGCGATCATTGTGTATACAGAAAATGTAATACGCATGCGCAAAAAAATTTTTGTATTAACTGTTGGTAAAATATATATATAATAAACAAATATGTGATTTATGAATTAGAATACTATATGAATGATAATATTACGACTTAAAAATAATACTATTAATTAACGAAATTAATTTTACGTCATAATTAATTCATAATTGAGATAATTATCCAATTTAACAATTTGGAGGCAAACTTCTGACGTTTGATTGGTCAGCGAAATTTGCTTTTATGTTGATTACCAAATCAACCAATCACAAAAAAGAAACCCGACATGTGTCGGCGATTATTTCAGGATTTGGCGCGAGAATTCACAAGCCTCTTCTTCAAGTTGTCACGTAGCATCATTTACCCGCCCAACAGACTTGAGTAAAGACTTCCAGTGACTTACATTGACAAAGAAAAATAATTATCATGGCTCTCGTTGAATCTACCAAAGAAAATATCTTCAGAAATCTTGAAAACATGAAGCTGAAAGAAAATGTAAGTTGATTTATTTACATTTTAATAATTACTCTGCATAAATTGAACCAAAATTTCCACGACTTCCTTTTGCTTTACGCGCATTTTTTTTTCTTATCTTACCCATCAATTATTACAAGTCGTTTTTATTTTTTACCATGCTTTTTATTTCTTATTTTTTTTCACAAAATTTCCAAACCCGATTTTTTCATTTCTAGTCAATGGTTTTTTTTTTTTTTTTTTTTTTTTTTTTTCTCCTTATATTTAAAGTGAAAAAAATTGATCTAAAGTCTAGGTAATTAATTTTACTATTTATTTAACCTCAAGATTAAATTTTGTTGAGTTCAATTATGTCTCCGCATTTTTTATGTCCGCGAATATGCGCATTAAAGTACTGAGGTAAATTTATTATTTATAATAATAATTAATTTTATTTTCCTCAATATTCTCGATTATATTTATTTCCATGCGTACTGTACTTACTCACAGTATATCGCAATAACGTGTAATTGTATCCGGTATTTCTGACCTTGAGCAAAAAGACAATACGTAAATTGACACTTATTCTAATAATTAACTCACTATTATATTCAGATATCTCCAATAAAAAGAACTGAATCACCTACCAAAGCATCTCCATCAAAAAAAATCTGCATGTCGCCTGAAATATCACGTGAAGTTGAAATAAAAAATCAGGTAATTTGTAGCCTATGTAATTGTTATTTTATTGCCTCGTAAAAATTTATTTTCCGGACTAACCTCAATTTTTCACGGTCTAGGTCGTCCAGCAGGCAGTCAAAAAATTAGACTTTCAAGAAAATGGATTCGATCCCCAAATTGAGCCACTTCTGAAAGAAAATCCACGCAGATTTGTTGTGTTTCCAATAGAATGGCCCGATATTTGGGCCATGTACAAGAAAGCTGAAGCATCTTTTTGGACAGTTGAAGAAATTGATCTTTCAAAAGTAATATTTCTTATTTATTTTGAATAATACTGAAGTTAGCCAACGTGCAATAATTTTTGAATTTTTTTTTCAAATGATAAATCATAAAAAACAAAATATTTAAAAAAATGTACTTGTAGGATGTTTAATTTTCTACAGGTGCATCTTTTTTTTTTGTAATTCATTTGTTGAAAAAAAAAAAAAAAAAAAAAAAAAAAAGAATCGGGCGAATTTTAAATTATTAATGAATAGAGTAAATAATTAGTAAAATAAAATTTTTTTAAAATAGGCATTTAAAAAATTTAAAAATTAATAAGTGCATTTTTTATAAATATTATTTATTTAATTATTTACTCTATTTATTAATAATTTTAAATTTGATGTCTGGTACATTCACACTCATGCCAATGCCCAGATCATTTTTTTAAAAATTGATCATTTAAATAATTGTAATGTTTTTTTTTTTATCAAGGACATTGATCATTGGGTCAAGTTGACAAATGATGAACGTAAATTTATTTCGCATGTACTGGCATTTTTTGCTGCTTCTGATGGAATCGTCAATGAGAATCTGGTAGAGAGATTCAGCCAAGAGGTACAAGTTACTGAAGCCCGTTGTTTCTATGGGTTTCAAATCGCAATTGAAAATGTTCATTCTGAAATGTATTCATTGCTTATTGATACATATATAAAAAATGACAAAGAACGAGATTATCTTTTTAATGCAATTGAAACACTTCCATGTGTGGCTAAAAAAGCTGAGTGGGCATTAAACTGGATAAGTAATGACAATGCTACTTTTGCTGAAAGAGTAGTAGCGTTTGCAGCCGTCGAAGGTATTTTCTTTAGCGGGAGTTTTGCCTCCATTTTCTGGTTGAAGAAGCGGGGACTGATGCCCGGTCTTACATTCAGTAACGAATTAATTTCTCGTGACGAAGTAATTATATTTAATCAGTCATTACTAGTAATCACAACTCTACCCATTTATTTTATTATTTTTTTGTTTTTATTGCAGGGATTACATTGTGACTTTGCTTGTTTGATGTTCAAACATATTATTCAAAAGCCATCCAAGCAACGTGTTACTAGTATTATAAGGGACGCTGTTAAAATAGAACAAGAATTTTTGACTGTTGCTCTACCAGTTCAAATGATTGGAATGAACTGTGAGCTCATGTGTCGTTACATTGAATTCGTTGCTGATAGACTTCTTCTTGAGTTGGGTTGTAATAAGGTAAATTTAAATATTATTTTATTTTATAGAAATAATGAATTTTAATTTAGGTAAGAGACCTACTGCCTGATCAGAGAACCAGTACTCGGACACTCCATTCATATGAATCTATATATAATAAAATTTACTAAATATCAATATTCAAATATATGAAGTGATCGGGTATTAGTTCACTGATCGAGTACTAGGTCTTTTACCTCAGGGAAAAAACGTACTTATAAAAGGTCTAGTACCTGATCAGGGAACTAGTATTTGATCACTTCTTGTATTTATGAATCTATATTAAGCAAAATTTATTGAATATAGATAAACAAAAATACATGGAGTGATTGGGTACTAGTGTCCTGACCGGATACTGGATTTCTTAGTTTATTTACTACATCATTAAATATAGATATATAAGTAAATGAGTGATCGAGTACTTGGACTCGTACATTTACTAATATTTTATGTATTTTTTTTACAGGTATATAATTCAGAAAATCCATTTGACTTCATGGAACATATCTCCCTTGATGGCAAGACAAATTTCTTTGAGAAAAAAGTTGGTGAATATCAAAAGTTTGGTGTAATGCCATCTGATTCGACTCAATTCACACTTGAATGCAATTTCTAAATTTATCAAATATTTTTTTTTGTAAATAATTTTAATTAACTGCAATCCGACGATTTTCATATTAATGACATTGACAATGTAACAATTATTACTATTATACTTTAAAGGGATATGAAAGCGTTATTTTAAACACTAATCAATCAATTAATTACTTAATTAATTGACACCTACAATTACTATTTACACTGCATACATATAATTTGTGATCTGACAGGTTTTATATTTATTAGAATAAAATTTTATAAAATTGTACTTATTAAAAAAGATAGTATTAAAAAATATGTTTCATTATAATCAGTGTCTTAAATTTGTGATATTGTCTCCTCTCTCACTCCCTATTGCTTTCTCTTTCACTTGATATCGTTTGTTCACTTTGAAATTATGAAATTATCTCAAAATATTTAAAAGTTTTTTTACTAAGCAGTACGATAATTTTTATACATTTTTAAATTTCACATCTTTTTCTATAGTCTATTAGTTTTTGGAAAGATACTTAAATAAAATATTTTGAAATATACGTCAAAATATGACTTCATGAACGTAAATTGGCTAACAATTGGCAATTTCTAAATTTTTGAATAAGTAAACATAATGTAAGAATAAAAATTAAAAAATTCATACTTAGATAATTTAAAGAACTAGGCAGGTTTTTTTAAATTTCTCATAACCGCTACATTCACACTCATCTTTTTTTTATGATCCTGAAGTCAACAAACTTAATTTTTTGATTTTTTCAACAAATCAATTTAAAAAATAAAAGAAGCTGAAATTATACACATATAGAAAATTTTAAAAACTACAGGGGCAATTTTTAAAAAATTATTTTTAAATAAATTCATAAATTATCAGACGTCGACTGATTTCCGTATCATATTTTTTTAGGTTAGTCTGAGCTCCTACATTTTAACTGTGCACTGACTATCGATATCTCGCTTTTCAAACTGTCAAAAAGTTTTAATTTTTAAAACGTCATACCGGACATTACCTTGATATATTTCAATTACATAAAATAAAATTCTTATGAAAAGTCAATTTAAAAAAAAAAATGTTTTGAATTTTTCCCGCGTAATTCAATAAAATGAAACGCGCGCGCATTTCTAAGATGGCGTAAAGAAAAAAACATCAACATTGTAATGGAAAAAAAAAAGTTTCCCATCAAACATGAATGTGGGAGGTTATCTGACTACTACGCAGCATCCATGCATGTATTCCTGATTATAGTCATCCTCCAGCTCTAACCCAAGTCGAAATTCTCGTCTTCTCTCATCTGTTATCACTTAGATCAATAACATCATGGCGCGACAAGTGCACAATGCCGCTGGTTGTTCAATATAAATAACAAGAAAAAAAAATAACAAGAATTATTGTATAATAACATAAAATAATAAAGATGTTGACAGAATTACTGACGTAGTCAATATGTGATCGCTGATACAGATAATTAACGCAAGGACAAGTATAAAATAATTGATATTTAAATAGATTTTGAGTTGACAATCACGTCGTCCACAAAATCATCATCATGGCAAAGTACGTTGCGTAATCACTTTATTAACTCTTTATCTAATTAAAACACCCGGTATGATAATGTATTGTTTACTAATGACACACAGTGCAACCTGAACAGACACATTTTTTTTTAAATATTTTGTTCAGTTTCAATTTTATTTTATTAATTTTTTTTAGTTTATCTCAACATACTCCAGTTATTTATTTCTCTAAATGTCGCTATTTAATTCAATAATTTTTACTAGAGATAATGGAAATTTAAAGCTCGTGTGAGTTTATTTATTTCAAGTTACTGTAAAAAAATCGCAGTGAACCCGCGTTAAATTCGGAGTGAACATGGAGCGGACTGTTTATTTATTTGATCTAGGAGTGAAGTTCAATTCGAAAGGGAGTTTATTTTAATATTAAAAGTCTGAATCAGAGTAAACACGGGCTTAAATAAATTCCGTATGTGGAGTAATTTTTTAAAAAGCTGTAGAGCTTCGAGTGATGGAGTAAATGCAGTTCATTATAATTTTAAAATTCCAGTTTGAATTGAAATTATTTCCTAAAGGGAGTTTATTTTAATGCCAGAACTCCGAATCGAAGTGAATAAGAATTTAAATAAAATCTAGATCACTCCGAATTGACTTCCAATTTTTTTAAGATTCTGACATTAAAAGTCTATTATAAATTTTTAATTTTTTTTAACAATTTAAATAAAAAAGAAAAATATGCAGATGTAAAAAATTTTAAAAACTGCAGTTGCAATTCTTTGAAATATTTTTTTTTTCAAATCTATTATTTTTATTAGACGTCGACTAATTTCAGTATCATATTTTTTTTTATTAAAATACATGAATTAATTATTTTTACAGAGAAATGATGATAGTTTTCATTTACGATACCACAAGGTGTCGTAAAGAAGAAGACGATCCAGCTGAGGCTGTCATGTATTTTCATCCAGCCTGGGTCTCACCAGCACAACGTCTAGCTCTAGCAGGTCAACTTATGGGCGTATATCAGTTTTTATCAACGTGTTTTTCATCACCACAGCTGATAAATCTTCAAGGGGGTAAATTTGTTTTGAAAAAATTCAGCCACTATATTCTGGCAGTTGGTACTGACCGCAATATACAGGATTGGATACTCGAACGACGTGCAAATTGTCTAGAGTCAATGCTAAAATTTTTCCACTGTGATCTCGATACTATTCTCCAGTCATTTAATAACGACCGTAACAAATTCACTGAGAAATTGTATCAAATGTTCGAAACTTATCTACCGATACTACAGTACAGTGCTAATTTATTTTCCAACATGCCGATTATTAAATTACCAAGTACTGCAAGTAATGTCTTCCTCGAATCAATGCAAGTGCTGCAGTACTGCCAAGAGACGAGCGGTATTTTTGGTGGCGCAATTTTTTATAATAATAAAGTCGTCGCAACTCAATTAAGTGCTGACTTAACTAAACAATTAGTGATAACTGATCCATATCGAATTAAAGCACCAGCTGATCGTATACCCACTGACTTTCATCTTCCAGTTGGTGTTCAATTATTGCGAGTTTACATTCAGCGAAAACCCACTGAGCTTCCTGATGATTCAAGTACTAAATCAAATAACATTTCCGGTCACACAGATTTAATTAAAAAATATAAAAAGTCTTTGCCATCTGGTATGAAGAGAGACACGTCTCGTATTTTTACTGTTCCTGAAGAAGGAGAGCCAGAACATACGGAACTACCGGCTGTTCCTCAGGAATTCCCACAACCAAAGCGTCCGCCCTCGATTCCTATTGGGAACTTCGAAAGGAAACAAGAGTATAAACAAAAATATCAAAATCCTTTGACTCCAAGCGTTTGCTCTACGCCTCTAAAGGATGTCAATAGAATTCTCCATGGCAACGCGGTGTCTATTTGCAAAGGAACTGATGAAGAAAAAGTTACTGATAAGCCAGATGTCAAAGCACGAGAAAATGTCGATGATATTCCTGATGTCGTCAAAGAAGCCTTGAGATGTAAGCGATTTAATAAGCTGCGAAGTGCAGCGCGGGAAAAATTTGAAAAAAAAAATAGACGGGAGCCGTGGAATAGACGGAGTTCTAGTCTTACTGACTTAGAAAATACTCGTGATGCTACGGAAAAATTTATACTGAGTATTACTTGTAATATTAATCAATCGAAGACAATGATTGAGTCTCCAGAAAGTAAATTTCCAATGAAACGTTCATTCAATACCATCACAGATCCTTCATATCCAGTCTTCAGGTTTGACGGTCGTCCTGTATCTCAATCTCTGTACGATCATTACATTTCATCTCATTATCAAGAATTAGTCAAAGAACAAAGTACTGAATTTTCTCAGCGCAGTAAATTACTGACAAATGGTCTCGGTAATTGCGATAAGACAACGGGATTGGAGAAAAAAAATTCCAATGACGAAAATCATATCGATGGTTTTGATACTGTGATTCCTGAGCTACCTGAGTCGCGATCTAATCCTCTGGATGTGAGATTAAATAGCAAATCACGTCAGGAAAGTTACCGAAGGTCGATGAGTTTACCTCTGAAGAGTCTTAATGCACCAGCAGACAGCGACGATCGAAGAAAATCAACTTCAGAAACTGGAGTGTCGTTCGATTTACCTCGACGTAAACTTGAAGGTCTTCAATTAACTCCTCTGATGTCTAAGTTGAGTCTGCTGGCGACTGATGAACGGACAAGTGGATTTTGTAGTAAAGAAACTACTCCCAGTGAATTTTGTGATTTATCAACATTATCAAGTAAAATTACGCGTAATAAATCGGAGAATATTAAGACTTCCGGTAACGGGGATGAAGGTGAGGAAGACTTTTGGCTGAATGATAAAGAAGCTAATAAAGAGGGTAATTGTGAAAAGGCTGAACTTTTTATCTGTGGACAAAATAATATGGTATTGTTTCTTTTGATGGAAAATGGGACGGCAAATAATCCAGAATTGATACACAATCTCGTAAGTTGTTTTGTTTAAATATAGGGAATGTGCGAATATTGTTAGAATTTTTACGAATGTCGATTCGGGTATTAATTATGATCTAGATTCATAAAAAATATTTTGAATTTTTTAGTGGAAAACTTCAATGAACACTTTGGGACATCTAGAGTCACGTCTGCAGCATTGTCTAGATCCTTTGCCATCTGGTGAACACAAAGAGCTGTACAGTGTACTGAGTGTCGATCCACAATGGGATACTCTTGACCGTTCAGGTCTCTGGGGTGTCACGGAGCTGGATATCGTCTCCTCACTACACAATCGTTTTTGCGAGTCCAGTAACCTCACGGACATTATCGTCAGGACTGATGACACTGTCATTTACGGAAACCAGTGCGGCAAGACTCAGATATTTTACCAACAAGCCGTAGCATCCAGTGCCTCAGGTGGACTGCCGACACCCGCTGATCTTATGGGTGTCGTTCCTCTTAAAGCTAAACGTCGCCTTGAACGTGACCACGGAATAATTATTTTATAAAACTAGAAAAAAGAAACGAAAAAAAAATCCTTGCCAATTTGCTTATTTTCGTTGAGAATTTGCTGATATATATAAAAATGCCAATAACTATTTGCAATATTTGCGATGTAATTTACTGTTTATTGATCATCGGGTTGATTCCCGAGCTATTTTCTATGTGTATTTTTGTAACTAATGACATTGACGGTTAAAATTTTTTCACTTGACGTTAATTTCCTATGGAATTTATCGTGTATTGACTACTCCTGAAAGGTAATAAGAAAACATTAATAATGATAATGTGTGAATTTATATATGTGATAAATAATATCTTAATATTTTAATTAATGACAATCATTTTAATTTAATTGAACTATTTTATTTAATTAATTAATTAAAATGATAACATTTAATAATCCGTCGCAATTTAAAAGCTTTACTGTCCATTACGAAGCCATTCCATTTTTGCTTGCACGATGCTGATAAATTATCGAATTTTTTTAGATAAATATTTGAAATTATATAGGTACATAAATTCAATTATTTTATAAATTTATCGTTGTTAATTATAATTGTTAGTCGACCTGCAATATGTAATCTTAGTCCTGTAGCATAGTATTATTTTTCGTAATAGAAAATTTTATAATAAAAATAATGAATTTTTTGTGATTGTAGAAAATTATTTTAATTTTGTTAATGGATATCGATTAGTCCAGTATTTTATGTAGATAATAAAAAATTTAGAGATAATTAAATAAATTTAATTTTTTAATTTGAATCTAATAGAAATATTCTCGATTTTAGTTTTTTTGCGCATGGATTCGAGCCCACTGAGCGGGTCAAGTCAGTGATTGCCCTGATTATAAACTTTGATTGAATCCGATTGGGAAATTCTAATCGGAAATTCCCGATTGACTTTTATTGGAAAGTTCCGTATGAATTCGATTGAAAGTTAACCGGAAATTGGAAAAAAAAATGATTATTTTCCCATGGAATCTGATTACAAATTTGAATCGAAAATTTTTCATTGACTTTCAATGAATTTTAATCGGAAAGTTTCGTATGAATTCGATTGAAAATTAATTGGCAATCGGAAAAAAATTATTCTTTTCCAATTAAATCTAATTAAAAACTTTTAATCAGATTTACTTGGATTTAATCGGAGTTTTTATTAAGGGTGATTTCGTGTAAAATTTCAAAATCTCTAATTCTTTTTTTTTTTGTAAAGTTTTATAATTTTAAATTTGAGAAAAACGAATTTATATTTTTTTATTTCATTGAATCTTAATCCGTCTAGTCGCTGATGGTTGTTCGTTCGGTTTTAGTTAATTTACATATTTATCATATTAAATTTATCAACATTTTTTATTGATTTTAAATTATCAAACGGCATGTCATAAGCAATAGTTGATTACCTCTATTTTAAACATTACATTTATAAATTTATTTAATAAACAATTTCAAATATTTTCCTCTTCTTTTTTTTTAATTCATTATTTTATTGTATTAAACTTTTCAATAAACAACAAACTTATTTATGATATGACGCACAATTTCTCAAATCATTACGTATTTGATAGTTATCCTTGAGTACTTGAAATAAATATTTACGTAAATAAAGAAAATTATTCTTTACTCGATTATTTACTGCAATAATAATGAATTATTTAATTGAAAATGTCATGATAGTTCTAGATATATCACTCAATTGAAATGGTATAATTTAATAAATATACAAGTTTTCTTATTGTAAATATTTATTGTTTGTCCAGATATAAAAATATATGTAATTAATGGGGCATCGTTTTTTTTGCGACTTGATAACAGTTCAGGCAAAAGATAAAAGTGCTAAATATATTTTTTAAACTGTAAATATTTTGATTCGAATGAATTTCGTAGTAAAAATAATTAAATTTAAAAATCTGTAATTAAAATAAAAAATAGTTTTAACTGTGATTTTAAGTAAATAGAAATCAGGCGTTTACTTCGTGACAATCCGGTTTTAATATTTCTGGATAATTCATAATCTCGCATTAATTAACAATAAAATAAAAAGCTGGAACTTGTTTAGTAAACAAGCCTCCACCATCCAGCCAATTGCGATTAAGATCCTGGGCCCTACCTACTTTCGAGTCTCTTATTTAAATGCTTCAGAGCCAAGTCCTCAGTTTGTGCTAAGAAATAGTTGCGTTTTCATCAATAACTTTTTATATATTATAATTATGGTAAGTTGATAATAATCGCCATTATTCCTCTCATTTCTTCTCTCCTCTATTTCTGACCATCTTTCGTCCTCCATTTTTACGCATTCTTTATTAAATTTTACTAATCTTTCTTTAATTATTACGTTCATGTTCTTCGTTCATAAAAAGTTAATAATTCTAATTACTTTTTAAATTTTTTAACAAAAATTTATTATTATTTATTTATTTCAGACTACGTACACTGATAAAGGCCCTAAGGTAAGTCTAAATAATATCTAAAAACATATATATATATTTATAAAATTAATTAAATTAAATTTTTCTAGCCGGTCGGTGGAAAATTTATAGCATTTGATCACCTGAAATTGTGGGTAGGAAATGCTAAGCAAGCAGCAGGATTTTATTGCGCGAGATTCGGTTTTGAACCTCTGGGTTATCGAGGATTGGAAACGGGATCACGGAAATTAGCTTCTCATGCTGTCAAACAAAATAAAATTGTCTTCGTTTTTGAATCTGCATATGAACCAGATGATAAAGAGATGTCTCAGCATTTAGCACGTCATGGAGATGGTGTTCGAGATATTGCTTTCAGTGTTGAAGATATTGATACAATTGTACGTATTGCTAAGCAACGAGGCGCTAAAATAGTCAAAGACATTTGGGAAGAAAAAGATGAGCATGGTACTGTCAGGATGGCTACTGTTCAAACTGTAAGTTTTAATTTTTTCAATTATTAAGAGTTGATCGGGTACAAATTCTCTGATTGGTTACTAGTTCCCTGGTCGGGTACAAAGTCTTTGATCGAGTACTATGTCTTTTATTTTAGATTAAAAAAAAAGTACTTATAAGTTAAAAGACCTGGTGTATCTGATCAAAGAACTAGTACCTGATCAGAGACCTAGTACTCAATCAAAAAACTAGTACCGGTTTATTAATAAGTTTTAAAAAAAATTTTTTCAGTTCGGTGATACCTTGCACACTTTTGTTGATAGAACTAAGTACCATGGACATTTTCTTCCTGGATATGCTGATGTGCAACCTGATCCTATTACTAGACTCTTGTAAGTTTGATGTTTAAATTCAAAACTGTGTTAATTATTTTTATAGCAATTTATTATTCCAGACCACCAACAAAATTGGATTTTATTGATCATTGTGTCGGTAATCAACCTGACCAACAAATGGAACCAGTTGCCAAGTGGTAAGTATTTAATTATTTCCCATGGGTCATTCTTCATCAAGTTTTACATTAAAAAGTAAAAATAATGACTTCTTATTGCTTTAAAAAATCTTTTAATTAAAAATTATTAGGTACGAGCAGTGCCTACAGTTTCATAGATTTTGGTCAGTTGATGATACGCAGCTTCACACTGAATTCTCAGCACTTCGTTCAATTGTAATGACCAACTGGGAAGAGACAGTTAAGATTCCGATAAATGAACCAGCGCCGGGGAAAAGACGGTCTCAGATTCAAGAATTCGTTGAGTATTACGGAGGTCCTGGTATCCAACATATTGCGTTAAATACGAGTGACATAATTAAGTCAATTGAAAACTTAAGAGCACGTGGAGTCGAATTTTTGTATGTTCCGGACAGTTATTATGATATGCTACGAGAGAAATTAAAATCGAGTAGCACTAAAATAATTGAAGATCTTACCATTCTACAAAAACTTAAGATTCTTATTGACTACGATGAAAATGGTTACCTTCTGCAAATCTTCAGTAAAAATGTTGAAGACCGGCCGACACTTTTTATCGAAATTATTCAACGTAGAAACCATAACGTGAGTTATATTTAATTAATTAATTAATATTAAATTTTATTGATGCGAAGAAAAAAATGAGACAAATAATGAAATATCTGATTATAGGGTTTCGGAGCTGGAAATTTCCAAGCATTATTTGAAGCGATTGAAAAAGAACAAGAAAGACGTGGGAATTTATAAAATATTTAAAATTTAAAATATAAAAAAAGTATGAAATTATGAACTTATAGGGCGACAACTGCTCAGGCACGTTCAGGGCGACTCTCTGCACAAGAAAAGAGTTTCAATTCAACTACAAAACGCGTGCTCGCTTAAACTAAATTTACCATCAAAATGTAACGAGAAAATGACTTTATAATTTTGAAATTCTATAACTCGTTAAAATATTAACAAATGAATAATAATTAAGAATTTTTGGTTAAAATTTATTAAAAATATTGCGGTTTTATAATTTTATAAATTTGAATTTATTTTCAATTTAAAAAAAAAATAAAGCTATTTAAATTTAATTGTACTTTATTTAAACAATTTTTTTAAGCTTTATAATTTATTTTGTTGTATAAAAACTCTAGGTATTATTTAATGAAATGTAGTTGTAGTAAAACAAAACAATTAGTTAATAATTAAGATAAAAAATTAATGAGTAAACAAGAAAAAAACTAAAGATGTCATTAAGTTTCATAATTAATATTATTATTATTTTTTTTTATTTTCATTTTCGAGGTCAGTTCTCGTAGTTTGACTTTACTCGACTTCGTTAATTTTGTTGTTGATAAAAAAATCAACGTGCATTTTTTTTATCTCCATGTAAGATTTTTTTTTTTTTTTTTTTTTTTTTTTTATATTAAAAATCAATCTTATAAGTTCTGTTCTTCTTATGCGACGTCGTGGATACCAAGACGGAACATATCGTGCTGGCAGAAGAACGAATTCGCCAGTGGCTTCAGCACAAACGTCTGGTAGTACATGTGCGGAGGATCGTCATCAGTCTGCAATAACATCGAAATAATTATTTAATAAATAAATATTTTAAATTCGCTTTTTATTTTTAATTATAAGAATCTAGAGACTGATCATTTTTAAAGTCCTCATAAAATTTTCTACAATACGATCAAATTTCTATACATAATTTTTTCAAATTTTTGGAGTTTGGTAGACTTGTGGCTGTGATGGTTTGTGACGAAATTGTGACCATTAGTCTAAATAAAAATAAAACTTTAAGAAACTACTATCAATCTCTAGGTTCATGTTAATTTTGCTGATTAATATTGATTAATTAAAATTTTAAAACGAATGGATAGTAAGTAGAAGTGTGCAAATAGGATTCGAATCGAATGTATCTTTTCGAATTATTGACTTTTCAAATTACTCGATTTTAATTGAGAAAATTCCGGTCAGTTTTTAAATATTTAAATTTTATTCAATCGTGAATTTAATTTTTAAATTAATAAAAAATAATTTTTTCGTAGATTCGTGTCGTGACAAAAATTTGAATATTTGAAAAACGATTACAATTTTAAATCGTTCAAAACCAAATTTTCGAATAATTCAAAAATTTACGGATAATTTGTAATTGTGATCCATTTGCACACCAATGATAGTAGTTATTATTTAATTGATTGATAATCATGCTTTGATAAATTAATAAAAGCACTAACTAAGGAAAAATTTAAACGACAATAAAAATTATGTGTCAACTAGTTTAGGAATCAAGCAGAGGTGATTTGTCGATTAAAAGTCCTTGAGCTTGATTATTTATTTATTTTCTTTTTACCACGATTCATAATGATCATTGGACGATCAAAAATATTAATAGCCTAGACACTGTTGTGCAACCCGAGTCTGAAGATGTCGTGCTGCACGAAAAAGCTGGTGCCAATAGGCGACAGGACAAAAGTCTGGACATACGCATGGGGCTGATCATCATCGGTCTGCCCAACCATCAAGACAATAACTTTATTTCATCAATTATCAATATTAATTAATAGATTCTTTTTCTTAAGTCGTTAATGTAAAGATAGTGGATTTCTAATTTAATTTCACTTGCAGTTTGCAAAAAATTTGATAAATTTTGATCTGATTTTTGTATAATTATTATAAGCTCCGCAGGTTTTTTAAATAAATATTTATATACCTTCAATCTTCCAAGGACACTGATCAGTACTCCACCATCAAACATTGGCTGAGAATCAATAGCCGTGATCACACGATTTATTTTTTGGAAACCCAAACTCTGAAATAAATTTTAAATTAAATAAATTACTTAATAATAGACCGTAGCCCGGTTTCTGACCTTTTCAATTTTTTTTTTCAGTTTTAAAGTGATAACTTCTGAACTTTCTTGTTAAAAATTAAGTATCAACCTTTTACTGTAATTTTTTAAGGACAATGTGTCTGTTTACGTAAATTTTTTCTTTTAGTTAGAGTTCACCAGTTGAATAATTAAATTTTATATAATTTAAGTACGCAAATAAAATAAAATATATACGTATGTTACAAGTGATTATATTTATGTTTCTGATGGTGATTAAATGAATAAAAATTAATTTTAACGCTAAAATATGGGAGTCAATAAGTGGTACAGCAATCAGCGGGTAGTTGCTGTAAATGATCCTCGAATTTTAACCTTTCACATCTATAATTTATACAGTTATAAATAAATGCTGTTTAACTAATAATCAAATAATTTGTTAACATAAATAATAGTTTATACTTATTATAATTTATTTATAATTATTGTTTTTCAAACAACAACTTTTAAACATTAATATCACATGAGTAATTATAAGTAATAATAAATTAACAATGTTTTAAACGTTTCACTTACTATCGTTACTATTTTTATATCAAAATGTGTCCAAGAAAAATTAATTTTATTTAATACATTAAACTGTCGATAATTTAAATTTTTTAAATCGTTTTTATTGCAGCAATAGCTTGCATTAAAAACTACATTTACGACCAACATTTGGTTCAAATTGCCAGTCAATAATTGAGTCTTTTAGGGTCAGAAACTGCAGCGTGTTAATTTCTGAAGCATAAACTGGGCCTGTAGAATCTTTTTTTATAGTTAAATAAAAATTGTTAATTTTTTTACAACGACAATTCTCATTAAAAACTGATGGCAAAACACATGATTTTTATTTTATAATCAACATTCTTCCAGCGCGGCATCCGCGATTTTCAAAAGGTCAGAAAATTCGCCGCCATCCTTATTGTCAAATTATAAAATTTTATGTTAATAAATATTCAGTAATAAAATAAATAATTACGTTTAATTTTTCCATAATCTTGCTGCCTCCTTGGATCTGCTGGCCTTCGAATGTCATGAATGATGACTCCGCCTAAAGATACCACGTGTTAGGTTATGTTTAATAGTTAATAAAATTAAAATTGTTCATACAATAATTAATAATTAATAAATAATTAAACAATGGACTCACGCTGTATAGATTAACTAAATTCGGCCTTTGAGCCGGATCGTCAAAAAGCGCATAATATTGACGAACGAAACCCTCGCCGATTGCTTCGTACGACGGATTTAACGCCATTACAACGTTGTTATTTGTTAGAGAATCAATTATGAATAATTATATAATAAATTTATTATGAAAAATTCAACTGTACACTTTTTATCGCAGCCGCGATAAAGTGATTCGTAAACTTTTGTAATAAGATGAGTAAAAAAAAAAATTAAATTAAAGACCTGTGATCAATTTAGCCTTGTGTGCTACGGTAGTAAAATCTGTGCAGACTTTTACATGTCGCAGTAGGACCAACGATTAAAATATATAACAAAACTCAAATAAGTATTTCTTTCTCACTTGTTGTTCCAGCAGATTTCATAGAATGGAGAGAGAGAGAAGTATTGAGAGGAAACGGGAAGTGTCGACCATTTTTGGTATTTCAAATTGGCGCCATCTTGAGCGAGCTGGATTTCAAATTATAGATAATGTATTGTAATATTTATTGAATTAAATCGATTAGCGAATCATTTAGAAATTTTTTACAAAAAATAGGTCGTAAAATGATTAAAATTAATTGACTAATGATCTTATGTTGGTACGAAATTTAAATTTATTAAAAAATTAATTTTAAATAGTATTTATATATATATTCTTAAAACCTTGAATTTATGTTGATATAAAAAATTTATTCATCAAAAAAATAATTAATAATGTATATAATAAATTTACTAAAAGATAAAAGTAGTTCTCGCGTGAAGATATTTTGATAATAAATTTATACGGGCTTTCGTGACATGAATTTAA
Organism: Microplitis demolitor; assembly: GCF_026212275.2. Lineage (NCBI taxonomy): Eukaryota > Metazoa > Arthropoda > Insecta > Hymenoptera > Braconidae > Microplitis > Microplitis demolitor. The sequence goes on along the minus strand of NC_068546.1, from coordinate 21,489,374 downwards.
ACTGAATAATTAACTACATGATAATACAAGTGACAAGAAATGATAATTTTTAAACACTAGCTGACAACACAATGAACGAAATTAAAAAGACAATTAATAAAAATAAGAGCAAAAAGAAGAAGAAGAATAATAAGAAGAAAACTAAAAGCAGTTTGGGTATTTGGAAAGTGATAAAAACATTTTTTTTGAATTCGAGTGTACATGGAATTAGATATTTGGTTGAAGATGATTTGCATTGGACAGAAAGGTATTTTGAATGAATTCAATAAATATAATTATTAATTATAATATTTTTATTTTTTATTGAAGGCTATTTTGGATAGTAGCCTGTGGTTTTAGTTGGTGGCTCTGTACTTCATTGATTTTGAGCATAATTGAAGAATTTGTGACACGTAAAGTTGCAATTACAATGGTTACTGATTATTTAAATTGGGAGATTAGTTTTCCTGCTCTTCATTTTTGTTTTTCTTTCAGTTCAAGAGCAAAAGATTACGCGACCAAGTATTTTTTATTCAAATATTTTTTTATCATGCCTGCGCTGAAAGTTTAAAGTCCTGACTTTTTTAGAGGGAAGAAAATTGTTCTTTTTTTTCCATGATAAAAATTAGGACATGTACAAATTTTCCCATAAACAAAGACAAAAATTTAAGCTTTCAGATATGAGTCTGGTGAAAAATTGTATTCACACCATGTAGGAAGGTAGAACTCACCTTAGACTCGGGTAGGCAATTATACACCCGGCTTGACATGTCCTACTTTCCTCCGGTGTGTAACATACTATTTCTTTTTATTGTCAGTTAATTTTTTTTTCTGTTTTTTATTCAGAGTTACAGGCACTAATGCTCGCAAAGCTCATACTTTAAGCCGTTTGAGCCATTGGACAAGAATGGGATACGATGCAGCATTAAAAGTACCATTAACATCTGAAGAACTTGGAGAACTAGAAAACCAGGTATAAATATCAATCAATATATGACTATTAATAGTACATAACACATCAAGGAAGAAAACTACCTGTGCTGAAGGCAAGCCCTACCTTTCCTCGTGGTGTGTATACTATTTTTCACCAGACCTGCACTTGAAAGTTCAAATTTCCGTCTTGTTTATTAAGAAGAAAGCCGCTCTTTTAGTTGTGACAAAACAAATGATAAAAATGGGTCATTTTGCGCACGATTAGAGGCCAAAATTTAAATTTTCACGTAAAGATCTGGTAAAAAGTAGTATACACACTACGGGGAAAGGCAGGACACCTTCCCCTCGCAGTTTTGCGAATGCCGTAAATTTTCGGGATTTATGCACATGCCGTAAATTTACCGTAATAATTTGGTATTAAAATGGTTATTTTGGCCAGTTTTTTTCCTCAATTATGCCATATACTTACTGCACTTATGCTGTAGAGTTACCAGATTACTACAGTAATATTACTATAAAAATGCCGAACTTTTACCGAAAAAATGCTGTAAAAAAACTATAACAATACCGAACTTTTACCAATAAAATGCTGTATAAAAACTATAATACGATAATGTAGTAATAATAAAATCGTTGTTTTTGTGATAATAATACCGTCAGTATCCTGCAATTTCGCCAGATTCACGCTGATAAAATAGAAAATTGTAAAAAAATATGGTTTTATTTTTTGTTCGCTTCTGCATTTAAAATAATCGAAAATGTGCAAAATGTAATATTTTTTATTTTATTTTATTGGTTCACACAATTCTTACTCAAACAAAAACATGTAAGTGAAAATAACTACCTGTGAAAATTGATGTTTTCAATTTTCTTAAGTTTGTTTGTATCCATGTCAATACAATTAGTAACATATTTCAAATAAGTAATTTGGCATAATGCCTACCAGATTAGACTTTGAACAAATAGGTCTCGGAATTGAGTCCACGGGTTAACGGGGGTTTTTATTTATTTTTTTTTTTCATGACAGTTATTTAATATATAACTTTATAAGGTTCTATATAATTATATAAAATTATATATAACTGAATAAAATTTTATATAATTATATATAAATTTTTTTACGGGTAGAACGGTTTGATGCTGCAAAAATGCCGAAAATATACTATAAATATGCTGTATAATTACTGTTTTAATTCTGTGAAAATACCGTATGTTTTCTGTTTTATTACCGTAAATATTAGGAATTTATTTCGTAAATTTTTGGTAATAATGCGGCAAAAAAACTGGCTAAAATAACTCGAGTAATACCATATTTATGCAGTATTTATACCGTATAATTCCGGTATTATTTCGGTATTTCCAAAACCGCGAGGGTCGGCTCGTAGAATAAAACACCCGGCTTTGAATTTCTTACATCTCTCCCTTGGTGTGTAATTTACTATATTCAAAGTAATTATAAGATTGTCTTTTATTTTAAAAATTTAGATTACACCCAACTGCAAAGATATTTTTGGCGTTTGTATTTGGAATGATAGAGCAGTTGACTGCTGCAAATTATTTTTTCCACTATCAACGAATCTCGGTCGCTGTCTTTCATTTAATAGTTTTCTTTCAAAACTTCCTGACGATCCCAGCTTACCTAAATTCGTAATGAATCATCATAAAAAACGGGCAAGATTAATAATTTACCCCAATAAAACAGACTTCTGGTTGTCATCAAACCCTTTTTTCAACGTAAATTTATTTTAAATAAATAAAGTAATTCGTTTAATAACTTGTTTAGATAAAATAATAATTGCAGTTAATGCTCACGAATCAATTCGAGTATCCGAATCAAAAAGGAGGTCGGGATACGTTTCTGACCGTGCAATGGAGCCAACCGAGCCCGACAATCTGGGATATATCTCAAGTGCCGACGTACAATGATGCTGGGGTCAAGTCATTGTCGATTGCTGATCGTCAATGCAGATTGCCTACGGAAACTCACGACTCATTTCTTCTGAAAACTTACAATTATCACGGGTGTATGGTAGAAAGTCAAATGAAAAAATTTAATGATACTTGCGGCTGCGTAGGTCATATATTCCCACCTTCGGACACGTTTCGTATTTGCAATTACACTGAACTTAAATGCGGATTCGTCAATAAAGAAGCTATCGCTCATATAGAAAACCCAGACTGTCTACCAGATTGTGAAGACATTGTTATTAATCATGAACACAATACTTTGGATGATGAAAATATACCAGATTGGGCGGTCACTAAACTAGAGTTCAATATGTTACCTGGACCGGTAAAACGCTATGAACGTTATACAGTTCATTCAATGCTTGATGTTATTGGTACTGTAAATTAAAAATTAATCATTCAGAAAAATTTATGGTAATTATTTGGAAAACGCTTTGCAAACAAAGGCATTAAAAAATTTTCCGTTGAGCCGCTTCCAAATAATTAAAAAAATTTATTTACCTAACACTTAAAAATTTTTCTGTTAATTCAGTTTCAGTAGGAAGTGCTTTGGGTCTTTTTGTCGGCGCCAGTGTCCTCAGCATCGTTGAAATTCCATACTGGCTTTTTTTACGTCGCGATGCAGATTAAATTTTCGTCACCAGTAAACGTCAAGATATAAATCAATCATGTGATTTTGATTTATTAAAGACATGCCGACACTCTTTTTTGATTTAGTATTTCCGTATTTATAGATATTATAATTAAATGTGTTAATTATATTTACAAATGTATTTATGATAAAATTTGTTAAATAAATAAATAGATAGCATTAATGTATAAATACCAGTTGTATTTGACGTACTGATTAGTATCAGTCACTGGCACGCGACCCAATTAGTAAGATAGCCAATAATCAAAAAAATTAAGTATCAGTCACAATGTCTTTCGACTTCCGCAGCATCATAACGACCGAAGATGTCAATACTGTTGCAAAAAAAGCCATCGGTAAACACGCGCAAGTCTTAAAGTACTCGATTCACGCTTATTCAGAAGAAAAAATTGGATTTTTGTCTTCACACTTGCGCTTGGACATAACAGTAAAAAACGACATTAATTTCGACAATTCTTTAATTAAAAAAAGTTTCTTTGTCAAATCTGTACCATACGATTACCCGGATCAAGCTTCTTACATAAAAGACACGGAAGTGTTCCGTCAAGAGACGGGATTTTTTAAAGACCTGGTGCCGAAGATGTCGATTGAATATACGGGAGATACTTGGGGTCCGCGGTGTTATTTGATAAAAGCTGATGCATTGGTACTCGAAGATCTGAAATTACAAGGGTTCAAAATGCACCCGGAAAAATTATTGAGCGAAGATTTGATAAAGTCTGGGTTACAAGCACTGGCGAATCTTCACGCATCTTCTCTGGTGACTGAAAAACAGCTGGGACGACCGCTTATTGATGTCTACCCTCATGTTATAGAGCAAAATTACTTTCTTAAAACCGGAAATCAGTACCGGTGGTACTGCGCTGGTGTAGATCTCGCGATTAAAATTGCAGAAGATATGAACTTGGACACGAGATTCATTTCTGATACTTGTGAAAAAGTATTTGAAGCTATAAAACCTTCGCCGACTAAACGTAATGTTATAAGTCATGGAGATTTGTGGTCTAATAACCTCATGTTTGATGATTCGACACCGCCGCGTTGTCGTATAATTGACTTTCAACTTATCCGATACTCCCCGCTGGCAGCAGACGTTGCTCTGTTTCTTTATCTCTGCGCTTCTCGCAAATTTCGTGATGCTAAAACTGGGGAAATGATGAAATACTACTATGATAATTTGATAAAGTGTTTGAAGATGAACCCAGTTATAGAAGAATATCCCTCGTGGGAAGAAATAGTTGATGGGTATGAAGAACAAAAACTTGGCGCTGTTATCACAGCAACGCTTTACTTTCCGACTACTCTTCTTGATAGTAAACTTGGCGCTAAAATAATGAACAATGCAGAGAGCTACAGTAAATTCAGGTATGAAGACAGAAGAGATATCGTTACGGAAATTATGAAGAGAAATTCGGAGTATAACTCAATTCTCAAAGACATTGTTGAGGAATTGGTTGAGTTATCGCTGAAACTCAACTCTGTGCCTGTACCTAATTAAAAGTAGTGACAACTGATGGAATTTTTTGATGAAATGAAACAAATTACAGTAAAATTCTTTGGACATCGCGACATGAGATCCGCCAATATCTATATTTCTAAAAGAAATACCTAAAAATAAAATAAAATCATCTTTTTACATTTGACATTGAAAACATTTAAAAGTTTTAATAGAGTTATAGACTAATTTATTGAAAGGAGACAAACAAACTTAGGAAAGATTTTCAAAAAGAAAAAATAATATATTCAATCTGTACACAATTTTAATATAAAAATTATTTCATAGGCATTTGTATGTAAAATAAAATTAAATGTTATGTACTGACATATCATTTAAAATTTTTATAAATTACGTAAATTGCTCAACTAAATTTAATTCGTGGGAAATCATCAGTGAGATCACAATGTTTCATTGGAATAAATATCAGCCACGCATGTCCAGTCATAACTGACAAGATTTGGATTGTTTTCGAATTCCTCATCATCATTGTCATTAGTATCATTTTTAATATTATGCTGGTTAGTCAATTTGATATCTTTTGTCGAGGAATCTTCGGATTTTGATATACTTTTATTTTCATCATCACTTTCTTCAGCAGTACTTTCATCATTAACTGTTTCAATGTCTTCCCTAAAAGAATAATTATAATTATAAGTAAAGTATTCAGTGTGATAAGTAATTAACGTCATAATTTAAACAAATAAAGTATAAATAGTTAATGACAATTATTCAAAATCGTTAAATTTTTTTGGTGGGCCTCTAAATAAATTCAAAAAAATTCTCCTGAAATTGGAAAATATTAAAAAAAAAAATTTCTTGGCGCAATAAATATTTTGCAGGATAAATTCAAAACAAAAATTTTTTCTTTTTCCAAAAAAATTTTTCTTTTCAATTTATAATATAACTAATTTTTTTAAAACTAGAAAAAATTTCCTGAAGAAATTATTTTTTGTGTAAATTAAAAACTCCGATAATTAAATTGTATGACTGTTCATATTTACTTTCTTTTTTAGTTTTTTTTTATTTGCACTTAGATAAGACGAATGAATACTATAAAATTTGTAAATTACGCTAAGCGATAAATAAATATATAAATATTACAAAACAGTAAACAATGTCATTGTATTAAAGTGTTTGCAAACATACCCTGAAGGTTTTTCCTCTTGAACTTTGACTTTCTGTGCGATATGAGCTTTGAATGACAAGACAAAAGGTCCATACAGTATCTTCTTAGAAGGCAGTGTGTGCGGTGAGATTGACAGCAGCTGAAATCAAGGACGAGATTATTATCAGTGTACTTATAGCCACAATATCAATATATGTGTAAAAATAAATGCATTAATTTATGAAAGAATAAAAGAATAAAACAAAATAAAATTTAAAAAAAAGCTCGAGTAGGATTGAAGGTAAAGCCGCGACCTAAATTATAATTTTTCGTAATTTGCTTGGAATCGAGGTTGATTCATCTCTATAAAACCCACATACATCCTATGACGTTTGTTAGTACTGTTTGTCATAATGATAAAAAAAATTGTTTCAATTAACCGGTCTGAATTTAAATATATACGTGCATATACATCTGTATATATTCATATTCATACGTCAATATTATTGCGTTGTAAGTTTATTGTAGATACAAAAGTTTGTCTTTTGTTTGTGTAACTCCGGAGGCATTTCCGGTGTTTAGAAACTGCGACGCGGTGATTGATGGTCCAAGTGAACAAGATATTAATTTTCCGGCAACATCATTGGTAATAATAATAAGTGAATGATCACTTGGTAAAGTAAACGGTTGACTTTGTAGCTACTGACGCCTTCCCTACTTGTCAACACCAGATTATGTCAGATCAATTGTCAGATCAGTGATCCCCAGGTCACTGCTCTCGATGCTTAATAAAAATATATACGTGTCGATTACTACTGTTGCACTGTAACACTGACAGATATAAGGAACAACACTAAAACTTGTCACGGGTTCATTATTAACGTATGCGCTAATCTGATTTATCACCTTCGGGGAATTATAGCCAAGGGATTAATAAATTTATGAGCTGGGAGTCATGGATTATTGCATCATTTTTAGCAATTGATTGGATTTATTGATAATTAACAGGGGTGCGAATCGTCTTCGATTCGAAATTCGAAACTTTTTGAATTACTCGATTCGAATTGACAAAATTATGATCAGCTTTCAAATGATACATTTTTATTTAATAGAGAACTCAGTTTATGAAGTACAAAAAATTATTTTTTTGTGGATTCGTGTCTGAGTTCTAATTATTTCTGATGAAAATTTGAATTGATGGAAAAAATATTGAATTTTAAGGCATTCGAAATGAAATTTTGTAATCATTTGAAAATTTACGAATAATTTGAACTTACAAATAGTTTGTAAATTCGAAATATTCAAACCCTTAATAATTAATTGTTAATTTAAAAAAAAAAAATATGAATTTATTTAATTGAGATACAGAAAAAAAATGTATATAGAAATGAGAAAGAGAAAATATGAGAAAGAGAGACTCGAGAAGAGGGGAGACAAGGGTCTATATTAAATGATGCCGAGACTTATGAAGGACCAGTTGTGAAGTCACTGTTGAGTTGATATATTCAAAATATATTAATATAATTTATATTTAATACTTATAAAAATTTTTTTTTAATTTAAAAAAGTTTATTAAATTTGCGAGACCTATTTTACAATAAAAATATTGAAAGATAGTGCGAATGAAGTTCAGTATTGTGTTTCTTTTCTTCCTGGCGATTCTCGGCGTAGTTGTCCACGGATACCCCGTGAGCAACCCAGATGCCGTAAGTTATTAATAAATAAATATTTTTTAATTTATTAATTTAAAAACTCAGCGGTTTAAAATACTTTTATATATTTAATTGAAACGATGAAAGATTAACAATTTAATTTATTTAAAATTTTTTGTTGAACAGGCATTCGACAACATGAGACAGATTCCTCAATGGCATTGCCTGCGTTACAGGAAATTTGATTTGGTCCGACGTTGCAGAAATTATCGGCTATCAAGGAAACACTGACATACAAGGATCAAACTGGCCGATACTGAGTATCATTCCAGTGACCTGCCCAAGATCTACTTAATGTCTCACAGATTAACTCGTTTGAAATTACTACCAAGACTTATTGAATGATATTATTTTGTAGTGATATAGATATCGAAAATAAATAAGAAATGTTGGGGAATTCAAAAGTGTACATGATACTGTAGTTAGCCGACGTCTAATAATTTTTTTTAAACGATAAATTATTTAAAAAAAATTTTTTAAAAAATTGCACCCATAATTTTTTTATTTTTCTACAAGTGCATATTTTTAGTTTTTTTTTTTGTAGTTAATTTATTTAAAAACAAATAATCAGAAAATTTTTAATTGTCTGCTAACTTCAGGATCAAAGTGCATATTTAAAATATAAAATTTTTTTTTCCCGCGCTATTGAACTGTTTTGACTCCAGAGATTGTAACTCCTAGTATAAATGCAGGTAACATGAAAAATCGAGTGCGTAACTCAAGATAAAACACGATTTCAGACTGCGGGTGATGTCAGCTAACTTCACCCTGGTTTTGTTTCATCCCTTGTCACACAATAGACTATTAAAATACCAAAGCACTGATAAAAAAAAGACTAAATACCCAAATAAATATTTTAAAAACTCTTACCTCTTCAGCAATACTTTTTTTCGAAGTATTAAATTGATCGTGAAAGAATGATGATTCACGTTCGACATTACTAGTCGTCTGTTCAGCAATCATACTGCTAAAGGCCGTTGCCGGTAACCCATTTCCTATTAAATTTTCCAGGGAAATCGATGCTTCAGACTCCGACTCGAGAGTCAAAAGTTCTTGATTGGAGTCCAAAAAAAATAGCTGAGATTTTCGTTGCCACTTTTGATAACTAGGGAGTCGTTTTTCGCAAGGATGGGGAACGAAACTTGCGGCCAATACTGAATTGTCGTATTCTAAAATATTTTTCCTCGTGTAAACGGGAGTCGAATTGAGCGGAGTAAATACATAGAGAGTATTGTCTTCGGTAAATGTTGCCATGAAAGCTGACTGTGAATCTGCGGTGAGGGTTTTAATCTTCAAGGGAACACTCCAGATGATACTGAGAGTTAGAAGATTCCAAACTGCTATGTGTTCACACGACGCAGCGATTACTAGATGACAAGCTTCAAATTTTCCGAACTCTATGCGCCTGAAATTAATTATTTTTAGATAATTTATTTATTCTTTTATACATATAATTAAAATAAATTATTTAATTACTTGATTTCTTGAGGGTAACGACTATTTGTTAGACTACATTTTAAATTATTCGAGTCAGGAGTCCAGATTGTGAGACTGGAACCAAAACCAACACCAAGAAGAGAACCATCCTGAGAAAATCCAGCATCAGATACTGGTAATCCTCGATATGTACCAACTCCATAACATTGCCAGTGTCTACTTTTCTCTATTAAAAACAATAATTATTTATCCATTGATATTTAAAGTGACAGTAACATAAATTTTAATTTAAAAATAATTACGGTAAATAGATGATGGTTGTGATAAATTCCATAACTTGAATTTATCGTCTTCGCCAGTAGTTACTGCTAAAACATCTTCTTCGTCTAATGATTTTCTTGATTGAAATTTTAGCGCATTAACTCCGTATTCATGAGGAAGTTCAATGGAAGTATTCAATGCAAATCTGAAACAAGTAGAATAATTTATTTTGTAAATATAAATTAGGGCACGAATTTTCGAAATAACAGCAGGAGTAGAAAGTATAAAATAAAAAACTTACACTTGTTTTTCAGTATCAAATTTCCAGAATTTTAATCTGACTTCCGGGCAAGATATTTTGTCATCACGTTCTTCAATAGTCGCCATCCATGACCCGTCGTAATTTAATGCTATTTTTGTGACTTCTGTGTTAACAATTACCACACTACGCTCTTGAGTCAAAAAATTTTGAGCTGTGATGTTGACCTAAACCATCAATGTATGAAAATTTAATTTACTATTAAATGTTACTTATATTTAAAAAAAAATAAATTATAGATAAAGACAACGAGCATGGGATCTAGAATAATCCACGTGATTTTAAACTCGATATATCTTAACAACTATTGAGTTTTTGAAAAAAGTACAAGATACCTTTTTTGTAGAGAATTTAAAGCTCGACAAAAATGATTTCATTCATTTTTTAAAAAAATTCAATATTTACAGAGATATTTTTAAAAAACCAACCACACTTTTTTTCCAACTTCAAAATTAAAACTTATGATAGAAATTGATATCTGCTTTTGTAAAAAATTTTAAATGGTAAGTCTATAAAATCTTGCAGCTAATAAACGAGAATTCTCTAGACCTCATATGATTCATACCGGAAGTGTAAACGCTGAGGGTTAATAAACACTAAATATTTGTCACTTACATTATAGAGTAAGCTTTTAGTTTGAGTGTCAAAGAATTGAACATGTCCAGTTCGACTGTTGAGCACTAAACTTCCTGTTCGTGGATCCAGAGTAAGTCCAGCTGGAAAAAGATCTTTTTGCGATACACCAACACCCCAAGTAAAATTTTGAATTACTGCCGTAAGCTTTCTCTGAGGATTAACGACAATGATTCCGTTGTCCAGAGTAGAAACAGCGACGTACAGATTGTTAGGGGCTATTGTGAGATGTTTTATTGGAGCAGGAAGTCGAGGAAGAAAATTTTTTTGATGAGGGTTAGACAGAGTCCATTTTACAAGTACGCATTCACTTCCTCCAGAGTACATATGACCACCTGCAAAAAAATATTAATTAAATATACCAATATTGTGCAATGTTTGATTTTATGATAATTAATTATTAATTTCTCTTACCAGTTCTACTGAAAACGACTTCCGTAACTGGTAAAGTGTGCCAATGATAAGAACCATTTGTTGCTCTATTAGCAAATAAATTTCTCCATACTGCAACTCTTCCACTAGAATCACCTGTCGCAACACAATCTTCTTCGGGATGACCAGCAACACATGTAAATTTACGACCACCAAAACCTATTTTATGCCTGCAAAATTATTTATTTTAAATATTAAATACATAGAAATTTTTTTTAAGGGTGTGCGAACCGTGTTCAATGTTCAAATGTTCAATTTTTATTTAATGGTCTTAGTAGCGGAGAGACAACTTTAAGATGTCAAAAAGATGGCTTAAAAGATATTTTAAAAAAAGGACAAGACGAATTTCTTTGTGTTTCAAAGCCAAGGTTTTTTTATGTAAATAAGATATATAGATGTTGGTTCTAGAAGTCATAGAAAATTTGTCTTTTTTCCGTCGTAAAAAAGTCATTACAAGTAAAAAATCATTTAGATGACAATTATTTGTAATTTAGGTTTTGTCATCATTTTGTTGGCTTATGTATGGGTCAAAAAATAGCCTCAAAACTTCTATCTTATAGATATCACAGAGTCAAGCGTGCTAATTAGGGGAGAGATTAGTTTTTTTAAGTAACAAAAAATAATTTTTTCGTAAATTTATGCCTGAGCTCTGATAGAAATTTGAATTATTGGAAAAAATATAACAATTTTGTCGTCAAAAAAAACGAAACTTCAAACTATTCGGTGCCTTAGTTTTGTTTAAAAAAATAAATCAATAAATGCTTACAATTTCCCACTTAAATTTCTCGATGGTTGTAAAATATGTAGATCAAGATCTTGGGCCAGTGCTATCAAATTATTTCCATAATTTCCTATTATGTCTATGGAATAATCTTCAGAAGTGGCACTGAAATCAAATAATTGTTTAATTTATTAAAAAAAAACGTATAATAATTTTAAAAATTAAAAAAAAAAGTTTGTACCGAATACTAGTAGACTTTATATCATTTCCATTTTCTAAATCAAAAAGAACCAAGTAAATCGTATTGGTAGGTTTCACATAATACGTAATAAGAGCTTGCTGTGTAGCATTTCCTTTTACATTGATGTAATTGACAATATTAAAGCTCTTTATTTTTATGTTTTTGTGAGTTTTGAGTTTCTGAAAAAATAGAATAATATTATTGATATAAATTATTATTGCTAAGATAAATTTTATTCTTGTAAAATATATGAAATTATACCAAGTTTTTAGTAATAAGTCCATGAGAATCCCAGTTTATTAGGACACCATTTTCAGTACAACCAATAATCGTGTTATTATTTTCAGTTGATGCTATTCCAGTAATTTTGCTTTCTGCTGGTTCTAATTCGCGAACGAAATCGCCTGTCTGAGTACTGTACGCTCTGATGATTTGCTTCCATACTACATACAATATTCTGAAAAATAAAAATTAATTATTTAATACCGATTACCAATCTCTTATCAATATCCAGTTTCCTTACAAGGTAAATGACTTAATAATAGACCGTGGCCCGGTTTCTGACCTTTTCAACTTTTTTTTTCAGTTTTAAAGTGATAACTTCTGAACTTTCTTGTTAAAAATTAAGTATCAACTTTTTACTGTAATTTTTTAAGGACAACTTGTCTGTTTACGTAAATTTTTTCTTTTAGTTAGAGTTCACCAGTTGAATAATTAAATTTTATATAATTTAAGTACGCAAATAAAATAAAATATATATGTATGTTTAAAAGTGATTATATTTATATTTCCGATGGTGATTAAATGAATAAAAATTAATTTTAACGCTAAAATATGGGAGTCAATAAGTGGTACCGCAATCAGCGGGTAGCTGCTGTAAGTGATCCTCGAATTTTAACCTTTCACATCTATAATTTATACAGTTATAAATAAATGCTGTTTAATTAATAATCAAATAATTTGTTAACATAAATAATAGTTTATACTTATTATAATTTATTTATAATTATTGTTTTTTAAACAACAACTTTTAAACATTAATATCACATGAGTAATTATAAGTAATAATAAATTAATAATGTTTTAAACGTTTCACTTACTATCGTTACTATATTTATATCAAAATGTGTCCAAGAAAAATTAATTTTATTTAATACATTAAACTGTCGATAATTTAAATTTTTTAAATCGTTTTTATTGCAGCAATAGCTTGCATTAAAAACTACATTTGCGATCAACATTTGGTTCAAATTGCCAGTCAATAATTGAGTCTTTTAGGGTCAGAAACTGCAGTGTGTTAATTTCTGAAGCTTAAACTGGGCCTGTAGAAACTCTTTTTATAGTTAAATAAAAATTGTTAATTTTTTTACAACGACAATTCTCATTAGAAACTGATGACAAAACACGTGATTTTTATTTTATAATCAACATTCTTCCAGCGCAGCATCCGCGGTTTTCAAAAGGTCAGAAAATTTGTCGCCATCCTTATGTTTTATCAATAAAATAATTTTTAAAAAAGCAACTATTAATTCATTTAATTACTCAGACTCATTTTTAAATCTATTAAATCAGAATTTCAATCGAAAGTCAATGGGGTGGGAGCTACTGGTATGTCGCTCCAAATTTACCTCTTCTTTTATTCTTAGGCAATAATTCAAAATTAAAATTAAAAATACATAAACAATATCAATTAGAATATTTATAATAAAACACTTACTCTCCGTCATTGGAAAAAAGTGGACGATGATCAATAATACTTCCACCGCCTTTTCTCTTAACCACAAGATCATCAATTCTACTATCATTATGATTCGATGACTTCCTCGTCATTTTTTCCTTCATTGTTTGTAATTTTTTTCACTGATTTTAAATCTTTTATTTAAATTTTCTACTACACATTTAAAACATTTTTATATGATACTTTATTACTCCACGTGGGATTTTCCTAACCTCTACAATTTGTTTTTAAATCCATATTTAATTCGTTGATTATTATTATCATTATCATTGTTCAAAATTCATAGATGTCGCTCTTTGTCAATGACCTCTGAAACCGCGAAATATGACTTAAGCTTATCAAGGGTCAATTTTTAAACCGGGTTTATTTTTAATCCCTGTTTAAATTATTACTATTAGTATATCTGTCAATTATTAATATGTAAATCCCGATTAAACAAAACGATTTATTCAATGATATATATCGTATAAAAATGTAATTGTCTTGAATTATTTCTGTTAATCAGGAATATTAGGATGACCCGATTTAAGCGCATATATATTTATATTTTTTATTCCTACAGCAAATTGTTGATGTATTTGAGGTAAAAGACTTAGTACCTGATCACTCATGTATTTATAAATCTATATTTACTAAATATATCTATACAAATACACCGAGCGATCGAGTACTAGGTACTTATATCGAACTTATAAGTAATTTTTTTTCAATCTAATGTAAAAGGTCGAGTACTCGATTAGGGAATTAGTACCCGATCTTTCCATGTATTTGTATAGAAATATCTAGTAAAATTTAATAAACATACGTGGGAAAAATTATCTAATAAATTTTACTCGTTAATATAATAGGATTCGGTCAAACTTTTTACAAAATGAATTATTTTTAATAATCAAAATTATTTTTTTTAACAGAATTTTTCATTTATTTTTTATAATGACACACTTCAACTTTTTTAACCTTTAACAATTTAATAATCAACGTAATTACAAAATTACACCATAAAAAAAAATATAAATTGATGAAAAATTATTTTTTTTGCAATATTTGATAATCATTATACTTAAATACATAATCATAAATTACTAATTATTAAGTTTTCATTACATTTTTATAATTTTATAGTACATTGATCTGTAATACTACAAAAATTAAATTTATGAGTGATAACAAAATTTGTACTTTCATTTAATTAATAATTAATAATTATTATTTTCATTAACGATATATATGTATATAATTTTTTTTTACAATTAAAACCAAATTTCGCCATCTGCGATATCATAAGATTGCTGCTTATTATTTTCCTGTCCTAAATTACCCTCACTAGAAACTTCAAGTTTTTGAAGGAGATTTACTTTTTCTTCGGCAATACATTGGAAGACTTTTTTCTCAACAAAAGTGCATTCATCATCATCAGAGCACTGAAGATCTTGATAAATAGTAATTTCTTCTCCAGACATAATATCCGAGTTTCCACCACCGACCTCAAGTTCCATTAAATTGAAATTATTATCACTGAAAAATTGAAAATCTTGGAAATTATCAATCTGATTCTCAGGAATACTCTCAAAGTTTTCTTCTTTACAATCACCAGCAACAAATTCACTTTCATCTTCATCAGAACATTCAAGATCTTGATAAATGTCAACTTTTTCCTCAGGAATTGTGTCCGGGCTTTTGCTGATGCCCTCCAATTCCATAAATTTATATGTTTCTTCACTAGAAAATTTGTGCTCTTCAATGATATCCATTTTATTTTCAATGGCAGATCCCAGGCTTTCTTCGTCACCAACGACATCAATGAAATCGCTATCATCTGATTTAGATTTTACGGAAGCATTCTCAGATAAGCTGATACTTTTTAATCTCGATTTAACTGCTGGGGAATTTTTATTTTTATCTTCCAGCCAATAGGTATTTTTATTTACTATATTATTTTCTATTTGCGTGAGATAGGAATCGTATTCATTCAATGATTCTTCGCAAACTTTATAAATTAATTCTGCTTCCCGTACAAATGTCGAATTTTGTTGAATGCAATTATCTAAAATTAATTTTACATCATGAAGAAATCCGTAGCGATTATGATAATCTCTGGAAGCAATTTTTTGAATTATGGTATTCAAATCCACTGGCGTTTTGATAACACTAGTGTTCTTAATAAACTTCTTAAGATTAAGAAATAATTTAAACTCTGGCATAGTCTTCAGTTTTCTATTGACGATATCATCGAGAAGAAACGCAAGTTTGACTTGATCATTGTCGCCCATGAATGGATTTATTGCTTTCTCAAGTCTCATAAGAGACTCATCCTTTTCTTTGAGTCTTTGCACGCAAATTTCAAGTATCTGTTCTGCTGTTTTAGTCAGTGGGTGGATCGGTCCATTGTAAATTGATGAGTTTTTAACAAGACGGTTGATATCGCTGAGAAACTTTTCTCTAGTTTCATATTTGTACTGTCGTATATTTTCTCGAATTGTTTGTAGGTCGATTGGGTTTTTTATTATTTTATAGTAGTCGGGAACAAGCTGAAACATTTTAAAAAAATTATTTGATTAATAACTAGCAACCTAAATTCCTCATATGACTTTTTAGTATCATTTGTAAATTTATTTAATATATTTAAGGCAAAAGATTTAGTACCCGATCACTCTATATATTTTTATATTTATAATTAGTAAAATTTAGTAAATATAGATACACATTAATGATCGGGTGTTTGGTTTCTTACCTTAGATTAAAAAAAAAAATTACTTATAAATTAAAAGGTCTAGTTCCTGATCAGAGAACTGATACCCGATCAGAGAACTAGTACTTGTCCAAAGAACTAGTACTCGTCCAAGGAACAAGTACTTGATCACTTCAAAAATAATAAATAAATAAGTACAGAAGAAAGTACTGGTCAGAAAATTTTCTTATTTTTTTGTCAATAATTAAATAAAAAATTAAATTGTTGTAATAAATAAATTTACCTTTCTATTGACAGGAAACAAAAATAGTTCAACGTTGGGTAAATATTTAACTTCATTGATAATTTTTTCCAGTATTATTGACATCGAAATAACAGGATCAGTTTGTCTTCTTTTTGCTGGCTTTATATATGTCATTGATTGATTGTAATCAATAGTATCTTCAGTGTTTCTTCGACGTTTTTTCGTGCTGAATTTCGTATCAGGATCTCTAGATTTTGATGAGCGATTGTAATTATCATTCTCTTCTTGTATTTGCTGCAATATAATAATGTAAATTAGAAATTAGCATCCAAATAAAATGAGTAATTTTAATTAAAATAAAAAAAAATAATAAAAAGTGTACGAACCTTGATAAGTTTAGTTGAAAATTTGAGTTTAGTACCGTCGACTTTTACAAGATCTTGATGGTAATGAAGATCACTATTAAATTGTTTGTCAACTTTTTTTTCTTGTACTTGAGTCGCGTCAGCATTCACTGAATCTGGACCTGTAACGTTATTTTGATCTACAGGACAAGATTTACTTGTTCCCTGCAATGACAATGAATCATCCTGAGAATTATTTGAATCAGCAGAAAGTGGATTATTAGCCATCATCTTTCTTTTTCGTTCTTCATGTTTATGAATTCTTCTCAACCTTTCTTGAAGTCTTCTCTTCTCTTTCCTTCGTTCGTCTTTTTGTTCATCAGTAAGTGACATAAAATCATTCACTAATTTTTTATCCTTGGTATTTTTTATTTTTAAATACAAATCGATTACTGCTGTGTTACGAATTATTTCAACCCGCGTAAACTCTTTGCCATCAGGATCACGAAAAGTTCGATTAATTTTCAGCACACGTTCACCAGGTTCTGAATCTGTATCATCTTTCTTTTTAATTTTAGATTTTTTACTACTTTGCGTGTTCGGTGTCTCATCCAATAACATTTGTTTCAACTCCTGCCGTTCCTGCTCTTCTTGTTTCAACGTCAATTGCTCGCTAGTTGTTTTGTTCGCCAAAATATTCTCAATATTTTTTCCCATTTCTTCAATATCAGAGTCATCCTCATCATCCGAACTTACATTTTCGTCAGAACTCAGTACCTCAGCAGATGACAGTACACTGTTTTGTAGATTAAAAATTCTTTGACACTCTTCTTTATAACGTTCTTGATATTCCGCAATAGAAAATCGATTACCCCGAGAAAATTTTGACTCGCATTCTTCCCCAGCTTTGGCTTTTTCCGTCGAAAGAGTCCGTACAAGATCGACAATCTCCCAACGGCCTAATTGATCAATCTGTTTATCAGGTATTCCAAATTTTCTAAGAATTTGCTTGGCATTAGGCAGCGACAGTCGTCTTAAATCAGCATCCGTACCAATAAGTGATTTTTTAGGCTGCACTTCTTGGTCGTTTTTATTGACGATCGGTTTATTTGACATACGGACGTACGAAAATCCTTCACCGCAACCAGTAGGGTCAGCTGGACCAGTCAACTGCAAAAGACATTTGCCCTCCATCGCTTGGATGTACGCTCTCGAGGTATTCCAGGGCGCGACTTTGATTTCGTCGTCCATTTTCAGCTGCAAATCATCGTCGTCATCATTTTGAGTTGCGAAGAGAAATTTTTCACCATAGCCAGCGTCCTTTAGTCTCTGTTCAGCAGCTTTCATACTGAAATAAGCACAGCACTGCTCGGGAGAAACCATCGCTTGGATTTCTTCTTCTGAAGGCAATCGAAAATCAGATCTCATCACCCACCAATTTGAATACATGCCGGTTCTTTTAAAATTAGCACATAGTTTTAAACGTTTTCTAATACTGCTTTCACTGTACAGCGGAAATGCTCGTTTAATATCTTCCATTTTTATTTTTCTAGGTGTGTCGGTTGACTTCCAAAACAGACGGTAAATAAAAACAAGAAGAAAGTCGCGGGTAAATTTGACTGCCAGCTTTGAATTCGGTCCTGGTACTTCATAAAGTGGACACTGTTGCCCAGCAATGAAGATATTGTCGATTTCCCGTATAAAATATTTATCACGTGTTCGTATCACCAAGAAGTCTGTTTGCGGAGTCTTGTGTTCATAAATTGGAGCTCTGTACATATTATTTTCAAGCGTTTGGATGCTTTGACCGGGTGTCAAAGCCCCGAGAAAAGGACTCGTGTAAGTAAATACAGTTTCGCCGTACTTGTAATTAGGTAACTGCTGATTTTTATCAACTTTCCGTCTGTAATAATTTTTAATCTTCGAACACATACCGACTGCATTCATCAATGGTGGATGTTCTTCAGAAAATTCGACGAGTATTAGCTGACCATCTTTGCCACTGAGATCCTCAGCAGTCCGCATAAAAAATATGTCACCTCCACCAGAGGCAATTCTCTCTCGTTCACGTTTTGCTGCTTTGTTTTCGATGTATTTCAACAAGGGGTAGACTGGATGCGGTCCTGGATGAGCCAGTGGTCCATAGCTGAATCGTCGCAACGGAGGTCTGTGAAAGTTTCTAAGTTTCATGGGACCCATGAAAGTTCGAATGAAAGGCGCGCTTAGTTTCACCACTGGAATACTGTGTTGGATTAAATTTTTCCCGCCAGTTTTCAGTCTCAGAGTTATTTCTTTTTCTTTCGGCATGTAGTAGACATCATTGGAGATATTAAAGGGATCATGTGAAGTTGGGTTTGAAGGTTCAGGTGGCGTTTTTTCCTCACTTTCTTCAGCGATGTTCAAAATACCGATTTGATTCAGTAAAGTTTTACTTTTCTTTGAATACGGAAGTGGATTTTTAGCTTTACGCTGAGTCTCAGTTTGTTTTTTAACTGGATTGACATCTTCCGGGATTCCTAAAATAATGTTGTCATCATTTAGATCCAGGGTTAAAATTTTTGGCTTTGGAATTTCTTTCATATTCTCAGCATCCCAAATAACTTCATTTTCCCATAGTCCATAAACCAAGTCATCATTTTCCACCGGAAATAATGAACTGAAAGTTTCTTCTTGCTGTTCATTTTTTTCAGCGACAGAAATTTTGTTCGCTGTAAATTTAGCATTAAATGAAGAACAATAGCTCATGTCAAATTGATTCTGTGACTGAGCTTTTCTGTTAAAAAACGAAGGTATCCACCCAGCAGAACTATTTTTATTATTCAATTTACATTTTACTTCCTGCGCTACATCATTTGAATCCCACACGACGTTATCTTCCCACTGTAACTGAGAAACCATAAGAAATGCGTCATCATCGAACTCACCATTGTCTATTTTGTTAAGCTTATTATTATCTAACTTATTATCTTTCGCTAATTTAAATCCATAATCAAAATCACTCCCAGTCTCGGGTACTTTGATCATATCAAACCAATACTTTGCCGGACCAAACCGCCAATCCGTAAAGGCTGGACTTGTCTTCACATTTTCTTTAGCATTTTCATCACCAGTCACTGCTGGTTCATTTTTAACAGGTGCCAATAATTTAAGCTCATCATCAGAAGCACACTGGTCAGGATCAGGATCAGGTCCGTAGTTCATTACCCAGCCTTTACTCTTAACTTTTTCTTCTTGATCTGAATCCGTACATTTATTTATTTCTTCATTATGTTTTTGGTGATTCTTCTTCAGTTTCTGAGCTCCCCGCCAGACCTTTGGCAAACTGCTCGCCTTTCCCGCTCCAAATAATTTGTGAAACCTAAGAACTTTATTAGGACGAAAGTCAGGAAATAGTTCAGTGACATCAACATTTGCATATTTTTGTGGTAACATAGAAGAAAAAGGATAATTTTCTTTGTCTTCATTAGTTTTAACTGACAATTTTTCATCATGGCATTCATCAAGTTCTTTATCATTTGCATCAACATCAACATTTTCCTCTTTAATTTCCAACTTTAAATCTTCAGTTACTTCACTCGCATCAGGAAAACTTTTACCCGGTAATTTAACATCATTGTCACTGTCATTGACAACTTTATTTTCTAATGTCACTTCATCATCATTTATATAATTATAAGATTCACCGACAACTTCTTCATGTGATACTACATCCTGGAGTACAGAATTAAATCCCAGGGAATCAAGTGACGACAAATGTCTATTAGCATCGTCATCAAAAAAATTATTCTCCAACTGACCATTGCTGTCAATATTTCCGAACATAAATCCAGTTAAATTAAAAGCTTTGTTACCATTTTCATCTAGTAGTGCCATAACTTGAATTATTTTGACCGGGAATTTTTAAATCATATTAAAAATTTTTTTAAAAAAATTTACGAGTTTTTACTTTATCGGATATTGGAGAAAACGATACTAGCGCTGTTCGCTGTTTCAAATAAAACGTGTAAACTTGGATGGTTTTTGACGAGAATTTAAAAAACTCAAACACTATAACACACGCAGACACGCCGCAACTACTGACCATGGAATGGAACATGTGCTCGACATAAGCCTACCTTCCCCTTCTTATTTTAAAATTATCTACCATCCCCGAAATATTGCGCGCATGCGTATTAGGTTATTACCTAATTTTCTACTTTTCATATTTAAATGAAGCGACACCCGTCTTACTTACACTTGAAGAAATTAATACTTTCTATGTTTTTAAATGATAATTTAAAACCAACTTTTCTAAGGCTATGAATTTTTGAAAAAATAGAAATTTTTGAAATTTTGTTAGACGGATAAAATATTTAAAATTATCTTTTTTAAGGAATAGACAACTTTAAGATGTCTTTTGAAAGGACAAGACAAATTGTTTTTTGTTTCAAAGCTAAGTTTTTTTTGATCAAATAGCAGAGAGATGTTGGTCCTAGTGGTCATAGGAAATTTGTATTTTTTTTTCCATCCCAAAAAAGGAATTTCAATTTAAAAATAATTTAAACTTATTTGACAATTATTTGAAAGTTACTTTCTGTCGTCATTTGTGTCAAGTCTTTTAAGCAGATATTCTTTTGGTGACAAATTTCTGCTTTTTGTCAAAATTTTGGTAGCTTATCGATGTCAAAAAACAGCCTCAAAAATTCTATCTTATAGATGTCACGAATCCAAGTGCGTTACTCGTATATTAAAATTTTTTAAATTTTAAATTCAAAAATTAGATTTTGAAATTACACAATTTTACGACCATTTCAATTACCAATAATTTAATTAGTTAATAAAAACCAGCGACGATGTTATTTTAACTGGAAAAATAATTTTAAATTTAATATACAAGCTTACTACAATCTAGATGTAAGCAGTTTCATGTACTTTACATGCATTTACGTAAATTTTAATTCCCCTCTTATTAAAATTGATACAGAGACATGGTCATAGACGGTCATAAAACTTGACAGAAAAACTATGTTATGAGCAATACAACTTTTAAGTAGTTGACGTATGGGTTTTTCTCCAATTGGAATTCGACAACCGTCTCAGGTAAATGGGAAACACATACCTGCGGCTGTCATTTAAATCCTTAGTATTGTAAGGGTATTTTCACCATTAAGTTACTTAGGTCATTAAGTTAAGGATCCAAAGCCTGTAATGATAATTACACTTTAATAAGATCTTCTGTAAATCCATAACGTCATAAAGTTTAATAAAGATGTTTAATTGTACTTGGAACATTATAAAAAAATTAATCCTTATGCGTGAATAGAATTTCTTAACAACAAATTTTTAAAATCTCTTTAGAATAATCTGAGTTTACGATTATAATGTTAAATATTTTGAACATAATTCATTAGTATAGATGTAAAATATAAATTGAGTCGTTTTGAATCCTATTTCGTAATTAGAGCTGTCAATTAGTTTATACATTACAACATTTTTAAGCTCCTTTAATTTTTATAACTTTAAATAAATTACATAGTATTTGAAAATTTATCCAGGGAATTTCCAAAAGATCTTCATTTAAAAAAAAAAAAAACGCATTGTAATAGTGCGATAAAAGTGTCTGAAGAAATTCAAAAAATTAATTATGTCATTGCATACTTAACAAAATATATTATTAAAATTTTTCAAGTGTTCAAAACTGGTCCTAAAGTGGCCAAAAACAGTACTTCTACATGAGTGTGAATGCAGCAGATATGACAAATTTTAAATTACAAATAAACGAACTAAACAATTAAAAATATAAAAATAAAAAAATGCACATACTGATTTTTAAATTCTATAAATGCGGATTTTTTTAATTTATTCTATTTATATTTAATTCATACATTTCAAAATTTTTGAAATTGACAATTGTCAGTTGCATTCATACTCATCCTTCTACCCTATTATATATATTTTTTCATTTTTGGCTATCGTCCCTGGTGGGCTACTTGCCAATTACTGTTGTTTTTTATTGAATGTTTCTGTTTAGTTGATGATATTACTTTTTTTTTTCTTTTTCACGTTTTTCTCAATCTGCTCTCGACGTTCCACTATCAGGGCCTGATACTGCGTGTATATATTTGATGAATGTATGAGATGAAGTATAAGTCTGTGTAAACGATGATACAAGTTAGTCAAGGTCTAATAATTTTTGGAATTTTTTCAAAACTATAAATAATAAAAAAAAAAGATGTTAAAAAATTGCACATGTGATTTTTTTAATTTTTAGAAATATTATTTTTGTAATCATTTTATTCATTTACAATTTTAATTATTCTATTTATTTACAATTTTGAATTTGTCTGTCTGTTACATTCATGATAGTAAAGTCAGCAGATATTTGAAATTAAAAAAATTTTTTTTTTAACATAAATAATGAAAAAAAAAAAAAAAAAGAAAAATTTCTAAAAAAATGCACATGTCAAAAATTTCATAAACTATACGTGCAGTTTTTCAAAATATCTTTGTAATATTTATTTTTTTTCTTTTTAAAATCAAAAAACTTTTGAATGTCTGCTAACTTTATGTCAACTACATTCACACTGATAAAAATTCATATTCAAATATTTGAAAAATCAGTACGTTTTTTTAAATTTCATTATTTTTTATTTATTTATATATACTTAAAATGTATAAATTGTTCATATGCTACATTCACACCATGACAATGATTCACAAAGTTTCAAAACTCATGAGAATAAACCCAAAAACAACTTCATAGACCAATCAGCATCAGTCTATTCCCTCACTAGTAAGAAACTCTCCCACCACTAAAAGATGCCTATAATTAGAGGCCGAGGACCATTGAATTTCAACTAGTTTAGTGTTCAGTTTTCCATTACCCTCAGTCTGCTTCAGTCGTGTTCTGTCAGTTCGATAAATTTATTTATTTTATTTTGTCAATTACACAGTAGTGTAATTGTGTTATTTTATTTATCAGTACTTAATTAAATAATAATAATAATAACACAAGTATACATATATATATATATTTAGTGTGATCACATGAAAATCCGGCTTTCGTAGTTGAAAACGAAGGACACGCAGACGCGCATTATTTTCCTCTCTGTTTCTAAAGTGTTCGTACGCACACCGCCATTTTTATTGTACAGCATTATAGTCAATTGTAATAATCCGGTAGTGTGTTAAGTTGGTTCATCACATTATCAAATACAATAATTATTGAATTAAAAAAAAATCAATAAATATTTTAATTGATTTATTATTAAATAAAGTATATTAATAATGAAGATGGTAGACAAGATTGAGATGAGTCTGGACGATATAATAAAGCAAAATAAAGGAGGAAGATCGCGTGGCGCGGCTAGACGAGGCAGAGGATCCACCGGTAATTTGCAACGACGAGGTCCTCGTGGATCACCCAGAGCTGGTGGTGGAGTTATGCGAGGACGTAACCGAGGTGGAATTTCACGAGCGGCTGCTTCTTACACACGAGTAAGTTTTTTTTTTTATTTTTCTGTTGCATTTTCTCAAGGCTTTTAACCTCTTGTCATGATCATGGCGTCGGGTGTTGATGCATAAGGAATTTTAATTTTGAGAAATGTGTGGATTAAAGTTGATGATATTTTGTGTTTTTGGGTGTTCATTTGAAGAATTGTGGATTAATTTTATTTTTTGTTAACAGGGCGATGTAAATAGTGCGTGGAAACATGATATGTTCGAGGGCGTCAAAAAAGTTGGACGAGGTTCAATCGGTAGCACAGGAACTACGAAACTTCTTGTGTCCAACCTTGATTTTGGAGTGTCCGATTCTGATATTCAGGTAATATGTTATTTTGTATTATACTGAAAATGGCCGACATCTGATTTTCTGCTTTTTTTCAAAATGATAGATTATAAAAAGAAAATTACACTTGTAGTTTGTTTAATTCTCTATGTGCATTTTTTTGCAATTTATTTATTGAAGAAAAAATCCGAAAATTTTTAATTGTCAACTTAAGGACCGATGGTACTGAAGTTAGCCGATGTCTAATTATTTTTGGAAGTTTTCCAAAACGATAAATTATAAAAAAAAATTGCACTTGTAGTTCTTTTAATTTTCTATATGTGCATATTTAAAATTTTTTTTTTTTTGTAATTTATTTGTTGTAAAAATAAAATCCGAAAATTGTTAATTATTCGTTAACTTCAAAATCATTACTTTAATCTCTTATTTATTTTTATTATCTACCCAAATATATTTATTTTGATTATTTTAATATCGTAATCTTATCTTTTACATTTAAATTTCGTGAACAAAATTTAAGCCTAAATAATTTTAAGTTAACAATTTAACTTGAAAATTTTTCTACCAATACTTGAACGCCATTCTTAAAAAAAACTTAATTTTGTAATGTCAGATGTTTTACTAAACTAATCGATGAAAACTAATAGAATTAATACAAGATGTATGTCGTGATTAAACTTTATTGATTTTTTGTGTACTTTAATTGAAGTAATTAAATGTCCATTATAATTAATGATTCTATTACTTTATGACGCCACCAAAAAATAATAAAAAGAATATTTTTATTTATATAATAAAGTGAAAGTCTAATGACAATTTTATTTTATTTTTTCAGGAATTATTCAGTGAATTCGGACCATTGAAATCTGCGTCAGTGCATTATGACAGGTCAGGACGTTCTTTGGGATCTGCTGACGTAATTTTTGAACGGAGAGCTGATGCGATCAAAGCTATGAAGCAATACAATGGTGTACCTCTTGATGGTAAATAACTTTACAATTAATAATTTTATAAATTTAATTTAAATTAATATCATAATTAATATTCAAAATTGAATGATTAGGTCGTGAAATGAACATTCAAGTCGCTACATCTGAATTGCCTGTTACAACATCAATTCGTGGATCATCAAGACTTGCTGCTAGCAATTTCCCCCAGAGATCAACGACGAATCGATTCCGAGGTGCACGTGGGGCTGGTGCGACAAGAGGTAAATTATATTTACATTAAATCCATTTGTAAACTGTGCCCCTCCCTTCATTTTTTAAAAAGAGTCAATGGTTTTAAATTGCAATGACCATATTACATTTTTGACAACTAATTAAAAAAAAAAGTTGAAGCAATGACCGAAGAAAAAAACAATTTCACAGACAGATTTAAAAAAAATATTATTTACAGTTGACATCAATTAGGAGCTTAATGAAATTTAGATAATAAATTTAAATAAAATTTTTGTCAATAGAAATTTGTAATGAAAAATTTTTTAGGCTGAAATTTATGACTGAAGTTAGCCATCGTCTAATTTTTTTTTTTTTTTTTTTCAAAACTATAAATTATAAAAAAAAAATATTTAAGAAAATTGTATTTATAGCTTTTTTGAGTTTCCACATGTGCAATTTATTTTTTCTTACAATTGATTTGTTGATAAAAAAAAAATTCAAAAATTGTCTTCCAACTTCAGGATCATAAATTTACTTACCAAATTTTTTTCAACTCTGCTGTAATTTTTTAAAAATTAATTAATCAAATTTTCTTCATTATCGTAATTTTATAAATTACTTATTGTCAATTATTGAATTACAGGTCGCGGTGGTGCGAGTGGAAGACGAGGTGCCGGTGGACGAGGAGGAGGTACTAGAACACCAGCGAAAACCCCAACTGCTGAAGAGTTGGACGCTGAATTGGAGGCTTACGTAAAAGAAGTCAAGTAGCCAGTTATTAATAAAAGTTGTCGTGATTAAAATAATAATAATAATTCATTTCTTTTTTAAATATATCGCGTATATTTCTGATTACTATAACACTTGAAAGTGTTGTTTGTCGATAACTCATAATTAATGAACACGATATAATTATTTAATAAATAAGCGGATAAAATTTAAATAATTATTAATAGAAATAAATTTTCGAAGTCTTACAAAGGACTTTAGCATATAAATTACGCCTAGCACTTTCATCATTATTCATTTTGAAAATGTTATTGTATCGTTTGTAATTAAAAAAGAAATGGTACAAAAATTAAAGGTAATTTAAATAAGATAATTACCTTCTGATTGATTAAATGATAACAAAGATAGAAAATAATGATTCTTTTTTTCTTCGTAATTACTTTTCTTTTTTTAATTAAACTAACAAATGTAAAAATTGATTGATACAATTTTGAAACATCATTTAGTTGTAGACTTTAAGACAAAAGATTATAATGATTTATAAAATACTTATGAATTTTGTATGTAATCTTCACGTGCGTGTGACGAATACTAATTGAAAAGTAAAAAAAAAAAATATAGATTGAATTTATCTCGAGCTTATTCATTATCCAAAGTACGAGCACATTTTTATTTTATAATGCTTTTTATTATAACTATTTAACAAAACTAAAATTGATTAATTTTTAAAGCAAAAATAATTAAATAAATTTTTTTTTAAATATAATTTTTTTATTTTAGTTTTAAATTATTTTAATAATTAAAAGTTTATCTGCGATCTCATGTCTTAATTAATAAATAGTTTATTAAGGCTGTGAGATTATTTAACATGAATCTCTTGTCTTAGTATACTTATGCGTTGATAGTTTGAATAAGTGACAAAAATAATGAGTAAAGTAATGTCACAGTGGGACAAATGCATTTTGATTAATGAATGCGTTAAAATATATTTAATTACAGAGAAAATAATACATAACTGAAACAACCTAAAGCCATAATGTGGTTGAAGACTGAATCCAAAACTATTTTCAGCCAGGAGATAATAAAATGGTTTCTGAATTTTAAAAATTGACTTCATTTATTCCAATATTTTTTCCTTCATTTTTATTAGTATATAAGAAAGTTTTTTAAGCTCTAATCTATGTGAAAAAAAATTTTCAAAAAAATTCGACATGTATAGAGTAGAAAGTTTACGGGGTGAATAGATTTTTGAAATGTTTCGCATAGAGATGCTGATAAGGTAGCAAAAAGTTGCAAGCCACCCCAACTACCTCTTAAGCAGTAAAATTACGTAAATTTTTTGTCTGAAAATGCCCTTAATATCTAATAATTTGTTTCTTTCAATAAAAAGTTAAAATTTATTTCATATAATTATAATTAAAATTTAAATAAATTAAAAAAAAATGAGTAATATTTATATTTATTACTAGTAAATGTTACATGATAATAATTTAAACAATTTTGATTTGTGTGAAAGCATTTTATTTGAGTAAAACTCATCTAATTACGACATTATTATTATTATTATTATTATTATTATTATTATTATTATTATTAATATAATTATTATTATTATTTTGTACATGTTTGTAAAAATATTTTCTACGTGAACATAATGAAGGGCTACGATTTAATTTATGCAATTTAAAATAAATCTGGTGAAAAAAATGATAATTTAATGTAATGATATTTTAAAATTACTTGAGAAGAAATTAATAAGCAAAATATTAGTTGATCGTAAAGTCTAAATACTTAATGATAATTATCAGTCATGAAAGAAAAAACAATTTTTTTTTAAATTTAAATGTTAAGGTTTTCTCTATAAAGTTATTGGGTATTAGACATTTGAAACCACACCGAAGAATTTTTTTTTGTTTTTTTTATAAAGGACAGGATCGATAAGGATTAGATTAAATATTAATAACTTATTTATAATCGCTTGAGCGTTCTCTTCTTATCTCTCAACATTTTCTTTTTCTCAGCGGTTATTTTTTTGTCACTTGCGTGTTTTTTAGGAAGAGGTCCGCCAATTTCAGAGGAGGTACAGCTCTCGAGACCAACTTTACTGCCTTTTCCACCTCCCTGTTAAATAATTATTTCAATTTTCATTGTAAATATATTATCATAAATATTATACACATATGCAATATGTTTACTAAACACCAAACGTTTCATTGGAATTGACTTCTTCAGAGCAAGACAATGAAATTAAATAAAAAATATAAAAACAAGACATGGTGGTAAAAATAAACAGTAGTTATTATTTTTTGAAATATAAATATTAATTTAAATTGTAGTTATTAGTCAGCTAAATAGAGCCCTGAAGAAGACGAAACGTTAATAATAATGTAAACATATTTCATATTAATAATTTTTTCCCGCTATTGATATATAATATTTAATACTGACAGTAGCAGACATAACTTTTTTTTTCTTTTAAATAAATAAATAAAATATTTATAAGGTAAAAGATCTCGTACTCGATCAGACAACTAGTACCTGATCACTCATGTATTTGTACAGTTATATTTAGTAAATATATGAGTGATAGGGTATCAGTTTCCTGATCGGATACTAGATCTTCTACTAGGTAAAAATTTTTGTGCAAATTTTCAATAATTTTTTCTTAATTATAATTAACGTGTTTATAAAAACACTAAAAATGTCGGATATCTGCGACTATCAGTACTATGTAATATTGACTATGATGAATATGAATAACGATATAGATTATTATAATTAATTTAATTTATTAATAACTTACTTGAGCATGAATTTCGGTCATCATTTTAGCTCTTTCGGAATAATCATCGTATTTCTCAAGAAGCATTTTCCCTGCCTCTTCATTCAAGGCAGATTCGGCATTAGGTACGATGAGTAGGCACTTGACAGTCTTTAAAAATAAACATTTTACATAATTAATATAAAATTATCATTACTGATTATTTGTATAATTATATCGATGATAATAGCGGGAAAGGATTATCAGATGCAATATTTTTTATTTTATTCTTCAAAACTCTTGATGAAGTCATGAGTTTAAGTATGGATTTAAAAAATTTTATGTTGCTAAATATAATTATAATTGATGATGAATTTACTTAACGATCACAAACATACTTGGAGTGATCGTGTACTAGTTCCTGGGTCGAGTACTGATTCTGTAATCGAGTACTAGGTCTTTTATTTAAGATTAAAAAAAAATTACTTGTAAGTTAAAAGACCTAGTACCTTATCAGGAAACTAGTATCCCACGGGGAAATAGTACTCAGTTAAAGAACTAGTACCTGATCACTGCATACATTTGTACATCTACACTTAGTAAATATACGTATAGAAATACATAGAGTAATCG
This sequence comes from Microplitis demolitor, assembly GCF_026212275.2. Lineage (NCBI taxonomy): Eukaryota > Metazoa > Arthropoda > Insecta > Hymenoptera > Braconidae > Microplitis > Microplitis demolitor. The sequence goes on along the minus strand of NC_068546.1, from coordinate 21,459,417 downwards.
GGTACTGGGTCTCTTACTTAACGAGATATTTAAAAAATAAATAATAACTCACTAATAATATATGTTTTATTCCAAGATCAGACTTCCAATCTTTCTTCAAGGTGTTGACACAAATTTCTCCATTTTTCGCAACATTTGGATGGAAGATTTTGGTAAGGAAGAAAGCTTTAGGAGGACCTTGAGGGAAGTCCTTGCCTAGAGCAAGTTTAACTCTGAAATGACCGTCCGCATAAGGAGTACCAGCTGAAAAAAAATTGTTCACATCAAACAATCAATTCCACTAATAATTACCAACTATTTTAATTCACAAAATGTCATTTGTTCAGTGATAAAATAAAAAACAATGAATAGCACGAGGTGAAAGGACACTCACCAGGTCCCTCGATGACAGCCTGAATGTCAGTGACATCTTCATCATTAATGATAACCCGAATGCCCTCAGGAGGATGGCTGACCAGTTCTGTCATTTCTTTGGCTACCCTCCGTATAATTTGTGGTGAAAAATTCTCGACATTCGATATCTGAAACAAAAACTCTGACAATAAATTTCTCCCGCGTTAAATTTTTGTCGCCCTCATGCTCGCGTATGCACAAGAGTTTACCCAGAGGTAAACAACCGAGCATCTCAATAAAAATATTATTATATTTATTATCCCAGGTATTAAAATTCAAATTCTTACCGAACTCATCCTTGGTGTTAAATGTTCACCCCCAGGTCTGTTAAATAAAATAAAAACCAACTGAATAATACGTTTATTACTAGTGTATGCAAGCGATTAAAATCTTTAACGTCACAACATCGGCATGGCATCGCCCGCAATAACCAACATTTTGAACAGCTGACCAATCACGATGCGTTTTGTAGTTAATCTCAAACCCAGGCACTTTTCACCCTCTACTTGCTACCTACTTCCTTTTTTTTTTCTTCTAATTTACCTCCAGTTTCCACCACCAGTTACACAGATGTAAATTTTATCACTGATGCTGATGACACATGACAATTTTTACCACCACAGGCTTCAAGACCCACTACTTTTTTTTTACTTAAATTTTCAACACATCATTTCTACCAACATCACAAAGACATCAGGTTCATTTCTACCAACATCATCAACGTCGACAGGACAACGATCACAATTACCACCACTATTACCAGTATTACTTGGATATTATCAAAGTCATTGTCATTGATTATCATCATTATCACTAACACGCAGTATTAAATTACTAATACACAATAAATATCAAAATAAAACTTACTTGTCTGACTACTGGGTGATAATCTACTTAGAGAATTGTAAGTTTATTATTTTATTTAATTGTTTAAGTCATGGTTTATTTATTGACGTTTATTGATAATTACTTTTTAGTATTATTGGAATTATTTTTACCAATAATTAAATCACTGGTTTTATTTTATTTTATTAGATATTGAACAGCGAATTTATGATGATTGAATTTATTGATTGAAGTCTTTGTAAGTAATTGAAGAATTGTATCAGTCACCGGTTTATTTATAATTGACACATAAATTTTGGGAATAAAAAATTCAAAATGCTGGACTCTGACAAGGTAATTTTTTATGTAATTTAAAAATAAAGTTGTGGCACTCAAGTTAGCGGAGGTTTAAATTTTGGTTTTTTTTTAGAAACGATATATTTGGAATCAAAAAGAGCATTTAAAAAAATTGCATTGTAGTTTTTTTAAATTTCTACATCTGCTTATTTTGATTTTGATTTTTTTGGGATTTATTTGAAAGGTGAATGTAGCAGACGTCAAAGAAATTTAAAATTATAAATAGAGTTAATAATTTTTAAAATGCACTGATTAATTTTTAAATATTTAAATTTAATTTTATTAATTATTTAATCTATTTAATAACTTGGAATTTCTCTGATGTCTGCTGTATTCACACTCAAATTTGTTGGAAAAAATTGGAACATTGTTAAGTGTCTGATAATTAAAGAATCATTCAAAAATTATTTATAGTTATGATTAATGTAATTAATTTTTAGGATAAGTGTATGAAGCAGCTTAAAAAAAAATGGAATGTTGGAGAGAAATTATTTTGCCATTAAATTCTATTCTTCTATGGGAAAAATCTTGGTATCCTGGTCTTATTTTTGGTGCTACATCATTAATATTTTTGTAAGCTGATTAATATTGTGGTTAATTATTAATACATTGAAAAAAAAATAACTTGTAAAAATAATATTTTCTCAAGTGTCAATGAAAATTTTTATTATTATTAATTTTATATACAAGGGGAAACGTCACCGGACTTTTTTCTCACTCAGAAAAATCTTCTACAGTTTTACTCGTGGAGTAAATTAGAATTTTAAAACAATTTTTCTCGGAGACGAATGAGAATTTTTGAAAATATGAAATTTTTAATCCGCTGTTAAAACGCTAAAGACTTTCTATTTTTTTCCAGTTTTTGTCTGTGAATTAAATTAAATTGAAAATCGGTTGACGTTGCCTCTTAAGTTAAAGAATAATTTTCTTGACAGAAGAAAACCGAAATTTATTCACAAAATTCCAAAAAAAAAAAAAATCTTAAAAACGGTTGACCCTACGGAAAAACCCCACTGTTTTTAATCTCAGGAAGCTCATTACTTTTAAATTTTTTAGCTCTGAGCTAATATTTCTGAAAGTTATTTATTCTCTAAGTGTACTTTGATTTTATTGATAATAATTTTATTTAAATTTTGATTTATAGTATGATTTGGATGATGGAACCCGCGTTCTTGACGATAGTATCAATGACTTTATTATTACTGGCTCTGGCTGACTACTTGGTGCCGATTGTTGCCTCGACTTTTATTTCTTCTAGTGCTTGGAATGGACAGAAAGAACGTAAATTAGATGAAATTTGTCAAAGTGTCAGCGAAATTTTATTACAAGCCCAAGCTATTTGGAAATTTATACTTAATGCTCGTAGCAATCGTCCGAATTTCGTAAGTTTATTTTTATTTTTAATCAACACCAAATATTTTCAGTTGAAAAAAATTCTATGCCCTTGTGGTTTTAAACTCAGGGCCTAAAGCCAGTGATCAGTGATCACTAATCAAGTAAACTGTAATATGAACACCCAGTTTTTTATATAAAAATAATTTGTTTATATTTATTTAGTACTATGGATCAATAACTTTATGCCTGAGTCTCTTGGCATGGATAGGAAATGTCGTAAATAATTTACTACTCATTTATTTAACACGTAAGTTGAAATTCAAATAAATAGAATAAAATAATATTTAAATTATTAATGTACTCTATTGATTTAAACAGTGATGGTAGTTTTACTATTGCCAGGACTTCGACACAAAGGACGAGCCCAGTCAACTTTTAAATCACTGTACAATCAACTGATGAATCGCAATATTAAGCAAGCGTAATTAATCACTATTAATTACAAACTTTATAAATTTTTTTTGCCTCAAACGCTTTTGAAAATATTATTTTATAATTAATAATTATTACGTAGACTTACGTAATGTTACTTAAGTACTTAAAGCTTTAGTCATTATAATAATAATAGTATATACTTAATCATGTATTTTTGGTTACATGTCTAAATATCAGTCATAATATCACACGCCAAAATATCATATGATAAATTATCGCTTCCGCAAATATCGCAATGTTTAAATATCATGAAAAAATATCACATTTATTAAAATAAAATATACTAGCCATTAAATATCTGTATGTACACGATTTTTTTACGCATGATATTCTGATTAAACGTTACATATTTTTTTATATGATATTTAGGCATTGATATTTTTTTGTGTGATATGAGTGATATTTAATCCTGACACCGTAATTTATATTCTATAAATATTCAGTCATTTAAAATTTATCGATTACTAAATTTTTTTGATCTTTTTATTGTCTAGCACTCATTCATTAAATATAATGTATCGATACTATTTTAAATATTAAAATATATATTTTAGACTATTTGACTTTGTAATCAAAATAAAAAAAGAAAAAAAAAATTTAATAATAATTAATGACGTAAGGCAATCAGGAATTACTTTAAGTCATAATCTATCAGACTGAAACATCCTTGCCCAGCAAGACAATTATCTCAATTATCTACTTATTAAAGTTTATATTTTTATCTTTTATTAATATCAGTTGATATTTTAAATATAATAATCAACTTGCATTAAATAAATATCGATATTTATTTATTAATTAATTATTAAACTGACGTTTTAAAAAGTATACCCTTTATACTTTAAGTATAATAATAATCAAGTATTTAATAACAAATGATTATTTGTAATAAATATATTTATTAATATGGTAATAAATTTAAATAACCCATTAATGTAATTAATCATTTCTATTATTCGACATGGTACCGATTGTTTTCCGATGATAAGACCCCAGATTATTTAATAAATATATGTCTTCACCGTCAGAGCTCACTTCGGAATCTATAATATATTCAATTTCCGTCTTTTTTGATATATCTTCATTATATAATTCCGTTTCTGATTTATCACTCACACTTGACAGTTCGTTTTCACTTAATTCCCACACTGGCTCTAATCGCCTTGATCTATTATCAATTATTAATTTTTAAATATTAAAAATGTCAATTACTAAACATTTACTGTAAGTAAAAAAAATATTTACGTTTTATGTTTTATTGGTTTCCGTTCAACTTTGATATCTTTAGGTTTATGACTCGATTCAAACTCAGCAGACTCGATAGTGCAGCGCTTACTTCTATCAAACTTTTTATTCTTTGAATTGCTGTAATCATGTTTCACAATTGGAGATAAAGAGCTTGATATTTTTTCTATACTCAGTTGCTCTTTTATTTCATTTAATTCTGATGCCAGTCGAATTATTTCCGAACTAAAAAAAAAAGTAACTTATTATTTATTTTAAATAATTAATTAATTAATTTTTTTGCTAAGAAATTTTTATACTCTCGTGCATGAATTATTTTTCTGTCGATATCTTGTTGTTCCTTGAGATTATTAATAGTGTCGACAAGTTTTTCAACGTCAGCACGAGTTGTAAACAGCGAATTTAAATAATCTTTGGTACTTTCTAAGTTATATAAATTTTCAGCAAACGTACGATAGACATTTTTTGATATTGTATTTGAATCTGATAAACTTTCTAGTTTTTTTACTCCAGGTAGATCATGATTCAATGAATGGGATGATTTTCGTAAAGGTTTTCTATAAGTCTAGTAAAAATTTAATTATTTTAATTGTAGTTATAATTAGCAATAGACCCAATATTCGATCAAGGTCTGATAGAGGAATCGTGACATCATATATTAGTATAATTTTTATACAAGTAAATGTAAAATGTATGATAATTACTTTATCAGTTTGTCCGTAAAGAAGCATCCTTTTGATATCATATTCACGTTTTTGATCTTCAATGTCACGCTTCAATATCAGTTCTTTCAGATCATCATTTTCTTTTTTCAATTTCTGAATAGCATTTGATGTTTTTTCGTAAATAATTCTTCTATTGTCAAAACTCTTAATTAAAAAACAAATTATTACAGTTAAATTACACTATAAATTAGGTATTTAATCAATACATCATAAACGAATACCTGTTCTCTATTTTTAATAAAAAAATAATCAATATACTTGTCTTTTTTTCTTATTTCATTTTCCAATCTACGAATTTTAACTTTAAGCAGATGATTTTCATCCAATGTTATCGTTAATTGTCGTTTTAAATTTATTATTTCGTTTTGTAAATCGACCTAAAAAAAATTATTGTCATATAAAATAACACTCATTACCCGCTCACTTTTAATTGACGTGAGCTTAAACCACTCAATATGAATTAAAGTTTAAAAAATTTTAATTTTATCAGGTAAATCAGGTAAAACGTATACTATAACAGTGTGATAAAAGTATCTTGTTATACATTTATAAATTAATCATGTCATTGCGTACTTTACTAATTAGTTTATTTAAATTTTTCAGGTGTTCAAAAGTAGCCAAAAATGGTGCCTCTATTCTCTAACAATAATTTGAAAATTCAACAAATTTAAACTAAAGATTAAATGTCTCCCGGGTAAAAAAAATTATATATAATTATATGCAATTCATATCTAATTATATACAAATATATATAATGGTTTCGTATACATAATTGTATGTAATTATACATAATTACATACAATTTTATATAATTATGTCATTAATATAAAATACAAAGTACTTCTAAAATACAAAATACAAAATACTTCTAAAAGGCAAAAATCTCTTTAATTTCTTTTTAAACCATAGAAACTGTTTGAAATTCAAATATGTGATTATGTATAATTATATGTAATTATATTGTGCAATTTTTCAGATATAATTATATATAATTTTTTTTTACCCGATTTGAATAAAAAAATGCCCGCTTCTGCGCAAATTTAAAATTATTCATTTAATTTAAATTTATGATAAATTATAAATTATTTTGATAGTCATATTCTTATATATTTATAATACATCATATTTTTATATTCATAATTAATAATAAAAATGTAAAATATTTAAAAATAAAAATAAAATTTACTTGATTTTGTCCAAATTTTACTCTGGGCATATTTAATATAATTTTTTAGTATAAAATTTATATTAAATTTAATAATCTTCATAATTTAATTTATAAATAATCTAAATACCAAAATATATTTATAAAATAAATCCATGTAAATGAAAAATAATTTTGTGTCCTCAAAACAATAAATTTTTACAAAAATATTTAGGGTTAGCTTTTGAATTTTAATTAAAAATTGACATTTCGCGCCCTGTATCTCTATATCTACTACCGATACGCATGAATTTCGAGGATTTCATCATCAACTTCGTGAGTTAACCTAAAAAAAAAATATTTGCCGGTTATTCATTTATTTTATAATTGATAAAAAAAAAAATAATATTAATAAATAAAATTGCTGCGAATGAAAAGTATTGTTGTTAAAAATTAATAAGTGTATAGATAATGTCTGAAAATGATAAAAATGAAGAGAAACCTTATACACCACCTCCAAGAAAAACAATTCCTGATGAGCATGGGGAACTTTGGGGACATGATCTCTATCCTGAGAGACGAAAGTTAAAAACTAGAAGTATAACAAATACATTATTGATGAAAGAGGGGAAGGAAGATATTGAGAGATATCATTGCGAAAAACTTGTATATAAATGTATAAAACAAAGTATGTGTAATTTATATTTATTTAGTTGCATGAAATTATTTTATCGTTTCCTGATAAAAAACTCCAAGTTAATCTAGTGATACTGAAATTAGCTGTCTAATAATTTTTGAATTTTTTAAAAAATGCACCTACAGTTTTTGAAATTTTCTACATGTGCATATTTTTAGTTTTTTTTTTTTTTTTTTTTTTTTTTTGTAATTTATTTGTTAAAAAAAAATCTTAAAATTATTAATTGTCTGCTGACCTCAAGACTATCAGTAATATTTTATTCTGATGATTTAAAATTATCATTTATAAAAAAAATAATGACCACATTTACTGAAATTTTATGAGTATGAATGTAGCAGACATCAGAAAATTTTTAAATTTTAAATTAATAAATTAATAAATTTAAATAATGAATCTTTAAAAAATGTGCGCGCGAATTTTTCAATTATCTAAATATGCATTTTTGAATTTTTATTCTACTCACATTCAAAAATAAAAAAATTTCCAATTGTCAGTTATATTCACACTCACAGGTCGCAATTTAATTATTTAAAATAATTATTATTATTTTTTTAGATCCACTTGTTAAATTAATGGTAGCAGCATTAAAAAGTTCTGGATGGTTGGTATTAATTTAAAAATAAATTATATATTATTTAAATGAACACTTAAATTCTAACCTATAATTATTTATTAATTACAGTCCAATTGATTTACGCAGACATTTATCGTGTGAAGATTGCGATCCTTCAGTAACTGGAGGCTACGATCCCGAATTAAATCAAGTTGTTATTTGTCAAAATAATGCACGAATTGAAGGAATTATCGGAAGTGTTTTAACACATGAGATGATTCACATGTTCGATTACTGTCGTAATAATTTAGATTTCAAAAACCTCGATCACTTGGCATGTACAGAAGTGCGTGCTGCTAATTTAACTTATTGTAGTTTTATGAGTTCATGGATTGATGGAGACGCAGCGCCCTGGGATATGAAGCAGAAACATCAAGAGTGTGTCAAAAGACGAGCGATGCTTTCAGTATTAGCTGCCAGAGGTGTTACCATTGAAGAAGCTACCGCTGCTGTTGAAAGGGTCTTCAACAAGTGCTACAATGATATGGAACCTATTGGTAGAAGAATAAAACGTGGAACTGATGACATGGACAAAGCTTTGTATGAAGCACCATTATTTGGATACGATTAATGATTTAAATGAATTTATTGTAGTGTACAAATGTTTCAAAGAAATAATAAAATTTATAATCATAAATAATTGTTAGCTTATATACATATTTATTTTTTTTTCATATTTTATTTAGTTTATACATGAAATTACTGATAGTCATCAAAGCAAAAATTTGAATAAATATTTATTTAGTTTTTTTAATTAAATTTTTTTAATATTGTAATATATAATTTATTAATTGATATTAATTAATTATAAACAAAATATACTAGTATTTAATAACTTCATAAATTATGTGCATATTTTATAATTTTATAATCATTTTAATTTAGCGCCAGTTTTTCAAACTGCTTTTATATTTAATCTTGGTTCAAATTATTGTTGCTAATATATATGTATATATTTATATATTATTAATGGATATATACTATATATATATACTAGTGATATTTATTTGAACCAAGTTTGAAAAACTTACCCTTAATCTTTGAAATTTATATTTTTCAAATTAATTTCTACTGAATTTCTAAATATTGCAATTAAAAACGAATCACTAATTACTAATTAATTCATTAATTAAAATTAATAAAAGTTATATTTAAAATTAATATATATTATTTTTATTTTATTATCACATTGATTTTTAAATTTAAAAAGTTATGATTTCAAAGAATTTAATTTTCCCGCTAATTTTTCAAATTCAAATATAAATTCAACACCAGCGCCCTCAACAAAAAACAAGTGACAAGCACAAAGACAAAGCACTCGCAAGTCGCACTTTATAAGTGATCCCCATAACGGCTTCATTTTGATAATTGAAGAAACCGTTAACAATTACAACGTAATTAATTCGTTCAAATAATTCATGTAATAATTAAATAAAATGATTGAAGAAATTCGTAAAAAATTGCTATTAACGAATCAATCAAAGAAGGTAGAGTATTTTTACACAATCCCGATCCAGTATCAGTTCTCTGATCGGGTGCTAGTTCTTGGGTCTTACTTTATTAATAATTTACAACTTTTTTGAATTTAACCAGGTTGCAGTAATTAATCAACTCATTAAAAAAATCAATTCACTTGATGGAGAAACCCGAGCCTTATCTATTGTAAATATAATATCAGCTGACATCGCTATCATCTTAACATATAATTTGGCTCAGAACAATGAAAATCTTCAACGGTAAGTAAAACTGAACGTTAATATCCATCCAAGGGGGGAAAGTAGGACATTTTAACCCGCGCATATAATCATCTACAGCAAACGCGGATTAGGCCACCCTACCTTCTGTGTTGTGTTTTCCCATCTTTTCATCAGATTTCCACTTAAAAGTTTAAATTTCCTCCATTATTTAAGAGAAAATCGGCATGATGCTGAAGTTTACCAAAGTATAATAGTTTTTGAATTTTAGTAAAAACGATAAATTGTAAAAAAAAATATTTGAAAAAATTGCACCTGTAGTTTTTTAATTTTTCTACAAGTGCATAGTTTTTTTATTTTTTAAATTAAACTATTGAAAAAAAAAAATTCGAAAATTGTTGATTGTCTGCCAACTTAAGAGCCATCGGCACGTAAATTAATTTATTTAATTAGATTTCTTATAATGGAAGAATGTCACTTTCTTTTCGCTAAACTGGACAGCATTTTGAACTTTCTTCGCCGTGATGAAAAATAATTTGGAAAAATTCTGTTTCTTATAAAAAAATAAAACTTTTTTGTTACTTGTGTAGATCTATATTAGTATGCTGGGAAATGTTATCAGAACATGAATATTTTTATAAAAACAATGTAGCGACTTCTGTTATTATGAAAATAATAGAAACTGGATCATTTCTCGCCAGAAATGCAATAACAGAGCAGCCTATTTTGAAAATAATGGCTCATACTCTTTCTTTGATATTTTATAGGTAATTTTAAACTGCAAATTTATTTATTTATTATTTTTTTTTTTTTTGCAAGTGAATTAAATTAAATATTCAGTTAATTTTTTATCAGGGCTCAGAAATTCAAATTTCCTTTGAGAATTATTGAGTACATCGATCAGTTATTTATATTTATCGACAGTTTAAATATTAAAGCTCTAGTTTCTGATGCTGCTAAGATTGTTAGCGTCGGGAATCTTTTTTTTACTATTCTCAGTGGTGTCGATTTTGCTACAATTAGTCTAGACAGATTACTGATGATCCAGACATTTTATAAAGATATTTTAAATGTGATTTCGAAAATTATTAAGTTAGAGAAAAATAACAAAGCCAAAGAATCATTCAACTTTCTTTTTAAAACTGCTGTCAATATTTGCTGCACAGGAATTAAGTCAGTATTTGAAATAAATTTATTATTTAAATATAAACTTATAATTGAATGCTATAAAATTAATTGTAATTAACATTTTTGTTATTAGTGTTACTAATGAAGATACAGGATCACTAAGTAGTGACTCGGAAGACTCGTGTGCAAGTAATTGTCATGAAAGATTGGAAATATTTAAAAGTATTTTAGATATTACGTGCAAAACGATGTTGCAAATTGTCATCCCTAATTTCAAAGTAATATTTTCAAATTTAATTATTAATTTAAAGAGATGAAGGGGTCAGAAGGGAGGGGGTACTCCCAAAATTTTATGAAAGTATTTCCTCAAGCCCCCCCCCCCGTCCCCTCATTAACAAAAACTAATTTTCTTCAACAGGAAATAGATGAATCCAGCGATGAATTTGAAGATTTTTTAAAACCTTTTGTTACATCTTTGACTGTATTGTATCAGGAAAAAAAAAATACAGACCGTGTTAAAAAATTTTCATTGGATTTGTCAATCCAAGGATACTTGAAATATTTTCTTGAGAAAATAAAAAATCAATCGTTGATTGATAGCAGAAATTCAATTTGTAAATGTCTTGCTTACATTTTGACGGATCTTGCAAACAATAATTTGTCAATGGATCAGTGGCAAGATGGCCCACGAGCATTCTGTAAATTTATTTTTAATGGACTCATATCTTACGCGGAATCTGGGAAATTGACAAGCGATTCAGCGTGCGCTGATGCTGTTCTTTTTTGCATTTACTTTCATTACCATGCGACTGCAGAGTAAAATTTTTTTTATTTTAATAATTTTTCATTTTTTTCTCTATTTTTATTACAAGACTGATTTTTTTCAGCTCACAAATGATTGAAGTCATCAGCCGGATACCATTGACACAAAAAATTTTAAAACTATCGGTTGAAAATTTACCACAAGTGCCTACAGTACAAATTATTTGGTTTCTTATTTCTGTTAGTATTTAAAATTTTATACTTTAATTTAAAATGAAATTGATTCAGTCAATTTATTTGAAAAAACAGTCAGGAAATAGATTTTTTCACTTTATTATAATATTTTTTTACAGTTAATATCTTTTTTTTAGGTATGGATGCTGGAAAGGAAGACGGGAGATTCAGATAAATGTTTACCGGATGCTTTAGCTCATCTTATTGAAATCCTCGAAAAAGTAGGAGTAGAAAAATGCTACATATGTTATCCGGCTTTGGTTGTCACTGTGCTTCAGAATTCAATATTTCCACGAGAAATTCAGCATCAAGTTGTTAAATTATGGCTGAAAACTGACGGTGACGTACATGCGTTAGTCGATGCAAGTCACAGGCACGTCGTCGTTGGTTCTCTCATCGTAAGATCTTTTTTTTATGTCTTATTCGACTTTTTTTTATTCAATATCAAATTGTTATTTCGATAAATAAAAACATTTCTATGGTAGTAAAATTTATTTAATATCTAAAAATTCGATTTGGTTGCTGTCAAATTAGATTTGTCAATTTGATATTGAATAAATATATAGAATTTGATTAAACCAAAAATTATTATTGAAAGCTAATGTTTATTTTTCAAAACTACAATTTTGTTTTTTATTTTTAAACTTAATCGACACCTATAAATTTTCCTTGAAATTTAAAACAAATTTTTGAATAAAAAATCAATCGAATAATCTATAAATATTTTTAAGCAATTTTATTTTTTTACAGAATGCTTTAAAAACTGGAACCAAAGATGTAGTAGAGCGAGCTTGCAAAGATTTAATTAAAATCGCAAAAGATAATAATCCCAACTATGATTTTATGCAAATTGTGTGGCAGGAAGTCCCTCATGTTTTAATTACTTATAAAAAAGAAAATGGTATTAAAATAATTTTTAAAAATCCTTATTTATATTTTTCTCTTATAAACTTTTCATTTTCAGAGCATAATCTCGAAGGATTTTTAAACCTGGCAAATAAATTATCGACTGATAAATTTCCTGTTGATCTTGCGATCCAATGCGTTGGAAGTTTCATCAAAATTTTTAGCAGCGATGCGGAAGTTAATTTAAACATTAAGAATTTGTTGATTACATTAACAAATAAAATGTTTTTGGTCGCTTCAGCTGCAAACGACAGCAGAGGTAACGTTTAATTATTTTTATTTTTTCAAATTTTTACTTCAAGTATTACTTTATATGTAAAATGTTTTAGTTGTTCCGTCTAATATTACGGATAGAGATATTTTGAATAAGATTCGTAACCAAGCATTCCAGAATCCGAATGATGATTTATCAGCAGCTTGTTTCAAATGTTTAGCCAATATCTTCGCTAATCTTATTCAGTTTTCTATGAAGGTAAATATTATTTGAATTAGTAACAAAAAATTAAATTTTTGAATTTAAATTGTTGGTATTCGGAATAATTGCAGTAAATTACGTCATTTTACGGTGAACGTACGCCCTCTTACGGCAAAACTACGGCGATTTTGCGGCAAACCTGCGGTCTTTTATCGTAAAATTGCAGCAAGCCTGTGATATTTTACCGTAAAGTGAAGTATCGCACAGTAATTTACGGTAAATTGCCACATTTTTACCGGAAATCGACGGAAATGATGGCAAATTTAAAATTGCGAGAATTTATCGTAATTCCGATTCGCCAGAACTCTGACTAAAAAATGGTCACAGCTACCCCTGGTTTAAAAATTTTTGTCATCTTTATTAATTAGCTATAGCATGAGTTTTTTAAAATTAAAACCAAATTTATTTTTCTATCCGAGTCAATTTTTTTTTTAAATTTAAAATAAAGTTGAAAGTGTCAGCAACTAAGACAGTGTCAATACCTGGGCCCTTTACCTTAAATAGAAATTTTTTTTAGCCACCACAGCCTTTATCAGTAACGTCGACCGAGCTTATAAATGCTCTATCGAAAGATACATTTGTCTCAATCGAGGTCATGATGTTTTTGAATATTATTTTTATGAGCCAAAAAAACTTCCGCGACTATGCGATTATTGATTTCTGCCAGGAAAATGTCGAAGAAGATTTATATGATATTTTCTACACAATGATACAAACTCACAACAATGTAATAAATCAATTATTCAATTACAATTTAATATTCAAATTTGTGCATTTAGTAATTAAAATTTTTTCGATAAATTTAACAGGCAGTTCCGGTTAAATGGAAATTTACTTTTAATTGTCTGACCAATTTTTTGATATTCATAAAATTAAATTATCCTACTGCGCTGTACAGTTGCTGTGATGACATCAACATTCATTTAACAGTCATCAGAACCATCGATAACAATTACGCGCAATCAGAATTTTTTAAATTTGTTAACTTATGGTTAGAGCACGGATTGCAATCCCACTCTTCGTTTGTCGACGGTACTTTTAAATTAAATCGTATGAAAATATATTCTCAAGATAATTTTGAGTTTGAAAGTACTTTTGAAAAAGCATTGAAGCAACTGAAGACGTTCATTGAAAAACTTGATACTTCTAACGATATCCCAGTGATTTTTCTTAAAATCCTTAAGCATAAAGTGAGTATTTGCAATTAATTAAATTTAATCTTCAATGGCCCCACTTCCGGTACGAATTATAGCGGTCATAAGAAATCTATAGGACTCCCGCGTCTTTTATGGGGTCAGTTAGTTCTTAAATAAGGCATTGGGATAACTCATCCAGCCGAGAGTCTTTTATTACTAAAAAAAATTTAATAAATCGATATTTTCATAATCGAACTCCATTAACTCGGAGTTATTTCTACGGAAGAGCAGAAATTTTTTGGAATTTCCTAGTTAACGGATTCTCTTTCTTCTTTAAAACGTAAACTATACGCATGCGCATTTACATCTACACCAAAAAAAAAATCGGGGTAAGTCCAGGCGGTGTAGGTGTTAAAATAACACCGTCGTCGGTGTAAATATTCTTTTACGGTGTTAAAAAAATTTCCCGGTGTTGCTTTGTGAATATGTTTACTTACTCGACTACTGCAAGACAATCTACGAGACAGGCTACTGCAGTTTAAAAATTCAAATCGGAGTAAAAGCGGATGGAAATAAAATCCAGATCACTCCGAAATTACTCCACTGAAAAAGAACTTCCTATTTACTTCGTATGCGGAGTAATTTTTTTTTCTAACTCCAGAACTCTGAGACAAGGAGTGAATTTAAATTTAAATCAAATCCGTAATTACTTTGAGTTCACTCCCGATTTTTTACACTGGAAAAATTTCTATAAAATACAGTATTAATTTTTATCATAAACTTTATAAGAGTTATAAAAAAATAATGACAAAAAAAAAACATTGGACAGAAATAGTTACAACTTTATCAACTTTTAATATTTTTAATTAAATCTCGTGGTAAACTATTGGAACAAAAATGCACTTTGACACAGCATCGATGCTGAAGTTTAATCCTCTAAACAGTATATTTATTTCAATAAATAAAGTGAAAAATTTTCCATTAGAAATTTAAAAGTTAAAAAAAAAAAAAAATGAGCGGTTGGTTTTTTTTAAATATTGAACTGTCAAAAAATTGAAAAAGTTTTTTTTTGTAGCGCTTACAATTTTTTTTACAACAAAAAGTATCAACTTTTGTTTAAAACTGAATACCCACGGATATTTTGAGTTAAAGATATATGACTTTATAGTTCGAAATTCCCTGGGGTTCAGACTCATGTGACCGCTAAGGATTGAAAATACAAAAAAAAATCAATTTTAAGTTAATAAATAAATTTTATTTTTCAGATTTCGCTATTCGTCTAAATCAACATCTGAGGTGTAAAAATGAGTGAGTAATTTATTGTTTTAATTATTTTATTTTTCAAAATTCATAATTACATTTAAATTGTTTTAATTTCAATGAATTTTTACTGATACCTAGTTACAGTAAATGCATTAGCTATGAAAAAGTGATTGTACAAACTTTATTAATGATAGTAATATCGCTTAATTATTATTATTATTATAAAAAAAATTATATTTTATTTGAAGAAGATTTGTAAAAAATTTAAGTTCATACGTCCTTAAACTCGCGTTGTTGAATATTATATTCGTTAATATTCTCGCGGATTATTGGATTATTCTTGAAACGGGATTAGTGCGTTTTATCTCGCGTATATTCTGGCTGTCTCGTTGACGCGTACATGCTGAGGATTTAATAGAAGAAGAGAAAGTACATATATTATATATATGTATGTAATAATAAATTTTAATAAATTGAGATAGAGACGTGTGGACGTGTGACAATGAGCCTGTAACTAGATGCTAGTTACTATAAAAGAGATATATATTTATATATACACAGAAAAAAAAATTTCTTGGCGCAAGAATTTTTTTCTCGTCTCAAAAAATTTTTTTTTCAATTCATAATACAAAAAATTTCTTAGGCAAGTAAAAGTTTTATGATACTGAAGTTAGCTGACGTCTCTAATAATCTTTGGATTTTTTTAAAAACGATAAATTATAAAAAAAAAAAATTTGAAAAAATTGCACCCATAGTTTACGTGATTTTCTACAAGTGCATATTTTTAGTTTTTTATTTTTGTAATTATTTGGTTTAATTACAAACTAAGGAAATTAGTAATTGTCTGTTAACTTCAAGATCATAAATTTTCTTGGTGAATAAAAATTTTTTGTGCCAAGAAATAATTATTTTCTATGTATGTCTTAAACTATTTATTTTTTCTGAGCGTTGTTACTATTCAATAATTAAATGTCAATAGACAAATTCAATAGTAATCTGCTCGATATTTGTTATCAAACTTTTATCGAAGATAAGTGAATAATTAATTACTTTGTGCGCATCGATAACAATAACAATAGTAGTATTTATTAATAACAATAGTAATAGTAATGAGTATAAGAAGAAAGTGCTGAGCTATATTAATTGGACCCTGATACTTCACTTAGTCTTCTTTACAGTAACAATCGACCCGACGTTCTCGTGGATCTTTGATTTTTAACGCGAGAATTTTTCTCGCTTCCCTCGGGCTATTTTTTTGGTCTCCCGTTTCGTTGCATAAAGCAGCCTTTAAATGAGTTCAATCTTACATCTATTTCGCCTTCTTCAAGCTTTAAAAATGAATTTTATATTAGGTTGTCATAAGTTTTAAACTATTTCATCTTAGATAGTTTAGTTTTTTTTAAAAGTTTGACAAATTTATTGGTGATAAAATACCTGATCAAAAAGATAAATTTCTCTGTAGCAAGAGGGTGACACACATTCTCGTATACATCGTGTTTTAGCGACGCTGCTTCGTGGTTGTGACAATGTCTTGCAAGCACCACTTTCTTCGCAAGCTTGTTCAAACTCACGGAACATCAGCTCCTAGACAACAATATAAACAAAGTAATAGAGTTTATCCTTATGAAGAGTACACATACATTGAATATAAATTATGCTAATTTTATCGTCGTTATCAAAACATGTGAAGACATGACTAAAATATATGTATCAAGTATTTTTTTTTATAAGAATAATTATGTAGTGCAAAAAATTTGCAAAGTGAACGTGGATTTGATCCCGTGAATACCAAACGGATGATTGCGTATTTATTTAATAGCCTTGGAGTCAAATTTACTCCGAAGAGGAGTTTATAATTTTTAAACTCCGGTTTGAAAACATAAACTCCCAAAGAAAGTTTATTTTAATATTAAAAGTCCGAAGCAGAGTGAGCGCGAATTAAATCCGGAGTTAAAACGGAGCGGATGACTGTATATATATTTAATGCCCTTGGAGTCAAATTTACTCCGAAGAGGAGTTGGTATTAATATTGAAACATCGGTTCTGCGTGAAATTAACTCCTAAGAACAGTTTATTTTTAAATTAAAACTCCGAATCGAATTTAATGAAGTTAAGTAAAATTCATAACTCCGAAATAATTCCGTTGGAAAAGACTCCTTATTTACTCCGTATTCGGAGTGATTTTTTTTGAAACTCCGGACATCCGAGTGACGAAGTGAATGCGGAGCGGATGACTGTATATTTATTTGCTCTCCTTCGAATAAGAGTTTATTTGAAAATTGAAACTCCGATTCATAGTGAAATTAACTTCTTAAAGAAGTTTATTTTGAAATTAAAACTCCGAATGACCAAGTAAATTCAAATTGAAATAAAATCAGTAATTACTCCGAATTCACTCCAGATTTTATACAGTGTATTAAAGTAAGCCGCTTAATAATTTTTGAACTTTTTTAGAAACGATAAATTATAAAAAAAAAATATTTTAAAAAAATTGCACCTATATCTTTTTTAATTTTCTACATGTGAATTTTTTTTTTTTTTTTTTTTTCTTTCAAATAATAATTTACTAATTAAATGCTGTCTGATAAATTAAATTAAACGTTCATTTTATAAAATTAAAATTAATTTATCTTTAATTAAGAATAAAAATAGTTTTATTACATGAATTTTAATGGTTTGCGGAGGTACTAAAATTTAAACACTCGCGCCAAGAATCCAACATGGCGAATTCGATAGCTGATTTAATTAGTAAATAATAATAAAAACGATAAAAGTTTTTAATTAAATTATGAAACTTACATTTTTGCTTGTCTCCTTGTAAGGATATTCAGGAAACGTGAATGTCTTTGTTGTGCAACCGGGATTCCCATTAAATGTCAGTAAAAGAAGGAAAAGATTGAGCGCGTGTGCCATCCACGTCGCCATTTTGGACTAACAGGGGATCAATATTGCACCCTCTGTACTGCCGACAATTCGCAACTTTATCATAACAATTATTTTTCCCCAATAATTTTTAGCCAAAAAAAAAAAAACAAAAAAACAAAAAAAAAATTAATTGTCATTTGAAAAACTTGTCCAGATATTTGATAATAAAAATATCAAATTTAAATTATTTACCCGCTAAATTTTCCCGCGTAACAAATAATTAGTAATAATAATTATTATCGAGTATTGATAATTGATTACAGTAATTAGCTTTAATTAATGTTATATAATTCCATGAGATGTTGACTGAATAATTGTTATTATTATGATAATAATTTGTGCGTGTAAATAATGATAAAATCTTATGGATTTTGATTCGACAACAGTCGCTGTTGTTGTTGCTGTTGTTGTTGGCACTGGTGTTGTTATTCTACAATCGCAAGCTTATATTTCGGTAATGCAAGTAGCACTAGAGTGGGTGAATATATACCCGCATTAGTTGAGTATCCATTTGACTAACACACGCAACTGGGCATAGAAATGTGAATTAGTAGCGTGCGTAGCCACAATTCGCGCACAGCCGAGTTCCGGAGCTGTGAAAATTACAGCAACGCATCATAAACAGAGAACAGAGGGCTTGATGAAAAGAGAGAGGGAGAAAGAGAGAATAGGGTGAAATGCTCGGACGACAAATCGATACACGTCACCACCCTCCCAACATATATTCCGTAGCCAAGATATTTACATAAAAGCAACTGATGCGAATACTACAGGACATTTATCGCTGCCAGTTTTGATTCAAGAGAATTTACGCCATACTCACCAATCGTCAGAGGCATCACTCATCATAAACACACCTGAATCCCTGTTATACTATTCTCGTAACATAAATACATACGTATATTTCCATGAATACGTAAATCTTCAATTTACTGATAATGTTTTCTCCTCCCTTATTTTATCACCGCGGTTTAAAATAATAACCAAATATTATTTCATCAGTAATAGCGTTTATATATATTTTTTAATGGAATGTTGATAAATATAAAATATCATGGGAAGGGCCGGTAGAAATGGATGGCTAAGGAAATCATTTTTGTGGATTCAAATAAAAATTTTTTTTTTTTTAAATTGTTGAAAGAAAATGTTGGCATAGGATTCCTCTAACATTTCTCTAGGATTCCTCTAGGATATCTCTAGAATTTCTCTAGGATTTTCAGAGAAGTCTTCTATAATAATTCGAACACATAAAAGTAAAGGAAAAAAATTTTTCTAAGATTTCTCTAGAATTTGTCTAGAATTTGTCTAGGATTTGTCTAGGATTTCTCTAGGATTCAGAGAAGTCTTCTATAATAACTCGAACACATAAAAGTAAAGGAAAAAAATTTTTCTAAGATTTCTCTAGAATTTGTCTAGGATTTGTCTAGAATTTGTCTAGGATTTCTCTAGGATTTGTCTAGGATTTCTCTAGGATTTGTCTAGGATTTCTCTAGGATTTGTCTAGGATTTCTCTAGGATGTCTCTAGGATTCAGAGAAGTCTTCTATAATAACTCGAACACATAAAAGTAAAGGAAAACTTTCTCTAGAGAAAACTTAGAAAAAATTTGTTTCTCTTCGGACCGGAGGTTCGATATTATAATAAACGGAGAAAATTTAACTCCGAGGAAATTAAATAAATAAACAATAATCTGCTCCATAGTTACTCCAGATTAAATCCACGTTCACTCCACATTTTTTTTACCGTCTGTCGTTTTATTTTTCATTTACTAAAAAAATTCATAATCCAATAATTAACTTTCATTTTATGGTTATTTGAAGATTAATAACCTTCCCACTGATAATAATAAATAATAATAAAACTTCATAGATATTTCATTAGATTTATTGATAATACAAAATTATAAGCCGTGTCAGTCACGCAATAGACCATAAATAAATAACTAACAAGATCATCAATTATTATTTCTCTGCTAAAATTACCATTCATTATTTATTTTTTAATCAATTAATGGTGTATTTGATTCTTCTAATTTTTTCAAGCTTGACTTTATAATTTATTCTAAATAAATATCAATAATAATTATTGTTTTGTGTGACGATAATTATGACAACGCCTCGGGGATGTGTTTTAGTTCAATAAATAATTATTAACCGTAATTGCGATATTAAATTGCATTTGTAAATATTATTACTGTTGTTAACCTTCTGGGTATCATGGGAAAACGGCTAAATGAACTGTCTATTGACGTCGAATGGATACGCTGAGGTCAGAGGACATAATATTGCTCGTGGCTATGTACGTAATATTTTTTGTAATACCGAAGGAGTGAGTTTTGTGGGGCTTTTCACATTTAATTGCTATCCAATTTGCCTGGAAAATGGAGGAAAAAATAAAAAAGTAGATAACAATAATAAACTGGAGAGATAACGAATCATTATTTTTGTGTTTTTGTTTTTGTATAAAAACAGAGGAAGATTGAAGCGGATCAAGTTCATATATTATGAGCAACTCCATTGAATTTATTTTTTATTTCCCCAGAACAAAGGGAAACAAATATATATAGATATATATATGTAGATATGTATATGTAGAGGAACGATATGTGTATAGAGGGTGGAACTTATGCGGGTATGAGCATGCGACATAGAAAGAACGAGAGAATGGAAAGCCACTTTTAAAATTTAACGAGATCCTTAAACCTCATTCATTCACGATCGTCAAAAGGCTTCAGGGTGGATGAGAAAGAAAGATTGTGGGTATAGATGGACGAAAAGGGTGGGAAAATAAATATGAGATAAGAGAAATACATACAGAAAAATATAAAATCTCATATTTGATTTTGTATAGAGAAAAAAGATTTCTTGGTGCAAGATAGACATTTTATTAATTACTACTAATACACTAAAAAATTTTTGG
Organism: Microplitis demolitor; assembly: GCF_026212275.2. Taxonomy (NCBI): domain Eukaryota; kingdom Metazoa; phylum Arthropoda; class Insecta; order Hymenoptera; family Braconidae; genus Microplitis; species Microplitis demolitor. The sequence continues at coordinate 21,438,147 of NC_068546.1, read as the reverse complement.
GGTTAACGAGGTTTAAATCTGAAGGGTATGTGAGGGGTGACTATTTATGTTGACGTTTTTATTTCAGTCAATTTTTAACTTAATACTTTTAAGCAGGTGATTCTGTGCAATTTTCAGATAGCAATAGTAAGAAAAAATATTTGAGTGACATAGACAAAAATATATACAAGATGTATATACTAGATATGGAATTTATTTGTAGATAAAAAAACAATTTTTAAATTACTTATTTTTTGCAGAAATTGAGGATTTTCTAAAATAAAGAGACAATTTGTTAGTTAGAACGTCAATTTATTCAATTCTCTCGGAGTAAAGTTCGCTTTCAAAGAGAAGTTTTTTTAAATATTGAAATTCTGTTTCAGAGTGAAATTCAATCCTAAAAGGAGATTATTTTGATATCAAAACTATGAATCGGAGTATAGGCGGATTTTAAAAAAATTAAAGTCACTGCTGAATAAACAAACTCCTCATTTACTCCGTATGTGGAATTTTTTTTTTAAACTCTGGAATTCTGAGTGACGGAGTGAATTCGGGTTGAAAATTCACTTTGAATATACTTCTATTTTTTTAGGGTAAGGGTGGAGTAAAATTTAATTGTTTAATTAAAAAAAAATAATGGTATTATTTGTAAGATAAATATATTAATTGGCAATAATAGTAATAATAATAATAATTAATGATTACACAATTTAATTAAATGTGATGTGATCTAAAATGTTTTGTTGGCTGATGATCATTGAGTAAACTTGTAGTTGCGTACATGTGAATGAAGTAAACATCCCGTGGTCCAATTATCAGATGAAAATTATTGGAAAATGGTTGTGAGTTTATATCTATAATTCTGTGTGTGTGAAACCAATTCTAACGAAGCCAATAGCAGGTACAGTTTGTAAACTAATTAGACAAGTTTTGCTTGAGCTTCGGTATAGTACTAAAGTAGGAGCGTTGAATTGCGATATAGAAATGCCCTTGCATATCCGCAATTAAATCTACTGTGTCCACGAGTGCTCTTTGATCAACACCACCGAGTCTCGTTTAACAATTAATTAACTACCCAATTAATATAAACTCTCTTCCATATCTTATTTTTTTTTTCATTACTGATAAGGTCGTAAAAGAAAAAAAAATGTCATCTGACAGCCAGAATAGAGAGTAAATTTTTCTAAAAACGTTTTAAAAATTTTGAGTTCCCGTAGTAGTAATAAAATTATCACTCATTAGAACCATATTTAGTATATATAATAGACGAAAAGTTTGATTTTGATCTAAAGGTGACCGGAACTAGACCAAAAACGATTGAAAACAAGTCGTAAAATTTTAATTTGATTTAAAATAGACTAAACTTTTCAGCTCAGTTAATATTCTTCACTGTTCAAATTTTCAAAGCTATCAAACTATTGGAAGAAATACTTAAAACGTATAGTTTAAGGACAAAAATTAAAGCTTATTAAACCAACTTTAAGAAACTCTTTACAGAAATTTTCTATAAGTGTTATTTTTAAAGTTATATAAGCTTTAATAGTGAAAAAATGATTTTTTTGAAAAATCGGGAAAATTTCAGACACCATAACTTCTAAAGTAATCAATCAATTTAGCCCATCTTTGATCTTGATCAAGATAATTGCCTATAGAATAAGTCTAGAAAATTTCATTAGGATCCCATTAGAATTGTAGGCGGTATCATGGCGACTGTGGTTATATATATAAATTTTTTAACGAGTGGTATTTTTTGAATCTACTACACGGAGTGTTTCTAACAGAAATTGAATTAATTGTCTTAAAAAAAGAAAAAATATAAATATAGACATTTGTTGAAAGGATGACAGACGACCGAATGATTCTACTTGACATCCATACGACTAGATACGCGATCAAGGGTGGACGGTTGATCGCGCAAACAAGATTGACCAATAATAGGTCTCGTTTACAAGCCGACAAACGTGTATATATCCGATGCATGGTCATTGTGTCCTCTGGACAAGAGTATGAGAGAGATATCAAGTGAGAGTAAGAGTAAGGGAGAGAAAGAGGAACAGAGTAAGAGTGAGAGGGAGAATATACGGGAGGGGAAAGGTCGCGTGTGCAGAGTGTAAATTTGCACGATCGATCGATATACAGTTTGCATTGCCATTCTACATTCGGCGCGAGAGCATGGCCATTCGGATTCAAATTCAAATTCACATTCACTAATACTATACTCGCGACTATACGTCTACTGTAGTCTCTTCAATTCGCTTTGGTACGCATGGAATCCCTTAATTACGAAGATTGCCAAGGCACACTTGTACACTGGCTGGACTCTACCGATTATTCTCGAAATTCAATATAAATCTCGCGACACCTCCACGACATCCTCGATACTAATTAGTTTTTGGTTCTATCCAACTGTCCTATTTGTTAACACTCAGCAAAAAGCTTTAACAGATTACCCTATTTGTCTAATACTTGAGATTCTCTTCGAAAATTTATCGCTGATGATTTCCAGTAAATAATTAATACCATAGTATGCATTTTTCAAGTATAGTTGAATTTAAATCAAGATCTTAGGCTGTATTATCCATCAGTTTTTTTCGATAACTCTGTACGATACACTGTAAAAAAACCGGTGTAATGGTTGATTTCTTCATGAGAGATAAACTAGAGTTTGTTATTCGGCAGGTAAACTTATTTCGGGTTTAAAATTTCAATTGTCCAAGATACCGATGGGTCAACTAGTATAGGGTTTCTTTAGACCAAAACTTGTATGTACTGTCACAAATTTTGAGTCCGCGGTGCTGAGAACAAAATTATTTTCCTTCATTTTTGTGGGCTAGGGTTCTTCTAGAAGACTTGCCTGATACTCTCGAGAGCTTCAGCATTCAATGGACGTCTTAATTTTGGTCAGGATCGCCGTCTAAGAAAATATATAGAAATCTGGGCTCAATTTCCTGAGTTCGAAAATGGCGGGAAGTTAAAAAAAAATATTTAACCTATTTGAGTCCACGAAAACTTGGGATTTCTTCAAGTACCTCATTTTGCCCCTTCCCTCCTCTCCTGAATAAATTTTACCAAATGTTAAGTCCTTTATTTAACTATAATTTTATTTCGAATGTTCACGAGAGCGCAAGATTCTCAATGCTCACAAAAAGGCTAATTGCGAGCTTACAATAATTACCCAACTCATCAAGAATCTTTAGCTTGTGTAATTCATGTTTGATACCCAATTTTCCAGATCACACTTGTATGTAATGTAATTGAGTAGGAAAATCCTCTAATTAGGAACGCCTGGTGTTTGCCGAAGGTTTGAGCTAAAGCTAAAGCTATTGGGGTTGAATCCAATGGCATGTTTTGTGATGAGGTAGCAAATTATTCGTGTTGGCTATGGCTCAAAGAGTACAGCTAAGCTCAATCTTGTACAGGATGGTTTACCGAAAAGCCCACGGCTCTTACCACCATCATAGACTCTTGATCAAAAGCACCTTATAAATGAAAACTCTCCTCTAGATTCCTTTAGCTCGTGGCTCTTAGTCACGTTCATCCTTTTTTTAAACCATTATTCCTTCCTATTTATTATCTCGCTTTGTTCTTCTTTGCTTGTTTTCTTTTTTTTTTTTTATGCTATTACTTTTACTATGCTTTGGAGTACAAAATAATTTTAGTACTGAGTATGTTGTGATTTTAGTATTCGTCTGCAGTGATCTGCTATGAAGTAAATAATTAGAGTACTACACTCGAGGTTTTAAATAGAATAAAATAGACATACAGATACGTGAAATGAGAGTGAATAAGAATTGGAAGATAATGATAGGATTCATGAATAATAAAAAAAAAAAACGTAAATTTATACTTATTTGAATATCGTGATATGAATATAAAGTTAGTGAGTTTTATTTATTTACTTTATCAATACGAGAGATCTAATTGAATTTTAAATCACTGGATTGTATGGAATTGTGTTTGAAATTGTTTATATTTATTTCGATTGGCTGTTGATTTTTTTTTATACATTTCTGACATAAATTATTTTGTTTTAAAATTTAGTTTGTCAATTTTTATTGATATTTATTAATTATTAGTACTTGCGGGAAATTAGTACACTTTTCACATGGAGTAGGTGAAGTATAAAACACTGAGTGGATGAGGGGGAATCCGTAGATCCAACTAGGTTTGTTTTTGGGGAAAATTGAGCTGTAGACTGGAATGTAACGAATTTTTGGAGTAATAAATTAAAAAAGGAATATTTTAAAAAATTACACTTATAGTTTTTTTAATTTTCTATGTGTGCATATATATATATTTTTTTTTTTAAATGAATTATTGAAAAAAAAAAAAAAAAAAAAACCGACAATTGTTAATATTTTGCTAACTTCAGGGTTATAATTTTATAGTACTGAAGTTATCCAAGGTCTAATAATTTTTGGATTTTTTTATAAACGACGAGTTAAAAAAAAATTAGTCTATCGGTTGACCCTGCGGGCCAGCTCTAAGATTTCCGGTTGTTCTCTATTTCTTTATGCCAGAGCTATTTCGGAAGCCCTCGTCTGAAGCTTCCATGAAAATACATACTCAATACATAAACATTACATACTCGGGGCTCGGTGTTGGGAAAAAAATGATTTTCCTTCATTAATGAAATTTAAAAATAAAAATGTTGAATAATTAAAATACAGATTACATTAAACAAATGAGTAAACAATAACATCAAAGCTTAAACTTCTTGGGTCAACGTACACATAAGTTAAGCTTTCCCTAATTGTACTTGTTGCGATTCCCCTCTGACCTGAGCGTAGCCAGTCTGGCATTTGGCCAAACCATTGACAAACGACATTTGGTATCGCTTTAAACTCACGTCCGTTATTAATTTAGGACAAGAAATATTTATTTGGTAAAGATTAAAATAACTGATGGAATGGAAGGATTATATATTATATACTGTGCAAACAAGGTCTACTCAAAGATTTTGTTTGATTAGGTGAAAATATTTCCCGACTCATGTCCTGACTTAAATCCTTTCATAAAGTACACGGAGATAAAAGAGATGAGAAAAAGAAAGTTTAATATAGCAGAGATGAAAATCTCATGACAATAATATTACCAGTGAGGAAAAAACCCAACACTCGTCGAGTTTAATCTCAGCTGTATCACGTCTCTATGTGATTTACTAATTACGCTGTTTCTTGCACTTCCCTTCAACGCTTATTATAAACATTTGTCTTATTTTCTCTCTTACGTTATATTATTATCTCTTAATGAATCCACTTTATATTTATTTTTATTTCATATGTATGAGTAATTGATTTATATTTCGAAATAATTATATATAAATACATGTTTTTTATAAGATTAATAAGCCAGTAAATTGTTACATAATGCAAGACATTAAATCTGTCTATACACTGAGCGAAAAAAAATAATTGTGACAGCCCTGAAAAAAATCGGGAGTGAATCTTGGTGAGAACAGATTTTATTTCATTCCGGATTCGTTCCATCGGAGTTCTGGAATTTAAAAAAAATCACTCCGCATACGGAGTAAATAGAGAATTTTTTTATGGACAGAGTGATTTTGGAGTAACGCAAATTTCATTTCAATTCGCATTCACATCAGAGTTTTAACACTTAAATAAATTTGTGTTATTTTTAATTCATAAAATGTTTTAATAACTCATTCAATAATAATTTCATATAATATATAGTGTAAAGGTTAAATTATCCAACAGTTTTTGTGAGAGTATTTTATATTCCCATGAATCATTATATTTAGATCCTCATGAATTTTTTCCGAATCCTTATAAATTGTCACGTGGATTTTTATGATACTGATGTTCAAATGATTTATCAGACAATACATGCGTGAAGTTTAGTGTTCCGCATAGAATAACATTTTTTAGAACAACAGTCATAATCTTCGACACACTATACATAAAAGATATTAATTAATCAATTAAAACTATTAAATAGAACTTTTTTTTCGTGATATTAATAATTGACTTTATATTACATACATAATGTCCATTCAAAACACAGAAATTTGAATTTTGATTCGGTTTGCTAGTCACGGAAGAAGATGGAGAGTACATTGTCCATGACTTATTAATTGGAAGATACATGCATAATTTAATTCCAGTAAACCCTATTGGAGCACAAATCTTTTCACAACATTGGCTCAAATCATCACACTGAAAAAAATAATTTCTTAGTGAATGATGGGCCGTGGTACTTTGTTTTTTTATTGTGCACATACATTATAACTGTTTGGCGTACAATAATCCAGAGTACTGTTTAATATAATTATTGTAGAATCAAATGAATTTTTTACTGAAGTGTCAACAGTCACCGTCGAGTTAACACAAGCTTTAATAGAATGATATCCTATGGATACGCATAGCTCGGAACAACATTCGTTGTTAGCAAAACACTGTAAAAAAACAAATTGTACACTGTAATAGTACATTAAGGGTGGGTAATACTTAACCGAATTTAACTTTTCTAATTAGATTTTGAATAATTACGCGACTCGAATGTTAAAAATCTTCTGAAAATATTTGTTTTTTCGGAAAATATAAAAATTGCTACAAATTTTTTTTTTAATGATATTAAAAGTTCATCCCATTCTTTTCATTCCGGAGGATTTCATTAAATGAAAAATCATCCACTCCGCAAATGTTTCGCAGTGTAATTTATCTCAATAAATAACTAAATTATTTAATTTTTTTATTACATACAAAGTATCCAGTTGATAGACATTTAGTTTCCGACTTCTTTGGTGTTGATGTTACAGAATAAGGTGTGTTTCCTACTTTTGGTTTATTAGGATCAGATATACTCATACAAAGTTGATTCGCCAATCCTACAACTACACAGTACTTTGAGCAACATTGACTTCGTTGTGTACACTGGAAAAAAGTATCGAATTTTTAGGTGGTAGTTAAATATTTCATACAATTATTTGATACTATTGCGTTATGGAGGAAAAAAATTGGTTAGTTTTTATTTTGTTGTTGTACTGAAAAAATCGGGTGTGAATCCGGAGTGAATACGAATCTTATTTCAATCAAATCAAATAAATATCCCGGTTCAAGAAACTGACCCTAAATTGATATAATTATTGCTACTATATTTTTTCTGTTCTTGTATACGTACGTGATTCCCATCGGTAATACACATATCGGTTTCTTTTTGACTGTCTTTTGTTTCCATTGAAATAGGTGGCTTGTTTACTATTGATAAAGTAGGCACGCATCTTCTAATAGGTAAGGGGTACACTCTGGAGTGACATAATTTTGAACAGCAGGCATTGCTTTTTGTACACTAAAACATAAAAAAAAATTAGAAACGCTGTCGATTGTGATTAATAGTTATATCGATTGATACACTGATAGAAGGATTTGTTTAGGAGTAATAAATTGATTTATTAAATTTTTCTCAACTGACTTTTTTGGATTTAACAAATATTTAGTAATTATCAACAATATTTATTATAATGAAATAAGTAACTTCTTTATTATTAAGAAATATTTTTAATGCTAACAAAGTCTTATTAACATAAAAGAAATATTTGTTAGTACCAAACAAGGCTTGTTAATATTTAATAAATATTTCTTAGACGAATTTGTCGGTAGAGGGCTACACACGAGCCTGTAGTGGTGTACAAGTATTAAAAAAGCTATATGTGTGTGTCGTTGCGACGTCATATTGTTTACTCCGTTCTAGCTTGCATTGTTGGTTAAACGTAACCTACAACTGAAGCTCTCATATACTTAAATAATATTTATATCAGAAGTGTTTTGTAAATTGTCATCCATATTATAAATATGAAAATATGGAAGCCTTGTTAATTTTATTCAGTTCAATTTTAATCAAATATAAAACCATTAAAAACACATGTACTATCAAACGGATTTTATGTTATTTCTCAGCGTAGTTTAATATAAGAAATTTTAATTTGTTTATTCTAGTTATAGTGTTAATTACTATGAAATTGTATTTTGAAATTAAAAGAACAGAAAATTTTATACGATGGTTGTTTTAGTTATTTTTGTTTATAAATATAAATATTAATGAATGTGTGTAGCTGCATGCAAAAACATATATAGATACATATTCTTGAACTGTGTGATTTTATGAATTAAATTTTAATAAATAAGTTAATAGATAATTTCTTAAATATAAAAAAAAAATTTGTTCAAATAATAAAAAATATATTAAATATAAAATATTCATTTATTAATTATTAAAAAGTGATTTATTAAATACTAATAAATCATTTTTTAAATGGAAAGAAATCGTTTATTAAATATTAACAAATCGTTTATTAGATGCTAAGAAATATTTATTAAATACAAAAAAATGATGTTTAAGAAATGATTTGTTAAATATTAATAAATATTTCTTAACTAAAGCTCCGTTAAGAAATAATTTGTTAAATATTAACAAATCTTTTTTAATACTAAGAAATCCTTCTATCAGTGTAAGGGTCATTATATCTATTATCTATTTTCTATTTTACATACGCTTGAGCCATTTTCTAAGCATTCCATTGTTTTTGGCTCGCATTTCGCTAGAGCCAATAAAAAGATGATATTCATAAACAACATTACTTTTTTAAAAATATTTTTTATCATAAGACTTTACACTTTACGTAGCAAACACTTGAATGCTATAACGCAGTAGCAAGAATAAAAATCAAGTAACTGCCTGACAATAGTTATATTTAGATAGACATTAAAAGTTACTTTTACTTTTTATTTCTAATAAAATTTTTTAATTTCCTGTACATAAATAAATACGGTGTTAATTTAATTATTTGGTAACATCTATTTTTATTTTTTTAATTAGATAATAGTAGTTTATCTATCGAGTGTGATCGTGTTTAAGACGCGAGTGTGAAGATTGGTGCCCGAGCCGAAGGTGAGACGTCACTATTAGAATGATTAGGTATCTTTTTTACCAGCTGTATCTTATTTAATATTTTTAGCTGCCGACTATAGGCGCTAAATGCCGTTGATTTCAAGTGTCTGTCACAAAAATTAGTTTATAAAAGTTTTACAATTAATTATAATAATTTTTCATTTGTGATCATGCACTGGAAAATCTTCAATGAACTTTCATGGATTTCTAGATTGACACCTAAATGGATTTTCATGGTGTTTTCAGCCAAATTCTCATTGGAATCAGTCGAAATCACACTGTAAAAAAACTGGTGTAAGTAACGTTATCCTGGTGTTTAAGTTATCGGTGTTAGATTTAACACTAAAACGGTAACAAACAACACCGGTAGCGATGTTAAATTTATCCCAGTAAAATGGTGTCAAAAAATAACAGTTTTATTTTTCAAGCATCAAAAGTCGAATTGTATCTCAAATACAATAAAAAAGTTTAATTGTCTCATAAATGAATGATACGTTTTTCGTTAATTTGAAATTTCAAATTGCCGCCATTTTTAAACTAATTAAACGATTTCGCTCATCTTTGAACTTAACCGAGTTTATGTATGTATGAGTAAAAGTATATTTATATTTATGTAAAAATATGTATATACATACATTTATAAACTTTTGAAGCAATGGTATTTTGAGAACTCACTTGACGAATTGTAATAGATTTTCTTTGAAAATTTCACCATGAGGAAAAATGAAATAAAATGATTGCTATGTAATCAACTAAAAAAAAAAAATCAGAATGTGCAAAGAATGTTTTTGAGACGAAAAAACTCAAAGTCATAAATTTCATGTCATCTATGAATTCTTTAAGCGAAATCAAGACGTTTGAAAACTTGCCTAGGGAAATTCTATTCGCATTTAGTTTTTTCTTAACAAATAAATAAATAAAAATGATTTACTTTCATTCATTTATTATTTATTAACACTAACTTTTTAAACAACGAGCGAATGATCAGCAAATGAGTGCCGTTAAAAATTTTCTCTTTACTTTCTGGAGTCATTTTATTGTCAGACTATTAACCGGCAGTAAACCGTTTGCGTATTTTCCACTGGCAACTCCCTTTCTTCCTTTATTTCTTCTCATCCCTAATTCCCTTTCTCTTTCTCTTTCTCTCATTCCTCTTGGTACAACTCGTAAACGGATGACCGAATAAATTTACCTCTTTCCCTCTCCAGGCACTAGTTCACATGCAATTTAATTCTAGAATTCCAACCGGCAAAATTTCGCTTTTCAATTATACACACATCTCACACCTAAAACACTCCTCATGCGTTTATGGTGACTGGCATACACATACAAACCAGACAAATGTACTTTAATTATGAAGTGGTTTAAAAAAAAAATTGTTGGACGTAACAAAAAAAATAAAACAAAGGTATATTTACCGCGTAAACTTTTGAAATTAAATGGATAATGACAGGTACTGTGTATCTGAGTTTGGAGAGTCATGAATCAGTGAATGGTGTAATCATCACTCTCAAGAGCTTTTAGGTGGACATGGAATAAACTTTTTGATATTTATATGCATATATATTCATACATAGTTAACTCAACACTCAAACTCATGGAGTTTATAAAGAGTTGGTTTTGATTGTATTGTTTGTTCTGGTATACGCATTCTGCCGCTTATAGTTTCCAGTAAACTAGACACTGAGTACTTACACGTAAAACAGAAGCTTGTACTGTTGAAACAGTAGAAAATAGTACATATGTATGTATAGAATTGAATTCGCGTATACAAAACCACTTGTACTTGTCATACGTCTCTTTCTAGCGCAAAACTTTTCCAAAAGTACTTCTTGTTGTCTAAAGTCGATACATATCTAGTTTTCTTCCTTTCTTTTTATTTTTTTTTTGTTAACTTAATTGCCAAGTTTTGGTGGTTGCAAGTTGAAAATAAAAGTACGATTTTGAGTGTTTTAAAACGATGCCTTCTTCCCTGTATTTAAATTTTGTATAAATTATATATCTTAAATTTTTAATTGAAAAAAAAATTTTGGCAGAAGAATTTTCAGTCCAAAGAAAATGATTGTTTTCATTTCATAAATATAAAAATATATATAAGGATGATAGTAATTTAAATTTCATCTAATTTTATTTGTAGGTCTTGTTTATTCTTTAGGGTGTAAGTAGTATTTTGTCTGGTGATAAAAGTCGTGTGAGAATGAGAATAAATGGTTGAAAATGGACTGCATGAGTAAAAAAATTTACCATTGGTAATACGACAGTTGTATTGACATTCAGGATGGACGTAAAGAAGAAAAAGTCGTTGGATAGGAAGTTAAGAATTATGGTGGGTCTTGAAGATGAGGTTGTCGTGGGACATGGATGTTAAAGTCACTCTCGGGCGACGAGTGAGTACGCGACTGAAATGTCTAATACTGATCTATAAAGCCTTGTCGATATATACTTTCTTCAGTTACTAACTTCATCTTAACATATTTCCGGCTGGTTGAATTATGGATAAAAATAATATATTTCGATGGGGATTATATTCCTAGTTGTTATTGATTTTATTTTCTTTTCTTCTACAATTAATTTTCTCTTTTTAAAAGAATATCAAATATCCCAATGACAGGGTTTTTAAAATATAAAAATTATTTATGCTTAGTGTAGAGCTGAGTAATAATAATCCTCATTAACATAGTAAATTAATTAAGAACAATGATAATTAAATATTAAAGCCGATATAATTTATTCATAGAATATAAAAAAAATAAAATATTTTTCAACTTGCTGCTGCCCGTGTTTTAATTGGATCGGATTTTATTTAACTTACTTGCTTGAGTATTTCATTTAATAATTGAAAATAAGATGAAAATGTTATAATTTTTGAATATTAATTAAAATACTGAATTTAGATGAAATACAGTTGACTTGATGGCGATAATTATTCACATAATTATTCGAAGAACTAGTGAATTCCTAGTCCTCCTTCGTCAGACGTAACACTCAGCATCTTTGTTAAGTAGTTTCGGTACTAATCAATTAGTCATTCTTGACGAGAGTAAACTCCCGGTAACGATACTCGAACGAACTTGAGACGCTAAACTACACGATTAGACAGATGGAATCTCGTTGATGAAAAATCTTAAACAAAAAAAATTTTTAAGAAATCAATAATAAATAAAAAAGATTAAAGATTTTTTGAAATCCCAGAAAATTTATATATTTAAACACATTGTAAAAAATTTTGGGTTTACGGTGTAGTGCGAATGATTTGGTGTGAAAATTTTCAACACTTCCGCTGTGAACGTTATACAACGCACGGTGTTAAATTTTACACCACGTAGATTAGAACGTTCGTACCCTCAATGGTGTAAATGCACTGTAAATTTTTTTAAGACTTGGTGTAGTGTAAATGACAGTGTCAAAATTTTGGTGATAAAATTATGGTAACATGCAATGGTGTAAAAAAGTATATTACACCGTGTTAAATTATACGGATGGATATTTTACACTGAGAATTTTTTACACCATTATTACCCAGTACATTGTGGTGTAAAGTTCTCGGGGCCATTTTCGATACAGAATAAAATGCTCCTGAAATTAAAAGACCATTAACAATTTTCGAATCTTTTTTTCCAATCAATCAATTAAAAAAAAAATTCTAAAAATACGCACATGTAGAAAATTTAAAGAACTATAAGTGCAATTTTTAAAAATAATTTTTATTAGTATTTTTTATAGTTTTGAAAAAATTCAAAAAATTATTAGACTCAGCTACCTACAGTATTCTAGAATAAAAGGATTTTTTGGTGCTAAAAATTTACACTCGGCTCCACGAAATTTTTTTTTGCCCAAATAAATTTTTTTACATTATAAATTTTTTCAGGCGAGAAAAAAACTCTTGCACCAAGAAATCCTTTTTTTCTGTGCACTTAAATTTTTTTTACGTTGGTTTAGCTCCCATATTAGGTTAGAAATACCTGAATCACCTGGAACAGTATATACAGAAAATGTTGGAGAAGCTTTTGCACTAGGTGCAGTGAGGTAGAAAGCCCTATCCTCTCTTTGGTATAATTGGGTCGCTCGGTCAAACCACAAGCGAAATTGCGGACGCGAGAAATCCTATGAAATAAAGTGCCGGTGTCTTAATAATTAAATAACACTCGAGAGAGCCTTTAATAATAAATCAAGTTCAAACAATTACATTTAAAATTTTTAAAAATAAAAAATTGTTTTATCATTCATATTTATTAGAAACAAAAATAACTAACCTACAAAAGTTACAAAATCATAAGTTTTTATTTAAATTAAAATAAATAAAATTTTTAATTTGTCAGCAATAAGAATTTTATTAATTTACGAAAAATATAAAATAAAATAAAACGTGACCTGGACTCTGACTAAATAAAACGTACGGGGAATAAACTCCGGGGATAAAGGATTCACGACGAGCGTGCGAGCGAGATCGTCTGATAAATAGATAAAGACACTAAATTGTACAGTAAATGTTGAATAAGGAAGAGAACACGCGCGGGGAAAATTTAACCGGCGCGAAAGTAGTTGCGCAAAGTGACACGCGCGCGGTTACTCTTTAAAGCCGGAGTCCGCTGTGCGCATCAAGTTCACTTCAGTGTTCAGTCAGTTCACGTTTATCAGCTGAACGCGCTCGTTGTATTTACGTTTTTAAAACCCGGGAACCGCGTGAAATAAATAATTATTGTTTTAAAAACGCGTTACTAAAAAAAGTTCAGTGAGTCGTGGAAGGTTTGAACGAGCGACAAAATATATATTGTCTTAATTTAATTTTTAAATAATATAAAAGTATATTTAATGTATAGTGACTATAAAAAAATATTTAATAAATTCTAAATAAAGTAAATAAGAACGTAATGAATAAAAAATGAAAATAATTTTTTAAATTATCGTGTACTAGTGATTAAATTTGATCTGTATTACGTGTCTGTGAATTAATCCCAAGTGTTTTAATTACTCGCTGTTGTTTATTTTCTTGAGGATATTTTTTTTTTAATAGTAAAATACGTGTAATAATAATTAAGTGGCATTTTAATTTAGCAGATATTTATCTACGAGAATTGATATTTTTTTTAGGTGAGTCAGTGAATATATACTTTAATTTATTATTATTGTGATCCTGAATTTGACAGACTATCACGATTGTAGCAGACAAATTCAAAATTGTAAATGAATAGAGTAAATAATTGCAAAAACAATATTTATAAAAAATGCACTTATTAATTTCAAAATTTTTTTTATGCGCATTTTTTTAAAATTCAATTTTTTTAATTATTTACTTTGTTTATTAATAATTTTAAATTTGTCTGTCTGCTACATTGACACTCATATTTAACAGACAGTTTACAGTTTTTTGATTTTTTTTTCAATAGATAAATGACAAAAAAAAAATCTAAAAATATGCACATGTAGGAAATTTAAAAATCTACAAGTGCAATTTTTTCAAATATTTTTTATTTTGTAATTTATTTAAAAAAAAAATCTAAAAATTATTTGACGTCTAACTTCAATATCATGTTTAATATCAGTGATATTTTATTTTGATAAAATAAAAAAAAAATACTTCAAAAAATTGCACATATAGTTTTTTTAATTTTCTACATGTGCATATTTTTTTTTGTTTTTTAAATTGAATTGGAAGAAAAATTTGGAAATTTTTAACTGCCTGCTAACTTTAGTCATTCAATTGTCCCCAAGTTAATGGTAATAAAAATATAATTTTTTCAATGAAAATTAAAATTATTATTGGGTTATACATCATCAGTCTGTTGATTTGACGAAGGGTAAACACGAGATGAAAACGGTAGGAAAAGAATATAAGAGCAAGAGAGGGAGAGAGAGAGAGAGAGTACTTTGCAACGTCTTCTCGGCACGACACGAAAGAAGTTGACCAACTCGTTGATGAAAGCATGTTAGACCGGATTTCTTGAAGACCGATCAAACGGTATCAGAATCCTCTTATATTCAACAGACCGATATCGTTGCGTGCTATATTTGGTCCTTTATTTTTGAGTCCTCTTTTCTTCTGTAAATAAAATAAGCCGACTAATACAGCTTTTAAAATGTTCAATTACAATTTTTATATAAAAATCCCAAAGATCGTCTTTTGAGTTTGAATCATTTTTTAAAATTATATTTTATAAAACGATCCTGAAGTTAGCAGACAATTGAAAATTTTTCGACATCAATTACAGAAAAAAAAAAAAACTAAAAAATGCACGTGTAGAAAATTAAAAAATCTAGAAGTGTCATTTTTAAAAATATTTTTTTTTTCTAATTTGACGTTTTGATAAAAATTCAAAAATTATTTGACAGTAACTTCAGAATTTTTGGTATAAAGTATGAGTATGAATGTAGCAGACATGAGACAATTTATAAATTTTGAGTAAATAAATAAATTAATTAGAATATAAAAATTGTAAAAAATGCACGTATTGATTTTTCAATTATGCAAATATGCATTTTTGAATTTTTATTCTACTAACATTTTAATTATTTATTCAAAAATTTAAAAAATTGATCTCAGTTACATTCGCACTAATAAAATTATTATGAGTGTCAATGTAGCAGACGTGAGACAAATTTAAAATTGTAAATAAACAGAGTTGATAGTTTTAAAAATAATATTTTTAAAAAATGCACTTATTCATTTTTTAATTTTTTAAACGTGCATTTTTTTTAAATATTATTTTTTAAATTATTTACTCTGTTTATTTAAAATTTAAAATTTGTCCGATGTCTGCTACATTCACACTCATAAATTATTAGATATCGCCGAATTTCAGTATCATTCAAAATTTTTTTTTAGTTTTTCAGTATCCAAATTAATGTCGTATTTGTAAATAATGCATCTATGGAGGCTTTTAAAATAATGTCTTTTTTCATTTGTTTTTTACTAGAACTTTTTACTTTTAACTTTTATAGTATTCGTGTTGTTGCATTAGCCCAAAAAAAAAAAGAAAAAAACTGTTAGACAAATGGTACGCGTAGTTTGTGGCTTCTGAAGTCTTCCGGACGATCCATTTCCGCGGGTAGAAACGCACTTACTTTAGATATTTACTTCTTTTTCTCTTCAGTCTTTACTTAGCTTATATTTTTTACGTTACTTCTTTCCTCGTGTTTTACAGGTGTCATCAGAAGGAATAAATGTTAGACCGAAAATAAAAATGAATTATTTTTTTTTTTTATGATTTATCTTTCACTTACTATTTACTTACTTTACATTAAAACCTCATAAAACTTTCTTTTATTGGTACTACCGTTTTTTTTTTTTTTTTTTTTTTTTTATTTTTTTTTATTTTTAATTAAATGTGTTGTTAATCATTTTTAATTAGATAAAAAAAAACTATTTGTTTTAATTTATTCATAAAAGTAATGTCAGGTTTTTCTGTAAAAATAAATCTGTTTGTTAAAACTTTTGACAGTAAAGATTTTCAAATAAGTGATAAAAAAATTCTATGTAAAATCTGCATATAAATTTACATTTTATTTGAATATTACTTCAAAAGAAAAATTATTATTTTTGAGCAAAAAAAAAAAAAGCGCGATCGGTACGATTTGAAAAAAATCATCCGTAAAAGATGTGCAGGTTTTGAAATTTTAAAAGTTTCAAATTACCGTAATTAGAAAGTTGAATGAGAACGTATAGATGTAAGCAAAATTTGGTCACGATATCTTTGGAATTAGTTAATTAATTAACTTAACAAACTCTTGCGGTGATAATCGAGAGCTCATTAAATCTAAAGCCAATTAATTTTCAAGATTAGTTTAATTTATTGAGTAACTTTGGAGATAAGGAAAAATGAAGTTTAAAAAAAATTAATTGAAATCTAGTTGATAGATTGATCTAAGATCTGAAAATTGATCAGCTTTAGGTACAAGGAAAATATTGTTGTTTGAAATGCTATGGTGTCATGGTAAAGCTGGATCATGTTGGCCACCTTACGGAAATGAAAGTAAACACGTGCGAAAATTACTATGACTACAGTAAAATTTACAATCGTTACAGTAAATCTTGATGCAATTATTGAAATTTTTCCATGCATTTATTTGAATTTCCGTCAGGTGGCCAACGTGGTCTGGCATTTTTGTTTTTGCCATTTGTCTAACGATGTCTTCCGAATGACTTAATTAATTTGATTGAATCTTCCGGTAACCGGGGATCATTATTTGAATCTCATTTTATTTTTAAATTAATCGAAATTATAGATTACTAATTATTCAGAAAATTAAAATTTCAAAAATATTAAATTTTCTTTTTAACATTTTAGTTTATAAATATCTGTATGTTTTTCTTTAAAATCTTTCGGTTGCTGTAAAAAATATTCGAATTGATCAGTTAAAAAAAATGTAGACGTTCGCGTAAAAAAAAAATTCAAAAAACTTATCGTAAATCTTCCTTGAGAATAAAAAAAAAATTGAAAGTTAATATTTAATATTCTGAAGTTGTTGGTAATATTTAATAACCGTTTCTATAACGGAACTAGTTTCAGATTTGCATGATTCATTTTTTCGATACAAATTTTTTTATTTAATGCATTAATATATGCAAGAGAATATATTATTTGTGAGACGTAACTTAATAAATTTGCGTAACTATACATGAGCTTACAAGTTTTTTGCTTGCCCATCATGTTATTTAAATGTTTACATTATAATATAAAAAAAATAGAACTGAAAAAACGAAGGATACAAATAAACGATAATTTTATGGTTTACTTCACAGCATGCAAGTCGGTTAAAATACTTAATATTAAAGATCATTTAAATAAAATGCTAGAATACATAAGTGTGTATTTAAAAAAATGTATCAGTGTTTTTTTACAGTTTTTCAAATTTATCAGCTAATTATATCTGAAAACAAAGTTACAAATATATCAAACATAAATTTTAGTTTTAATTTATCAATGTTATTTTTTTTTTTTTTTTAAAAAAGCGGAGAACGATTTTACCTCTATGCTCTGAAATTTATCACTCTAGATATTTTTCAGTTTTTTATGCTCAAAAAAATTTATTTTTTAATTACAGTATTCAAAAAACTAATTGTTCAATTATGATACTAATGAATTTACTTTTTCGATGGTTATCATAGCAATCTAAAGAGTTTTTCAATTTATAAGATCTAGTTTTTGGATCTATTATTTTTGATATATTTCGCAATTGCGAGATATTTGAACTTGTTTTTAAAACTCAGTTTTTTTATATTTTATAAATGCGCTAATTATAAAAGTTCAAAGAGGAATTCAAGAGTTTATAGAGATATTTCCTGGATGAAAAAAAACTCGATAGATTCTCATGGCTGTATATATATATTTGTACATAGCATTTTTTATACACAACTCATTTACTCTTACAAAATCTCTGAGAATTTACAAGAATCTTTTGAACTCAATAAGGCTCTTAATTACCCGGTATGGAAGGAAAGTTATTGGTTTAGGTTCGATTTTTGATGGCAACCAAATTGCCATACGTACCTGAAGATCGTAACGTTTTTCGCGCCTAGGAAGCTATTTTGACTATTTTCGGATGAATTTTAGATCTTTGTGTGTAAACTAATTTTTTTTACACAGGTCATTTCAGTGCAGGCACTAATTAACTGTTTGCATATAATTTAAGCGGCCCATTTTACCCCATAATGTCTATTAAGCTTTTCGCACAATCCTCAGGAAAATCATTACTTTTTTTTTTTTTTTAAACAAAGTAATTGAATTCGAAAATTGTTGGAAAATTTATCTGAATCAGAATATAATATCAGAATAAAGTTGACAAGTTAACTTTGAAGTACGTTCATTAAAGTAATTAACAAATACAGTTTAATTAAAAGCAAGTGTTATAAATTAAATAAATTTTTTTTTTATAAGTATTAAATTTTTGTTGATACCAAAAAAATCAACATATATTTTTTTCTTATCTAAAATACTATTCTATCTAAATATGAAAGTGTATAAAAAAAAGTTTAAGTCTTTGTTCTCGTTGAAAGTCTCGGTTCTAAGATATCTCGGATACCTTTTTCTTGTATCTTTTTCTACATCTGAATTTCTCTCACTCGTTCTTGGTCTTGATGCTGTGGTACATCCTTTGGGTTTTAACTCTATACTACTCTAGTGAGTAGAGACTATGGCATCTCTAAGCTCAGAAGCTTGCAAAGTTCTACAGAAAGTCTGACAGGAGTATTCACGCTCTCGCTTTAATTTTATACTTTCTCTCTTCCTTTCATCTACACCATGGTACACTACCACTACTGTTACTTATACTACTAGCTTCACTCTTGCTGACTTGACTCTTGAGACTGGCATTTCCGGTGGAAATGCCGTCGGACTTCCGAGGAGTTCCGGAACTTGCGGGCACCCGTCATATCATACGATACCTTTTAGAAATCTCTACATCTTCTGCCCATTCATTTTTATAAATTTATATATTATCATTATAAAGACAAATAATTTTATTATTTTCATTCAAATTATTCCTCTATTTTATAATTCCTCTGTTCATTTTTAGAAAATTTCGAATAACCGTTTTTACTTTTAAATATTATGTACATGATATTTATACAGCACTATTAATCTATTTCAACAATTTTTCCTTTTTTCACGGTATTGTTTCATTTTCCGTTTGTTTTTATTTTAACGTACGGTTTTTTTCCTCCTTGACTGAGTCTCGTGTTACTGAGTTTTATTTTTAAAAAATGAAAAATGTCATGACGTGGAAAATTAAATCGATGAAGCCGAAGAGGCGTAGAAATCAGGAGGATCGGTAAAGTGAATAAATAAATAAATAAAAAAATAAAAAGTAAATAAACTAGAAAAAGACATGATGGAACACAAGATGTGTATTGTATCGAAGAGTTATCGAGATAAGAAATGGCTGTATTTGACTTTGATAAACGGAAGTTCAAGGGTCAAATATTTCATAAAGTATACCGGAAAATACTAAATCAAAATACGTTATTTAAATTCTCTTACATACTTTTACATTCAAAATTTTATTTTTTTACTATTCTGTTGCGGTTTTTTTTTTGAATTTCTAACATTGAATTTATTCAATAAAAATTATACAATAAAATTTTTTATAGAAAATTTTTACAAATATTTTTTTATGTACTTTTTTCTGCATTACATATGGGCATAAAATATCCACAATTGTATTCCACAGTCGATAAAAAAAAAAAACAAAAAAAAAAAAAACAAAAAAAAAAAAAAAAAAAAAAATGAAAATAAAAATAATAATAACTAAAAAGTTGAATAAAGGATAAATGTAAAAAGTCCGAATCGATTTAGGACAGTGGACACGAATAAAGAATTGAATAAAAAAAAAGTATATCTCAATTTCCTGTAGCATTTATCCCGAGGGTATAAAACTTGAGAGCGTGAGTTTTTCCACCTTCTATTCCTGAAACATTTTCAAGAGTATTGACGATTCTTTCAAGCAAAAAAAGATAAAGACAAGGAACAAATAAAAGAATACGGCTAACACGTGATGAGAAGACAAAAAGAAAAGTTGCTGAAATTCCATGAGTACACGCGCGCGCGATAAAACTTGTAAGTGCCGCGAGAAGCGTCGAAGCAATTCGCTGGATTAATCGAAACAGTAAAGAGTGAGGAAGATAGTAACTGATCACAAGAGAGATAGTGACAGACATGACGTAAAAAAAAGAGAGAGAAAGAGATAAGTTTGAAAATTTAACATAAGTGAGAGAAAAAGTTGCAAGTACTGATATGAGTGGAAACAAGATATGAAAAATAGTTTAGACGCGTTCGTATTACTGACGATAGCTGGGCATGAACCACAAAGTCGCGTATCAGAACTGGACGGGTCTTCTGATTAGACGAATATAATTAATCCCTTGAAGATTACGCTTTCATGCTGTGCCAGTGAATAGCCAAGTAGTTGTACTATGTATATATTATATATATATAATATATAACATAATACAGTGTAGTGCAGGTTCACGAGAATTACTTAAGATCGATAATTTGCTTCGGTTCACTCCGCTATAGTTTCGAATTCAGACTGCTGTTGTTACTGAAATTAATGTTTAATGTTATGGTATATATTGTATATCAAGAATATATTTATGTTTAGTATAAATATAAATACTACGATAAATAGATGTGATAGTACGATGATTTCATCCGCATTCCTGTCATGGCTTTTATTCAACAAACTTTCAAGGCCTAGTGTAATTTTGTGTATACATATATTTGTATACGATAACTAGATATATGTGGTCTTGTCTGCTTATTCGTGTACCTATATTTGAGAATATTATACATGTTTTATCGTAGACATATCGCGCCCACTATCCACCGGCTTACGAGCGTTAACACGCAAACTAACTTTTTACTTGATCTTCTAAACTCTGTAATGTATAAAATTATTTTGTTAGAATTTTATTTTGTATAATTGCCTAATTGCTGGTTATCTATTTAAGTTTAGCTGTCTGATTAGGGAGTAAAGAAAATTTTTTTATCTGCACACGGAGAAATTATTCTTATGGGGGCTTATATGCGTATTATGACCATAGTAATTTGTGCATGTGTTTATTTCAATTTCCGATAGGTGGCCAACATGGTCTGGGATTTCTATGACACCATAGCATTTCAGAGGAAAATAATTTTTCCGTGTAAGGTCATGTGAATCTAAATTTGACAATTAACTTTCATTTTACGAATTTTTAAACAGCGTCGCTGATTCTAAAAAGACATTTTTCTACACACTTTTAACTTTAGAGAGCTTCCTAAAACCAAAAGGGCATTTTTTTTTATTGTCAATCGTTTTGAAGAACAATTTTAAAGCCAAAAGTTCGAAAGCTCTTTGGTTTAAAAAATTTTTTAAAATTTTCATCTTTAAAAGAAGTTTTCGAAACGATTGGTAATAAAAAAAAACAGACCCTTTTGGCTTTAGAAAGCTCTCTAGGTCAAAAGAACGTATAAAAATGTTCTTTTGTTCATCAGTAACGCGATATATTTACTGCAATTACTTAATAATTAATCTTTCCTCTATTTATTTTATCTTAACAGCTTTCACGTAAACTCAAATGAAGTTTGTTTTAGTAGAGTTGAAGTTTAAATTGTAACTAAAGACAAGCGAAAATTGAAATCTCTCGGGATTGTTAGATATTAGCATGCTAGATGCACGTTTGTAAAGAAGGTTTTGGTTACTTGTTCGGTGTCGTTGGTTCATCAAAGCAACTTAGAATCGTAATCGCGAATAGTACGCGCGTATATACATTTACATCTATGTACATATATATGTACAATACCTATGCTACGTCAATGGAATATAAATAAAGTAACAGGGCGAGAAAGGGAGAGAAAGTAAAATAGAGGAATATTGCAAATTGATACTTCGGTTTTCTCTCTTATACTCTTTCATATATATATCGAATGCTTTAAATCGACCTGGTACTTACTGAAGCACTCCCTCTGCTGTCATTATCCTTATTGCTTTCTAGTAAAGTCGTTAAAAAGACATACATATATATCTATATCTATATATATATCTGAGTTCATACTAATTTATTTACTATTTTTTTTTTATATTTCTCACTTTGTCCATTATCGTGTTGTTTAATTTATCGTTTCAGTACGATCACGCAATAGTTTGTCTCCATGGTGTCTTTTTATTAAATAAAACAGGTCATATTGTCGCGTTATATTTTAAATGTATATGTGTATATTTGAGCACTGATTATGAGTAATGATAGTAATAAATAGCTTGTATATTAATCAGTGTAAATGAATATGTTTAAGTATGATGAAAAAAATTTTAACTGATAAGTATTGAATTAGATTATTTTTTATTTTATTTTTTTTTTTGGTTTCTCTTATCGTCGGGAATTTAACGAGTTTGTTGGCGATGAGCTCAATATCCTAATGGTCTGCCCGCGAGGTTACGTCGAGGCTTACGGTGTTATTAACTCGGGTTCGTTATATTGGCCGATGATGGATCGAGTCGTTGCTCACCGAGACGAGAATGATTCATCGATGCTTCGCAACTTGCGTGTAGAGATAAATATCGTCGAAAAACGATCTACAGAGGCAAGGATCACACTTATATTCGCTGAATTACAATATACATTATATTATTTTGTTATCTTTTATCTAACCTTCTGTTTTTGTTTTTATTCCAATTACATTCGACGAATTATCTGGTTGGCGGGTTCTTTATTTTATTCATTATCTACTGAATTAATGTATCATAGAATACAACAATAATTATAAGTTTTTGATAAGAGCTTGAAATAATAGACTATTTGAATGAAAAAATATTCAAATGAAATGATAAAAGTGGATAAAAATAAACTTACTAAATTGCAGGCTAGATGTTTTACACAGTTAGAAATTTTGTGTATTTGTGTTGAAAAATTATTTGGTTAAATTTTTTGTGCAGATTTTCAACACCGAAATTTGTAATTCAACACAAACTGTTTGTGTTATTTTACTTTAACTGATTTTTTATGTTGAATGATTAGAAAATCTGTAATGTAACACATTTATTGTGTTATTCGAAAATTAACACAAAATTTGTGGTGTTTAGCTAAATACTCCCGCGCGTTTTTTCATTACTATAACCAAGCAAAGCATTGTAGCAGCATTGTCTGCAAGGAAACTTGGATTATAATTGATTTACAATTAAATATAATCATAGATAACTTTAATATTTTTATCATCAGGTTCAATGATTTTTTAATTCTCATTTTACGGGAGGATAATTAATAGCTTCGTTTTTTATAAAAATCACTGAAAATCTAACAAATTGTTTGGTAAATTGACATCAGTTGTACTAAGGGTAGATCAGTATACTTGAGTTGGTTAGATTGTGTGCTTATATTTATTAGTTAATTTTTACACAAGTCTGTTAAATTTACAAAAATTTTCAGTCAAAATAACAGATTTTGTGTTCAATTATTTAACATAAATTTGTGTTAAAGATCAACACAAACTTCATGTGTTGAATAAACACTAAAATTTGTGCAGGCCGTTTACAACACGATTTGTGTTTAATTTAACCCAAAATTACTAACTGTGTAGTTTTATCAAAAAGTTTATGTTTTATCAGTAGTTAGAATTAAATGGATTTCCTAATTTTGAAATGTCATAATTGTATAGTAATTATCTAATAATTTATCAGCATAATTTTTGAAAATTTTATCGGTAAAAATGTCAGTCATGCTCAATAAGCGTTAGGGTTGACGTAAAAATTATTTAAACACTTTCACCCTATCGGAGCGACCCCTCATGCGACCCTCAATACAAAAACACGAAACAAAATCTGGTATTTTTTTCCGTTTTTACCTCTATTCAGTCTGTTTACCAAAAATAATAAAATTGCTTCATCAATTATTCTAATCCGCGTGATTTGTTTTAAATAATTTAAAAAGTACACAAAAGTTGTGATAAAATATTTTCAGCATTGATGGAAAAATGTTAGTACTTGTTGATCAATTAAAATAGAATTTAAATAATGGACTGAAAAGTAATGGCTTTTATCAAGATTACAATTTGAAATATTGCGCATTTGACGAAACTCACTGACTGGTAAAGTTTACACGTCGACGGGGTTGTAATTTAGCAACAGACCGTCGCCATATAATGCTTCCATCCATAGGGTGGAAGAAAAGTACATAGGCTAAAAGCGAGCGAGAAAAGGTACATTACATGGGCTTGGGGAAATGCACATGGAGGCGTGAAGCCAAGCTGGAGTTACGGAAGCGGTTAGAGAGAAACGAGTGACCTATTGTGGTCCATAGAGGATGTATAATGTATTGTCTCTGTTTATATTCTAACCGTGTTATTGCAACTAAGGGTAATAAATGTGTAGATATGTTTGTGTGTGGGTGGCTGGGTGTGCTAGCATCAGGAATGTTATATGGATAATTGTTTTTTTTTTTTTTTTGAATCCACTAGAGTATATAGTAAATTACAGTTCACATTGTAATGAAAAAAATGTCATTAAATTAGAGAAAATTTATATTCTACACTCTGAAAAATTTTGAGTCCACGGTGTGTCGTGAATAATTTGGTGGTAAAATTTTCAACTGCAGGCTGTGTTAAGTCCTCGGGGTCTTTTTGTACATTAAAAAATTTTACCAGGGTAAGAAGATCATGTTTTAAACCCATTTTTATATTATTTGCTGGAAAAAGTTCTTAAATCACATTGTAGATTATTAGATAATTAATCGAATAAACCTTTTTGCAGCAGCAGATTTCCTTGACAGGATTCTAACTTATGTCGCTTCGCGTTTGGTGTGTAGCTATAAATCCTTTTTGACAATCACTTTGAAAAAGTTATTTTTTTTACACGAAAATTTTCGGGTAACCCACTTGTCTTAAATACCCAATTTTTTCAGACTGCTTTTTACTATTTTTTAATATTTACGATAGTCGATAGTTATTAAACGATTTGTTTTTTCCCAATTCGTGTTTTTTTTTTATTGATAACTTGTAAAGGCTAAAGTACTAGTACTCATACTTTAGAGTAGTTTTATCACTTGGAACTCATTTTTCGGATTATTTGCTGATGTCTTTTTTATTTCACTTGTTATCTATTCGCACATATTGTAAATATGCAGAAGTAGGGTTTCATGTATGTTGACCAAATATGTAAATAAATTTTTTCATATCACCGGCGTTGACACTACCAGTTTCAATGTCTGTATTTTCCGACACAATTCAATTCCAGACCGAAGCGATTTAGCGGACTAAAAATAATTGGTTTCTTCTTCAGGGTAAAAACTACATTTTTTTATTTTAAACCCCGATCAAACTGATTGTATGTAATTTCTACTAACTAATATGATATATGTGCTGTTAGTCTTCAATTATCTTGATTCAATTTACTATAGAAATTAATGTACCTGAAGATCGGAAACTTTTTCGCATAATAAAAATGAAAAAAATTACGTTATTTGACTGCTTAGAAAATAGTTCCGGAAATTGGGGACGGCCTAAGATTTTTGACTGACATACCAGCATATAAATGCGAAAAATTTCAGAAATCTAGTTATTCAGTACATGTTTTACTTTTCAATTTTTTTTTTCGTTACGTGAAAAACGAAATGTAAAGTAGAAAATCTACTGGATCTAGATTTCTGAAATTTTTCGTATACCAGCCGAAAATTGCAGCCAGCTCCTAATTACTTCAGTCATCTTTAACAGTAAAATTACACGAATTTTTTTGATTTTCGTTGCCCTTTAGGTGCATGATTATTTGGATGCTTCACTTCCTGTTTCAAGTTTGGTCGACATTATAATAAAAATTAGTAGATTTCGAGTCAAAATTTTTTTT
This sequence comes from Microplitis demolitor, assembly GCF_026212275.2. Lineage (NCBI taxonomy): Eukaryota > Metazoa > Arthropoda > Insecta > Hymenoptera > Braconidae > Microplitis > Microplitis demolitor. The sequence continues at coordinate 21,411,957 of NC_068546.1, read as the reverse complement.
CATGTACATAGAAATTTAAACTCTAAGCTTCAAACAGGCGACTAAAAAAAATATCGTGTATGACACTAAACTACTTTTATTTTTTCGATCAAGAAAGTGATTAAAAATCAAATAATTGCAATATCTAAATTCTTCAGTTAATCACAAAGGTTTTAAGAGTTTTTAGGTTTTAAGGTTTTAAACAGTTGTACGTTTTTACATGCGTTGAAAAAATTTCTCTCTTAATTATCGTTAAATTTTTTCATTATGAAACCGAGTTCAAATTCCATCATCACTTCGTTAAAAATATACGATGGTTAAAATTTTAATTTTCCTGAAATTAATCCTTTTTTGGATATGCTTTTAAATTTATATGTATTTAAATATAAGTATCATGTGTGTCCGTTGATATTGTATATGCATACAGTAGATAGAGAAAAATACAGAGAGAGAAAGTACAAAAAGGGTCGAATGAGTGAATCAGAAGTAGCAGTTGCACAGCCAGTTACTGTGAGATTAATCGGATACCATTTTTTTGTTTGTTTCTCTTTGTTTATTTTTTTTTTTTTTATTTTTACCCTAAATGTTTTTTTGTATGGCTTTCACTGCGATTTTTCATTCACGCGAATTTTTTTAAAATTCTTTCTTGTTTGTCGCGAAATGAATTACATTCTTTGGAAAACAATTTCATTTTATGATGAATTTATGTAAAACTAAAAAGAATTCTAAAATAACAATGTAATAATTAAAGAAAAAATAAATATAAGAAGTTTTGTTAAAAACGATGTATAGAAAAATAAAAATGAATGACTCTAGTTATAGAAATCGTTGGTAGTTCAAAGTTGTGACAACAACCCAAGAGAATTCGTTTTCAGTTTGTTAACGTTGAAAAATATAGATGAAAAAAAAATAGATATAGATATATATATATATATATATATATATATAATAGAGAGCAGAAAAAAATTATAGTAAAAGAGAAAGCCGGAAAAACTGGATATGGCGATAAAACGTAAATTCGTATGAGCTTTAAGCTCGTCGAATTCAATCGGGCGCGTTGACGACATACGAAAAATTCCGTGGCATCGCCCAATTTAACTGGGTTTTGTTCGTTGGTCAAGAGAGGACTAGACGGTCGATACTCTACTCTATGACTACTATTCGTCCGAGAGCGATAGAGAGAAAATAGTTTAAGTGAGTGAGACAGGCTGATGAGAAAACGAGCCAAGCAGACAGGTCGCGTGTGGGAGCGAATAGAAAAACCGGAAACTGCCAAACGTTTACCAATTTTCAACTCAATCCATTCGTCGATCTCCCATTATATCCATGGTACTTGTAAGGTTTTTCTTTCATACTTTTTTATATTTGTATAAATACCTTTTTACATATTTCGTATTTTTGCTTTCCGTTCAATCAATGAGAGTTGACGAAAATATAAAAAAATTGCCAATTACAAAACCATTTTCTTGCAGTTTCATATTTGCATATTATGCTTATCATTGTTTTTTATTTATTTTTGTCCAATATTATCTTTTTGTGTCTGCAATGGAATATTATATTTTAATTTTATTCATTTTTTGGGCGATTTATAGATTGAAAATTTTTAATTTATCATATATTAAGTTAGGGAGACTGAAGGTAAAAGTGCCATGGGTAAATTGGTCTAATCACTTTATTTCCAAAACGAAAAAAAATACAAATACTTGAAATTATTCTCGTTTGAAGTACTATGGTGTCATAGTAATGCCGGTCCATGTTAGCCACCTGACGGAAATTGAAATAAACGCATGCAAAAATTACTTTTAAAGTGAATCAGTGTTTAGTGCGAATTAGCGAATATGCACTGAAGACCTGCTATAAGTATACTACTAGTTGGAGAAATAGTGAGTATCCACTGTTTCGTGAATTTTACTGTATGACACCACAGTATTTCAATCGAGAATAATTTCTTCGTGTATTAATAACTAAAGATAACCTTCAGATAATTTATAGATTTAAATGGCATCACACTGCAATATATAATAATAAACTTTAAATTAATTAAATTATGTACACGAAAGCGATCTTTGTTAGATATACAATTCGAGTATTGTCAGATTAATAAATTTAAAAATGTGATAAAAACGGCGCGTGGGCGTTGCTAAGGACGGGCTGGTATAAATACCGCACGCTATTTTTATTTTTACTTTCGATTTTAAATGATAGGCAACTAATTGTTAATATTATACATAAAGCATCATACCGTGATTTTTATAATTTTTTTTATTAAATATTTAAAATTTATTCTCTTAAATTTGAAATAGTGAAAATAGTGACTATTCACTGTTAACTATTGAAAAGTATGTCACTATTCACTGCCAAATAGTGTTTGTCACGTGATTTTCACTAATTCGTTTTTAGAGAGTAAGGTATTCTGTGTCCTATAAAAAAACACAGTAGCAGCTTCGCGGTTTATTTTACCGAGACGCATGCTTGGCGCGAGACACTACTTTGTTTTTTCATATATCATGCTTACACGAAGCAGCGAATTTTGAAAAAAAAATTTTTCGACTCGGGTTGATTTAAAGCCTTCTCTTACAATACGAGATCTTCATAATTATTTTCCGGAATTTATTTTTTATTCTCTTATACTCTCGTGTGTACTTGAGTGTGCAAAAGGAGTTTGCCACGAGGCGGTGACAACATTTCATTTATTAGAGTTGATCATACTTTTCTCTAATTGGTACCAAGGGTTGGATTGTGAGTTGTAAGGTTGAGGGGTTGAGTTAGATGGGAAGTTAAGCCGTTTCGTTGGTTTCAAGCTCGGCTCGTTATCAGGCTCTTTTGCAAGGTCACATGATTTATCGAGGTAACCGCCTTTCCCAAAAAACTAAACTCCAGATCGAAATTTGTAAGAAGGAAAAGAGTAAAACAAAAAAGAAGGCTATACTACATTCACGATTCGCGAATAAGTAGAGTATTAGCAGACGAAGGATGATGGCAGTTCCTCGACTTGCTAAGATAAGTAAAAAGGAATGTACCTTACTACGAATTGAAGTGAAATAAAAATAAAAAATAAATGAAAGACGTGCAATTTCACTTGGTGAACTTTTCTTTATTCGATCGTTTCTACCGTCTCATCATCGAGAATTCAGTACGAAACTCGATTCAAAGTCCAACTCATCCGATTGCTTTTCTATTTTTTTATTTTTTTATTCATGTCTTTTCTTTCTCCTTCGTTGCCTCGTGTTTCTCCTTCATTTCGCTCCTTGTCAATTTTCATTCGTTGCTTCTTATTTGATAGATAAAAATTTACTGAATTTTATATATATATACATTCATATATCTCATACACAGTCTGTAAAAATCAGTGAGCGATCGTTGGTAGTATGGTGTAGAGTGTAGTTACCAACTACAATTTTCTTCAAGTCTGATTCTCATCTCTTTTTACTCACAGTCTTGTATCTCTTTCGCACTTATTTTTCTTGTTCGTCTTGCGATCCCTGCTTGTGCACGCATTTGACCCTACAACGAACTTCTCGATTGGCCTCGTTAAGAGAAGTCAGGCACGTCGACTGATGTATTATATACTATATTGTTATATTACTCAAACTTCGATATTATTTCTCTCCACGAAAATTGTCATCGATTTCTCAGCCTTGAGCATTCTAGTGAATAATTTAATTCATTATTTGTATTGAAGGTTTTAAAACTTATTTTCTTGATATATTTTTTACAATTATAATTACGAACAATTATTTTAAAAACAGATTTTTGAAATCAATTCTATTTTGTACACCTTTATTTTCGCTTAAAAATTTTTTGTTGCTAAATTTACTCCAATTTCTTATTATAAACCCTTATAATCCACAGTTATGGATTAAGCAGTACATTATTTCATCGAAAATTTCTTTATTCACAAGTCAAGTACATTTTTATTTTGATTTATTTTAATATTGATATTAAAAAGTAAAAAATAAGATGTAATTTCAGTGATATCGGCCGGTCTGCGTTAATACTCAAAACAATAACTTAATTAATTGGTAACAGTAGAACACTTTCTGCTCCGCGTTCGAGGAATTCAAAATTATTTTCATTGATTTCAAAAGTTTCGTGAACAAGACGTTGAAAAAATGACTGTTTTCTGAATTTTCCTCGGATCTTTCATATTTTGAGGTTATGGTCGAATTCGAAACTACTTTTATTCTTCATTTCAATTAATTATACTTATTTCCGCCGGAATTTATGCATTTGATTAACAATAATCGTAAAAAAACAGTAATAATTATTTTCGTAGTGTGAGGCAAGTCATAACTTTTTTAAAACTCAAAAAGTTCAAAAGTGCATCTTCAATAATTTTCAAGCTCGAAAACACGGAAGTTTTAGAGCCGACCCACAAGATCTGTTTCCCAGATTTTTTTTGTGGTGTAACTCTTGAGTTGAAATATTTTATGAACTTTACAAAATTATTGGAATTTGTTTGTACTATGTTTCATTTGATTTTATTAACTAGGAAATTTCATAGTTCAGTTCAAATAGAGGATATTTATTTAAAGTTTACGTAGAAATGTATACATCGAAGAGGAAGAGAACAATCGTGTTTACAGTCGATTATAGTTCTTGATCATACAAAATAGAATGGAGGGTTTGAGAGACACATTGAAGGAGATGGAGTAACTGTTAGGGTCAAGTGCCTCGGGGATTGTAAGCCAGCACAGTAGTTTCAACCCTAGTCGCAGAAGTCTCTAGCCGTGATTACAAACTCCTGCGTTCAATTGGAGCTTTCACAAATCCTTAAAATTCACCCTTGTCGACTATTTTCTCGTGATTTCAAATTCTCTGATTCTTCGAGTATTATCATCTCCAGTACTTATACACAATTCCACACAAAAGAAAAATAATTAGGAGCAAGAAAAAAAAAAAATAATAGAAAAACTCACCGTTAAGAAAATTTTTATGGGTTAAAACTTGTTCTGTGCTATTTCTTTCTTATTTTATTTTTTTTTACCACACCTCATTCTTATCTTAGTTGCCGCGATAAAATTGCCGGTGGTAGAAAAGAAAAACTCAACGAGAGGAAGAAAATGTTGAAAGAGCGCGGTCACGATGGAAATTCTATGGCTATTGATATACTCGTGGACTAAGTATAAAATTGAATGAGTATTCGCGATAAGAGGGTGTGAAAGTCGAGTATATAGAGGGCTCGAAAAAATATCGAGGGTGAAAGACAAATGAAAGATATTAAAGTCTATCAACTTTTTTACTTATATTTTTAACGAAAATTCATTTGGGAATAAATAAAAGTCCCAGTGAGAATCAAATTGTTTTTCAATCACCCCATAGTATAAATTAGTAAATTACTTAGAATTGAAAAAAACTATCAATAAACGACAAGTATGGTACAGAGACATCTAGGCTGACCATAATGGTCGTACTTAATTTTTTAGCTTAGAAATTTTTATAACATGTCTTAAAAATTATCACAAGCGTTTTCGAGAAGAGCTGAAAAAATTTAATTAAAATTTTTGTACTTATGCAGAAGAGGTTGTAAAACTTTTTTTTCTTCAATGATTTAAATATACTCGGAAACTAAATATTAGAAAAACAAGAGCATGCTAACATTTTATTTTTCATTATTTTTGTTAAAAATGCAACATTTATGAGTTTTATAAAATATTCATAGCTTAAAATTTAAAAAATCATTAAAATCACATTTTTAGATCAATATCTGTGTTAATATCCAATAAAATATTTTATTTTACGATATTTTATAACCTGATAAATTTCAGTACCTTATTCAAAGTTACAGTAAGCATTCATGAAGAGCGATAATTAAAAAAAAACTTTTTTTTTTTTTTTTTTTTTTTTGTTGCAAAAAAATGTTCGAAAGTAAAGATCTATTGTAATTTTCAATAATGATGAAGATGAAAAAAAAACTGTTAAATTGAAATTTTTACTACAATAGTCTGCTTTATTAATTTAAAACTTTATTACTTGCTTGAACACATAAAATGATTGTGCAATTATATTTTTATCAGCAGAATAGTACTATTCTGTTGATCAAAAAGTGAAAAATCTTCTAACTGCTTGCTGTTAAAAGTGTTAACGTGAAAAAAGAAAGGCTATTGATTTCGGTCTGGTTCGCAAATACTTTTTATTAGACATAGACGTTTTTTGAGGACTTAGTGCTGCTTTTAGAAATTATTTTTGTTTACAATGTATAGTGTTATATTAACGCGAAAATGTGAAAGATGCTAGACAGAAATTGAAATAAACATGTAACAAAAATTACCATAGTCGTTTTCAGGTCGGGTAGGCAATTACACACGGGTTGGAATATTTCATCCCTTGGTGTGTAATATGCTATTATTTCTTCTGCTTAATCAAATTATGAGTGACAACTTAGGCTTACGTTAATTTTGAGTCAATTCTATTCAATTTTACCTTTTATCAGTCTGGTTTTAGTCGCCTGTAGATCAAAATCAGATTTTTTTCTTATAATCTGTCTTCTTTTGTTTTTATCCAGACCCAAATCAGACTTTTACTGTCTACCATTTTTATTAGTCTGTTTTTGATCTTTAGATCAAAAACATCTTGAAATCTTTATAAAAATTCAAAAACAGGCCTATTAGTCCAAATAAAATTTAGTTAGACTCAGATCAAATTCTTTGACCCGGACATTGTTCTTAAATTGACTTATTCCTGACTGACTGATACAAGATGACACACAATTTCAGACTGCACGTGATGTCAGCCAACTTCACCCTGATCTGAAATAGTCTTGTTTCATCTTATGTCACACAATATACTTCTATATTCTCATATAATAAAAATGACGGAATATAAATAATTTCATCCTTAAGACAGTAACTTATGAAATTTCAAGAAATTTAACGTCACAAAATAAATTTAGATATTTTAACCCAAATTTTTCAGCAGACTTAAAGATCTCTAAATATTTTCCTGATAATTTTTCTATTAATAATTTGCTGAAAATAAATTTCTGCATAGACGGCATTAGAATCCGACATGTTATTTGGTATATTCGTAGGGGCGCAAAAATCACTCAAGGGAAATACAGATATTTGTCGTGAATAGTGAGATATACGTTAAAAAGGAATGAGTGTTGCCAATGGAAACGGTTAAAGTGTATTCGCATAAAAGGCGATCGTGTGAGAAGAAAAGCTCTGAGAATACAAAATGAAGAAAAGAAAAAGAATATATCTTACGCAGATAGTAATGCACGATATCGCGTCCAACAAATAGCATTCTATATCGATACCAATGCTTCTATAATACGAATGTTGGATCAAAAGACTTTTATTTGAATGATTCCATCATATAATATATATAAGGTATCTTCGTCGTCATTGGTTCGCTTCTTGCACATTCATCGTATTCTGAATTATTCTATATTAAGATTCACTATATGTGAACAATAAATTCAATAACTTTTTGTTATATTATTTTGAGCGCAGATATATACCATTATCGTTTGAGAACAAGCGTTGAAGAAAATGAGTCGAAGAATCGTAAGAACGATAATAAATGTAGCATTTAAAATTGATGGATGGACACGTTTATTAAATGTTGGTGCATTTGCGTAAAAGAGGATAAATGACAATATTATAAAAAACGATGCTAATAGTATTCCTAGCACTAATGACACCTCATTATACCATTACCGGCGCGTCCATTACGCGTTTTCGCGTCCAATTGAGACGATAATAATTTCATAGTTATACCCTGACAACAACTCTCGCTTTGTTAACATTCCCTTTCTTATGGGCATCGTCATCGTCTTGGTTTTCCGTGTTCTGTAAAGTACATCCACAAATGTAAGACTTACATTACGGTTGGATTATTCGTTGTCTGGGTTCTTTGTTTGGTATTTTATATCTAACATCAACTTTACACTTTAAAAAAATAATTCTGCTACGAAAAGTATAAAAAAAAGTGGAAAGAATAATAAAATATGAAAGAGCGAAATTCTGTTTTTCTAAAGATGAGTTTTCATGAAAGTACGAAAAGAAAAAAAATACGACGGAATAAATCCTTTAGTGTAAAAAAAAAAACGTATTATCGTTTTATTATTATTATTTTTTATTTTTTTTTTTTCAATAGCATTTAAGCCTTCGACTTTACATATTTTTGGATTAGACTCTAAGGACGCATTTAACGATCGCTGATGGGGATGAAAAAAGAGGATTTTTGTCATGCATGACTCGTTCCACCTCAGCGTTTAGATTTGGTTGAAGGGTTAAGCTGGGGCTCTGCAGTACGACTTAGACCAAGCGTGAAACGAAGATGTTTGGAAATTTCAGTTCACACTTATAATAATATATGATAGTCATGAAAACTTTCGAGTAGATTTAAAGAGAGTATTTTTGGTTCTTCTCAAATAGGCGAAAACTCAAGGAAAATGTTTTTTCAAGAACGGCTTTCTTCGAAACGTCGATGCTGATGATATCACCGTGATATTGAATTTTTTTTTTTTTTTTTTTTTTTTTTTTTCAATAGTATATAGTATAAAGGAGAGAGAAGCTAATCTCGAGTTATGTGACATACTTTTATGACATACAGGAAAATTCCATATGTAGTTTTTCTAAAGTTTTTAAAGGGGAAAAATTCAAATATAAACATGTATTTTTCTAAAATAAATATACAATTCGATTTTTAATGGTACTTTTAAAATTTCATCATCAATATCACTGTAAAAAAAAAAAAAAAAAAAAAAAAAAAAAAAAAAAAAAAAAAAAAAACAGTGTAAGTTCACGCTATTCCGGAGTTGAATTTAATTCCGAAAATGTTTCAGTGTTGAAATTTTTCTCGGTAATAAATGTGATATTTCATATTCCACAGATAATAAAATTTTCTTTATCTCAGTTACCGCTAAATTCGCAATTTTAACGATGTCTAATATTACTAATTTCTTCTTTTTTCAATACTTTAATAGTATATTACACACCGAGGGAGAAAAGTAGGACATGCTAACCAGCGTGTTTATCTTCGACTGGGGTAGAAAATTTTACACGTGGATAAGAATATCTTACTTTCTTTCCTTAGTGTATAATATACTATTTACTAGCGCATGCGCCATTCTTCCCTTAAATAGAGCCAAAAATTCAAACTTTTAGGTCTACATCTGATGAAAAGTACACACACGGAAAAAAGTAGAATTCATCTTTGGCTCCAGTAAGCAATTCTACACCCGGGTTAGAATAGCCTACTTTTTTCCCTTAGTGTGTAATATACTATTTTACCATATCTACACCAAAAGTTTAAATTTCCTCCTCTGTTTATGGGAAGTTGTTTTCTTTGTTTTCTCTTACCAGAAAAAATGACTTTCTTCCCTTGAAACAGGGCAGAAATTTAAACTTTTGGTGCTATACCACTAAGTAACATTTCTACACCAGTGCTTAGCAATACTTGCCATAAAATTCATCAAATTTATGAGTATTTAATTAATCAGTGAAAATTTATAATTAAATGAATAAAAACAAAAAAATGGTATTTTATATACTTTTATGCGAAAAATTCTTCACTAAAAAAAAAAAAATAAATTAAAAAATAATATTTTCTATAAGGTATTTTCGTAACAGACACTATTAATATCTGAAATGTAGACAATAATATTATTAAACCGGAATGTCATGACTCCGTATACGAGAATTGATTCTGTGTAATTTTCGTTTGAGGAAATAGGATATAGAGAGGAGACAATGCTTTCTGGTTCACTTGATGTCTGACAAACGCTGGATGATGCTCTTATATATTGACCTAATTGTCTAAGGCACCTAAGAATTGCTCCCAATGGATATTTAAGATATAGGTACTATCATATAGATCCTGTTAATACAGCTCTTTAGTGCTCCTCTAGTGTTACTCGATTCAGAGTTTCAATCTTACTCGAGAACATACAGTGATGTATTGCTTGGTTTAGAATTCCTGCCTGGATGCTACACCCAAAGATCTATTTGTAAGCCTTTCCATCACATATACATATTAGTATGTCCTTAGCACCAAGTTAACAAGGATCGTAAGACCGTAACTCTGTGATAACTTACTGGACTAATAGCTAAAGTTGTCTCAAAGATCCTTAGTTCGTTTGTTTGATGGATATACATATTATTCATACAATGACAAATGAATTCAACCGACCGCTTTCAGCCTAATTAATTTTATTCAAATCAATAAACCATTTATTTCTTCATTATCCTCTTGTTTTTAAAATGGATTTGAATTCCCGCTCATCGGAATCTGAAATAAAATATAAAAGATTAGTTATTCATAAAGCAAATAGTGAATCGTTCAATTATGATTGGAAAATTATTCATTAATCTATTGTCACGTTCGTTTATTTAATAGAAAGAAGGCTTAAAAAAATGAAAAATAGTTAAATCTTTTTTACTTTGAATTTTTTATCATGGGATATCTCGATATTCCATTGGATTTAAAAGTGCACCGGGTGGCTATAATTTCTCTTTGCAGTTTATGGGAGCTGTGGGGTATCGAAAATCGCCAGCAAAGAGGTTAACGTGAATAAAATCCCTTGAGGTCCGTTATTCTTTTGTTCAGTTTGCATTTCTTCTTCTTGTATTCTCTGGTTATACTGCATACTTCACTGCTTTACCTCAACTACTGATACTCACAAGTTTCAGGATGTTTCAAGGGACTCGTCTGTCGTGAGAGAAAGCAGATACATTTCCCACATGTTTCCCTTGTGCGATAAACTCCGTAGACGCGGGTGATACTGTACCCTATCCTATTCGTTTCCTTTTACTCTTCACTTACGACACACAACCTACGCCACAATTCGGCCTGAATCTTTAATCCGTTTCCAGCGCCCCAAGCAAGAGGCAGAGCGAATTTCCGGTGGGAAATCGAAATCGGTTAGCGATCCACTTAGACAACTTTGTTGGAACTCTGAAAGCAAGAGACGAATTTTTTTCGCTGACGCTTGTTCGCATTTTTTATTTCCTTTTTTTTTACACACATTCTAAGGGGTAAAAAATGAACTGTTTTAAATTGTCTGTAGATAGATAGGAACAGAAATACGATAATTTATTAACTTAAAACGATTGACAAATTGCTCGTTCTCGTGCTTTAATTTTATTCATAGATCGAGATTAGGTTATTTATCCTTTTGAGGCGTTTTTTGATTTTTTGTTAAGATATTTTCACAATTTATATCCTTTTGTTGTGTTTAAGTCTCATTTTATTTCTTTAAAAAATTTTTATTACATTTTTCGATTGTCAGAATCGCGGTTATTTTTTAAAATTTAAGGAAATCGCTATGAACATTAAGATTGAGATTTTTTACCTCGAAATAAATCATTTGACGTTTAATATTTTTTTTCTTTATTACAGTCGGAGCTCGTTATAAGACTCTTTTCCTCAATTTCTTAAAACTCGCTCAGAACACCCCCCCCCCCCCCCCACACCTACGTATATAAATCAATGGAAATTTTGCGTTGAAACCTCGCTATAAGACTATCGAACAGTACGACTAACCCGTGTAAAAAAAATTCTTGTTCATAATAAATTTAGATCTGAATTTTTTCAGAAAACTCAGATCGTAATACAAATATGACTTTCATCATGAATTTGCTCCAACTTTTCATCTACTTTGATCAACTTGGCTGAATTTTTACCGAATTTAACCTTTTGTCGAATTTATTGATTCAGAAATTACCAATAAAGTTTTTCTATCAAGTTCTTAATTTACGTAATCATTTTCGATCGTAAAATTAATTTAGTGAATGAACTTCGGATCCTTGGTGGAAATTTTTCGGAATTTTCTCTGAAAAATTCAATTCTAAAATTCTAAAGACTTTCAGAGTTCTAAAGACTTTTTCAGAAAAATTTCCACCAACGATCACTTGGATAAAAATTTGACACGATCTGAGTTTCGTGACATTCAAATCTTAATTTGTTATTAATAAATTTTTTTTTACATTTTTCGATTGTCAGAATCGCGATAATTCTTTAAAATTTAAAGAAATCGCCATGAACATTGATTAAGATTTTTCAGTTCAAAAATCATCCAACAATTAAAATTTTTATTTAAACATCTTTAACTCCTTATAAAAACACTATACGATATTTTAACACACAAAATGTCAACTATTAACTTGTCAATCTCATACTTCGATCTTTATTTTATTTTCCACAATAAATTGATCTTTATTATACTTATTATGATTATAATCAATATAGGTTTATGTATATAGTTACACCTTAATGTTATTTTCCTCGTAATGAACAACTAGATAAAATCATTTATAGCACCTGCTATAAAGAATAGTCACAAAAAAAATTAATAGGCTTTTTCTAACCTGATTACATCTAAAAAAATTTGTCCACCGGTAAATCGAAAGAATGACAAAAAATAAAAGACATTTTTAGTAATTTTTATCAGCAAGATTAAAATTCATTTTAGAATCTTTATAATCCCATCTTAGTTTTAAAAACAAAGTTAACCCGAATTTTCAAGTAGTTTTTATTATCTCAATCTTTTAATTGCAGTATTCCATGACTGAAATCTTGGAATTATAAATTTTTTTTTTTTAATTCGGAGTCAAAGTATATATATATATCTATATTATCATAAAGATCTCATTTATTCTTTTCTATTCATCGTCTTCGAAATTGCCTGGTCTTCTAGATGAGGATTCTATGAGTTCACGTGCAATAACTGAGAAGATCGTGGATAACGAGACTCCTAGCGAGATTAACTCCCATCTTCGCTGTTTCCTTACCTCAACGACTATCACCCGCCTTTCTAGTAGCTTGATGGTGAGTAAAGGGATGTACGAGAAGAGAACATGCTTCTCGATGAATATATATATATTGAGATAAAGATATATAGTAATATAAAGTATAATAACGTGTGGCGAATCCGGAAAGCTGAGTAGAGTAGAGTAGAGTAGGAAGATCAGCCGGATCATAATATCGTGACATGGCGTCTCAGTAATTCGATATAACTCGTTACGACATCAGACGTCATTTTATAGGTGAGATACGACCCTTCAAATATAGATATATATATATATACTCAATCCTAAATTAATCCTCAAGAACTTGACACTCAATTCCCTAGATAATTTTCATTTATAATTAGTAACTACTAGTGGTTCAAAATTAGTTACAGAAGAAAAGTGACAATGTTGACTCTTTAAAAAAAATTCAGTAGTAAGATATGTCTCGAGAACTCGCTTTTTAGTTTCAGCAGTTTTGTGACCATAATTCAATACATATTTCAAATATTTTATTTCTATCAGTTACTGTGTTTAAAAATTGAGCAGCCGTTAACTCATTTCATCTTGCCCTTTGTGATAAATAAGAAAAATCTTAATTTTTTAAATTATAATTAAATAATGAAGAGATAATTTTTTTTTTTTACACAAAAAATAATTTCTGGTTTTGAAATCAATCACTGAACTTTGAAAAACGATCCTTAAATTGTCTGTACGATAGTAAGAATATGAAACAAATATAGATGTTATTAATTGCATTTTCTTAAGAGTTAATCAACAAATAAGTATTTTATAACAAAATTAATTTAAAAAATTTACTTTCTATTAATTTCATAAAAATTGGAAAAGTTCTCGTAATTTTTCTACTGCTATTTTTTTAGAATCTCTAATTACTAATAAATATATCATTTTCAAAAAAAATATAAGTTTCGAAATATTTTTTTTGAACTTTCTATCTCCACTATTTTTTTTGCCGCGTATATTTTAAAAATTCAAATAAATCACTGTTAATTAAAAATTTAATTTATGAACAGAAAATTAACTGTCCAAGTTACCCCAAATTTAATTTGTGTTCTTTTAAAATTTTATTTTAAAAAAAATTTTCGAGACCCCTCTTCTTCCTCAGACGGTCTATTTTACCTTCTTTTCACTCATCATTATTTTCATAAATTTGAAACTATTCAAACTCTGAAAAACTTTTTCTTCAATATTTAAATCAAGACTAGTTTTTCATAAATTTTATTTTTAATATTCAAAATCAAGTCGTGAATTTGTTGTGAAAAGAAGAAAATATTTTTAGTAAAATTTTAACAAATAAATAAATAAATTATGACATTTGTTCAGGTTGTTAACTAAAGATTTTAAAAACTGGCGAATCCGCAGATTATTTGAGCGAAACAATTTACGTAGCATAGTCCATTAAAGCTTTTGTGTGCCCGGGTATAAATATATCCTGCAAATAAACAGACCCCTGACCACAGTCTGAATAACTTTCTCGACTCGAGGGCTGTTTGAAGAGTGAGGGAAGATAGACGAGAAGAGTGAGGGTTCAGAAAGAAGTAGGACCATGTCCGGGATATCGATCCTGGCACCAAGACATTATTTCTGAGTAAATTAAACCTTCAGGTTGCTTCTACATATACTCAAAGAAACCCCAGCACTTGTACATACAAACTTATACTGTGATCTTTAGGGAAGTCTTGTGTCTCAAAAAAGGTCGTTATCCTTTATCCACTTTCTCAACTTGGTTTCCGGTTCTCTATAGCCTGTTATCGCACCTACTATGACCCTTACTATCAAATCACCTTTTTATTGTGATGGAAAAAATAAAGATTTTGAATAACTTTCATTTTTTAACATCACTACTCTGTAAAAATCGGGAGTAAATTGAGATTTTTTTGTCAGGAGTGATTTTGAAGTGTCGCGCAACGAAAGCAAAAATTGGAAAGTAAAAAATCTACGGGTTGACTAGAATTCTAAAGTGTTTCGCATGCAGATGCTGATATGTCAGACGGAAATCTAGTGACTAGATAAATTATTTCCGAATGCAGAATATTTAAATTTAAATTAACCAGAGAAAAACAATTAAAGTGATGAATAATAATTTTTTGGAGAGTATCTGAGACTAAGAGCCAACATGGCAATGGTACTTGGTAATTATTCTAAAGGGTTGTTCTTGCGATGGAACCTTGTCTTGGAGTAATAAACCCGATAGAGAGGCGGCGGTGTGACGGGGACATGATCTGGTGGGTACCAGATGGTGTCGACACTGATCGAGAGTTCAGACTCTGGTGCTCATGTACTTTAGGTTTTATATAGCATCCCTTGGATGTTTCCAAGTCACTTGCCTACTCTTTGGGGAATCACTCTTCCTTTTTATTGTCCTTTCTTCCTTTTTTATTATCTACAAAAGTTTATGGCCTCATTGTCCTATTGACATATCCAACATACTTGCGACTTAATTTTTTATTATTCCTATATATTTTATCATTCTTTTATACCAACGCTATGGGTATTTTGAAAGACATTTTATTCTACTGTTTTCGATTGGAATATACTATATTTTTTACACTAATCTACTTATTTTTAGGCACTCCAAGAATAATCGATCTTAATACTACACAGTTAAAAATTTTGTGTATTTGTGTTGAAAAATTATTTGGTTAAATTTTTTGTGCAGATTTTCAACACCGAAATTTGTAATTCAACACAAACCGTTTGTGTTATTTTACTTTAACTGATTTTTTATGTTGAATGATTAGAAAATCTGTAATGTAACACATTTATTGTGTTATTCGAAAATTAACACAAAATTTGTGGTGTTTAGCTAAACACTCCCGCGCGTTTTTTCATTACTATAACCAAGCAAAGCATTGTAGCAGCATTGTCTGCAAGGAAACTTGGATTATAATTGATTTACAATTAAATATAATCATAGATAACTTTAATATTTTTATCATCAGGTTCAATGATTTTTTAATTCTCATTTTACGGGAGGATAATTAATAGCTTCGTTTTTCATAAAAATCACTGAAAATCTAACTAATTGTTTGGTAAATTGACATCAGTTGTACTAAGGGTAGATCAGTATACTTGAGTTGGTTAGATTGTGTGCTTATATTTATTAGTTAATTTTTACACAAGTCTGTTAAATTTACATAAATTTTCAGTCAAAATAACAGATTTTGTGTTCAATTATTTAACATCAATTTGTGTTAAAGATCAACACAAACTTCATGTGTTGAATTAACACTAAAATTTGTGTAGACCGTTTGCAACACGATTTGTGTTTAATTTAACACAATTCCTAACTGTGTAATTTTCATTTAAAAAAATTTTTTATTGAAATTCGCGCCACTTTTTAAATTTGCAACATTTGAAAAAAATATATTTTACGCCAAAGGTAAACTAATTGTTTGGTAAATTGACATCAGTTGTACTAAGGGTAGATCAGTATACTTGAGTTGGTTAGATTGTGTGCTTATATTTATTAGTTAATTTTTACACAAGTCTGTTAAATTTACAAAAATTTTCAGTCAAAATAACAGATTTTGTGTTCAATTATTTAACATCAATTCGTGTTAAAGATCAACCCAAACTTCATGTGTTGAATCAACACTAAAATTTGTCTAGACCGTTTACAACACGATTTGTGTTTAATTTAACGCAGACATAAAGCAATATCCCTATAATATTCGTTAAAACATAAACTAACATTAATTTTTCAGTTTATGATTTAACATAATTATAAACCGATTAATCTTCTGCATCGTCATTAGTCTACCGTTCTTCGTTATCGCACTAATAAAGAAAATTTTCTTCTGAATTTCTTATGGAAGATTAATTTAATGATTGGCGTTAAAATTATCAGGTGTAATCGATGGCGTCACTTCTGCTTCAGTCCTTTGTCACTTGAAAGGCTAAAATTGAGGCTATGACTCTGTCTAATAAAAAATAGATTGAACGTTGACGTTAGGACGTTAGACCAATAAGTCTTTTTTTTTTTTTTTTTTTTTAGAAAGTATCGACATGTTCAATGAAAAGAAAAAACAGAAGAGAGAAATGAAATAAAATAAAATAAAAAAAATTCATACTCCTTTGTCTTTGTCTCTGGAGAAAATACTTACGTAGCTTTTTTCATCAGGATATTGAGGTCACAAAATTAATTTCAAGACTTTAATAAATACTTGAAAGACTTTCTGTAATAAAGAAAAAAAATTGTTTTCATTTAATGAAATAATTTTCTTTTGAATTTGAAATTAATTAATTAATTTTCTGCTAAAGCAATGTTTTGTTATTTTTTTAATTGAGAAAATCTTAACTCTGCCAAATATTTAGAAGAGAGCTACGCAAAATATACTTGGAAAAATTCAAATCTTTATATCCAGATTTAAATAAAATCCGTAATCATTTCCGATTTTTTTACAATATATTTAAATCCGCATTCACTCCGTTCCGGACTTTAAATATTAAAATGAACTCCCTTTGGAGTAAATTTAACTCCGAAGAGATTGAATATATAAATAGTAATTCTTTCCTGATTTAATCAGGGTTCACTCCGCAATTTTTCCCAGTGTATTAATAAAAAAATCGAAATATTTGATTCTTATTTTGTTTCATTTCCTGAGCAAAGTAAATGGGAATCACGAATAAGAACTTAATAGTCACGACACAAGAGTAACCCTCTATGTTATTTTCTGTTTTAGATTTGTAAAACGACAATCGAGAAAGCCACCCTCTTTATATTGTCGGTGACAACGACATACCTATCTACGTACCTAGTTACTTCCGCTACAAACTTCCCCTCACAGTGAGTTTGAGAACATTGTGAATTCGTGAGGTGAGTAACCGACTAACACGCTTTGTTTTAATCAACAAACAAAAGAAAAAAACAAACTCATTCTTTGATAACTTATATTTTTACAAAAGCGAACATCGAAAAAAAAAAAAAAAAAAATTTAAATAGAGAAAAATAACACGACGAGCTAAATAAAATAATTGAATAGCAATCATCCATTTAGGAATTTATTTGTCGAGGGTGAAACTTTTTCAGTTGGAAAATTAATTCAAACCACTTCACTTCCCTATTTTATTATCATTTTTATTTTTTTATTCTTTCGAGATTTTTTCTTTCCTTCTATTTCATCTACAGCTTTCATTATTATTTTTTTTTTGTTCTCACAATGAAAACTATCCCGACTTTTCACCTGGGTTGGATAAAGGATATAAGAGAAAATGAAATTAGTCCAGGGGAATGTCGGATTTGCTGCGAATGCTCGTCGCCACGTGGAATTTCAATGGGATACCACGGCTCCCCGACGTGGTGCAATCTCGAGGATGCCAAGCTTTCTATTCTCTCCTCTCTCTCTCTCACTTTTGCCCCCATAATTGCACTCACTCATCCCACATCCTACTTTAACTCTTTAAATCGAGTTTCGGATTTATTATAGACCGATAATTATAATTACGGATTCTGTTTAAGCCTCAGTTTGAATCTATACCTAAATCTTATATGACTATTGATTTTTTAAACCATTTAATTTAAATACGAGCATTTAGTATGATTAGTTTTATTCTCTGGGAATCATTTGGCTGATTGAGTTTAAAAATAAATTGAGTATAACTTTCTGCGTCTGAAGTTACGTCCAAGTTTTCTTGGTCTCAAGGCCATTTACCAGAAAATACTACTGTCTGATGGTAGATTCACTTATTTCCCTTTGTTTTGTGAAAACTTTATTCATGTTTAAATTTGTTTATCTATTATTACACGGGCAACTTTTAAATAAATAAGGGAAAGGGGAAGAAGAGGGGTAGAATAACTTTCATGGGGTAGGGTTGACTATAGGAAATTTATCTTAAAATATAGTTTGGAAACACAAATGAGACCCTTGAGATTTTTTTAAAAAATTGTATAGGACAAAATGCATGTCATGGGGAAATTTGGACTATATGTATTTCTTTTGAGAAATTCAAAAATTTATGATCAGCTTTTGGAATATTTTTGAAATTTTTGAGTAATTTTATGTATTTGTAAATTTTCAAATAGTTTGTGAATTTTCGTGTAATTCAAAACCTTTCAAAATATTCAAGTTATTTGAAACTTTTTAAAGTATTCGTTAATTTTCGTGTAATTTGAAACCTTTTAAATTATTCTTGAATATTGAAGTGATTCGAAACCTTTCGAAATATTCGTTAATTTTCAAAGTGTTCATAAATTTTCTAGTACTTTGTACATTTTTCATGTATTCGTAAATTTTCCAGAAGTCGTACATTTTTTAAGTATTCGTATATTTTCTAGTAGTTCGTAAATTTTCGTGTAATTTGAAAGCTTTTAAATTATTCGTGAATATTGAAGTGATTCGAAACCTTTCGAAATATTCGTTAATTTTCAAAGTGTTCGTAAATTTTCTAGTACTTTGTACATTTTTCATGTATTCGTAAATTTTCCAGAAGTCGTACATTTTTGAAGTATTCGTATATTTTCCAGTAGTTCGTAAATTTTCATATAATTCGAAAGCTTTTAAATTATTCGTGAATATTCAAGTGATTCGAAACCCTTTGAAGTATTCGTTAATTTTTAGAGTATTCATAAATTTTCCAGTAGTTTCTAAATTTTCGTGTAATTCGAAACTTTTAGAAGTATTCCCTAATTTTCAAGTAATTCGAAACCCCCAAAATTTCCTATTGAATGATTTAAAATTGTAATATTTTTTCCAAAATTCGTTTCATCCGAGGTAAATATAACCTAGACACGAATCTACAAGATAATTACTTTTGGTAATTTCAAAAAACTAACCTATTAACCAAAAACTGTCCCAATTTTCCGATTCGAATCGGATAATTCGATGCGAATACGATTTGCACATCCCTATTGTTAGTTAATATGGTAATACAATGTCACGAATAACCATAGAAATCTTAATCAAATATTATACAATAATATCTATGATTATTTCTTCAGTTGAGATTATCTACAGTATAATTGCATAATAGTAGCTATTAGAATACATAAGATTCTAGCGTGTATATTTCGCACGAAAGGAAGTTCTGAACTTATTGTAGGGAACTTTCTCCCTTATGTTCTACCCCGTAACTAATGTAAGCTTGACGTCACACTATACCAAGTTCCTAATTTTATGCAACGAGAGCGACAGGTCAATGTTGAGCAGAATATAGCTTCTCTATACCTATAATATTTGCCTTAACTTATTTGTTCTCAGCTCGTATATCCCAATCGTTAAATCGTTAACGATTGTTACGACCTCCCTCCGTGACTTTGTGTCTCTGGAATATGTTTGCTTGAAGTTACACGACGATAACAACAGCTACAATTATACATTGTTATGAACTTGGTTTAAATTGTCACACTTTAAATCATTCATGTATTCAATTTATCATGTTACTACAATTATATTTATCATAAATTTAAATTTGCTGTCACTGTTTATAATCGTATCTGGTATCTCAAATTATAAACTAAAATGTCTATGTCATTCATAAGAAAAGGACAACACAATGTCCAATGAGTAAATGTCAGTTTTCGTTGTCTGGTAGATTGCGAGGGAAATTCAATTTTCGTCACCCAACAGAACGGAAATCAATTTAACGAGTTAGCCCAATTGCGTTATGTAGAACAAAGAAGATATGAATATTCATCGCATCTTGGGTGAAATACTCAACAGTCTAATTTACTTGTCATTTTTCACTCCTTAACTATTTATTATATTTGTATAAATTATATTATTATTATATATAATTTATATTCATTTTAACTCATATTAATAATAACTGATACAAATTTTGGTTATAATTAAAAAATTTAATAGAGTATTAATCGGACCCGATTATTAATTACTCTGATTAACAAAAATTATTTCATCTATGCTAAGTGTATATCTATATATTTATATATATTTATGTTTTTTTGTGCGAGCTGTTTTATTTATCTTGATTTTAAAAAATTACCTAATATTATATGTGAATATTTAAAAGCACTTCAATTAATTATGGTGATTTAATTAATCTTGTTTAAATTAATTAACAGCGCATTAATTTAATCCATACAACGCGAATATACTTCAATATATTTGTTCGAGCATAACTATTTGCGGTTCATTATTTCTAGTCGAATAAAAAAGCAATGCATAAAATCAATATATTTTATTTTGGCTGCAAATAGAGAGTAGTTTTAAAAAAAAAAAAATTATCGTTAGATTACAATAACCGACAATTTCGAACTGGTCAATCGATTTTCTTTATTTACAAAGATTTAATTGAAATGATGACCTGATAAATGGGCACACAAAACGTGATTGAAATTTGGTCGGAACGAGTAACCGTGTAAACACAAAACTTTAGTTCTTTATATATATATATATATATAAATAATTCAAGTAACAAACATTAAAAACAAAAAAAAATCTAATTACAATTTTTAATTGGCTGTATTTGTTCGAGCTCATTAATTTGTACATTCTTTGAAAATGAATAAGTAAAATCTATTAGGACCTATTGAATTTTTGTGTACCTGAAAACCGGAAATTTTCACGCGCAACGAAAAAAAAAAAGTTGTAAAGTAAAAAAAATTATTAGATGACTAGATTTCTCTGAAATATTTCGCTTATAGATGCTGGTGTCAGCTGAAAATTATAAGCCACCGTCAATCTGCGGAACTACCCCTTAAGCAGTTAATGTACACTGAAAAATTTCCATTAGATTTTACTATGGGTGCATTGTAACTCCGGACCATAAGAAAACTGGCACAAAATTTACAAGTGTCCCATAGTAAACGTATGCGCATAGGTCCCAATCGTGTCGTCTGCGCCCGTAGCAAAATTTGTTGGAAATTTTTCACAGTGTACATACTTTTAGTACTTTATAGTGCGATTCGTGCGAGTTTTTGAAATGGTATACTTTACACTGCAAAACAATAATTTTCACTAATTCAATTTCCGAGAGTAATCTGACTTGAATTAAGTCCTTTCTACAAATCATAATGATTCATTTTCAAACAGAAAAAATTTTTTCTAGTTCGAAACCGGTACCTCATTAGGTTCCAAGTTCCTCTATGTATACATACGTATACATTTTACACAAAGTTTCGGATAGAAGATAGTTTTGGAATTTACAGGCAACATAGTCAAAGTTAATATAGTGAAGAATTCTCTAGAAGCTATGACCCAAGACTCCCCTATGAACAAATTCGCTTTTAATTCCTTCGTAATTTATACTCCAGATAATTCAATTTAAATACATATTTAACCTCATATATTTCGATCGCGTTATAAAGTAGTTAACCTTAAAAACGGAAGTGAATTCAAAGCAATTGCATTTTTACTTAAATATTTAAATCCGAATTCACTCCATGACTCGGATTTCCGGAGCTTAAAAAAATTTTTTTCAAAATGATGTGGATTTTACTTCAATATTTATTTAGGGAGCGAATTTTACTCCGAAGGGGTTAAATAAAGTCATACGTTTCGTATTCACTCCAGATTTAGTTCCCGTTCACTCCGCTAATTTTTTACAGTATAGTATATATTTTATTCCTAAAAAATTTAATAAAATTTTTGTTCTAACCGTTCTTAGTATTAATATCCTTCTATTCTCTTAGAAATTAAAAAAATTTTAATGTTCTAGTCAATATAAATATCACTAGCTTGAAATTGTATATATTTTTCCTCAATTATTTTTCCATTCGTAGAATATTAATTAAATATATACATATATATATATATGAAAAACTAAATTAAAATTACTGCAAGTTGAGTTTGTTTACAAAGTGGTTAAATTAAAAAACTTTATCTCCATATTTATGTGTATATATTATATAGAGTTTATATAAGCGACCTTTCACTCTCTCTCTTTTAGTTTTTCCTCCTCTTTCACCCTCTTTTCATATCTCGTACAAACTATCTCAAAGCAGGTGAATCACGTTTGAATTATTTCGCGCTTTGATGTATTCCGTTAAAATAATTGACATTACATTTAACAGAACTAAATATTTACATAATTAAGTTCCTAATTTATAACTTAATTTAAAAATAATCTGCTAATTATAAATTATAATTAACGGTAAAAACAATTTTAATCTATTAAAAATTTTTAATTGATTCTCTTTGATAACAAACTGATTAATGATACTGTTGCTCAATTAATTAATATCATGTTACGTAAAGTTGATTTAAAATAAGATTTAAGTAGGATCAAAAGTTTTCAGATTGCTTAGTAATACATGGTAATAAAATAATGTCGAGCAACAAGATTATCTAATTAGCAATTAGCGTCAAGCGATAACTGAAAGCTTTAATAAATGTGATGGCCGTATGTTAACATCCTAGTGGACATCCACCATTTCTCATCCTCTTTTTCTCTCCTTTTCTATTTTATTTTCTCTCTTGTCCATTTACACAAATCCGTAGTTGCAATTTATGATTTTCGCATCACATCATACTTGCCAATTTTACCCGGATTTTACGTCAATCATTAAAAATTTAATTAATAAACGTTTCATATGTATCAATTGTTAATCCCCATTGAATTTTTTTCATCAATATATACACGAAAATAATTTTACTGGTGTATTATTACAATCGTATCATACACTAAATTTTGAATGATGCATTAAAATTCAACAATTTTAGTTATTGATGCTAGTTTCATATATTCAGAGCTTCGTGATATTTTTACATGAGAAATTTATGAAAAAAGTTATATAGTTATGGTAACATGAGGGCAGTATGGTACTATAGTGAAAATAATCGATAATATAAAAATTTTTCAAATACATCGAACAGAATTTATAATGTGCATTGTAACGAATAGCCAGAGGCAGTGTTTTTGGCTGCTTAAGCGCCAGTTTTGGACATTTTAATAATTTAAATAAAATAATTTATAAAATGGAATTACTACACGGAAAGAAAATTTCACCAAAATTTACGATGTTAACATCGTAATCATAGACTAGACTTTCATTGGCGCCAATTTTTAAATGTATTTCAAAATTTCCTATAGTCTTTGTTAAAATTACGATGTTAAATAGTTAAGAACATAACCTACATTGTAATTTTAATAGACTATAGTAAATTTTGAAATAAAGCATTTAAAAATTGGCGCGAATGAAAATCTAGTTCACAATTACGATGTTAACATCATAAATTTTAGTGGAATTTTTTTTCCATGCATAAAAATTCATCAAATTCTTTTTTTTAATCAAAATTCGGCTCGAAAAATTTGATCTGATTTTAGTCTAACTGGATTGTATTTGAACTAATTGATCTGTCTTTAAATTTATATAAAAATATGAAGAATGGTTATTAAATAATTTTTTCTGAAATAAAAGCCCTAAAAGCACTATAAAGTCACCCGATGAAAGCATCTATTCTATAAACTAGCCAAGTATACTTTCGATTTTTTGATAACTTCCATTTGTTTTCGAAAAAAATTTGGACAAAGTTCCCATTTAATGTACACGTGCAACAAAAAGTACCGTTCCACTTGTGCGAGTAGAGAAACAAATGAAAACGCGCCTTAAGCTGTTTTTGATCTGAAGACGTTCAAAAACAGACTAATCAAAATATTAGACAGTTAGAGTCTGATTTTAGTCTGGATAAAAATAAAAAAACGCAATATATTATGAGAAAAAGTTTGATTTTGATCTAGAAGCGGCCAAAACTAGATCACAAATTATTGGACACAAGTCTGAAAACCTCCATTAAATTTCAAATGTTGATAAAATACAAATAAAAATAAAATTGAATAGAAGTAACGAAATTTTAATTTGATTTGAAACAGATCAAATTTTTCGACCCAGGAATAAAGTATTAAATGATCAAAAATTGAGCCATGGCCACAACTGGTTTTACCCTATGAGCTAATGGATCAAAAATTTCACGGATTGTTTTTGCTTCTATTGAATAACTTAGATTTGATTAGTTTCTATAAGTAATTTCTCTTATTTTGAGAATATCTTAGATTGCTGAAGATATTTCACTAATTAGACATTAGTTTTAATGAAATTTACCCTTGAAGTTGAAATATCTGAAGCCAATCGCACCGAGACAATTCAAAACCAATAGCTTATGTTCGAATTCAATTGCCCACTTGTTTAATTTTAATGAAATATCATTCAGAGGTTTACAATAAATGAATAAATCTGATTCTGACAAAGCTGAAATGAAGTCAGGTCTAATTTAGAGAGCGGAAACTAGACATTTTTTACCTTAGGGAATAAACTTATGATTTTCAATCCGATAAATTGCAATGGTCTAGAATTGGTTCAACAGTGAAACTATAAGAAGATTTTTTTTCAAATACGATTGAAACTTATTCTATTTTTTTTTTCGTATCTACAACATTATATAGGATTAAAAAATATATATTCAAAGCTATTGATTTTTATATTAAATAAATTTTTAATTAAAATCGATAGCGTTCATAATATAATAAATTTGCAGTTGATAGTTTATCGGTTTATTGATAAAACCAATAGGGAAAAAAAAAAATTGAGTGAAAATGCGTTGGTGATTCGAGAGTAAACGTCAACGGAATAATAAGTGGGGTAGGATATCCGAAGGTTCTTGGATAGTAATGGAAGGGCTGTAAGAAAACGCCAAGAAAAATTAAGGAGCGAGGCGGACCAACGAAAACCGTCGGGTAATGGAAACGTAAGAGGTTTGCTTTGCTTTACTTATTCTTGACTAGTACCAGAGCAGAAAGGAGAGTTATAGTTGGAGTAAGCAGTGCCCAAAATAGAAGAAAACAGGAAACAAGAATAATATACGTTTTTCTAAATTATTTTTTTTGCATTTTTTTTTTCTTTGAAAACATATGGTTTCAGATAATTGGATACTGATATTTTCTTTATGATTTCAAATATCAGTTCAATTTTTTATTATAGTACGACAGGTTTAACATATCGATACTGCCATTCTAATATGCCCTATCCCACAAAATTTGACATTTTAACTTTTTTTGAAAATTGTAATCATTGTAACAATGTGCAGCTTATGTCAAAATTTTCGAGGTCAAATTGTTTATTTAGTATTTTTAAATAAATATTCTAATATGTCGTATCCCACACGCAGACTTTCGCGCATTCTAATATGTCGTATCCCACATTCGTACACTGTGAAAAATTCCCATTAAATTTTACTATGGGTGCATTGTAACCCCGGACCATAAGAAAACTGATACAAAATTTACAAGTGTCCCATAGTAAACGTATGCGCATAGGTCCCAATTGTGTCGTCTGCGCATACCGTTTACTATGGGATACTTGTAAATTTTGTACCAGTTTTCTTATGGTCCGGTGTTACAATACGCTCTTAGCAAAATTTGTTGGAAATTTTTCACAGTGTATAGGTTTAGTCACGCTTAACATTTTTGATTTTAAATTAATTTTAAGAAAGCAATTAACGACATGAGTAAGAAGGTAATGATGCATAATTTTTGACTCTTCTTACAGCTACTTTGCTACTTGAAATTGGTTATTTGTCAGTTTTCTGGCATCTCGCCTATAAGTGTCTGGGAAGTGTCTTTCAGAACACTTTCAATGCACTTTCGGATACATTCGGATACTTTCGGATACCTTCGGAACACTTTCGAGCACATTCGAGCAGATAGATACCTGTCAAAAACTTGTCAAAAAAACAAATTTCACATGATAAAAAATTTCAAATAATAATATATATATATATATATATATATATATATATATATATATATATATATATATATATATATATATTTTTTTTTTTTTTTAATTTTATAATTAATTTTTATTCATTAATATGATAAACAAATAATAATAATAGAAATTTTAACTGTTCAATAATTTATAATTTTAACTGTTAATAATTCAAAATTATTTATTCACTACAAGTGCCTGTATTTTATGAAAATATGAAAATAAATTTTTAGGTTATACCAATGCCGACATAATTCAAATAATTTTTCTTTGCCGACCGTGAAACGTTTTTATCTTCTGAAAAATTTCACAAATGTGGGATAGGGCATATTATAATGGCAGTATCGATATACAGTTTCTGTATTCAAAATTGTGTAGGTCTAGTTTTATTACGATAAATCTCATAAAACAGATACTTTTTTTTGTTATAATTGTGAGAATTAAATTTCATAAGTAATTAAATTTAGTGATAAATTTAAATCGATTAGGTTTTATTTTATCAAATAAATCAGTGATTTTTTTTAAATAAATAGCGACTTGAACGTATATGAGTAAATTTAAGATCAGACGTTTTTCAATCATCTGTTAAATTACTCGGACCGGAAAATTTGATGTCGCAGATAAAATCTAATATTTCAGAAAATTTTATCGATGATTGTTAAATAAATTTGTTCAAGTTATCAAATTTACTGTTTGATAGCATTCTATAAGTAATTAATTTTATATATATTATAAATAAATTTTGAATAATCATTTTTCGATAATTAATAGCCAGGAACGATGAGAAATTTACATATTTCAGTAATAAATTAATTTAAACGTACCATACATCTATTAATACGTCGTGTAAATTTGGTCACATATTATTGAAGTATGTATTGAATGTTGAAGTAACAAATAACGACCAATAAAATTATAATTAGGGGACATGGGAGCATAGCTTATCCTGAAAATTTGGTTAAGAAAAAAATTCATTTGTGAAAAGATCTATTGTAATTTGAAATTATTAGATATTTTGCACTAGAATAGAGTATCTGAAGTAAAATAAGATACTTCGATAAATTAAAAAAATAAAATTATTTTATAACTTTTTTGGAATAGAACCGTAGCTTGAAAAAAAATGTATTATAAAAAAAATTTTGATACTATTGAAGAATGATTTTGAAGTTAGCCGAGGTCCAATAATTTTTAGATTTTTTTTTGGACAGTAAATTATAAAAAAAAAATATTTAAAAAAATTGCACTTATAGTTTTTTAAATTTCCTACAAGTGCATATTTTTAATTTTTTTTTTATTTTAAATTGAATCTCTGAAAAAAAAATCGGAAATTTTTAATTGTCGATTAACTTCAGGATCATATTGAAGATGCATTTAAAAAATCATAAAAAAATTTTTTTCAATTTTTTGGAGTAAGTCGTTGTGCCTAAAAAAAAACCTATTAACAGTATTGTAAAGTAATGTTGAATTTATTCAAAATATATGGAAAAATTTAGTGTTTGTTGATCGAAGCCACTCTCTTAAATAGAATTAGTGAAAATAAGAGAATATTCACCATTTGCAAATGATTTTCGCGAGTTAATTTTCAAAGAGCAAGTAATTGCTAGCTTAAGTAAAGCATTATACCCCAGTCGCTCGACCAAAGAATCGTACATTTACAGAGCTAATAATTTAAAATTAAACTTTTTGATATTAGACCAAGAACCATAAGTTTTCAGATAAATTATTTACACTCTCAGTTATATGAATTAACATGAAATTAATGTACTTGAAATAAATTGAGAGAAATTATCTCCTCTCTGGTGGAATACATTTGAAATAACTTCAATTTACATTAAACATTAATAACGAATGCTTTTAAAAAGCTTTCGATGCAAATATTCTATAGCTAATTATGCATAAATATGGTTCACTTGTTTTATAATAAATTGTTTTATTATAAACTGTATTCAATTATAAAACAATAACAATAATAATATTCACAAAAGCGTAAAAAATATAAAGTGAAATGAGTTCGTTATTAATTATTACGAGAAAGAGATGAGCAAGCGAATAAATATATGTACATATATATATATATATATATATATATATATATATATATATATATATATATATATATATATATATATATATGAAAGTGTATTTGTAAATTAATGCGGCATATTGGTGGCTACCAATATGACCAGTAATTAATTACTATCAGCGTAATTACGATTGATCAATTGCATCAATTTTAATTAACCACACAATATATTCATGTATATATTTTTTATTTTTTTTTTCACTTAATATTTACTATGACACTTTAATAAATTAATGGCAGAGTTAGTAATTAATTAAAACATATTCAATTATTTGTATTCAATTCATACACTTGGTTGGTATTACTTGCCTAAGGCGTGTTTTCATAACTTTGCTTTTCAGTATAATATACTCATTTCCACAACTTTTAGAGAATACTATTAAAACATATTTTTTATAAAATTATGTTTGTTGAAAGCAATTACTATCCGTATAAATATACCATATATGTTTAAAATATACTTATAGTATAAAACAATATTTGTGCTCAATTAAGCTATATTTTTAAATATATAATTTTCCATGTATTGAACTTTATATATTTTTGTCATATATCTAAAGATCTAGGTAAAATATATATTAATTTATATGAATAATAAATATTAAATTATATGTTGAAATATATATGATACATATTTAGTGTTCCATGTATATAGCAAATTTATAATTTTTCATGAATTTCATATTATATATATTTATTACATTTATGAGGAGGTGAGCATAATCAGTGGAGTATATTCAGAGATGTTCTAAAAATAAAATTTTTTCAAAAATGTTTTTTTTGGATAACTTGTAATATACTCGATGCATCGATTCCAAAATCTAATCAGCTTTGAAACTTCACGGCTATCCAATTCAAAAACACAAGGGACAAATTTTGCAAAATCCATGTTTTAGTATTTTAGGTTCCAGTAGTCTTATGAACATGACTCGATGATTCAATCCATATTTGAAAAATTTCAATTTAGTCAGTTACTGTGTTTTGAAATTGGGCAGCCGTTTATAAGCCGCGTTTAATACTACTTCAATCATCAAAATCAGTTCATTTGTTAAGAAAACAAATACCCATGGTTTTTTAAATTCCCGCTTAGGAAATCGACGATTTTCGAAAAATTCGGGAAGTTATTGTTTTCACCCTGAATTGCGAAGTTTCATCAGATTTCGAATTTTGAGGTCCTAGGAAACTATTCTGGCTATTTTTAGAATGATGTCCAAGTGCCTGTATGTAAAATCCAAGAGAAACCTGGAAAAATTCTATAGAAAGCTTGGAAAAATTTGTTTCTCTGAGAATCCTAGACAAATTCTAGAGAAATCCTAGAAAAAATTTCATCGATGTCCCACATGAGCATCCCGATACCCATGGTTTCCTACATGGATTTTCATATAAATCCATACACTTCTATATTAATTCCTATGGATTTTCATATAAATTCATACACTCCTATATTAATTCCTTTGGATTCTTACATAAATCCATACATTCCTATATGGATTCCTATGGATTCCCATGGAATCCTGCGTAGATTTTTTTAAAGAGATATTATATAAATATTAAAAAAAAACTAACAAAGAAACTTATGTTAGTAAGTAAGTTCGCTATTTATTACAGAACATAATCTTTAGTATTCAAGATTAATGCCAAGTTTTGACTTAGTAAACAGTCTCAGCTTACAAGAATATTGTGGCTAAAGGGCCAAACTTCTCAAGGGGTTATAAAGGAAGTTGAGTTACTTTCGGAGATTCTCTTTGATCCAACAAGAAATGCTACTATATACTAAATAACTGTAAGATGGCTCTTTTTTATTTTCTTCGCAGAACATAATAAAATAAAAAAAAAAAAAAATAGTATAATATCTACAAGATTTAGTTTGCGGTTTTTGCTGCTGTCCAAAATAACATTCTTTTCATTTTTTGATAAAGTAGTCTGTACAAAAAGTGCCGTGATACAAAGATCATTATATCAACAATTAAACGTATAAAGTTTCTATTTAAATTACAAATTTTGACTTTGCAATATAATATAATCAATGGTACAACTATTAACTTCAATCAACTCTCGTTTATTACAATGACCCAGAAATTTCCATGTAGAATTTAATCCAAAGTCCGACATGATTATAATTACATAGTAAATTGTGTTGCAAACCGTCACAAACATTTACAGGCTTGCGAATGTAGCAGCACTCGAGAATATTAACAAAGAACACATAATTCGGAATAGTAACTTGAGTTTCCGAGGGGACAAATATTCCTAGCTCAGTGGTGGCATTTCCACCTGTTTCCTCCCAAGTCATATCGAGCTTCATGCGTACTACGGCATACCCTACAGTCTATCCCTTAGAACCCCAATGCATGTATCATAAGGCTTTGATTAGATGGCGGACTAGAGAAGACTAGAGTTACTTGGCTCTTTCCCTTTCTTTAGAGGCATTTTCGACTTGACGTACATTCTAGACAGTCAGAGTTTCCATGGAACTTTGCGTGTCCCGGACACTTCCTGGCAATGCTTCTCTTCACATTCACTCCCTATCTTTCTTCAATCATTCTTGCCATCGTCGTTATACGATTGTACACTTATGCCTATCTCTGTAGTACTCGAGTAACTTGAGTACGTAACAAAGAGGAATCTAGTAAGACAAATAATCTCAGATGTCTACAAAGCTTCATGAAAAATTTAAGTTCAGGTTCAAATTCAACTCTGCTATTCTTATACTTTTTTTTTTTACTTATAGTCATTACTAATATATTTGTGGAAACTGAAAAAAAGGATTTCTCGGTGTAAGAAATATTTTGTACAAGGAATTAAAGACGAAAATTTTCTTAGGACTGAAGAAATTTTTTTGGTGTAAAAATTTTTTCTTGCCTCGAAAAGTTTTTGTTTTTCTGTTCCTATCAAAAAAATCTTTGTGGGATTGCATGGAAATCTATAGGAATCCATATCGCGTTACTAAAACCATAAGGGCGTATCTCAAAATATACGCCCTTTTGGTTCTGCAGAACCAAAAGGGCGTATAAAAAAACTTTTTTGCTTCAATCAATGTAAAAATGTTGACAACATTAGAATCTATTGAAAAAACGAAAGAAATTTTTTTTTTGTTTTACGCCTTTTTGGTTTTAAGAAAAAATTTTTTTAAAATCATAAGGGCGTATCCTGTTTTTTCGATTTATTATCAATTATAGGTAAGAGTAAGAAAAAAAATTGCCAGCGTAATAAAAATTATCACTCCACAATTTAATTTATATGAACAAATATTTATCTAAGTGAAAAAACAAATAAAAAATAGAGAAAAAATAAATTCATCAGGGTATTAGTCCTATACCATCTCCATCGTCAGAATCATCTGTAGCTAAGAGTATGAAAAAAATTTTTTTAATTTTTTTTAGAACATAACTTGACAATAATAAAAAAATTTATAAACTATTACCATCGCTGAAAATTAATCTTTAATAATATTGATAATATTTTTGTGGGACGGTGCCTGATGCACAAAAATGATTTAGGTCATTAAACTTGCTTTGATATATTGGTATTCTAGAACCATAACAATTCTCAAGAACAACGGTAATTGATTTTTGAAAATAAAAAGAAAAAAAAAAAAACAGGAAACAGAAAATGAAACTTTGATTGAAAAATGAAAAAATGCACCTTTGAAAAATTGAACAATCTAAATGTGCATTTTTTTAATTTGATTAAATTAAATTTCACAGCACTCATAGAATTTAGAATTTTTTCGTTCCCGAATTATACATATTTTTTACATTAATTGTTGAATTAAAAAAATTGTGACAAGATTCGATCAAAATTAAATGAAGAAATTTGGTTTTTTATTCAAATAAATATTTGTTCAGATAAATTAAGTTGTGGAGTGATAATTCTTATTACCCTTGCAATTTTTTTTCTTACTCTGACCTATAATTAATAATAAACCGAAAAAATAGGATACGCCCTTATGACTTTAAAAAAATTTTTGCTTAAAACCAAAAGGGCATAAAACAAAAAAATTTTTTTTTTCGTTTTTTCCATAGATTTTAATGTTTTCAATATTTTTACATTGATTGGAGCAAAAAAAAAATTTTATACGCCCTTTTGGTTCTGCAGAACCAAAAGGGCGTATATTTTGAGATACGCCCTTTTGGTTTTAGTAACGCGATATAGAAAAGTATGGATTTATATAAGAACCCATGATCTGAATTCCCATATGGAAATTCTCATAGGAAATTGTGAGTACCTGGATTTCCATCTAGAAACTTGACATAGAAACTCGGATAGATGGATTTTTTTTGTAGGAAATTCTTATAGGAACTTGGGTTTTCATCCAAGTAATTTCTATAGAATCAGGGGTATTTTGATTTTTATGTCTATCGTCTATTTATACGCATATGAATACAGGAACAGATTAATATTCTTATAGGAAACCATAGAGGATCTATCCGAAAACGCCATGTGAGAACCCACTTAGGAATCTAGACACGATTCTCATGGATTTTTTGATAGGGTTATATATATATTAGTATAAAGTTTATTTTTCATTGCCTGTAAAATAAAAATGGACTTTTTCAACAGGTTTTAAATCCTGGCAAGCTTATTTTAAAAAACTTAAATGGTCTAGTAAGACACTATTAATCCTTCTAAAAATATATGTATAAATATGAGTAAAAGGAGTGGCACTGGGATATATATTTACTTATATAAGGGTTGTGTAGTTACAGCAGCACTCGTTTGACTCCAATTAGCCGATGGGTCACAAAGCCACGATACCATTATCGGAACGAAGCCACCGTGAGTTAGTACAGTGTACGATATTACGGTATTCTGGTGGAAGCTACCGACAAACATCGTTAAAGCTACTGTACTTTGTGTACCACTAAGGCTGAAATAACCCTTCCATCGGTTTTTTCATTGCTGTTTTTTTTTTACATTCACTTAAATATTTTTCGAAACGGGAAAAAAAAAAACTAAAATACTATTTTAATGAGACTTTGTGTACTAAAAATAAGTACGATGTAATACTATTAAAATTTGTTTTTATACTCTCCTAGGGATTATAACCCTTTAGATATAATTATTGAGAGCTTAACTTTTCTCGATTCCACTGCATCCTTTTTTTTGCAATCATTTTTTGTGTACTCATCAATTACGAGAGGATTGTTTCATACATTTATATATACAAATACGAGTCTAACAATGGAAGTAATTACACGAGAGATTTATAAAAATATTTTTTAGTAGATTTTATCGAAACCTCAATATTCTATTTATTTCAATGGTGAAATATTTACAGAATTTATCATAATATTCTAATTATTTTTAAAGGTTCCGGAAATGCCATTAGTTCATACATACATATACATATATGCGCGTTATCGAATAAATTACAATCACAATTTTTATGGATCGCAATGAAACTGCGAGTTTTTTTTCTGAATGGTTAATGTAAAAAATTTTCTCGAACTCGGAAAAACTTCGGAAATCTGAGTAACGGGGTGAATTCGGATTGAAATGAAATCCATAAAGTCTTCAAATTCACTCCCGATTTTTTACAGTGTACAAAACAAAATGCATGTAGTAGTGGTGAGCATGTTTTATTGTTCGACACAACATAATTTTTTGGACAAACACATACTTTTTCTAAAGAGCACTCTGCATTTAATATTTCAAAGCAATCTTCATGTCTTTCACAAGCATCTCCCAACACCGCTGTAATTTAATCGTCGAAACTGAAATGAATTAACATGAAAATTTAAATCTCAGAGGAATATAATTATACAGATAATTATTTTAAATTCATACCTTTTACACATTTCTTGTAATCTTGCCAAAGTGTTGGCTTACATGATTCCAAAAAATTGCAACATGGTTGTTCAAAAGTATCATCACACTAACAAGAATAATATAATATTTCAAAAAACTACAAAAACCATGTAGGGATGTCAATAGTAAAATGAGGTGTTAAAAAGACACCGTTTGATAAGTCATCGGAGAGCATTTTCACAGCAAAAAAAAGAAGAAATTTATGACAGAAAGGGCTTACAGCAATACGTCTAGCTCTCAGAGGTACCTAACGTACTGTAGCTCTCTTGATGTGCGCTGTCTCAAACAGGATCTTTGACGCATACTAATTGTCGGGGGTTTGGTCTCTGCATGCACTTAGGGTCAGTCAAAGCCGGGGGATACCAAGAGACGGCTACATCGAGGATCACATGAGGTCTGGAGTGCACCTGCTGGATATCCCCTATCGACGTACGCGGATTTAATGCTCGCCACAATTAATGACACTCTGCACAACACTACAGTACACAGCACAGCAGGACATTCGGGGTATTTAACTCCAGCCTCTTTCGTATACCGCTGTGTTCGCTTAGTTCTGGATTACGCACACGTGCGATCCACCCTCACAATACTCCCGTGCTAAGCGGAAAAGTAACTCACTTTTTAGGTACTAAAAGTTACGAGTCTTAGACGATGTTCTTATGACTTTATTCCATTTTTATATTAATTTAATGTTCCTTTTTCAGTCTTTATATATCTATATATATCACGTTACTAATTCCGAAAGTTCTCACATTTTTATTGGCCCTTTTTATTCCAGGGAGCTGTTTAAAGCTAAAAGGGCATATGATTTTTATTTCATTGCTATGTCGCTGGTAGACTTATTTTAGAGGGAAAATTCAAAAAGAAATTTTGAAAGCTGAAAG
This sequence comes from Microplitis demolitor, assembly GCF_026212275.2. Taxonomy (NCBI): domain Eukaryota; kingdom Metazoa; phylum Arthropoda; class Insecta; order Hymenoptera; family Braconidae; genus Microplitis; species Microplitis demolitor. The sequence goes on along the minus strand of NC_068546.1, from coordinate 21,376,776 downwards.
GGCGCATGACTTAATATGCTCTTTTAGCTTTCAAAAATTTTTAAAGTTTTAGCTTTAATATGAAAAGTCGTTCATAAAATAGATTCGCTCTTATGAGGGGAGGGGGGCTATCATTTGTGATAGAATATTGATAAGAGGAATCACAAAAAATGTGACTAAGGATGAAAGGGGTTTGAAAAAATAAAATTTTGCATGACATTTTATGAGCAGCCCCTAAGTCTCCAAAACGATTTGTAATAAAAAAAAAATCTATGCCCTTTCGGCTCTAGAAAGCTCTAAAACCAAAAGGTCATAAAAATGTTTTTTTGAATTAGTAACGCGATATATAATATAAATAATAAATATGATGAACAATATCTTGTTTCCAAAAAAATTTCAAAAATCGTCCTGACTGTTCTATTGAAATAAATTAGTGAGAAGTATTCTTATTGATAAATATTTGACTATTGACAGTGATCGATTACTTCATTATGGTAGTCCCTAATATATGACGGATTAAATCAGGAATAATTTATTTTCCCAAGCAATTGAAAATTTATTTAAACAAAAACTGATTGATTATAATCAACTCAACGTCAAATGTCTTTATCTCTCATCGAACATGTTCATGCAACGTGAATAAAGAGAGTATGGAAAAATATATCAATCTCGAGAATATAATACAGAATATATGAACTACCATCTCTATTTTACTTTGGACATAATGTATCAATAAATAGCAACATATATTCTCAACTTTCTCTTTCACTCAGTCCCTTTACCCTCTGATTCTCTATACAAATTGAAGAGAATATATTGTATGAAACTGGACGAGAGAAAACAAATATGCGCGAGTAAGAGAAACCGTCTGTGAGGGAAATCTACCATACAGACGGTATAACGACGTCGAAAAAACGTCCCCGTGAGATAAATAAAATAATGAATGAGCTGCAGACTCGCAAATCCTCGGTTGTAAATTAAATTTTAAAATACACATTAAATATTACAATTAATTGTTTTTTTCTCATTTTATGTGAATCGCGTTTTTTAAAATAAATCGTTGAATGACGTAAAGATTTAATGACGCAAAGTGGAATATTTTAAAAAACAGGCATATATGCAAGAGAGTGTTAATAAGACAAAATAAAGTGATAATAATGATAAAATCATGAAACGAACGTAATTAGACTTAACAGGAGGAAGGACTTGCAAGGAATACTACTAAAAAGTAAAATTGATGAATTCGCGTACTGGAGAATTCATGCAAGTGATCCAGTCATCTCTCCAGTGGGGTAATGGCGCCCAAGATTGGGTCCCACGGACAGCCTAGGACTAACAGGGTCGATTTCAAAAATTCCAAGGCTTGTTTTTCCTATACCATTGTAGGAATTACGACCATATAGAAATGTTTCTCATAATTTATAGGAATGGTTTCTGAGCTAGACTTTCATTGGCGCCAATTTTGAAATAAGACATTTAAAAATTGGCGCCAATGAAAGTCTAGTCCACGATTACGATGTTAACATCGTAAATTTTAGTGGAATTTTCTTTCCGTGTGTACTATTATAGGAACCATTCCCATGATGTACAGGAAAAGTTTCTATAATTTTCTTTCTGTATAGATTAATTACATTTAGGAGTGGAATAAGACCTAGAAGCAGCCTGGAACCAACAGAGAATCGGTTGAAAAAATTCAGAGTTTGTTCATTTCACGATTTATGTCTTCGTAGATCTAATTCATGCTCCATAAGTCGAAGTAACTTTAATTCAAGCCTAAGTTGGTCATTTCAAGCTTTTACAATGATGTCCCAAAAAGTCTAATATAGGTTTTTAATGCTCATTCAGGTTGAAAGTATGCCTGAAATTTGGACTCTCGATGCTCAAAAATTCATAAGAATTAATTGCTCATTTCGGTATCCCGCCAAGCTCCGTTCTGTGTAAAACATTTGAATATATTTATTTATATTATAAATTCATTGACAAGTATAATAGTTAGTCAAATATTTTTCTCGTTATTTATGACCATATTTATTAAATCAACAGATAATAAAAACAAAACGCGTTCATTCGTACATAATCTGATAAACAGGGGAAACAACCCTTGTGTCACATCCTGTATCCATTAAAGTGTTTAAAAAAAAAAATAAAAAAAGTGAGAGAGAGAGAGAGAGAAAAGAGATAGAATGCAAAAAATAAAGGGAAAAAAATATTGTAATTAAAAAAAGAATAAAAAATAATAATAACACAAAAAAGTGTCAAGAGGAAAAGAGGGAAGCGTGAATGGTATGGATGTCTGTATAAAGGTTGGTTCCATTTGTTCATGTCTACATACCCTGTACCAAGTTCGTTTTATTCCGTCGCGGTTGCCACAAACAACGCGAGTAAAAGTGAAAAGCAAAAAAAATGTTCTTCTCTCTCTTGTCTGTTGACGATTTCGTTCCTCTCACCCTGTCTAGCTCTTTTATATTCTATATAGATCTTTCTTTATTTCTTTCTAGCAAGCTTATATATTTTTAAATTTATACATACATATATATGAACACCGCGAAGAGAACTGCGACGACCGACGAATCCCTTTAATCCATTCTGTCAGAGGCAAATGAACAGTAGAGAGTTGCTGATGTGGACAAAGCTTTGCCATCTCTTCCTTTTCCTCTTTGCTCTGTACCATTCTCCTCTACTGACTGCCACTCAACCGAGCGAAGCCAATAGTTGCCAAGCTAATAAATTTCTGTATGCAAATTCTGTTGTTACAACTAAAAATAAGTTAATAAATAGAAACAAAAGTCATCGACAACAGTAATGAAAGAAAACTAATTCAATTAGTCAATTAAGAGACAGTAGCATCTCGCATCTCTTTAAAAATAAAGCGAGAGACTACTGTAGTTCTTTACAGAATTCAGTATAGAAAAAAGTGTTGTGTTAAAATGGACGTGTTTCGTATTGAAATCTATACGAAATTTTTGTTTTGTTTTACCGCTAAATTTAAATTTGAATTCAAAGACAAAATTTTTGAAGTATCAGAAGTAAAATCAACGCTTTTAAGATGTCAATTTTTACAAAAAAATTTTAAATTACTGATGATGTTCACATGGAAAAAATGGGCTTAGGAAATCCACGAATTTTTATTATGCTGTTGAGCAAATTTTAAACAGGAAGAGTTGCAAAAAAATTTTATTGTAGTATAGTATTAAAATTGAATTGTTTTGAATCATTTCTTTTGATCAGGTGTCGCCATTTTGTCTTGAAGTGTCTTGTTTACTAGTACAGGGAACTAGTGCGGACCAATTCTACTTTTTCCAGAGTCTCTTTATTTCCTGAGATGGAAAAAGTCTTCGGGCTACCGTATGGACTCATGGTGGTTATAATTAGACATCAAACATCAATAGGGTGAGTTCTTTGAACTCACTTCTGGTAAATGTCCACTCTAGTCGTCACTTGATTATATTTTTCAATCAAAGGCGACGTCCTCGAAAAAGTGGGGTAACAGTCCCCCCCCCCCTAAAAAGGGATACGCTTTTAAAAGTAACGTTACCAGTTAGTTGTAATATTAATCAATCATTTCACAAAAAATTGACTTTAAAGAAATGAGTCGGGGCATGATGGTACTTTAAGTAAATTATTCGAATTTTTTTTGTTGGTTTTAATTACAGTATAAATTGTTATTTCGCTCATATTCAATGAAAAATTTTTTACAAAATTTTTAAGGTGTCCCATTATGCCCCATCGCGTCTCGTCATAAAACTCGAGAAATATAAAATTTTTATAGAAACTTAAGATTATAAATAAAGTACCAGGATTCTAGTCATTAAATTTAAAAAAATACAAACATTTTTTTTTATTTCAATCGATGATTTCATATAAAATTCTCTAATTGTATCTGTCTATCTGTTGAATAATTTTTTTAGTTTTTATTTTCTTGCACAAGTTTTTTATTTCAAAAGTGAATTCCCAGCGTTATGGAATTGTCAGTTGCTCAACGTGATGTCTGGAATGTAAAATTTTATTCTTGTTTAGTATTCTTATTTCAAAAGTGTCTGCCTCAATTTTATATTCTCTTCATATTTCTTGCTTGCATTACAATAAAAATAAATAACGTCTATCGATTGTCGTTATCGAATCCACTTTAACATAATTTCGACACACGGAATCACATCATTAGAGTTAAAACTTAACTAAAAATTCAATTTTTATTCATATTTTACTTACACTCATTATTTTTATTGTGCATTGTCTCTGCACTTAAAATTATTATTTTTTTAGTCTTATTTCACAACTAAAAGACATGTAAAAATAGGGGAAGAAAAGCTTTTGAGTGAGAAGGGTGCGCTAGAAAAGACAATTTGTAGTGAGTGTAAAGTCGACATATTGAGAGATTTGTGGTAGAATACATTTATAGCAACACTCATATACATATGTATAATAAAGGAATGAGTGCATTTGAAAACGACGAAAATGTATGAATAAAAATAACAGGGGGAGAAAAAATGTACAAGACAAAAGAGTGAAAAAAGTCGCACAGTTTCACGGAACAATAGCAGCCGTTACGGAAAACGTTTTCTCTTTTTCGTTTCGTTGCCGTCTATATCCTTTTCGACGATTTTGCGTTACATTCTCAAAGCTGGATATAAAGTACCCTGATGTGCTGAGATGTCTTGAATAAAAGAGTAATAAAAAAAATACAAAATTTTTAATGAAAAAAAAAAAAAAAAAAAAAAAAAAAACAGCAAATAAGAGTAGAAGTAAGAAAAGGTTAAAATGATGAAGAATACAAACAAGTTTTCGTCTTTCTTTAGTCAGTCTAAAAATTTTCGTTTGCGATCGTTAGAACGAACATTTATTCACTCGTGCGAGAAAATAAAAACGTGCCGACACAATTGGATTGAAACTGAAACAAGTTTTTGTAGGGTTTTTCTCAAATACTGGTATTGTTATTGTTATCATTTATTGTTGGTGAAACTTGAAGTAAAATGCTCTGTAAATCCTTGTTGCATCGGGTACTGAATTAACTTTCAGATGATTGATTTTTCATTCTTAATCGACGCTCCGGCCATACACTCAAGTACCAACGTTTTATTTATTTAGTATTTTCTTTTTTTCATCATTCGGTTTTATATCCTCTTTATAACTGGATGGCAATTCCATTTGTTTGCCTTCGCGACCAGAAACCAACTTGCCCGATTCTCAGAGAATGCTAACAGAAAGCCGGTCAGGCGAACTTATGTCTCTGGGTTTGACACCTTTATCCACTAGAATTGTTGTGGAAAGTAAATTAAATCTTGTGTTGAATTATTTTTAATCTCAACTATTTATTTTCCTATTTCATTTAATTTTTTCCAGATAAATAATAAGTTGGTATGTCTTTCGATCGTTCATTTCTATATTACTCTATTCAATTTAATTTATAACGAACCCATAATAAAACTCTTCGGAAATCGCTCCATCTGTTGATTAAAAGAAAAATTTTAAATTTCCCGCCATAAAAATTTTAAATTCAAAAAAAAGGAAAGTTTTAGGTTTCGGTCTAATTTTGCAAAATCATGTACCTAAAGATCAGAAAGTTTTTCGCAGAATGAAAATAAAAAAATGATTTGAAAAGTGAAAAATTTACTGCAAAGGTCACTCGAAAATTTCGAACCACCCCCAGCCACCCCTTAATGCTTTTCATTTTCTTTGCGCGAAAAATGTTCCGATTTTCAGGTACATCGAAAATGGGGTTTTCATCAGATTTCCATGTTTTGAGGTTCTGAGAAGCTTTTCTGGCTATTTCCAGTTTTTTTTATTCAGCAATAGTCATTTTGTCTGATTAAAATAATTTAGGACATTTTATTTTTCATTTAAAAAATAATGGCACTGATTAATTATAAATTTTAATAATTGAAAAAACAGATAAAATAAATGCTGATTTATTTGTGACAAATACTAACAATATATAATTATCATATATTCCAAAAGGTCAAATAAATCAATGTATTCATAGTCTAGAAAAAAAAAAAAAAAAAAAAAAAAAAAAAAAAAAAACAGAATCAATTTAACAATTAATACAAAAATACATGAATTTTATGAGTAACAATTCACATTTGATGACTTTTTTATAAAATAAATTAACGGTGATGACTTAACGCTACCATCATACTAAATATGATTTATAATTTCTGATAAAATTAATGAATAGGCTTTGCTGTATTCTGTTAGTAATGAGTATTTATTTAGTATATGAAACAAAGTTAAATATTATCACAATTAGTATATAATTATTTTAAGAGGCACAATATATATTTAATATAACATACTTGAATAAACGTGGTTATTATATTATTAGAATCAAATTAGCATGGGTAAAGTAGCTGTTATATAATTAAGTAACATGATTAATTGCTATTTGGCCTCGGTCGTCTCTCCAATTAGAACACAAGAATGCTATTAAAAATGTTTAGTATCAAAATATCATTATAAGATTTCAAATTTAATAACACCAAATTATGAGATTTAAAAGCTAATGCTGTTAACTGTTTATTAGTGCAAAATTGTGTGCCAGTCTCATAAATATCCATTCCATTCAAATTCAAAAAACGCGCGAAAAGTCAGAAATTTGAAATTTTTTTCAAACTTCTAAGTTCTGATACCGAAAAATTATGATTTATATAGAACTTCTTTGAGGCGAATTTTGAATTATAGTAACAGGTTTTTGAAAAATTTTTATCAAAAGCATTTTTCTCCAGTATGTTAAATGTTCCCCATTTTCAAATTTTGAACTGAAGGTGAAAGTTTTTTTATTTTATGTTGACAACATTGTTTTAGTACGATTTGAATATCTTTAGACTGTTCTGCGAATGTCAGTTTTTAGATTGTTGACAAAAAATTCAAAATTGATATTTTATAAACGAGTGGTTATAAATAAGCATTCAAACAATGATTGTACTACGATCATAAAAAGTTCAAAAATATCAAAATTTAAATAATTTATAAGTCGGCAAAAAAATAACGTTCCAAAAACTTTTTAATAGTATTCATTAGAGTAAAAATCTTTTTCATAGGTTCGAAAAGTTACTAAAAGTTTAAAATTTCAAATTTTTGAACTTTTGGTTAACAAAGAGAACGTCTAAAAATGCATGCTTTCACCGTATTATTAAAAAAACGTTTTTATCTGACTTATAGTATTCACATGTTATTTTTGACAAACCATAATTTTTACTCATTAAAACGGATCATTTCCAAAAAAGTTAAACTTAAAGTTCTAGTCAATCAAATCCAGACTTACAGCGACCATTTTGGAATTTTTTTAGACGATTATTTTTTAACTTTTTGTTGCATTTAAATTTTTTATAAAGTCTAAAATTACTCGATACGAGTCACCATAAAGAACAACCCATCGGAAAATTCTTTTTATTGTCGTTTGGCAGTCTGTCCATACATGAATGAGTGTGAGTATGAGTAAATACGATAACTCGTGAAATACTTCGTGAATAGTCATTCTTTATTCTATATATTCAGGTTTTCAAACAATGAAATCCTGCAGAATATCACTACTGCAAGCCTCTTTGTTTATTTATAATTAATATATTTCTGCTGAAACCGATAGCTTCCCATAATCATGACGGAATTTTATTTTTGTTCACTGTTATTATAATATTTTGCTCAATATAAACATGAGCATCGACGTGAAAAATTACAGTTGTTTATTCTAACGTGAATAGTCAGAATCCTGATACTTACGAGCGTCAAGACATGAAATTTAAGTGCTTGAAAAAAGTAGGGGAGCTTCTGTTGTTACGAAAGATACAATATGTAGAGGAAAATACGTGGAACAAAATTGCTTATAACGGGTTTTGATAGGACTATATAAGCGTTAAAACTATACTTCTTTTTTTTTTTGTTGAATACAAGCTTCACAAAAAAAAATGAATTACTGAAATGTCAAAATTTTTTTCAAAAGAAGGGAAGAGGGTGGGGGTGAAATGGGTCTCATTAGAGTCCAGAATTTCCTGCAAAGCTCAAAACTCATTAAAAATTTGAAAATATTTTTACGTCGAAGGCTTAAATAAAAAATCGATCTAAGTTTTAAGTAAATTAAAAAGCACATAATAAGCTTACTGTGCTTTTAAAATCATTTAAATTTTTATCGCTCTTAAAAACTGTGAATATAAAATAGCTTTATTATCTTTTCATGTATTATTAGCTGCAGGTAAAGCTAATATAAAATCAAGTACTAAATTAATACTTAACACACTTGAGATGGGGTAAACTACCCATTTACCACCTCCCTAAAGTTTGTGAAGTAAAAACGTATTATTTATAAATTTATAAGCCACAAAAACGTTCAAATTTTTTTTTATTATTCAAAATTAATTAAAGTATTTTTAATACTTATAATTATTAATAAGACATAATTAAAAAAATAAAAACAAGTAAGTTTTCATAAAAATACAATTGTTAGCCCCCTTGATTTCCATTAACTTTTTTTTTTTTTTAATTTTATTTATTTGTACGGTAGATATTTTATAAAACCGACACGTACGTTACCGCCGAAGTTAATTATATTATTTGTTGTCTAGTGAGTTTGTCATTGTCAAAACGGTATAAATATATTTTTCAGTTATAAAATATATTTTGTTGTTTATTTATTCGTCCCGATGTTAATTTTATATTTTTGTTATAAAAAATAATATAAAAAATAAAAAATAACCAGGTTAAATTTATTGGACAACTTTATGGTAGAACGGTTTGTAATTAAATATATATTTTCGAGCTGGCTTGGCGTTTAAATTACGGAAATAATTTAATGAATTTAATGTTGAATCGATGTGAACACTGTTAAATATTTAAAAATGAATTATATTTTTCATTAAGTGTAATAGACCAAGAATGTAGCGCTTAATAAAATTAACAGTGTACGATAAACAATAAACAAAAAAACATCGGTTTTGTTTTTTTTGTAAAAATTTTTTCACTGTACAGTAGTTTGTGTACTTGATATATTTTCGCTATTTGTGAAGTAGTACAAAGCCAGTTTCATGCGGCTATTGAAATAGAATATATGTTTATATAAATACGAGTAATTTAATATTTTTTATTTCATTCTTTTAAATAAATTGTGCAATCTAGATCATTTTTTTTTTTAAATTTGGATAATTTGGTAAAGGACTTATTTTCCTGCAGTTTTGTGCAGTTATGGTACTTTAACAATACGATCAGCATTATATAGACAAGAACATCAAAAATTCAGCAGATTTTATCTAAAGCCAATTTCCATAAGTGCATGGTCGTTTATAGATTATAATTTGAATTTAAGTTTATTCTATCAATTTAATTTATTACCAAAACTTCTAAATTTACATTTGTAATGAAGCTTGAATAATTATTTCTCAAACATGTAAACTAAGTTTTAGTAAAAACCGTTGGCTGAATTTTATAACCACTATTTAACTAATATAACGAATTATATCAACTTTTAAATATCCTACACTACCGAAAAAAATGTCTTGGCACACAAACTTTTTTTTACTCCGGAATTTTTTTTCTTACTTTAAGAAAATTTCCGTTTTCAATTCAGGATGCAAAAATTTTTTGCGTAAAGAAATCCGTTTTATTGCTGTGCAATAGAATTTCTCTTTATAAATAAACCATGTAATCTATACTACATAATTAAAAATTAATTAATTATCTTTGTCTTGATCAAATATTGAGGACGTAACAAGTAAAAGAGAACTTTACTTTAACAATTATTGATTTGAAGTTTATATTGCCATCATACGAAACATAACCTACGTACAGTATATCAGGGTAATTTTAACCTACAATTTAACATTCACCTTTGTTATATTCAAAGTCATAAGCGATTTCTTCATGATAATTAAAACGACAGGTTATCTCGTCAATAAAACATTCGATTTATCCATGTGAATTTGTCTCAATAAAAAAAAACAATATCTGTTACATAACTTATTGACGTAAATCCATATTTTATGACTTTTGTTGTGACTCGACGGAAAAGATCTGATTACAAAGTGATGTAATGCGTGTGTAAGAATATTAAGTTAGATGTCCCCTCTGGGCCATTTTACTGTGCGTGTTCTTTTTCATTAACTTTCCCTTGCATAGTGCTGATAAAAAATTAATAGTATAAGTTATTATAACTACATATATATTAGTTATTTACAAATTTGAATATTTAAAACGAAATACCGATTCGGTTTTTCTACGACGCTACGCGTTCATCATTCGAATCCGGGAAAATTTAAACACCACCGGTTACTATGTATACATTTATCAATTTTTGAACCAATGCTATTTTTAAAACCTACTTGACATTTTGATAGATTATAACAAAATTTCTTAACAAACCCATCGGGAGAGAAAATACAAAAGATAGATTTTCGAAAAATTTGCCTGAAAAATGGACCTCAGTTTGATATTTCCAAATTCAACAGAAGTTCAAAGTTAAATTTGTAGTTTTTAAGTCAACTTTTGATGAAAAACTGCAATGAATATTAAAGCTATGTCATTTTTGAGTAACGTTGATCAAATACAAAAATTTGATTTTTGAATAATTCTTCTAAAAAATGGACCTCAGTCTGATATTTCCAAATTCAACAGAAGTTCAAAGTTTAATTTGTATTTTTTAAGTCAACTTTTGATGAAAAACTGCAATGAATATTAAAGCTATGTCATTTTTGGGTAACGTTGATCAAATACAAAAACTTGATTTTTGAATAACTCTTCTAAAAAATGGACCTCAGTCTGATATTTCCAAATTTAACAGAAGTTCAAAGTTAAATTTGTAGTTTTGTAGGACAACTTTTGATGAAAAACTGCAATGAATATTAAAGCTATGTCATTTTTGGATAACGTTGATCAAATACAAAAACTTGATTTTTGAATAATTCTTCTAAAAAATGGACCTCAGTCTGATATTTCCAAATTCAACAGAAGTTCAAAATTAAATTTGTAGCTTTGTAGGACAACTTTTGATGAAAAATTATAATTACTATTTAAGTTATGTCATTTTTGGGCAATGTTGACCCGGGACTAGGATACAAAATTAATAATAATGGCCAATTTACACTTCAAGACCCTGAGGTAGCCATATCTATTAATCAGATTTGCATTGTTAATTATGGAAATTCTCTCTTCCTCAAAAGGGTCACGGAAACTAAGCATCCGAATTACAAAATATCTGTTATGCCGAAATTAAGTGATGCCAGGGTTTGTTCTATTCTCTGTAAAAATGTTTAAACCCGAAAATCTCCATATGGGAGCGATCGGAACTTGCAAACTAATTAGTATAATGACAAAAAAATTACGTCATCGTCCTGTATAATAATCTTGCCAGGGTTGATTAAATAAAAATGAACATTTTCATAAAAAAAGTATAAATTATTCAAGACGTTATTTAGAATAAAAATTGAAGGAATTGAATGAAATAAGAAATCACTGGTGGATAAAATTACCCGGGTAAATTTCTCATTCCTGAGCAAGGGTAGATTGAGGGTAAAATCAGCAATTTGTTGAGCACAATCGCAAAGGATCGGCTTGCCTTATTTTCAATTATCTCACCGTTCACACTCATTCCATTTAATTCCTTCTTCTTCACTTCATTTTCTGTTATTTTTTTTTTCTTCAATAAACAGAAAATAAAATAAATACACAATTTTAAAAAACTCAGTAGAGTTTTAAAACTTTAAAATTTAAATACTCTACCATTTGACCTTTCGTATTTCCGCGCTCGCTTCACTACAGTCGATACCGCCTCATTATCGAGCAACTGGAAGTTTCAACTGTTGAAAATTAAAAAAATAACAAAATAATAAAATAAAAAATAAAATACCACAATTTATGGTGACTAATGATTCTTCTCTTTAGATTTCTCTATCCTTCGTGCTTTAAAAATGTCCTCATTTACTTTTGTTAAAATAAATCCGCTGATTATTTAGACATTTTTTACATATATCTACTTTATGAAACTTTAACCAGCACTAAATTTAAATTTATAATTCTTTTTTAAAGATCATTAATTATTTGCTTACTCTCTAAAAATAAATTTGTGAAATTTACTGCGAATCAATGATTAGTCACTATTTATCCAGCTATATATATACCACTAATTCAATCAATTGTATACTTATAGCTGGTTCCCAGTGAATATTCACTAATTCACAGTGAATTTCACTAATTCATTTATAGAGTTGTGGTAAATTCAGTTTTGTTGACACATAGGGAAATGTCAAACGAAATTGTCATCCTAAAATTTTTAACTTTAAATTTTTTCCCCAGATAAGTTATTCTACTTATTTCAAATAATTGAATATATTTCTATCCATTTGACTACCAGGGTCCAAAAATTTGATCTGTTTTATTAAAAAAAAATTCTGAGTTATCCCTATTAAATCTTTTTATTTGTATTCAATTAACATGGGAATTATCGAGTTTTGTCCGTACTATTCCTTGTTTCGTCTATTGTCAGATTTGTTTTCAATAATTTTTGGTCTGGTTTTGGTCTAAATCGCCTCTAGATCGCTATGCTCGTGTGATGTTCTCGTTCTCGTTAAGAGTGCGTCATAACCTAAGATTTGTGTTGCCTATTCATACCGCAAACCCTCATTTTAGTCCTATGTATCGAAAATAGCTATTTCATAAAAATTGACTGAAATCAATAAATTTTTCAAAAAAAAGTAAAAAGAACTACAGAAGTATTTTTCTGCAGAAACCAGCTCCATGGTTCTGAAGATAGTTAAAAAGAAATAAATTCGTTTTGTCGTCGTTTTCGAAATATAGCGAAACACACTATTTTTGAACTACGAACTAAAGTACGATAAAATTCTTTTATTGGAATTTTTTACATAATAATGCGTTTTGCAGCTTAATAAAAGATACAGGCTTGTTAATTGAAGTTTTCTCTGATTAATGTGTTTTCATAACGTTAGTGCGCTATAAAAAAAAATAAACACAAGTTAACGCAAATGAATCGCGTGACCTTGACAGGTCGATAGTCCAGCTCCGCTTCGCGTTCGAGGTGCGCAATATTTTTCTTGAGCCAATCCGCCATTTCTGACCCCCTATTTTCACTAATGATTTACAGGTGGCCATTTTGTTTTTTTTAAATTATAGAAATGCTTCTATCGACAGAAAAACATTAAATTACTTGAAATAATTAGAGCAATACATTAGAAGAAAAAAATGACGCTGATCATCTTAACCCACTCACTTGTTAATGAATGAAATTTTGTGTGCAAATATGTTTAAAATAAAAATAATAGTAAATGAGTTAAGTTGCGTAATAACACAAAGTAGAATTATTATTTGATTTTTTAGCTTTTATGTCAAAGTATAAACACACACAACAGACGATAATTGCATCTCGATAGAGTGGTCGCACTCTCATCGATTCTGGCAGAGACTCATGTGTATTATATTATATAGTAATAGTACTAGTACATACATGGAGAGTTGGGGTGAAAAGAAACGACAGCGATAAAAGGAGAGAAAGCAAGGCGGAAGGAAAGTTTGATAAAGAAAAAAAGTTGCTCCGTCACTTTATGTATGTGTATGCTTCCTAGTGTTTACGATCGCGTACAACGAACTTAGCGTGACGCTCATCAATTATTTATCGACGTAATTTATGTTCCTGTCTAACTTTGGTCTCTGCACCCCTCCACGTTCTATTTCTTTGTGCACCTGTACTCGCATCAATATTTTTCTTATAAGCTTTAAAATTTTTGACAATTTCACATGCTCTTTTTTTAATTGTTACAACATTTATCATACACTAACTTCATTTTTATTGATTTCAAGTTTTTTTTTTTTTATTTTATTTTTTTTTTTTTTTTTTTTTTTTTTTTTTTTTTTTTTTTTCATAATTGTTGTCTAGGAAAATTGAATTATTCATCACTTATTGCTAAATAATTGTTCTGATCACTAGACATATATTTAAACCAAACGAAAAAATTTTAATTTAGCTACTGAAAGGTGATTTAAGAAATGATTGGAGGTGGCTAAAATTTTCGGTTAACGTGCGAAATATTTTAGAAATCTAAATCTAAATTTATTTCTTTTCAATTTTGCAAAAATATGCAATAGCAAATACATGTATTTTTCATGTAACATCACTCATGAAAATATCATATATGATAAATATATATGGAAAAATATATAATCAATATGGGGACATATAAGTGGCCAAAAACGACATATATTTTCTTATATATAATTAATTATATACGTAAGTTTATAAATTAATACATGTACTATATATATTTATAATCATATATGTAAACTTATGTTAGCACATATATGTATTACATATATTGATAATTATATATGTAAATTTGTAAGCTAGCACACATATATATATATTCTGAACACAATGTTTGAATCTTATAACAGAGAGAGAAAGAAAAGAATAGATTTTATTTATTCTTACATATATGGAGACTTATATGGTTCTATATATGGAAAAATATATAAAAATTTATCATATAATGATGAATTATACATATATTCTTATTTGTTTCCATATATAAATAACATTTATTTTTAAATATATAAAAATTATAAGTTTTCAAATATATAAATAATATATTGAAGTTAGACGGAAATATATGAAATCATATAAGAAAAAACATATATAGAAATATAATAAAATCGGCCAAAATATATTTATAGTTCTATGTAAGGTTTCATGTATTGTCACATATATATTTATATCTGTAACATATATTTTTTAATATATCTTTGCAATATATATTTTCATGCGAGATAGGGCTTTAACCCTGCGTCACACAATATTTTTCATGATTACCTGTTGGAACGAAGTTTTAGTGTCAGGAACCATATCTTTTAATACAATTAAACTCTATAGCCTTTAATCTATAAAAAAAAAAAAAAAAAAAAAAATTTTTACCCCGTTTACTATTAAAATACTTTTAGTGAAAAATATGAATAAAATTGAAAAATAAATCGCTTTAAATACACACAAACAGGAATGAAAAATAAAATGAAGTATTGGTAGTAAATGAACATTTCCCTTTTCCACTTTTTCTTTTCCAACCACAAACTTAATCTCTTCGTTTAAAAGCATCCATATAGATACAGATATATGTTATATACGGACATCGAGATATATTGAAAAACTGGTAGTATAATTCTCGAGGTTTTTATTTCACATGAAACTGTATTCTGAAAAAAAAATCTCATGTAATCTTGGTAATGCTACGTAGCCACAGGCATATGTATGTAGTTATATATTTTATTTTAAATTTTAAAAAAAAACCCGCTATTCTTTTCTCTTATACCTTTTCTGGCTTGTGAATAAAATTGATGCTGGCAACATCCGGGCATAAACTCAACCGTTGTAAATAAAAATGATCGGTGTTGCGAAAACAATAGGTAGACATAAATATATGTACAGTATAATTCCGTTGCCCGCATTAATGATTTTTAATTAAAATACAACGGTAATGAACATCCAGATCAATTAACTATTTATCAATTCATCGATTATATATATATAAATAATACATACTGGCGTTAGGTTTAAAGTAAATTACGATTACTAATTAATGATCCTGCATTTCGGTGTTGAACCAACACAAATTATTGTTTTCTATCCCATACAGACTTTATATCCCAAATCGTTAGGATAGTAAATTATTCACTTACCCCTTTATCAATCTATATACATTGTGACGCGTTTGTCCAATAAAATTGTTTTACAGTTCGATAACTACGTGTCTATACCCATCGAACGAAGTGATTATCTATTTTTAAATTTTTTTTTGTTCACTATGAGAATATCCAAACGGTTCAAAGACCAAAGTGATCACTTTGTTTTTTTTAATTAAGCCATTTTCCAATATATCGCTGTGGCATCAATCGATCCACGTCCGTTTAATCCGATTGGACGTTCATCAAAATGTTCTACCAGCTCAACGGATCATCAGCATTCGTTCCTTCGTATTATTTACTCGTTCTAGTTATTTAACTTTCCTTTTTTTCGTTTATTTTATTTTTAAAATATACTAAAATTGTTAGTAAGTTAAATTATCAAATTTCAGTCAATTTTTTTCGTGTTTTTTTACGCTATTATTGTATTCTCATGAAAATATTTTCATTTGATCCTTTTTTTTTTTTTTATAATCAACGAAAACTCCCATGAATTTATTCCGCTTAATTATGAAGAAAAAAAAAGGTTTTAATAACAAATTCTCTTTCGCTTTTTCGTTTCTGTCTTTTTTTCTTTTTATGTGCGAATCTCTTTTATTCTATTTTTATTTTCTTCACTGTCTTTTATCGTCACTAGAAAAATTACATTTTCCTATCTGCACTTTGTGCACTTGAGTAGAGTACACAGTTTTAAAGAAATATTTTGATTTTATGAGGTTATGTATTGCTATTTACTTTTTTTTTGTATAACATTAATTCAAAAAAAGTTCCGAGGTTTTATTCACCTCAAAGTTGAAAAAAAAATTTTTCAAAGAGCACACTTTTTAGGAAAATAGTTTAAAAGCGTCAACTGGTTTATTTTCTTTGGATTTATCAGTCAGTTACAAGTTTTCTCTTTTATATATATATGTATATATATGAAACTGTTGCCCAGTCTCTCAAAAGAATTTTTTTTATCTTCGTCCACTTGCCAAAAGCTTCATAAAGTACCGCAGACTGGCTCTCTCATTACTCATGCATTTATTCGTTCTAATTACCAACGCACGAGTTATTTCAAGCGACGCTCGTGACTCTCCTTCTCATTTTGGTGTTCACCAAACGGATTTGTGATAGAAACTATGAGCTAACTGGAAATCTTACTCAACAATGAGCGATGAAAACTTTTTTTTTTTAACACACATTTCAAGTTTTCAAAAAAAATATTTATTCTAAAGTGAATTTAAATGAAAAATATTATTATTGTTATTGTGCGTGATGATAGATGACAATTTGATGTTTAATGACAATGCCATATTTTTAGCAAATCAAGTACACGGAGAGAAAATTATGGTAACAGTTACAATATATTATGGGAATGGTTCCCATACTGCATGGTAACCGGTTTTTTTAAAATGTTGATTATAGGAATGGCACCCATATATATTATGGTAATCATTCCTATAATTATGGGTATAATTCCCATATGGTATCGGAATAGTTCCTATGGAATCATGGTAATCATTACCATGTAACTATGATAATGGTTACCATAATATTATGGTAACGGTTACCATAACATCATGGTAATAATTTCCATACATTATGGGAATGATTACCATAATATTATAGTAACCATTACCATAATATGATGGTTATGTTTACCATAATATTATAGGAATAGTTACCATAATATATAGGGCTTATTCCCATATACACTTAGGAACCATTACAATGTGGTTATAGTACCGGTTATTATTTGCTTATGGGAACTATTCCTATGAGTATGGTAATCATTACCATCATTTTTTCACATGCGATATGGAAACTGTTACCATAATGATAAGAATTTTTCCCATACTTATGGAAACTTTTCCCAGAAATTATGGGTCTATATCCCATAATCCCAAGTAATCATTACCATAACCCTATGGGATGATATTTCATAAACGTACTAGGAACAGTTACCATAATTTTCTCCGTGTAGCCAAGAAAATAAATGTTTTAACCCGATACTGCCATTATAATATGCCCTGTCCTACATTTGGGAAATTTTTCAGAAAATCGTTTCATGGTCGGCAAAGAAAAATTATTTGTAATATGTTTACATTGGTATAATGACCTTTTCGACATATATCTTAACAATGTTTAAATCGTTTAATACCGAAATATTGTAAACTGCTAATGAATAATTATTATTATTTATTTAAATTATTAGTAATCCATAATATATGAGGAAAATAATGATTCATGTGTTTCGTTTCATTTTATTATCTCTTTCCGCTAATTAATTTTAATGAATAAAATTTATTATTCACTAATAGGTATTACGTGTCATGAACATTATTCAGCGAATTCAAATCCTTTTTTTTAAATATTTATTCATGTTTTAAAATTATTAAGTATACTTTTTTTATTTATTAATATGAATGAATAAATAAAATAAAAAGAGATTTTTTTTATGTATAAAAATCAACGTCATTAATATCAAAAAGTAATTTAATTAAATATTTTCTCATTAGTTCTAAACGTTCTAATAAATTGAATAGAATTTTTGTAATTGGTATCACGCATTTCTGTATAAATCTCTTTGATGATAAAAAGTCGATCATTAATGAACTCTTTAAATAAACCGTAGCACAGAAATAAATTTTGTATGGTTCCGGTGATAATTTCTACAGACATATCCACGTATATTTTATAGAATTGAGTTTCATAATTATATATTTGGTGTAAAGAATGTATACTTAATGCCAAAACTACTGGTCGTTATCTCAAGGACTCCTGAAATTTAGTTTTGAGATTTGAATTTTGGGCGCCAAATTCAAATTTTTTAAATTTGAGGAACAGGATTTGTTTGAAACAAAAATTATTTAGACCACGTTCTCGACAGTCGAATGACGTCTTTCGTAAAAAAAAATAGTACTCTTTTATCAGTATGGTTTTATTAAATAATAATGGAGTACAATTATTGTCCAACTTAGAATTTCTCAGATAATGAAATATTTTGTTCATTTTCTTAATAAATAAAGATGGACTATAATGTATTCGATGAGAGTATATAGTGGAACGAGAGATGAAGAAGTGGGTGAAAAGCTGTTCCAGGTCGAGGCCGCCGGGATAATAAATCATTCTTCCAGCATCGTCTTCTTCCTTCATGTCTATCCTTCATATTTTCCCAAGAGGGATGAAATGTGACAGAGAAAACGAAAACTCTTCTATATCTTCTTTTAAGTAACAGAAAAAATAAAAAGTCGAGTATGAAGATCTATGATTCTTAATTTCTTAAAAACTTCCTTTCAGGTTTCAAATAATAATAGAGTAGAATATTTATCTACAGTCGATAATTTTTTCTGTATATATTACCCTGATAGCCAAGTTGGCGAGAAACTGACGAGAAACTTGCAGCCGCAACTGGACACTAAGTTGACCACCAACAGTTGGTACCTTCAATAGTTGATAGACATTTTCTGAGAAAGTTGGTGGCAAAAGTTGGAAATTCAATAAGTTGACGAACACTTTCTGAGAAAGTTGATGGCAAAATTTGGTGATCATAAGTTGACGGTAAGTTTACTTTCAATTTCCTCAAAAACTTGCATTCCAGTTGCGGCTCCATACTGGCGCCAACTTTTTGAGAAAGTTGGCGGTAACTTGTAGCCAAAAGTTGCAAAATCTAAAGTTGTTGACAACTTGTCATCAAGTTGGTCAGAAACTAATGAATGACTAACTTTTTCACGATCAACTCGTGCTATCAGGGTATATTTGGAGCCAATACCGTTCTGTCTACGGTATAGAGACACGGTAGTCTCGCGCCATGACACTTCATACATACATGTGTTTGATTTGAACGTGTACTTGGCGCGAGACACTACCGTGTCTCCTCATATTTTTACCTATACCCGCTAAACACCAGTATAATATATAAGAGAAAAAAAAATTGTAAAAAAAAAAAAAAATTAAATTACAACAACGCAGAGCTGAATATGACATATTGATTGAAATGTCAATGATTTATTGATACCCTCATGGAAACAATGTATCTTGTAAAAAATAGTTTTAAATATTTTTTATTTTCTGTCACTTTGACTTATACGGAAATGAATTCTTTTTTAATATTAAAAACAATATGTTTGACAATTGAAAATATATGAAAAAGTATCGTTATAATAAATGTAAATGGTATCAATTTAATTGAAATTCGTCTGTCGCGATAGCTATTTCAGTTATTTATTTAGAATAAAAAAAAATAACTTTAAGCACAGCGGTAACGGTAAATTCAAATTATTTCCTAGCGAGTGACCTCGACGAACGAAATTCGCGTTCGCGTACTCACCAAAGACTTCTCACGATAAATTTAAGTCAATGACTCGCATTAAATTCGACAATTTCACTCGATTCCAGCTTTCTTTTCCTGCCGATTTATCATCAAATCCTGGGCTATAACAACGAATACAATCCAATGGTATTAAAACTCGTACAATTCTTGCACCCGCCTGGAAATAGTCATTTGTTTTGTTTTCTTTCATATTTCTTCGGTCGTTCGCTTGCTTCCCATATATATACATACATATATAACGTTTAGTTTCAAGTTAAAGTTACTATACTACTACCAGAACTAAACTTAGAGGTTTCATTAGGGTCCCAGAAATTTTCCAAGAATTTACGATCGAACCTAATTCGGCCTCTGCTATATCGTCCTTCATGTTGAAACATAACAGAAAATTTAACGAGAATAAAAGATTGAGAGAGAAAAAAAACTCTCACGTCGATGTCGTTAAACGCACAAGTCGTACTCTCATTAATTCTGTTTTTTTCTTCTCTGTCTCTCTGTCATTGTCTTTTCTTTCTCATATACATTTTCGTTTCTCTATACCCTTCACGTCTTTTACTAACATGATTGGCTGTAATTCAGAAATTTAATTTAAGAAGTTTCAAGCACGGCGTCCCGCGGAAATGAAATTCTCGAATCGCGTCCGGCAGTCGCGAGTCAACCACGTCACGTCCACTCTCTTCTTCTATTTCTGTTAAGTGAAAAGATCAGTTGACTTGAAAAAATTGTCTTATTGAAAATGAATATTTCATGTCGGAACACTGCTGAAATATGATGTGATACTCATATATGTCGAAACGTGACTTGAAAACATGTAAAAAATTTTTTTTTAATTAATTTAAATTATTAAAAGAGCTGGGGGTAAAACGGAATTCCTATAACCTGTGAAATTTTTTTTAATGGATGAAATTATAAAAATGAATAAAAGTTTGTCTATTAAAAAATTCAATTAACATTTTCACATGATTATGAAATGAAATTAAAAAAGTTATGATGATTGAATGGAATTCAATTAAATTTAACTCGT
This sequence comes from Microplitis demolitor, assembly GCF_026212275.2. Lineage (NCBI taxonomy): Eukaryota > Metazoa > Arthropoda > Insecta > Hymenoptera > Braconidae > Microplitis > Microplitis demolitor. The sequence goes on along the minus strand of NC_068546.1, from coordinate 21,355,804 downwards.
CATTTGATTGTAAAAAAGTGAATTCTGAAAAAACTAATTAAATATAAAAATAAAATGTTAATGGAGGTACAGATATTTAATTTTGTAATTGAGACGACTAAACATAAAAAATGAAGTGTAATTTAGTTTTAATCTCTCACTGTAATTTCATTTCTTAGTGAAAATCCTTTTACATTCCTCTCTCATCTCTACTCCATGCCTGTCCTATGGGTTTTATCGTCTGAGCGATTAATCGAGCGCGTCACGTAGATGTAAACGCTCCTCGATTTTAACGGCTGCTCGTTCGTTCGACCCCGATTGAACGAGGAAGAAAAGGGGTTGCTAAGACATGTACCTCAACCCTACTACGAATCTTATATCCTCTCTTTTATTCGCGAAAATACTTCACGAGTTTATTCCCCCTTTATAAATATATCTATAAGCAAATTATTACACGAAACTTTTCTGGCGAAAAAATAAAAATAATGTATTGATAAACAGAAGATATCAAAGTTTTTTAAATTCCCGCTTAAAAAATTTCAAATTTTCAAAAAATAAAAAAGTTATTGGTTTCGTTCCGGTTTTCAAAAACCCAGTTTTCAACAGATCTCGACGTTTTGAAGTCCGAAGAAAACATTATGACTATTTTCAAAATGTCTGAGTGTACGGACGTATGTATGTAATTATTGTAACTTTTGAACAAATTAACTAATTTGACTTTTTGAGGTGACGTTTGAAACTGCTCATTAATTCCGACAGCTTGAGAAAAATTGAACATAATCGATACAGTATATTCGGAAATATTCAAAAACTTAAATTTTTTCAAAAATGTTTTTTTCGGATAACTTGTAATAGACTGTATAGATTGATTCCAAAATTTATCCAGCTCTGAAACTTTCTAAGCTGCGTCGAATGCCACCTCAATCATCAAAACCAGTTGATTTGTTCAAAAGAAACCGTTATCGAAAGAATTTTGAAAAAATGTTTTTTTCAAATAAAATTCAAATTGTTGAGCTAATTGATGAAAGTTTTTCTTTAAACTTCTTTGAATATCAGCTTTAATGTCAGAATCGGTTCATTATTTCTGAGGATATTGCTGATAGAATTTTTATAAAAATTTAAAACTATTTTTGATCTGAAGACTCAAAAACAGACTAATAAAAATAATAGGCAGTAAAAATCGGATTTTGGCCTGGATAAAAATGAAAGAATGGCCGCAGTGGCAGACGGTTTCAAGATTTTTTAAAAAAATAATAATATTTAGTCTGGAAACGGATTAATTTCAAATTAACCCTTATAAAACGTTTTTATAAAAATAATTTAAAAAAATTAATTTTTTTAGTTACAGTAAAACGGAGTCTGGAAAAAAAATATTAAAAAACTGGAGCATTATTAACGTCACAAGATTCCTGATCCTTTAGTGGAGTGATTCAAGCCAGTGGACTGTAGGAAAGAGAAAACAGGAAGAGAAATATCGTGTTGTTTGCGGACAGCATTTTAAAGAGAAACGAGGTAAATATTTAGCCGGTATAATTCACGTGGAATCGAAAATCCTACCACCGCAAATTTACGTAATTTCTACGTCTATGTTCTCTTTCCCCGTATTTTAATCTTTCAAGTTTTTAAAATATTTTACAAGCATTTTTAAATCGCCACTTAATCCGAATGCTCTCCGAACGTACATTTAATTCTCTCATTAAACTGTGGAAAAAAATTATTTAAAAAATTTAACCACTCTGCAACGGAAATAATTAATTACTATATTATATTTTATAATATTTGAGATTATCATGAATAAATAAATGCAACGAAATATTTTTTTTCATACACATGCCTTAGAATACCATTGTATTTTAAATAATATTTGGACACATATTTTAATGAGTTATCGCTTTACACCAAAAAAATTTTTATATTTTTTAATTAAAAAATTATTAAATGCATCCCATTTAAAACTTACGTAAAATATTCGGATAATACGAGTCGTTTTATAAAAATAAAATTCAATTAACTGTCTCGAAATTCAATAAATTTTTATACTCTACCAATTTTTTTTTTTAACTCAGCGCCCATGGCGCCCTGAGACCACAAGCAATTTTTGATCACAGATTTCTGTACTTGGGTCTTGGAATTTTAAACTCAATAACTATTTAGTTTTTAAAAAAAGCAAAAGATACCTTTTTTCCCGGGTTGGAAAATTTGATCTGATTTTAGTCTAATTAGATGGTATTTGGACTAATTGGCCTGTGTTTAAATTTTTATAAAAATTTTAAGCTGTTTTTGATCTGAAGATGATCAAAAACAGACTTATATAAATCATAGGGAGTAAAAGTCTGGATAAAAATAAAAGGCAAAATATTTTGAGAAAAAAGTCTAATTTCGATCTAGAGGAGACCAAAACTAATCTAAAAATAGTCTAAACTTAGAACAGTCCAAGCAAAACTCGATTAAATTTCACATGTTAATGGAATTCAAATAAAAAGTGAAATTGAAATTTTTATTTGACTTGAAACAGATCAAATTTTTCGACCCGTGTTGTAGAAAATTTAAAGCGCTGCAAAAAATATTTATTGCTATTCAATACTTACAAAGATATTTATACAAAACCAATGACACTTTGTTCTCAATATAATTTTGAACGTAATGGGAAATTTTTTCGATCTAAAAAATTTGTTTAAAAAAAAAATTTTCCATCCCCAAAATTTTGCACAATTAAAAAATTTAAAAATTCTAAATCAATCTGGTAAAAGATCTAGTGCCCGATTAGGGAACTAGTGCCCGATCACTCCATGTATTTGTTTACCTATATTTAGTAAAATTTAATAAATACACGGAAGAAATAAACATTTATGACTAAAACGTGAATAATTACAGGATAAGTATAAAAATTTACTGTCTATGCAAGACAAATTACTATTTGAACTTTAAAAATTGTAACTGACACTTAGAAAATTGATGACCTATATTATAAAATTTACTATTTAAAGTGTGAAGTTCTCCATATTGAGACTCGGGTTCCAGGTTGTAATTTCAAAGACTAATTACTAAAGTTAATTTTTTTTTCGTGTATAGATATACAAACACATGAGTGATCGGGTACTGGCCACTGGGTTTCTAATCTTATTATTCAAGTCTTCAAATATGTTACCGCGTACAATAGAAGTAAATTACATTTATTAAGTGTTACTTTGTGTTGATTTTGGCATAAACTTACTTTTTAAATTCAACAAAAACTGTGGGCCGTTTCTATCCCACAAATTATGATGACAATATTTTTCTCCATGTAAAAAAAAATTCATTTAACAAAAGTCCTTTTGTGATTCAAAGTTTATTATAAATTTAGAAGCAAAGCAGAGTAAATCTGGGTTAAAATGAAACACAACGAATTTTATTCTATAATTTTTTTATTCCAGTCTCCACTGTCTGATTTTATTCTAAAATTTTTACAAGATATTGTAATTAAACTAAAATTAATGATGATTAAAAATTAATTATGCAGAAGTCTATACTTAGATTATTAAGAGAATTAATTTTACTTTTCGAATATTTATAGGCAATTTTGTCGGTTCTTATTTGGATACAATCCTCAATGGTACTCATCCGTCTTACTCAACATCGACTTTTTCTACTTCTTTTTCTCTATATTCCAACGGTGATTTGGTTCTTTCTTTCATCTAGTCATCATTCGTCAGGGATTATTTGTCAGCCTTTTGTCACCATTCGTTTTTTTTTCCCGTCAACAATTAACCTCTTCTTTGTTCATCCTTCGTCATTGATCATTGTTCATTAGTTTTTCACAAACTTTTTTCTCTTTTTATAAATATTTGCTTGAGAAGACTTTTATAAGACCATCACTCATGTCTATTTTTTTTCTATATCCTCCTTTAACATTTCTTACATTTATTCTTATCACTTATAAACTTGTATTTATAAAAAAAAAAATTATTATTTGTATTGCTAAATAATAAATATGATTTGAAATATAAAAATAAAAACTAGTAGCCATAGAGAGATTAAACGTGACCAAAACATAATATAAGTGTTCTACTTAAAAAAATAACGTACGAGGTTAACAAGAGTGAAACTGGCCTTTAATGGCGATAGAGATTTTTTCAGCCTTATTTGGAATCTACAAATGCTTGACACCATTTTAAATAATCTTTACTTCTATTACGAAGTATTGAAAATTCCAAAGATTTTTGATGACAAAAGAAGAGAGAATTTTTTCATCAAGATGATGATTTAAATTCCCAGAGGCAATATTTTTCATTGGCCCTTATTACTACGTGGAATTTTCTCCAGTATCTCGTGGCCCAGCTTCTCGATCTTGAATTAGACAGGTACGAATCGTTCTTGAGGGCAAGATGAGAACGAGCTACTGGAATGCCTAGCAATATCTCTTTACTCATTCGCTATCATCTCTTTCTCTCATATCCTCAAGGGAACTCAAAAAATATCTCTGCTTATTCGCGAATATCTCTGATGTATTATAATACGTTCAGACATTTTCAAATTCATTCAGAATTAAATCGAACTTTTTTTTATTTGCTATTCTACTTATTTGTATTTACACTGCATGGAAAAAAATTATCTATGGAAAACTAGAAACGACGAGTCATATAATGATAAAGTTATCAGTAAATACTATAATTCTAAATCGTTATTTATTTTTTAATTAAAATGTAAATTATTGCAGAATAAATATTTAAATTTATTATTTATGCAGGCAAATTAATATTTGAACTTTTAAAATCGTAACTTGACATCAAAAATTTATGACACAAATTATAAGATTTATTGTGCGGAATTCAAAAGTTCTTTGCATTGACACCCGAATCCGGGTTATAATTTTAAATATTAATTTCTAAAGTTTATTTATTTTTGTGTGTAAAAAATTTGCAGATTAAATCCGGAGTGGATGACTGCGTATTTATTTGAATTTTTTGAAATAAAATTCACTTGAAGGAATTTATTTTAATACTCAGACTCTAATCCTGAGTAAAATTTACTCCTGAAATTAAAAGACAATTAGAAATTTTCGGATTTTTTTTTTTCAAACAATTGATTATGAAAAAATTAAAAATATGCACATGTAGAAAATCAAAAAAACTACATGTGCAATTTTTTAAAATATTTTTTTTTGTAATTTATACACGGAAAGAATTATCTAATAAATTTCGAGTATCTTTTAAATAAAAAAAGGTATAAATTAAACCAAAGGAAACAGTTTTTAGTCTTTCCGTATTTACTTTGTTTTTGGTTTAGGGTTATTCAAAAGTGTAGGGTTAATTTTATCGAAAAATTCTCTCTATGTAGTTTTGAAAAAAATCAAAATTATTAAACGTCAGCTATCTTCAGTATCATCTTCTAAACGGAATTAATTTTTGTATTAAAACTCTGAATTTGAGTGAATGCGGATTTAAATAAAATCTGTAAGTTCAAATTCACTCCTGATTTTTTTACAATGTATCAAATGTTAAATAAATTTATATGCTAAGAATTGAATATAAAGTAAAATGGTCTAATTTACTGCAAACTTTATTACACATGTGTTTATATAAATATATGTGGATAGCAATTTTGTTCAATCGACTCTTTGAACCCTCGGAGATTTATCGTGCTTTTGTATACATTCTTATTGTGCTTTAGTGTGTAAAGAGACAGAAGTATATAAGTATACAATACAGTGAAGTAGTCATGTACTTTAGCTTGGATAGAAATTGTTGAGTGGAGAAATAGGAAAAAGTTTCGATTTTCTCGGACAATATTTGTCGAGAATCCCAACACGACTCGATGATTCGTTTTGTGCTTTTTTTTTCATCACCGTATTATGGGAAAATAAATGAAATTGACTTTTAACCTGAAAGAAAAAAAAATTGATTATTAGTAAAAATAAATACAATTATGCACTTATTTAATTTTTTTTAATTAATTACAACATTTGAAATTAAAGAAAAATTTTTAACAAATAAATTATGAAAAAAAATTATTTTCAAAAAAATGCACATGTCGAAAATTTTATAAACTATACGTGCAATTTTTTTTTTTAATATGTTCTTATTATTTTTTTTTTTTTTTTTAATCCGAAAATTTTTAAATATCAGCTAACTTTATTGTCATAATTTTATCCAGCCATTATAAAAAAAATTTTGAGGTTATGGGCAAAATATGTCTCTTAAAAAAACGATAATTTTTTTTTTTTTAATTATGTCGGTTTTATTTTATTAAATTCAAAATTTTAATGTCTGATAACTTTTAATTTTACAAAAAATTACTGAGTACTGCGCTCTCTGGCCAACAAAAAAAAATCAATAAAAAGATTTATTTAAAAAAAATTTATTTACTATTTTAAAAAAAAAATATTTCTTTCAATATTTAATTTCATGAGTGTGAAGTAGCAGACGTCAGACAAATTTAAAATTTTAAATAAACAGAGTAAATAATTTTAAAAATAAAATTTAAAAAAAATGCACATTTACAAAATTTAAAAATTAACAAATGCATTTTTTATAAATACTATTTTTTAAATTATTTACTCTGTTTATTTAAAATTTTTATTTTGTCTGACGTCTGCTACACTCACACTCATTTAATTTTTCAATTTTGTAAAAAAAAAAAAAAAAAGTTTTTCTAATAATGTCAATATATATAGAAAAGATAAATAATTAAAAATATTTGAATTGAAAAAATTTTGGCGGTCAAAATGGCGCCAGCCCCCCACTCCTCTTATTAGTGAAATGAGCGGTCGAAAAATTTCAAAGATCATAGCGTCTCATAGCAGCAACATGACTGCACGTATGGCAAGTGTCGCCGGTTACTCATCAAATACTACATTATACACCCGTACACCATTTATTTCTTTTATAAAAAAACGTAACTTAATGATGAATAGCGAATTGAACTACGAATGGAAGCAGCTGGAAGCCGAAATATGGGTATGTCTTCGTATATTCCAATTACAAAAATCAAAGCTCTAGTTAACAATCGCCATTGTTAGCTCGACACTTTTTCTATTTTAAATAATATAATTTAATTTTAAAAAATTCAAAAATAATTTACGCATGTCCTCTGAATATCAAAAGGATCGATACGACATTAATAAATAATGTCACTAATCAATAGGAATTATTTTTCTCTCTAATTAATGCAACAAAAAAGCCAAAAATATTTAAAAAGATTCGACTCCATTTTTATGGATTTACTCAGCAGCCGACAGTGGCGCCACTGCCGGTAAATTTGAATTTCGAAATTCAGTACCATCTAGTAGCGCTAGTATCTACTGTCGGTAATGGCGACATTTTTCAACAAAATTTACCTACGATTGTTTTGTAGATGAACCGACGTTCAACTTCCGGTAGTATCGTAGCCTACATGACTGGCGGGACATACAAAATTCCCTTTATTTTTTATTGCGAGTAAATACGACTATGAATTATCACATGTCGCATATTTTTTTCTCGTATTTTTTTTTTGAATTTAAATTGAAAGCCGTATTATCGTAAATATTATTTACGATCCGATTGAACGTTAACTGGACGTTGTGTAAAATAAACAGCGTCGTGGTCGGTTGTATTAATTGTTTATTTCTCAATTTAAATAATTTATATGGTTGATAATAAATATTTATTATTTATTATTTCATATATGTATATACATTCATACATCGAAGAGCTTACAATTTAATTTCGTATTCATTTACTCAACTCAGTATGCTCTTAATAATTTTAAATTAATCAGTAATGTGCCCGGGAAAATAATTTAAATTTATGAATTTTGATTATTCATCAGGTTTATTGTTTGTTGATGGAAATATTAAGACTGGGGCACGATGAGATTTACAAAAATTTTTTTCAAAATTTTAACTTTATCGTTTTATTTTTATTTTACGCCAATTGTCCCTATTATGGGCCATTGAGATATAAAATTTTTTTAAAAATTCTTATGCGTGAAATGTTGGAAATACATCAATGAAAAAAGAAATTTATAGAAACTATATATATAAATGTAAAAAAATAATCAATTAATTCAAAATTAATTAGTAATTAAAATAATATATAATATAATTGTCTCTTTTATTGGCCACCGTAAATTTTTGCACAAATTAATTTGAAAAGTTTTAATTGTTATCGACAAAATTAATTCATGTATTTCATATATTAAATAATGTGAATGTCTATAATTTAATTGGTATCGATTTACAACAGAATTTTTATATAATAATTGATATCCAAGGGCGTATTAATAATTATTTAATTAATTTAAAAACAGTTGGAATATCAATTGATAAAAAATACAACGTAGTTACAATTTTTCGAGATATCGATTTTAAATAAAAATACAAGTAATTACAGTTGTCATCAATTAGGAGTTAGAAAAAAAATTTTATTTATAAATTTTGACTTACAATATTTGAAAATTCAAAAAATTTTTCCGCCAAATTTCCTGTTTTCAAGTGAAATAAAATAATAAAAATTTTTTTGAATACCCCATCATGCCCCAGTCTTTTCATATCGACGAGCATTCATCCAATATTTATTTATTCAACTCAGTATGCTCTAGATACTTTTAAATTAATCAGTGGTCTGGACAGTAAAGTAATAATAATAATAATAATAATAATAATAATCCGTCTATATATTTATGTATTTTGGTAATCAAAGAAAGTTATTGCAATACTGAGTAAAGAACAAAGTTAATATAGATTTTAAAAGCTTCCAGATACCAACAGATCGTAACTCGCTAAGTATTTTTTATTTGATTTTAACAATTTATTTTTATTTCTCTTAATTTCAAGTTTCCAATGTCCAGAGAAGCTTTTACTGGAGTTATAAAGTAGATAGGAATGTTTTAAAATAGAATCGTGTTTCAAAGTAAGAATGAGCAATAGAAAATGGAATTTGACCAATGCCAGATGCGTTCAAATGGTGAATTAGTTTTTTAAGTTTCTTGGCAAGTAGCCAACATTTATGAGATTTTTTTCGACATAATATTAACTTTTTAACTTTTATTATTGAGAAAAATATTATGCGACTTTATTAATTTAGTGAGATTTATTATTACTTTTTTTTTTCTTCTCATGAATTTTTTTGTCGGTTAGGAGAGTTCCGAGTACTGAAATTTTATTATTTTTTCTGTGAGAAATTACTGGAAGACATGTTTATGCATGGAAGCTCTCATAAATTTAGGTCCAGAGCCGGCAGCCGGTGAATCTGGAGAGTCATAAGAAAAAATATACAGAGTTGTTGAGTATAGAGATGACGAAACTTACTGTACCGTACTCTTTAAGTTTCTTTTACAGTAGCAGGAAAGACGAGAGACCAAGTGCACGTGGTCCATGTCACTCGTTAATGATTCGCGACCACTGGTCCGTAAACTTATCATGTTTACGGTGCGTTAGATACGTTTATTTACGTTAACTTAACAAAGCTAAAAAAAAACATTTTTCTACTGAAAAAAACTTATTTAATTGGTTCAATCAGCGACCAATATTTGGTTCAATTAATATGAGAATTAAAATTTAAAAAAAAAATTATAGTAAGGGAGGGTCTTAACTTTTTATGAAAAAAGTTTAGAAAAAAAACTCAGGCCGAATTAAAAATTTGAACTAGGAATCGGTTTGGAAAATTTCATCTGGAAATTTAACTTAATGGTAGAATTTTTGAAAACCGAATTATTTTACGAATGAAAATTAATTATGAAAAAGCTTTTAGATTTGAAGTCGAATAATTTGCTTTCGAGTTAACCTGAGGTAAAATATCAGAAAATGGATTTTTATATTTTATTTAAACTTTTTTGGTCCGCAGAGTAAGAAAACATTTTTCTATTAATTTCTTTCATGGAATACTTTCTCATTGATATGTTTTTCCTTTCAATTACATTAGCCAAAGAGCTCTAGGTTTTATTTATTTTTCACGAAACTAAAATTTATCAAAGACAAAATCATATTTTTTACTCTAATGATCAACATCTCGTCAACTAACTGATGACATACAGGCATTTCAAGTGACGTTCTGAAAAACCTTAACTTTTTTTTTTAACCATCTTATTTTAGAAAAATTTTTTGTTTCTTTTAATTAACTTTTTCTTTTTTTTTTTTTTTTTTTTTTGGAGAATCCAATTATTCCATTTTTAATTTTCACTCCATAATTGCTGAGCAATATTACTAAAGACTGTTAAAGAAAAGTCGAAATAATTAAAAAAAATTTCTTGACAATTAAAAATTTTTTCGGGCCTGATAAAAATTTTCAAGCCAAGAATTATTTTTTTTCAGTGTAGCAATTTTTTCTTCAAATTCAAATTCAAATTTTTCTTGGGGCAAATAACAATTTTTTTGGTCAGTGAAAATTTTCTTGAGTCAAGTCAAAATTTTTTGAATCAAGAAATCCTTTTTCTGTATAGCAATTTTTTCTTAGGAAGCTCAACTCCTTTTTTTACTCGAAATACATAAAAAAATTTTTGCTTGGAATTCAAAATTTAAAAAAATTCTTGTGGTGCGTAAAAATTTTTTGCGATAAGAAATCTATTTTTTCGGTGTATGTTTATAGAAAAATTTTTGATGAAAACGGAAATAGACTAAAAAATGAATATTTCAATGAAATAAATTTAACTGAACAATATTTGACGTATAAATATAGTATATCTATATATACATATGTTTATATGAATAATGAAATTATTAAATAAAGTTAACTTTAAATAGAATCTAGAAGTGAACAAGTTGTGCTTATAAGTTAGTTCACTTGTGAATGATCTTCATCTCTCTGAATATACAAGTAAAGTTCAACTCGTGTAATCAAATTACCACCGTCTTTTCTCTTAGGATTTCCACCCGAGCATTTGTTCAGACGATAAGAAGAAAATAAAATTTTTCCGAGGATAGAGAATAAGCGCGTGTACGAGAATTCTAATTCAGTAGTCTTTTTAAATTCGTTTTTTCTTTATCACGTAAATGCACCTCATCTATCTTTTTCTATACTAAATGCTGACATTTTAAACTTTTATTCTCATCGTTAAATTGACACATTTTATTTATTAGTACATTTCTATCTGTCTCAGTTACAAATAAACCCGCAGTATTTTACTTTTCTTATTTTTTTTTCCAATAAATGCGGGTTGTATTCGTATTAATTTATTCGGTTAAAATATTCTCTAGTTTTTTCCAGTGGTTGAAAAAAATAAAATTTTCAACAACTTGCTAGCCATTCAGCTTGAGAGTATGTACGAATATAGAAACCGTTTGAAAAAAGAAAAAAAAAATAATATTAATTGCTTGTTAAATAAATGTTTTTATAGTTGACTAGTTCAATATTAAAATGAACTTTTCAAGGGTCTGATCAATTTAAATTTTAAATCCGTCAGCTGACGTCTCTCTTATATTTCTTTTAAATTATTAAATTTATATAAAAAAGAAACCAAGTTAAATAAGACATTATTTCTTAAAAAATTTTTTTTTTGGTTTAAAATTTTTAGTTATGTTTTGTAGTAAAACGGGGTAAATTGATCAGCCGTGTGATGAAACTCAAAATTTTTGATAAAAATTTTTTTTTTAATGTCTTTTTTTAAAATTATTTTATTGAGAACCGAAAAACTGAATCTGAGGTAAAATGGGCGACTATTGAAAAATAGAAAAAAAATTTATTTGCTTGAATTTTTTAAATTTTATCCATGAAAATTAAAATTAATTAAATTAATTAATCAAAAAAATTGTAATAATGATCCATTTTACCTCAGCCACCTCTATGGCGTTAAATAGAATTATTAAGACAACAAATACTTGAAAAAAAAATTTTTATGAAAATTTGAAATTTCGGTTGATCAACCCGCATGAAAATATATATGGTAAAGATATATTAAAAAATATATGTTACAGATATAAATATATATGTGACAATACATGAAACCTTACATAGAACTATAAATATATTTTGGCCGATTTTATTATATTTCTATATATGTTTTTTCTTATATGATTTCATATATTTCCGTCTAACTTCAATATATTATTTATATATTTGAAAACTTATAATTTTTATATATTTAAAAATAAATGTTATTTATATATGGAAACAAATAAGAATATATGTATAATTTATCATTATATGATAAATTTTTATATATTTTTCCATATATAGAATCATATAAGTCTCCATATATGTAAGAATAAATAAAATCTATTCTTTTCTTTCTCTCTCTGTTACAAGATTCAAACATTGTGTTCAGAATATATATATATGTGTGCTAGCTTACAAATTTACATATATAATTATCAATATATGTAATACATATATGTGCTAACATAAGTTTACATATATGATTATAAATATATATAGTACATGTATTAATTTATAAACTTACGTATATAATTAATTATATATAAGAAAATATATATCATTTTTGGCCACTTATATGCTCCCATATTGATTATATATTTTTCCATATATATTTATCATATATGATATTTTCATGCGTAAATTTACCCCATTCTTTTTCTGCGCTCTGTAATCGATCATTTAAAACCAAAAAGTAATTATTTTTTATTAAAAAAATGGTGTTTTATGAACTTTTGACACTTATAAAAAATACGGTGTCATATTTTATCTCAGCCTCTGTTATATTTATAAAAAATAGGTTATTGTATTGGCGTTTCAATACAATAAACCAACCAGATTTATATTTTAAAAATCATAAATTTTTTCAACATGATATTCAACCTGGTAATAACCAATCAGTTTTGCTTTTCATCTCGCTCATGACTGCATTACATTTCAATTATGTAGACATTGCTTCGAGCCAGTTAGAACAATGGTGAAAGTATGTAAAGAGAATACAAAATAATTGGTCTGCTCTGCTGGGTTGTTGATCAAATCCAAATGTAATCAGACAATAATTATTCACATAAAATTTTATTTAAATATATTTTCACTTTAAACAATTATTATATATAATAAATTTAAATAATATAATAATTTTAAAAATCCAGTTAAAAAATTTTCATTAAATTTTAATCTGCAAATTAATAATTAAAATACATAACAAATACATAAGTGGTACAGGAAAAAAAAAATTTTTTTAAATGAATCAGAATGAAAGTAAAAAGAAGTGTAATTTATTAAAATTTCCACATTAATATCATATACGTCACTAATAAAAATAATTTTAAGAAGAATCAAGAAGTACTGGGCCCAAGGGAATAGTAAGCATCATGATCACAAGGGGATATATAGAACAGGGTATCTCTTTGAGTGCGAGAGAGTAGTCAGTACTCAACAGTCACCATGGTAACGCCTCTTCAAGTCGTCCCTATTGCCGGCCGTACTCGTAAGGTCTGTGCTATATGCGATCCGACGAGATTACGAGCATCCCAGCATGAACCCTCATCTCGGACCCACCCATAGTCCTCGACCCGACCCTACTATACTTCTATATACACGTACTATATACATACTATTATACCTATACATATATATATATATATATATATATACGACCCAATACTCAGACTACACCAACACCATAATCACAAATGTGAGGGAAAGATTCGCATCACATATATATGTATAGAGTAATTTCGGTCTATGATCACTGCAACATCTATTCCAACGTAAACGATCCATTCAACCTCGAATATTTTTTTAATTAATACCTTAGTGTACTTTGACATCACTTTTTTTTTGACATCTAAATTTTTGATAAAAATATTTTTATAAATATATATGTATGTATATATGTATATATATGTACACTTCAGGTCAGGCATGCAACATTTATAGTGTCGGTAAGAGAAAAGGCAAAGTCGCGCAAGCGAAACGAGAATAGTATATAGAGAGTAGAGTAGAGGGTAAAAGAAAAAATATATATAGATATATAAATACAAAGTATCTCGGATGGGAATGGAAGTAGGGAGAAATGTTGGAGCTTGAATGGCGTCTCGGGGTAAATGCGCATGTGCATTGCAGATGTGACGTGAAATGTCCTATTCGTTTTATTATTATTATTATTATTATTATTATTTTGCTTATTTTTCTTCTTCTTCTTCGTCGTCTTGTATTTTGTCTTTACTCTTCTGAAAGTTTGAAACGCTTGAGGGTTCTAAAAATAATCATAGTGAGGATGCACTTGAAACTGTGCACGAAACCCTTGGGCCTCTGTCCAACTTGAATTTCTCTTCCATCACTTCACTCTTCCGTGTCATTTCTCATCCTTTTACACCCTGATTAAATCAAATATAAACCTTCTTTACGATTAGACATTATTTAACCAACGGCTAGAATTTAACTCGCTGAAGAGTGTTTTTAGATTAAAAGACAGTAATAGTTATGAGCATGATGCTGGTGGTTTTTGTAGATAAACTGAAATGTAAAGCTTAATGATAGTAGATTGAATATAATTAAACTTTGATTATTCTGGATAACAATTAGAATAATAATGAGAGTTTTGGTTGTTGGATAGTGTAACAATAGGAGAGAAAAACAAAAAAAAAGAGGAAAGAAGTAGAGTATAAGGAATAATGTGAAAGAACCCTCGAGGTATTCAGAGAAATCGAAAATTTTTTTTCCTCTATTACAGAGACGCGTCGCAAGCACGCACAGTATTGTGATGACGCTCTATTTGCCGAGCCCTCTTGCGATTCCACGGGGTTGCTATGGTGACGAGCTTGTGAGGAAGAGAGTGATGACAGTAAAGTGAGGAGGGTGAGGACTAGATATAGAGAATAGTGTGTAGTAACATCCCCGAGAGAGGATGAACCTCGCAGGTGGCTCGTAGGTGTAGTGGGCGTGTGCATTTCAAACTCTCTTCTCATTTTCCATTGCCACGTGTTAGCTGTTACTCTGGATTCTTTATAATAGCAAAACCAAAAATAAAAGGATGAAAAAAAAATCCATAAAACCCAAAGAGGATGATGAGTAAAAGAAGAGTATCAGGCTTTTGCAAGAGATGAGATATATCTCGTTAATTGACGCGCCCTCTAATCGCTTCGCCTTTCAATCGACGTCAGCGAATTTCTTTCGCGGTTCTTTCAATCAACTCGAGAGACCTCATCACTTTTTTTATTTATTTATTTACCCTTTTTTTCCTCATTCATTTAAACAGTTTCAATGCTCTACTAAAGAGTTTTTACGATGTCATGTTAATATGTTTTTAATTATCATACTTTACTAAAGATCTCCATTTAATTTTTTTTTAAATTTCCCGCTATGAAAATTTAAAATTTTAAAAAAATGGGAAGTTATTGAAACTCGGTCCGATTTTAGAAAATTTAGTTTCTGTCAGTTCTTGGCCTTTTGAGGCCTTAATAAACTATTTTGACCATTTCCGGATAGACATCCGGTGGTGTGTGTGTGTAAACTTTTTTGTCTGTTGATCTTTGGAATGAATCTACCGATTGGCGGCAATCAAAAGGTCTCAGTAAGACTTAAAATTAGATTTCCGAGTTGATCGGTAGGAATTTTTCAAGTTTTACAATAAATGAAAATTTTAAACTTTTTTTTTAAATTTTTGATTGTCGCAGAACGTGACGTCAGTAGATTTTTTAAAAAAATATCGGACAACAATTAATTTTTTTTCAAAGAAATTTATATTTTTTCAGTCCAATCGTTTTTTGACCTCAAAGTTGACTAATTGCCAATAATAGTTTTAAAAATTAGCAGGAAATTTTTGGGTCGCCCACAGTGTCAACCATTTTTCAGACTTTTTTTTTATTTATGAATAAATAATAACTATAAATGTATTTATTTAATTCTGTCTCTGAAGTTTTGGAATAAAATATCGGAAATTTTATTTTAAAGGTAAAAATATCTAGCACCCAATCACTTAATATACTAACGTATTTGAATGTCTATATTTAGTAAAACTTAACAAATACACTAGCAGTCGAATATGTATTGGATCTCTTATTTTATATATAATTAAAGTTTATATATTACAAATATATTTAGAAGGTCGTCGACGTTAAAATTCAAATAATAATAACTTTCATGCTACAAAATCTTATATATTTTTAGTAAATGTATACAGAAGCAAAGTGACCATTAAAAAATTAAATTGCTTGTGAGCGATTCATGATTAAATAAATTAAATATATTGATAGAATATTTCGTTGGTAATTCCCATAAAATCAATAACTGGGACAGCTATTTTAAATTTTTACAAAAATTTTACATTTTATAAATTGCTCTGATATTTACAATTTTAAAATAAAAATTTTTGAATTTATTCATACACATTATTTTGCTTATAAAAAAAACATTAAATCCATTATTTAATTTTTAGTATCATATTGTAAAAACAATAGTAATCCAAGCATTCATATGAATAATTAAATACGTTAAAACTCGAATAAATGTATGGATTTAATATTTTTTTAAAATTCAAATATTTTGTCGATTGTTAAAATTTGAATTTTTTTATTGTTTTCAATCGAATTTATTTATTTATTTTTAATTGTCATGATTCATTAGACATCTGCGCTAGTTTTTTATTGTGACAAAAATTCTCCAACGCACATTGAAAAGAGAAAAAATGAAAGATAATTTCTCTCTCATGTTTGCGTTTATTCGTTGGGAGTTTTGTGGGCCAAACATATTCCCAGGGAACAGAAACGTTTTATACACGCATTGACTCTACAGCACATATGATATACGAGAGTATCCGTTTAATAAAAATAAACGAATATATATCCCACGCTTCGTGTCAGCTGAAATATCCATTAGAAGAATCGTGTTTTCCCTTTACACTCTACTAAAATTTATCATTAAAATTATATCCTTTGCTATTTTTTGACTACTAACAACTAAAAAATCTGAAAAATGTTTAACCCTGTAGACTATGTAAAACTTCCTGTTGTTTACGAGCTCAGAAAGCTCAAAAAAGTTATACTTTGAAAATTTTTGAGCTTTTCGAAGTCGAAAAATGTTTATTTTGCTGTTTAACCGAAAAAAATTAATTTTTGTCTTACGATATCTTTGGAACGAATCAACCGATTTGAACATTTTTGGCGGCAATTGAAAAGGCTCATCAAGACTTAGAACTTGAAACTTTGAGGCAAATTGGGCCAGTAGTTTATGAGTTATATGATAAAAACCCAAAAAAACTAAATTTTAGAATTCGTATTTTTGGTATAACTCGTAAACTACTGGCCCAATTTGCCTCAAAGTGTATCAAGTTCTAAGTCTTGATGCGCCCTTTCGATTGCCGCCAAAAATGTTCAAATAGGTTGATTTGTTCCAAAGATATCGTAAGACAAAAATCGATTTTTGAAAATCGGACCAAAACCAATGACTTGCCTTTAGTTGAAAATTTTAAATTTTCATGGCGGGAAGTTTAAAAAAAAAATAATGATAAAATAACGACGATACATTTACGTGATAAAAAAAAATTTTCGCAATAAAATTACAGTGGGAAACTTTTTTCTCACAGTTAAAAAAAAAAAAAAGACTGAAAAGTTTAAATTGATTCAGTTTGATACGAAAATGAGAAGCTCGGACATTTTATTTTGCGCAGGTTGAAAATTCTATGGGATCACAATTCAAAGCCATCATACAGATCGGAAAACTATGCACTCTAGTGTCAAAAAAATAAATAAAAAAAAATCCGTAATGCAAACAGAGAAAAAGTTGTTTATTATTATTATTATTATTATTATTATTTTTTTTTTTTTTTCGTTCTCACTCGTAAATTTTATGAAAAAAATAAAAAAAATATTGACAGATTTTATTTCATCTCTCGTTCATATATTCGTGTGATATATAAATTTTAATATGAGGTTATTGCGGAGTCTGAGCATCGGAGAATTTTATTAACGTTAGGAAGGGAGTTGGAAGGTGCAATAGGTAAAAGCATAACCGTGAAGCTCAGCATCGTTATTATATAAGTTTTAGTAAAAAAAATTCAGAAATAAATGAATAAAGTAGCAACAAAGTGGCAGAAAATGAAGAAAATTTAAATAAAACGTGTGACGTAGTTGAGAATAGGTTTCACATGCGTTCCACTACTTTGGATAACAGCACACTCATTCGCTCACACACGAGTGAATTACTTACCAGTCAGTACAAATAGACTGTATAATAATATATATACTTATGTGGGATGAATATAGAGAGTGGTACACACAGCAAATGGGAAAAGCCTCGAGGGTTGAAATATATAATTCCGCAGAGTTTCATCTGTTATACTACTTTGTCTCTCTGAGGAGTGAATGACTCAGTCCTGCGGGACATTAGGTCGATACTCATAGCCGCAACCGTCGGTTTTAAAATAGGTCAATCGCCTCCACTGAAATTCAAATTGACAAGCAAATTGTTTAAATGCATTTATACATCTTTTATTTAAAACATCTTACACCATCATTTATTTTTAGCACCTGATGTTTTTCATCAAATAAAAATATGAAAAATTAAATTATTCTGAAGCTAACAGACAATTCTAAATTTTTGGATTTTTTTTTTAGCAAATAAATTGCGAAAAAAAAAAATCTAAAAATATGCACATGTAGAAAATTTAAAAAACTATAAGTGCAATTTTTTTAAATATTTTTTTTTTTTGTAATTTATCGTTTGGAATAAATTTTGAAAATTATTAGACGTGGCTATCTTGTGATACTGAAGTTATCCGACGTCTAGTAATTTTTTGATTTTTTTTTAAACAATAAATTATTAAAAAAAAAATATTTGGAAAAATTGCACTTATAGTTTATCAAATTTTCTACATGTGCATATTTTTATTTTTATTTTTTTTTTAAATTAAGTCGTTAAAACAAAAATTCGAAAATTGTTAACTGTCTGCTACCTTGATCATCCTGAAGTTGGCAGCTAATTACAAATTTTTGGGTTTTTTTTTCAATCAATTACAAAAAAAAAAAAAAAAAAAACTAAAAATATGCACATGTAGAAAATTAAAAACTCTACAGGTGCATTTTTTTTAAATATTTTTTTTTTCATAATTTACCGTTTGAAAAAAAAAAAAACAAAAAATACTAGATGTCGGCTAACTTCAGTATTACAAAATATAAACTAAAATTTTATAAATGAAAAAAATTTTTTTTTACTTGAAGATTTTAAGTACGTACATGTTCTGGGTATAAATAGACACATGGAGTACTTGGCGTTAAATGTGTTGAGAGTAATGCTTGTTACTTCAAAAATTTTAAGACAAATTTAATAATCGTAAAAGAACAAAGTAAATATGCAATGGAATTTTAATTATTTTGACTCGGAAAAAATTTTATATTGGCTTCAGAGATTTGGTTTATGTTTTTTTGGTACTTTTTTTTTTTTTTCAATAAGTTATTTGACTCGATAGATTGAATAATAAAAGATAAATTTATTATAAAATTTAAATTTCTCAGTGAGTTATGTGAGTTCGAAACTAAAAAACTCAAGTCTCAAAGCGATGCTGCGACTGATTTTCCCTACTCCTAAAACCTCGTAACTGCATTATTCAAAAACTGAAAACTTGAAATAACTTTTCTTTTGTTTTTTATCAGCTGCAAATCAAATAAGCGATTGACAAAAAAAAAAATTTACAAAAAGTTTTTTTAGTCGAAAGCCCTCCATTTTTTATTACAAATGAAGTTTATGAAATTAAAATCAATCAACAAATAAGTAATTCTAAAATTTTTGTTAAAGATTCTTCCTGATAAAACTAGCAGATTCAGATCACAGTAAAACAAAGTTGTTTAGATGAAAAGTTAAATGAGTTTCAAACTGGATTTAAACACTAGGCTTTAATAGAACTAATAAATCAATTGAAATGATTCTTGCAGCGATCAAAACACTTTAAAGACTAAGATCTGACATGATTTCTGAAACATTTTGACACGTGCGCGGAAAAAAATGAACATAAAAAATGTACGAATTTTTATGACTGAAATTAACAATTTTCGAATTTTTTTAACTCATCAATTGCAAAAAAAAATAAAAAAATAAAAATATGCACATGTAGAAAATTAAAAAAACTATAAGTGCAATTTTTCAAAATATTTATTTTTTTTATACATGATAAAAATTCGTCCTTTTATGTCTACTTTACTCGTGAACTTTCTTATACTAATTACTTAAGAAAATTTTAATTTTTTAAATTTCCGTCTTCGATATTCCTCAAGTAATTCGATGTTCAATGTTATTTTACACTTCAAACCTTTGAAGTTCATCAGCTTTTGAGAACAGTTTCCAAAACTCTAAAAAAAAATTTTCATGAAATTTTATTTTCAAACTCCAAAATATACTTGATCTATGCAACTTAAGTTAACACCCGTTTTAATAAAACCTTTTGAATGCAGTGAATCTGATATCTCAATAGAATATTCACTTACTCACATGCACACCTTACATACCCAGACATCATCTTGCAAATATTTAGAATACCTTCCGTTATCTCAGAACTTCTAGACCTTACGAAAATTTAATTTTAAAAAATCGAACTGAAAACAATTTTCACAAAAATTAAAATTTTTCGCGGGAAGTTTTAAAATAATAAGCAGTAAACAGTAATAATTTTACTTCTCTCTGCATAGAAAAAAAAGGATTTCTTGCATCAGAAATTTTTTTTTCTAGAAATTTTTTTTTTTAAAAACGACAAATTAAAAAAAAATAATATTTGAATAAATTACACCTATAGTTTTTTAAATTCTCTATATGTACATTTTTTCAGTTCATTTTTTTTCTGTAATCAATTTATTAAAAAAAGAATCCAAAAATTCCTAACAGTCTTCTAACTTCATTCATTTTTTCATGACACTGAAGTTAGCCGAATAACTTTTGGATTTTTTTAAAAACGATAAATTTAAAAAAAAAAAGTATTTCCAAAAATTACACTTATGGTTTTTTAAATTCTCTACATGTGTATTTTTTTAGTTTTTTTTTTTTTGTAATCGATTTATTAAAAAATAAATCCTAAAATTTCTAATAGTTTTCTAACTTCAGGATAATTATTCACAATACTGAAGTCAGTCGGTAATTTTTGGATTTTTTTAAAAACGATAAATTAAAAAAAACGTATTTTTAAAAAAATACACCTATAGTTTTTTAAATTCTCTACATGTGCATTTTTTAATTTATTTTTTTTTTTCGTAATTTGTTTGAAAATAAATCCGAGAATTTCTAATAGCCTTCTAACTCCATTAATTTTTTTTCATTTGATATTTAAAAACATCCGTTAAATTAAAGTCTTTAATCATATGAATATTAATATTAATAAACATCGTATAATTAATGTTCTCGCTCAATGTACGCGCAACACAAGCAACTGTATACTCTATAATATAATAATAATTTCAGTTATACATCCATACATATACAAATTTATACACAAGTGAGACAAAGACCAAAAACAGTAGTAAATTCATGCCTTAATCTCACTCACTCTTTTTCCTTTATTTCCATTATTCTATGCCTTGTGTACGTACTTCTCATTCTCATCCACACATCCACTAACCCACACCTCTTTAGAGCACCCACACCCACACTTAAACTCACACCTACATACATAATGGATTCCAGTTAGTTAAAATGACCGGTATGTGGCGCTGGCTGCGCAGTGCCGGTGCGCGTTCGTCCGCCGCGCCGTCGCCGGCGTGAAATAAAAGCATCAGCACCAGTCGCAACCAACTCACGCACGGTAATAGATCGCGCGTGTTATAATATAATTTATTATATTAAACAAATACACAAGACATAAAAAAATACATTAATTATTACTATTTAAATATTTAAATAATAATAGTAATATTTAAATTTAAAACAAAGTGCGTTTGTGATAAATAATCACTAAGTTTTTTTTTTATTTCGTTGTCCCTTTTGATATTTACGTGCACAGTGAATTTAATAAATTGTATAAACGGTGATAATTTATTTAAGAAGATATATATCTATACAATATATGATATATTAATATATCTATATTAATAATAAAAGGGAGCTAGAGGCTGAGAGACAGTGCGCGCGCAAACAAAGACAAAACAGACGGTCGTACTTGTAAACCGCGTGCAGCGTGCGCTATTCGAATTTATTGTCCTTGAGTTTTTTTTCTTTTTTTTTTTTTTTTAAATTTCTACTTGTGTTTTTTTTTTATTATTTAATTTTTTTTCTTTAAAATTTAAAATTGTTTTTGAGTTACATTTGAATCGTGTTGTGAGATAAAATAATATTTAAAAATTAAGTAAAAGCCAAGTGAATAAATTAGTGGATAACGTGGAGGCCGTAGTGAGGGAGAGACGAGGAAACTTGGATCAGTTTTTTTTTTAACAACAGTGGAGCAAAACGGCCTCAAACTGTGGGGCTCCGGGGCGTTTTTCCTTCCACCCCAAGGGATGTACTATCCTGTAAGTTATTTATTTATATTTAAATTTAAATTTGAATTTAATTAATGTGCGATTACGAGATAAGATCATGTCGAAGATGATTTTTTATTTAAACCGCGTACGAAAAAATTTGAATTTTTATTTATCGTAACTGGGTTTTATTTATTTATTTTTTTATTATGGATCTCACTTGGTAGTTTTCTTGGAACTAAGTGTGTGTGTGTGGAGATGAGATGAGAAGAGAAGTGGATGGTATTTATCCCAACGACGGCGGTTTGGTAGACCGTAAAAATAGAACGCAAAACAAAGCGACTGTTGAAGCGAATACGAGTTGCATTTGAATTTTACTTTTACATGCTGTAGTTGTTGTTATTATTATCATTGTACGTAACATTGATTTTATATATTTATACATTTTATTTATAACTTTTAAATGTTAGTGATCAGTCGTATTGCTCTATTTTATATTAACTTTATTTGTGTTTTTATACATCGATCTGTCAGTAATTTTTTTTTTTTTATTATTACTGGGCATGGAATTTTTTCGAAACGAAGTAAATGAATTAAATGCCAGATAGTTAGGACAGTTGAGGTTATGTTTCATTCCCTCGCGTCGACTAGACGTTCGATACTTGCCTCCATTCTATCTCTTTTACATTTTGTATTTCTCATTTATTCGGTTTAAATTTGTCGAGCAGATGTTAAATATTTTTATGGTTTTTGGAAAATTAAAAAAATAGTGGAAGGAAAAATTTTTAAAATTCATTGAAGAATTTTGAAAATTTTATTGTATTTTTTTTTTTTAAGTTTTGACAATTTAGTTTTTAATTAAAAAGGTCAAAAATGTTGGATGTCAGCTAGAAAGCATCATAATTTATTTAATAAATAGTGATCCTGAAGTTAGATGACAATTATAAATTTGAGGGTTTTTTTTTCAATACATAAATTACAAAAAAAAAAAACTATAAATATGCACATGTAGGAAATTTGAAAAACTACAGGTGCAATTTTTTCAAATATTTTTTTTTTAAGTTATTGTTTTTAAAAAAAAAATTCAAAAATTATTAGACGTTGGCTAACTTCAGTACATTGACAGGTAATATTTAAAAGAACGTTTGTTTAAAATTAATTTTAAAAAAAGAAAAATATGCACATGTAGAAAATTTTAAAAACTATAGGTGCAATTTTTTAAAATATTTTTTTTTTAAATTTATCGTTTAAAAAAAAAATTCAAAAATTATTAGACCTCGGATAATTTAAATAGTAAGCCATAAAAATAAACTTCGATTCATCCGGAAGTATAAAATTAAAGAAAAATCAAGGTCAGTTGTATATAAGATCTGAAATTAAATATTTTAAAATTACATAGGAACCTGAGAATAATAGTTTGAGAAAGGGAAGACCTTGTGTTGATTTTTCAGGTATGAAAAATAATTTTCGACATCCAATTGTCGATGGTCTTAGACGTTAAATCTCTTGTCCTTTAAATCTACACAACATATAATATATAGGATTTATTATTATTATTATTATTAGTATTAGTATTATGTGTCGTAGAGTAGACACTAGACCATTACTATTCGGCGAATAGAGTACAGCAGACTGGGTTCTTATCCCTCTTTTGATTTGTATCGTTCTTCAACTTATTCTCTTTTAAAACCCAGGTAGATGGTAGACTGCAGGATTGAATTTCGCACACAATGAAGCCACCGTATTTTACTTTTTTTCTTTACTTCTAAAGCTGTTGGGTTGGATAAGGATAGAAAATTAATAAAAGATAAAAATAAATAAAGAGAGTAGAGTAGAGTTTGTGAAAAAGAAACGGATACAGGAGAAAGGGAGTTAGTGCATGTCCCCATTCCGTGGTGCTCAAATTGGTTCCGATCAAGTCTAATTTATTATTATTATTGCTATTAAAATTCCAGTATCATACCAACTGAATTTTTATAAAAAAATATTAATGAATAGTAAAGGGAGTAAAAGAATTCATTTTTCAAACAAAAATTTTTTCGCGCGTTTTTTTAAATTATAGCTGTTGCTTAGTCTCCCCCACTCACGAAAATGATTTCTAAAAAAAAACATTTTTAAAAGCAAACTTTTGACCGATTTCCGTATATATTTTATATATTTTAAATGTAATTTAAATATCAGAATATATCAAAAATACATGTATGACAATATATTAAACATATATATATATATTTTTTTTTATATTTTCCGCATGTATTTGTTATATATTCTAAGATATTTAAAATATATAAAATATATAAGTTTGCTATTAAAATCATACTTTTTATATATTTTAACATATATTTTTTTATAATTTTTTTTCATGAGGGTCATTCTGCAGTTGTCAAATAATTTTACTGTAACATGTTTTATTTTGCCGCGAAATTTAAAAAAATGACAGTTCAAAAGTTTATATATAGAACACGTTATGTCAATGAATGCTGGCTACAATTTTTATCAGATCTTTATGCAACTTCAAACACTTGTTCTATGGAAAATTATCTTGATCAAGTTTGAAGATTAAGAAAATCGATCGAATAGTTTAGAAGATATGGACGTTTGAAATTATTTTCAATTTTCATAGAAATAGAATTTTTTGCTTTGTCCTCAAATAAAGTTTGAACCAAAAGCGACAGTTTAATTTATTAAAATGCATCTTGAGGTTCGTAAAATTTTCTTTAATTTTCACTACACACCTTGTGTTTAATATCGATTTCTTCTAACCAATTGATCTCGAATATTTGAAAATAAATAAATAAAACACTTTGAAATTCGAAAAATTTCCTACAACTTTTGAAATAATCGATCGATTTGGCTCCATTTTGAATGAAATTTAAGTAATTACCCAAAAATGAGTAAATGAGAAATATTTCTTGCATTCTGGGCATGCCCGGCACTTTTCATTATTTACAATTTTTCTAATGAATATTATATAACAGTAGTGTCTATATATATATTTTATTTATATAACTGGATTTTCATTCGATAACTTTTCACCACCACGTGTGTTAGTTGTCTTTGTTCGCACAACTCGAGGTCACGCCAGGGGATTCGTTGTCGTTGCATGCGTAAATAATTGACGACCCGGAAGAAGACATGGTACTTTGTAGTAGAGTATGTACAGTACAATACACCAGTGTCTTTCTCCAAGTCTTGGGTCTTAGGTCTTGGGTCGGTTCTGCATTAGAGAAAGCCGATAAACTAAAATCTCCGGAAAACTTTTCAGTTTCTCCAGGTTATAATGCCATATACTAAGACCATTCTATACTTTTACCACCACTACTACTACTACTACTACTACTACGACTACTACTACTATTACTACTACTTCTACTGTAATACACTAGTGCAATACATAAAATTATTTATGACTCGTAAAAATCTTTCGTCTCGTATTAACAACTGTCTGTAATATTTTTACACTTCAGTATTTTTTTTTTCATTCAATTCAATTCAAATGTTCACTATTACTATAAATTTCATTTTAATTAATTGCTTTGTGTTTATTAACAGTTTTTTTATTAACCATTTAAATATAATTTGTCACTTAAAAACAATAAAAAAAAATTTCATTACTAAATTTCAATTTTGCGATCCTGAAATTGACTCAAAAAATTCCTTAATAATTTCACAAATAATTAGATATTTATTACTTAAATTAATGACGTAAATTCGGTGATCGTCATAAATTATCAGGCGGTAGTTAAATTTGTATAGATAAAATTAGAAAAAAACAAATAGTGATGACAAGTGTTAGATAAATATTAAATTGTTGTATTAACAAATAAAATTAACCGGTATACGTTTTGCTGACTGTCTTTTAGTCTTTGGATATATCATATATGTAGTTGAGTAAATGAAAGGAAGTGGTATTACAGTAGAGAGGGAATACTAACAGCTGTTTCATCGTTGAAACACAGACCCGACAATAATAGTCAATTGAGCATGTGGGGGTCATTTTTGTCTCTTTATTTTTATCGTCCTTTTACTTTAATTTTTTTTTTTTTTTGTGTTTTTTTTTTTTTTTTATCCTACTTTATTAACTACTTTATACTTTGGGTTTTTATTTATACCCGTACTTGTAATGTTAGTAGAACTCCAATTCATTAAGGTTGTTTGAGAAATAAAATAAAAATAAATTTAAAAAAAAATTGAATCACAAATCGATTAACTTGGTCGTTCTGGTACCCGCCAATTTATTACGCGCTTCAATTGCACGACAGACTTCCGCGAATGAAAACGACCTGACCACGCAATTATCAACTATTTGGAAACTCTATTCGATTTAATTTTTCAATTCTCCACGCAATATTTGGTAATCAAAACAAAATTTTAATCACTGTCACATATCATTTTACTTTGATACTTTTTTTTCATTATTACACAGTTAGAAATTTAGTGTTAAATTAAACACAAATCGTGTTGCAAATGGTCATCACAAATTTTAGTGTTAATTCAACACATGAAGTTTGTGTTGATCTTTAACACAAATTTATGTTAAATAATTGAACACAAAATCTGTTATTTTGACTGAAAATTTGTGTAAATTTAACAGACTTGTGTCAAAATTAACAAATAAATATAAGCACACAATCTAATCAACTCAAGTATACTGATCTACCCTTAGTACAACTGATGTCAATTTACCAAACAATTAGTTAGATTTTCAGTGATTTTTGTAAAAAACGAAGCTATTAATTATCCTCCCGTAAAATGAGAATTAAAAAATCATTGAACCTGATGATAAAAATATTAAAGTTATCTATGATTATATTTAGTTGTAAATCAATTATAATCCAAGTTTCCTTGCAGACAATGCTGCTACAATGCTTTGCTTGGTTATAGTAATGAAAAAACGCTCGGGAGTGTTTAGCTAAACACCACAAATTTTGTGTTAATTTTCGAATAACACAATAAGTGTGTTACATTACAGATTTTCTAATCATTCAACATAAAAAATCAGTTAAAGTAAAATAACACAAACGGTTTGTGTTGAATTAACAGATTTCTGTGTTAAAAATCACCACAAAAAATTTAACCAAATAATTTTTTAACAAATACACCAAATTTCTAACTGTGTATCTTTAAATTTATTCTACAATTTCTTTTTATTTTAATTAATTAATTAAACACATTAAAATTATGATCAGTCATAATTAGTGACAATTTAAATGTAATTCTAAAAGCTTTATTATTGATCACGTAAAAAAATTTTTTTTTCTTTCTTTACTGTCTACAATATTTGGCACTGCTCCAGTCTAAAATTTCGCAAAGTTACGACGGTTTTCATTTATTAAAATCACCATTCATTCATACATTCATAAAATTTTGCATTTTACTTTTGCTGCATTATTCGAAAGTACATACACACACACATATATTTTATTTTCTTACTCTAATAATTTAAATTAATTAACAAAAAATTTCTTCTCATTAGTGAATATTTTTTTTTCTTAATTTCCAAGTTAAATCAACACATTTTTTAGATTAAATGAATGTTAATATATTTCACAAGTACCGTACAGAATATAAATATGTATGGTGTGTGTGTATATGTGTATATATGGAACATATGTGATATCCAGAAGGAGTAACTGACGCAGTTATTTTTCTCCCTCGGTTTCACTCTTAGTTATTCAAGAAAAATGCGTTTCTTTACAAGCTGCTTGGTATGTATTTTATATATCTGTGTGAATCGGCTGCAGAATACTACCCTATTGCACTAGGGATCCCGTTACATCGTCCCCATCGAGCGTAAACCCTTCGTCATCGCTCTCTCTACTCGGTGATTCACGAGAGACGTCGCGTCGCCTTTTTTTTAATTTATTTATTTATATCTTTTATGTGCTTTATTTTTTCCCACATTTACTCTCTTCTTCACTTTGACACGAGTTATATATATTCTCTTATATAAACTCATATATTATTTTTATTTAGTTTATTATAATTCTAGTTCACTTTCGCAACATTTTAATTTACGTGTATTATCATTTTTATTATTATCCTACGGTCAATTATTTTGTCATTTAAACAATTAACGGCTGAGTACATTATGTCGTTTAAAAGTTTTTCAGGATAATTATCTTAATTATTCATCTACGATTCAATTTTACTTTACGTTTAAATTATTAATTTTTCATAAATTTTAATATTTAATTTTATTAACTTTGATTACAATTATTTGAATTTTGTAGAGTTTATTTTGTTCAAAACTTTCTAGAAAAGCTATTAGTGATTTTTGATAAATTTTAATTTTGAGTTTGAAAAAATATTTATGACAAAAATATTGAAAAAGTGACTTTTTATGTAAAAATCGTTTAATTTGTTAGTTTTAAATATCTTACACTAATTTTTGTGGCTAATCATTAAAGTATAAATGTATTTCAACATGAAATTGATAAAATAATTGAACGTTACAACAAGAATATTTATTTGAGAGAATAATGTTCAAAAATTTCCATAGATAATTTAGATCTAAAAAAAGTATGATTGGTTTTTAGCAAATATCTCTGTAAATATTGAGTTTTTCAAAAAATTGAATAACACTTTTTTTGTAGAGCTTCAAATTTTGAATCGAAAAGATATCTTGTACTTTTTCAAAAAAATCAATAGTTAGTGAGATATTTTGAGTTTCAAATTCAATGAATTAAATAATGAAATTTGGAGTTCAAAATTGCTGATATTTTGAACTTTATGTGACTTTTAAGGTTTAAAATAATATTAGGAAGATTTAATAGGTGTTCAAATTCAGTGAGGGTTGAAACTGCCAACAAAAAAAAGTTCAAACTTTAACGACGCATTTGAATTTTATTTTACGGCATTTTCTTTATGTTACAATCTACATTAATTTAGAATGTAATATCTTATTTCTGATGTTGTCACTTGTACTCATTGACTACGCAACTAATATTTATTTGACTAAACAAAGTCTCAAAATTTCCATAGATAATTTGAAATATCCAAAAAAAAGTCATTGATTTTAAGCAAATATCTCTGTAAATATTAAATTTTTTACAAAATTGCATAAGACCTTTTTTGTAGAGCTTCAAATTTTAAATCGAAAAGATATCTTGCATTTTTTCAAAAAAATCAATATTTAAGAAGATATTTTGAGTTCAAAGTTCAAATAACGAAATTTGGAGTTCTAAATCCTCATATATTTTGGACATTCTTTGAACTTTAGTTTAAAATAATATTCTGGGTAAAATACGTGTTCAAATTCGCTGAGGGTAGAAACTGTTTGCCAACGAAAAAAAAGTTCAAACTAACGACGCATTTGAGTTTTATTTTACGTCATTTTCTTTATATTACAATCTACATTAATTAAGTATGAAATATCTTATTGCTGTCGTTTCTCACTTGTACTCAATGATCGTCAATTGAGTCTATACACCAGAGTATGCTAGTTTTTAGATATTTTTTTTTTTTTTATTCGAGTAAAGAGCTTTCGGATAGGGGTGGCTGTATGTATTTGCCACTATGCCATACATATACATACACATATACATATATGTATACATAGATGTATAAAACCGAGGGTGAGTATCGATCGGCGCGTAGTCGCAGCTTCTCTTTAAGTCATCCGGGAGCACCCGGACCAACGCGGTCTGGCGCAACCGACGCCATCATGACAACCTACAAAGCTTCCATCGTACTTTCATAAAACTAATTTACAAATTTCCATTATTTAATTTATCAAATTATCAATGACAATATTTTTATAAAAATTATCATCAATTAAATATTTATTAACATAATTAAAAAAAAAAAATAATAAAAACTAAAAAAATAATTAAATCAATAATCGAAACCGAAAGTGAATTATATGACAAAATTCTTCTGTACCGACTGGGTCACGACCCTGACCTTCGGTCGGCCAGAAAATTCGCGCAATCTCACTCTCGTTTCTCCTTCCATGTCTTGATGTGTCTTGCAGCTGCCTTATCAGGTGTCCTGGTTACCGGCTCGACCTTTCATAATTTCAAATATTAATTTTTTAAATTTTAATCCCTTTAAATTAAATCTTCATCATCCCTTGAAACTAAAAGCTTCCGCTGATTCTATCAAATCTTGGATAAGTCTAATCACGTACATAAAAATTTCTTCTTATACTCGTGCTGAAATTTAACGAGTTCAGAATCGCAGCTTAAGATTATTATTATTATCTTAATGCGGGTGAAAAATTTTGATATTGTCATCGATCGTCTTCTCAATCTTGCAGCAGAGTACTGATATAGTCGTTTTATTTCAACTGGTTAAAGTACAGCTTTCTTTAAAATGAAAAAAAAAAAAAAAAAAAGTTGGAAAATAAGTTGGATAGTTTCTAGAAGCTTCAAGATACTCGTGCTTCTAAAAGCTTTTTCCATTTTTCTCCGTCATTCGTAGCAGCAGTAGCTCCACCTCCGTACTTAATTTTTTTTATTTTATTTTTTTTCCACCGATGAGCGGTCGGCTGAAGGCACACAACTAAAGAGTAAACGCGGTCGGCGATAATGACGAGGTCATCTTCGGGGTTATCGGTTTGTTCCACAGGCTCTTGATGACTGGTTTCGATGGACGTTTGTTTGTCTGTGAGCTTGTTGTCTGTTTGCAAAGGGAATTTCTTTTTCAGTTGTGGCTAATTTCTCTGTCTTTGGTCAATTCAATAGTTACAAAGACCTCACTGTTTTCATTCTATACTCCACTGTTTTTATTTTTCTTTTGTTTATTCATTCATTAACGTGAAAATTTTTTACAAGTTCAGAAATTTTTTTTTTATCTATAGTAGAATTTTTACTCATTTTTATTATGAATTAATGAACTTTAAATCCTGGTAATTTCATCGAAGATTAAAATTTTTTATTTATTTTATCATACATTTTATCGTCTGTAGAAATTTAAAAATAATGTTAATGAATTATTAATTAATTATTCAAGTAATATTTTTATCCCAACTGACCGACTATAGAGTTTGCAAAGACCGAATGCACATTCTAATTTTAATCTCATTATGTTTTAATTACATTAAATCCTTGGAACGTTATCTATTTTAAGTTTTCGATTTCAATTCAATTACTTGAGTTATTTTTACTGATATTAAATTTATTTTTGCGATTATTGTTCCATATTTTTGTTAAATTTGATCAGATATAGAAGAGGGTCGGGCAAAATGGACCGTCTAGGTAAAATATATCACTAGTGTGTTTTTTCCTCTACTTTTTGAACATGAATTAGTAAACATGAATGAATTTTCACTAATTTTAAGTGCCAACCGACTCTGGTCAAAAATAAAACTTGGTCGTCTTAAATCGTGACTAAGTAAGACCGAATTTGCGTGAGTTCGACTTGACTGGTCTTCCTTAGTCACGATTTGAGACGACCAAGTTTTATTTTTGACCCGGGGTACCAACAATTTCAAAAAGTGGTTCGGTTGGCACTCAGAATCAACGAATATTCACTTATTTCACTTATTTATTTTAAGAGAGTAGCTGTTTTTTTTTTTCGTCACTAAATAATAATTTTAAATCGATAGTGTTGAAGTAGCATTTTTGGCCACTGTTTATTTTTGAACATTTAATACTTTATTTTAATTAATGGAAAAGTGTAAAATTAAATTTCCATTTTGATAGGGGGACAAAAGTCTTTTTTAACAGATTTTGAAAATTATTTGGGTATTACGTCTTTTACAAATTAATATATATAAATTTTTAAGTTTCAAAGATTGACCAAAAATGGTACCTTTACTCTGTAGGTCAGAAAAAAAAATGCGCGGCAAAATGGGGCCTTTTGAAAAATATAGATTAATTGCTTTTAGAAAATTTTCTTTTATTGGTCTATAAAAATAAGCCTTCTAAAAAAAATAATTAAATTTTTTAAAATTTCATTTTATTTTTTTCATTCCATGACTAAAATATTCCTGACATAAAATTGCATTGAAAAATTTATTTTATCAGTTACAAATCTGTTGCTTGATTCAATTTTATTAATGTCAAATTTATTTTTAATGAAAATTCGTAAAACTTATATTAGATAAATTCTTTTTCAATAATTTCGGGTGGCCCAAATCGCTCCCATATCGCTGTTGCCTCAATGTAAAATTTAAAAGAAAATTTGTAGAGATCCCCCACCCCCTAATTATTAATGATATAATAATCATACCCCATATCGTTTGAATTTAATTTCATATTCATTATGTCAGAAATTTTATATACTTGCTATTGAATTCTGACATTGATATCCTGAATTTTTTCGTTCATTAATTAGTTTCACTAATGAGATCTCGTTAATATTCGACAATGAGTTCTCATTAAAATTTAAAAACTTTTTATTTTCCTCTAATTATTTATGTACGCATCAACAAAAAATGCGGTCATTATTTGGCAAAAATATTTTCGATCCTTTTAATTTTTGTTTATCTACTTTTGGAATTTACAACAAATATCTAATTAGATTAATATTCAATTAAATTTTATTATAATTCAGTTTTTAAATTAAATTTCAAAATACATCAGCAAATATTATTTCACATGAAAATACATATATTTGTCTATATCATATTTGTATTTCATATGTATACAAATATGACTGTTTAAATTTCTCTATTATTTGACTCATAAAATTTTCTATGAATTTCCAATTTTAATTAAATGGATTCAAATGAAATTTTCTTTCCTATTTTATTGAAAAAAAAAAAAAAAAAAAAAAAAAAAAAGTAGAAAGCTGTTATTTGTTTTTTTATATTCATTTGAAACATATTTCTTGGTGAAGCAAAAATGAATACAGTAGTGTATCAGGTAAGCAACCAAGAATTGCCATCTCAACAAAATCGAATTTGACATCTTTCGGATACCTTTTACGTCGAGAACCAATCTCGATATCAGAAACTAGCAAAGACGGCGACGATATACCCCCTCTGGGTTGTAAGATGGTTGGTAGTATATCCCACGAGTCGAGTTTTATTCCCCTGTGCCATATTGGATCACGAGAGAGTCCTGGAGATTCGACAGGAGGAGTTGAAACCCTACTACTTCATCATAAATGATATGACACGATTCGATGATGGAAAATTCGATAGAAAATATTACTTTTATCTCTTTTTTTTTCTTTAATAAAAGAAAAAAAAAAGATTTATGTAGGTCTTTAAGCTGTTCTTTTTTTTTCTAAATCATTACAATTGTAATAAAAAATTTATGTATTTTTATTTGCAATTGTATGATTTAATATTTCCCATAAACTTTAAGTGAATTTCAGCGTTTATAAATTTTAAAAGTTATAAAATCATGTATTCAGTCAATTTTTATTCGTTCGTATACTTTTTTTTTTTTTTCGTTTTTTTTTTTTTCTGTTATTCACTGGGAAGTCGTTCAAGAAAACGTGAATACACATGAAAGAGAGACGGAAAAGTATGTTACTTGGATTTACGTTAGTCCTGATATTAAAACGCGAATGAGATTTACGAGCGATTCACCAACAGCTGCTTTTCTACTAGAGAAATGGTTTTCTTTTAGAATATCAGTTATCCTTCATCTTGTAAATGTGAAAAAAAATTTTTTTTTTCTTTGTGACGAATTTTTGAACTTAACTTTCTCATAATTCAAATTATTTTTATAACACTAAAAAACGGGGTAAGTCCTGGTGATGTAGGTGTTAAAATTTTTGGTGTTAAATTTCAACACCGAAAGCAGTGTTAAAATAACACTGCCAGTGTAAATATTCTTTACCGGTGTTAAAAAAATTTCTCAGTATTGAAGTATTTTTCGGTGTGAAATTTTTTTTACACCAATTTAACACCGTCTACACTAGTGTTATTTAATTTTAACCACATAGTATTTGAGTCCATTTTTAACACCACTTTTTTTACAGTGGATTTAAAAATTTAATAATTTATTATCAATTCAATTATCAATTAATTTTTCTCACAGTTGCCTAACACCTTTTTTTTTAAAAAAACCAAATTTACAATTTGTGAGAAAAAAATATAAAGAAAAAAAAATAGCAGCAAAAAATTTGTTTTAGTTACAAAGCTAACGATTTAGAAGCAATTTTCCAGTTAACTAGTGAGAATTATCTTGATGTAGGTTCGTTGATCTTGATATATATATATATATATATATGTACAGGAAAAAAAAAACAATGTATCTTTTTGTCAATATCCAATTCCGATACATCGCTATCTCGACATTTCGCGGCGTCAATCGTTATACATATATATAGTAGCTTATCAGAGTTTCCAGTAGGAGGATCGATATCACAAGCATGCGCCTGTACACTTTCTGTTCCTGTCTCTGTATCCCGCGAGTGGTTATCGATATCACCGATAATTGGATGCCACAATATATATATTTTTTTATCTTTTTAAATTTGCCAGATTTACTGTTGAGATTTTACGTCAAATGATTTTAGTTACAATCTTTATATCATTTATGATAGAAGATTGAAACTAATCCGTCTTAATCTTCTTTTTTTTATCATAACTCAGTAATTATTTTATTTAAAAATAAATTTCAATCACTGATATATGGATACACAGTACATATATTAAGTTATGAGTTAATTAAAATGAAATTGTAACTAAAGTATGACAAATTAATCACAGACAGTAACAAGTAATTAGTAAAATTGTCGAAAGTCATAAAGGAAATAATTAACGTCCTTGTTAAATCTAGTACGTGAATCTAATATTCAAAATTTACAAGGGTGTTTTGGAGATCGGGAAAGCCGATAAATTTACCAAGTAGAGCTTACGTTTGGTGTCTAGAGATATAATATAATAATATAATAATGGTTAGATTGTTGAGAAGAGAGAGAAATTGAGCGAAAGAGTGAGTCGATGATAAAGAGTATGTATATGTGTATGTGAGAAGTGAATATATCTAACGAGAAACAGGAAATACTGTTTGTATCGTTTCAACCTCGCCAAATTCACTTTGAATTTGAATTCAAGTTTCGCGGTTGTTGTCTCGGCATTCAACCGAAATTCAAGTGACGTCGAAATACTGTTATACAGATTGTGTATAGCCATCGTCACCATCATTTGTGCTTTAAACCGTCTATATTTATATACAATGTGAATTTGGTGATTGCTGAAACGTGAAGTCTTAATGAGATTGTGAAATAGGTGTTGATAGGTAAACTACTGACAATAATACTGTAAACAGTGCAATTGTTACTTTGATATTGAGACTGTTAATCCATTGATATTTGTCATATTATAGTTATCGCGGCTTCCATTAACTAATTGCTGTGTGGGTTATTCAATACATTTAACTCATTTATTATGTCAATTCAAATAATTATCATGTGTAATAATATTGGGAAAAATTAATAATTTAAAAATCCCCGTCCTGTATATTTGCACTTTAAAAAATTGGGAGTGAATTTTGAGTTACAGTACTACCTTAGTAAGTTACGACGATTTGGGACCGTCGTAATAGTTTAAGGGGCAATAAAAGTATTAGTCTCGATTGACCTGGAGCTAGGAAGGGTATGTAGGTGTGAAGGATCGTTAGTGTTTGTAAATGCAGGCAAAAAAATTTATCAGTAACATTTAATTTTTCATTTCTCGAAATCAATATAAATAATTATTATTTAATTTTACTTGCAATAATGAGTCAAATAAATTTTTTCTTAAATAAATAAATTTTTAACGATTGTTTTATTAGAAAAAAAATAATGATTAAGTAAATAATATTAGAAATTTTAAATATTCATTTGTTTTATGATTAATATTAAATCTGATATTAATTTAAAACTCAAGTAACGGCTGGATGGATTATCTTAAAGTCTAATAAACTAAATTAACTCAAAATTTATCGATTGTATATTTTTTACAATTTTTGCATGTCCACATTACCCCTCGAAATCTTATGAAATGATCAGCTACTTTATAAAATACAATAAACATACTCTCACACACACACACTATGAAACTGAAATGAATATGAGGGTCTCAGGTAGTTCGAAAATTTTTTTTGGTGGTTTAGGGTTAAGCACGCATTGTAAAAATGAGAAAATTCGTAATAGTGTAAGGTCGTAACTTACTAAGGTACTACTGTATTAAGGATTTTATTTAAATTTGTATTCACTCGGAATTTTGGAGTTTTTGAAAAAATCACAACGAATACGGAATAAATAGGGAGTTTTTTTTTTTTTTTCAGCGGAGTGATTTGGATTTTATTTAAATCCACGTTCACGCTGAAAATTTTTATAGAATGAAAAGTAAATAATAATTTTGTTGAATAATAATTTGAGATGAACAGGTGAAATATATTCGTCGAGGACGATTAATATATTCATCAAAGAACTTTAATACTCTTCTATGTTATCTATTAATGCATACTTTTTTTGTTGCAATTAAAAAAAATCACACGCTCTATTAGTTTTAGGAAGATTCTTGAACCCAATAAAGGCATATAAAAATATGTCAGGAATTAATAACGCGATATATTATGTATACATGTATTGAACGGGTACTTATCGATATTGGATCGAAATTAGGTTTCAATTTTTTATTTACGATTATATCGATCAATATTTTTAAAAAATCCCCGTAATGATTTGTTCTACGCCCTCTATATTATGCTAATATGATAAAATATGATAAAAATTGGTAATATTTCGTTTTGGCGCCAGATTTTCTATCAATTGATTTTTCAGGCTTTATTTTTAAAAACACAATTTTTATAAATTTAAAAATTAAAGCCTGTAAGTATGAGTACTTAATTTTTTTGATTAATTAGATTATGAGAAAAGTGGAATAGGGAAGAGTGGGACAAAAAAAGAGTGGGGCTCCTTGAAAAAAAATGGCTTACATGCAATTTAACGTTAGGCCCATTTTGCCTCACTTTTTCCTGTAACAAAAAAAAATTACGAAAACTCTTAAGACAAATGCATACAACTCTGTCTCTTTACTACTTTACGTGTAGTCAGGGGTAAAAATATTACTGTGATTAATTTATATTTATAAATTGGTTACTAATTTATACAAAAAATTTGGAAATATTCCAATAAAGTTTATTTATAATTTTTTAAAAATACTTTTCACTCTTTTCTGAGAAGTTACGATAAATTTAAAAATAAAAAAAAGTCAAGATTTTAGATTGCTTTTTTTTTATTTATTTTATATTTTTGTTAATCCATCTCGTGCTTGGCAGGTAAAACGTTTTTCTGGTTGGCCTTCAACATCCGAGTTGTGCATACCTGAAAACTTTTGCCCTATAACCCAGGCATCTTCAAGGCTACTATTATGATTCCAGACTACAAATTAAATTGTATACCGCTAATCAAAGTGTCTATTATTTATATTTTTACTTTTTTCAACACATACTCTAATTTTTTTTTCGTTTCGTTGTTATTTAGCCATAAAACAAGTAGTTTGTTTAAAAAATGGGATATGCGAAAAACTTTTATATTTATTTAATCGTAAGATAATTATGATATCGGTCTTTGTTGTACTTGAAGATATTATTTTTCTCTTTTCCCTACATCTCGCGTGTCTAAAAAGGTACATGAGAAACCAGTCCGTTGAGAATTGAGATCACGAGGGCCTCGAGGCTCTCCACTTCGAAACCCGACCTCTTTTTCATTCTTATCTTACAATAAAACACCATCCACCCAACATGTAATATGTATTTACTAAAAAAAAAAAAAAAAAAAAAGAAATTTAAAGCATCAATTTTTCAAATTACCCTTTTTTAATAATACACAAAAATTTTATTTCTCCGTCAGAAATCAAAATCCACAGACTAGACTTTTTTTTTTTTTTTACAAAATTTATTGACATTTCACTGAACGATACTTTGTTTTTTTTTTTTTTTTTACAAATTCTTTATTTAGTTTTTATGAGCCCACTCTTTGTTTCCTTTAAATCTGTTGAACGATTTTCGAATAAGCTTGGCTTCCCGCCAAATTGGTGATTCATTCTCCACAGTTCGAAGAAAAGGCTCAAGACTTTTGTTCAATTGAAAATTATTTTCAAAGTCGCCACTATATCGAATAGTGTCACTATTTCTTCATTTTTTTCATCAGCTTTTTTCTTAAAATAGCTGGCGTCAGTATAAAATATATATATCCTCTCTTTAAACCCCACGTCTGCTTCCAGTTCATTGTTATATAGTATTTACATCGTTTCGTTGATAAAAATAAAATATAAACGGAGCTTAATCATTGAATTTAGTGTTGAAAGTCAAAATTCACTGCGACAGTTGATTTGTTCAAAGTCAACCCCAGGTAATTTTTTGAATGTCACATTGTTTCTACAAACGAATAAGTGAAACATAAAGAAATCGAATATTTTTTACTAATTTACATTCAAAATTTAGTGACCAAGCATACATGGAAAAATAATGAGGATAAAAAGACAATTTTTCTTTGTGCTGATCAAACTTAGAACTCGCTATGAGTCTCCGAAAATTTTTATTCTATACCACAGCTATCACCATATTCTTTAAATTTATTGATAAGCTTTCATATAAATTACTCTTGTCTATATTAATAATCGTACTGTAGCATAACAATTTTTCGGAGACTCGGGTTGATTGGTAGTATTATGAAAATTGGTAGAGTTCTCATCTTTATTTTTTCCGAAGAGTATCTAAAAACTAGTTCTCTAAGAACTACACTGTGAAAAATTCCCAATAAATTTTACTATGGGCGCATTGTAACACCGGAACATAAGAAAACTGTTACAAAATTTACAAGTGTCCCATAGTAAACGTATGCGCATAGGTCCCAATCGTGTCGTCTGCGCATACCGTTTACTATGGTACACTTGTAAATTTTGTAGCAGTTTTCTTATGGTCCGGTGTTACAATGCACCCATAGTAAAATTTAATGGGAATTTTTCAGTGTAGTAAACGTATGCGCATAGGTCCCAATCGTGTCATCTGCGCATACTATTTACTATGGGACACTTGTAAATTTTGTAGCAGTTTTCTTATGGTCCGGTGTTACAATGCACCCATAGTAAAATTTAATGGGAATTTTTCACAGTGTAGTAAACGTATGCGCATAGATCCCAATCGTGTCGTCTGCGCATACCGTTTACTATGGTACACTTGTAAATTTTGTAGCAGTTTTCTTATGGTCCGGGGTTACAATGCACCCATAGTAAAATTTAATGGAAATTTTTCACAGTATAGAGATTGTTTACATCAAATTTCTGTAAAAATTACTGAGGAGAGCAATATAGGGACAGGATGAATAATGGTAGAAATTACCGATAATATAGAATTTTTCATATTCATCGAACAACATTTATGATGTTCATAGTAATTTTAACCTGAAAAACACACGCTTTTTTGTTTTAGAAATTTTTATCAACTGCGTAGTAAAATTCAAATTTAAAAGATATATTTTCAAAAAGTATAATTAAAATTAACGTTCAAAAATGCGCTTGCGCATTAATACATCACTTTACTGCTTCATTCTAACCTATAAGTACTAGAACAACCGAAAAGAGTCGAATATTTACGAACAAACTCGAATTAGAGAGATTTCTTTATAAAATTATGCCAAGTAGTACAAAGTTATGAGATAGTTTGAATTTTTGAGTTCAAGTTGATAAATTTCCGGTTGCAAAGTCTTCTTTTGTTATTCTTTGTTGTAAATATGGAAACAAAGTAGATTTTGTTGGTGAATCATAAATACTATCGTGAAATTTAGTAAAAATATTCTTTAAGAATTTATTGTAATTTTGTTTTATTAGAAATTATTCTTAAAAAAAGTGCAATAGAGCATTGAACTGTTTCACCTTCTATGACGATCAGGTTATGAAAACTCACGTCTTTAAATAGAGTAATCGGTCTAATAAGTGAACATGATTTAATGTTCGTCTGTTATTCAAACTTAAATCACAGGAACATGAAAAAGATATTTATTACTCTTCGATTGTCTACTTCTAGAGCATTTCTAATTTTGTTGAATCCTTCTAAATAAGAACATTTGATAACACTATCGTCCATTTACTCTGAAATACCAAAATAAATTTTGTTTAATTCATCTACCTAAAAATCGGCACGTTTTTGGCCAACTAAAATGGAGAAATAACTTTTGGATTTTTTTTTAAACAATAAATTATAAAAAAAAAAATATTTTTAAAAAATGCACTTATAGTTTATTAAATTTTCTACATATGCATATTTTTATTTTTATTTTTTTTTTTAATTAAGTCATTGAAACAAAAATTCGAAAATTTTTAACTGAACTTTGTTCAGATAAAGTGCACGAAAAATGAAAATTCTTGATTATGGATCACATCTAACTCTTCTTATTTGTAACTCAATATATAATTTCAATTTCCACTCATATATTGATACTTTATATACATTGACTTACATAAAAAAAAAAATTGATTGGTAAATGTCCCGAATAGGGGACATCTACCTTACGTGCTTTAAATTTAATATCAAGCAAAACATAAAAGCATTTGCTTTAGCCACGAATATGTTAATCCTCTTGATTAATACTTTAATCCCAACGTATAATCCATTAATTCTCAGTGAATTGATGATTAATGCGTTAATCCTCCGACTGAATTCGATGATACCGAGTTTCCATTATTTATTTTTAACAAGTTTATAATTAAAATCAACAAAATCTAGGAGCAGCGTAGTGAAAAGGTTTAGATTATTGTCAATAATACGTCGCGAGAATATTAAAGTATGTATTAAATTAAAAGATATAAAAATGAAATTAAATTTCAAAGCACATCTGTCTAGATGTAGTTGAATAATAAAAAATTTTAGTCGATTGGTTGAAGTCTAAACGAATTATTTTACAGCAATGTCTGGCATGAAGGGAAGTTATTGAGAAAGAGAAGAAGAGTTTTCGAGCACGCTCGTTGCATACTTCATCAGTATCCTGAATGATGGTAGCTAGGGAATAAGAGAACGTTAAAGCATGAGAGTGAATGAGAGTGAGTGGATAAAGGAAAGAAAAAGATAAAATAACCAACCAAGTTATATACCGAGTGTCTGTGTTAGTAAGATAAGCCTCCAAGCATTGGAGATGCGATCGGAAGGTATTCGTAGCTCCAATGAATTATTCACTCGATCTACGGTACTCGTTTACCGATGCTGAGACCAAGAAATCGCAGACGCAGCTGATAGCTACCAGAGTGAGATATACTGGAAAAAGTTTTTAAAAAAGAAAAAGATGTGGAAAACATTCGTTATGCATCTGAGCTTCCTTACAGTCGGACTCATATGAAATAGTAATCTAGTCTAGAGGAACCTCCTGGAAATACTTCAGGTCTTAGATATGACTTTATGTATTTTTATCGATTTCGATTAATCTACAGCTGAAATATTATGATTGCGATTTTTTTAATTTTTTATAATCAAGACTGATTTCTTTTTTTTTTTAATTTATTTAGGAAACCAGGGGTAAGATAAGACATGATACTGAAGTTAGCAAACAGTTGAATTTTTGAATTTTTGTTTTAATGAGTTAATTTAAAAAAATAATTAAAATAAAAATATGCACATGTAGAAAATTTAATAAACTATAAGTGCAATTTTTTAAAATATTTTTTTTTTAATAATTTATTGCTTAAAAACAAATTCAAAAATTATTTAACGCTGGCTAACCAGTATCGAAGATAAAAAATCATTTTTGAGGCTAAAAAAATATTTTTTGTTGAAAAATGCTTACTTATCATTAGAAAAAAATCGGGAACAGGTTGACCGACTTGAAAAATTTTATTTTCATTTACAATTCTGAGCTTCGAAT
The DNA here is from genome assembly GCF_026212275.2 of Microplitis demolitor. NCBI lineage: Eukaryota > Metazoa > Arthropoda > Insecta > Hymenoptera > Braconidae > Microplitis > Microplitis demolitor. The sequence continues at coordinate 21,313,815 of NC_068546.1, read as the reverse complement.
CACTTTCATCTATTTTTCAATCAAATTGAAATTTTTTTCATTGAAAATTTTACGCTGCACTTTTCAGTGATCGACTTTTAACTCTTTCTAAAAATAGTAACTGCATTTTTCAGCAAAAATGACATATTTTTATCTCAAGAATTGTCTCATTCTTCCCCAAATTTCATTATAAATTAAAATGTTTATAAATACTTTGAAAATTATTGAAGTTTCATTTGAAAAAATTCAATTAAAGGTAAAATCTTCTGAAACTTTAACGATTTCATAAAAGTTAATGTATATATTGACATCTGAATAGACATTTACAAAAATAATACTTTATGATGTTAATCTAATAATGAAAAATTTTAATTGTCAATTATAAATAATCGATGATTTATCGGACAAATTAACGATCAAAAATAGTTATTGATTATTTAATTTAACGAATTGGGTCATCGGAGTAGCAATCGCCGTTTATTGGGATTCAAAGGCACCTGGATAAACAATCAACTGAATTTACATATATCGTACACATAAAGTACATACATGTTTGTATGTTTACATATATCTGCCTGCAGAATAAGGTCTCAGGTTTATTTCTCTCAGGATAGTTTTCCGGAAATAGTAAACTGGCTCTGGATAATCGAGAGCCTGGAATACAAGTAAAATAGGGGACGTTGATGATCGATTTGACCTTTGTCATGTTATCTAGCATGCCAGTGAGAGCATCCAGAGTTTCCTACGTGTTTTGCACGTTGACACATTTTGCTACTCACCGGAAGCCGATCAATTGTCCGAGCTACGCTAGAGATATACGTCTAGCATAATAAAAAGTCATATGTGTTATGACTTGTCTCGAAATTTTCGTTATCTATTTCCTGATATTTTTCATTCACTCATAGACTGACTAAATATATTTAGTCTGGGTTCGAACCTCAGTGAGTACAAATGCGAATTTTTGACGAATGTGTGAGGTCTATTTGCCCTGATGTTCCAACGCCGAGATCGTAAATATCTTCTGTCACCACGTTCTTCACCCAACAGTTAATTAGTCGTTGATGACCCTGGCAGTTAGAGAGACTTTTAATAAAAAAATACTGTCATTAATATATTAGTATGAGTAAATTAATTAAGAGTAGCAATAGTTTGGTTTCACGCTTGACGCGTTGTTGGAATACCGCGTGGAAGTTCCTCAAGGCTGCTAACTAAGCTAATTGGGTGTAACAACTCTGTCGTGTAGTTGTACACAACAACATCTCTCTGTGTTTATCTGCTATCTCACTACACTAAATATCACTGGCTCTCACATTATGTCATCTATATAATACTCTTCTTCTGTACTACAAGATGATGATAAATATCTATTTTATGTCTGGGTCTTGAAAAATCACAAGAAATTTATCAAATTTATTTTCGGATTTTTTATGATCCTGCTTGAAAGACAATTATAAATTTTTGGATTTTTTTAACAAATCAATTACAAAAAAAAAAAAACTAAAAATATGCACTTGTAGAAAATTCAAAAAACTACAAGTGCAATTTTTTCAAATATTTTTTTTTTGTAATTTATTGTTTTTAAATAAAATTCAAAAATTATTAGACGTCGCTTATCTATGATTCTGAAGTTAGCCAACGTCTAATAACTTTTTGATTTTTTTTCAAAAGGAAAATTTTGAAAAATATGATATTTGAAAAAATTGCACTTATAGATTCTTTAATTTTCTACATGTGCATATTTTTAGTTTTTTTTTTTTTTGTCATTGATTGGAGTTTTTTTTTTTTTTTTATTGAAAAAAAAAAATCGTGATATTTACTCACGTAATTTAAATGTAAATTCACATAAATATTATAATGATTAAATTAAAATTAAATGACCATAAATTACATTAATAGCATTTCCGAAAATTGTATAAATGAAATGAGTAAATTGAAATATCAAACGAAATTGTAACGCCAGAATTTTGATAGCGAGAAAGAGTGTATCATTTTCCATGTGAGTGAACGAAAAATTACATTCAATCAAGCCAACATTTCACACACACATATATGTATAAATATATATAAATATATATATAGCAGAATATAACTAGATGTATTTGGTCTGGGTTGATAGAGTGAACCTCCGTGCCAGAATACGATCATTCACCGTAGGCCATATTGCTGGTATAACTACTGGATGGCGTTGATGGTTTTTGATTGGCCGGAAGTGACGTTACGGTACGCATCGTTCAACTCATACTCTAATATAATACATCAGCATTAAACATATAACATGTAAGCCGCCTTCGTGTTGATTCACGGGCTACTGAAGTTTATGTTCAGCCTCCCACACATAGTCTACACAAGAATTTCTGGGTAATTACGCGTCTTAAAAAACAAGATTGAGATAAATTGATAATAATATATATTAGGTATATATAGTTCATTTATTTATATTAAAAATTTTAAATTTTAAATATTAAATAATAATCTGTTAATGCTTTTGACAGTTAAAGAAACGAGAGTTTATATTTTACTTGTCGGGTTCGCTATTCTATTCTGCGCCTGGTCTTTGTGTATGAGAGTACATGGCATCATGCCAAAATGTTCCCTCTCATGTGCCTCAAGGCGATCCCTTCGTTTCGCTTTGATATTGTACTAACCCAAGTGTAAAACAAGTCCCTAAACAACAAAATACGCTACTGTCCTTACTAAAAATATATAATATATTTTTAACTTGTAAAAATTTACAGACAAAAGTTATCTTAAGTCAAGAAATATTTTTAAGACAAACGTTTTTGGGAACTAAGTCACGATTTTCTTGAGCCGAGACTTTGTCTTGGTCAGTGGAAATTTATACTTTGTCCAGAAAATTAAGTTTTCAAAATAATTTTCTTGAATCTGAATATTTAACTTCAGTCGAGAACTTTTTCCTGTGTACCTGAAGATCATAACGTTTTTCGCGCAACGGAAATGAAAAAAATATATGTAATTTGCTTAAGGGGTAGTTCCGGAAATTGAGGTTCGTCTAAGAAATTCGGCTGGCATACCAGCATCTATATACAAAATATTATACTGAATTTACCCGGTCTTATAATATTTTGAATTTTTTCAAAAAGATAAATTATTTTTTAAAAATTGCACCTCTAGTTTTAATTTTCTACATGTGCAATTTTTTTTTTTAAATTAGTTGAAAAAAAATTCAAAATTCATTAATTGTCTGCCAGCTTCAGGATCATGAAAAATTTTGAAAATCTAGTTATCTAGTAAATTTTCTACTTAAAAATTTTTTTTTCATTGTGCAAAAAATGTCCCGATCTTCAGGTTTTTTAAAAAAAAATCTGCATAATTTTTTTTTTATGATTCTGCTCATTATTTAATTTTCATTTGAATTTCTTGTTCTGTTTCTTGATTTTTTTTTTGTTAAAAAAAAAAAAAAAAAAAGCAGAATATTACCGTTTCCGCATTAAAATGTTTTTCAAGAATATAATGAGACAGTACAAAATGCAGGACAAAGGAAGTGATTTCCTTTTAAATTAATATTTTTATTTTTAGTTTCCGTTGTTGTCGTTTTGCAGTAATTAGAACGCACTGAACCGCTCGACTGTTACATTCTGGTCCAGTCTGCAAATCTCGATGAGTCACCCCTTTGCACAGACACAAAGAGAGACCGGTTAGCGACGCATTATGTGCACCCTCTCTTCGCATTATTCTCATGGGGCATGACCTATGTATAAACTCTCTCGTTCTACGCCATATACTCAACTTGCATTTGCTCTACTCTATCCTATTTCCCACTATATTTTATATAATACACGTACATAAACAAATAATACATATATATGTGTATAAATGTATATATGGATCCATAGGATGCTCTGGGCAATGCATTTTAGCTTTTTGAATAAAACAAGTAACAATATACTTGAATTTATATCTATTTATATAATTTAATGCTTTTCTATTAAATGATACATTCATATTTATTGTAAACTCCATTCTCTGTTGAGAATTAATCTATTAATGGATTTTATAAACAAATTCAAGGCAACTTTTTATTATCATTTAATTTAAAAACATTAATTGTAATCATGGCAGAAATTTTGTTTGTGGGATTTATCAAGATGACATTGTTACTCAATTTTAAATTTCATACATTATTATAGAATTTTACATTATTCATATTTATGATAAACTATTATAAGTAATGATCGAGAAAAATTTAGCTTTCTATTTTTTGGATAATTTTACAGTGGAAACAACCGAATTTTAGGTAACAGTAGAATAATTTGATTCTTTTTTTTCCATATATCCAATGAAAAATAACTAAAAAAGGCTATACAATAGAAAATTTATTAATTTGAATTCAAAAATTCAAATTATAGAATTTTGTACTACGCAGCATGGCAATTTTATAAAGAAATCTCTCTTTCGAGTTTGTTCGTAGATATTCGGCTCTTTTCGCTTGTTCAGTACTCGTAGGTTAGAATTAAGCGGTCGTATTAATGCGCAAGCGTCGTTTCAGTGTAAAAGTTGATAAAAAAAAATGGATTAAGCCTATTAGTGGCAGAAAGGAGACATTTATGGAATTTAGAACTGAATCTTTTGCTAACTATCGTAAAAACTAAAACTTTTGAGTAAATTTCAGAAATAGTTGCAAACTATTATTACTTAATTCTTATGAAATTCTACCCTTCTAGTAACTCGAAACAATTCATACTAATTTTTTCGTGTATGAAGGATCGAAAACACCTTAAACGCCGGTTAAAATAAAAAACTCTAAATTCCAATTTATATACGAATTTATGATTAACATAGCCTGTGTTTGATCAAATTTATATGAAGTATAATAAAATTCGTTATCAATTCTTTTGAATTTATTTTAATCACATAATAAATATTAATTTCGTAATGTTTTAATTTAAATTCATAAAGTATTTGCTTAAGAATTAAATAATAATTAAATTAAACATATTGGGAAAGAGGGACCTTGGTTAAAAACCGAGAGAAAAATTTGATACATTGTTTGATGAGCTGCGAACGTTACATTTCCTTAGACCTCTCGACCTACCTTGTCACGTCAAGTGACACCTCCTCCCCTAACGTGCAAACGTATCTTAGAACAGCCCCTTTGAGTAAAAACAGTTTTAGTAGATTATAAGGATGTCTATCAAAAAAATAGGATGTTAAAGGGTAAAAATGAATACTCATCAATTAAAACTGATACATCGAAGTTAAATAGGGACAATAGTTCGTTAACAATTGTCAGTTTACCGAGTAAAGAATTGTCAGATTATAATTTTTTATGCTGCATAAAAAACTATCTAGACATGAGTAAAATGTATTTAATCGCAGTATATATATTACCTGGAGAGAAATACAAAAAATTATGACAAAAAATAGTAATTTTTTACACAACTGAGATTCTGGGATTACTCTAAATTGCCACCACCGAGTATTTCTAGTAAAAAATGGGTCCATATAAAGTATTCGAATTCACAAAATATAATAAAAATAAAATAAACAGCAAGGGAATAGAGTAATTAAACATAAATTATAATAAATGATAGTAAAAAATAAATGTAATCATGTTAAGTATGTGTTTTAATATTTTTTATCACGTTAGGGATTAATCGTGGTCGATTTGCCGTTGAGTTTTTCACAGTTGTACCACTTACGAGCTGGTACACAGATAGGCCACACGGTTTACCACCACCGGGGGTAAAAAACAGCGAACTAAGATCTGTGTACACACGAAAGGAGAAATCGTATTACCGTGTACATTAATATGTCTATATATACATACATACATTTAAAAAATGTGTTTTTCATTCTGTTTATTTTTTTTCTTTAACTTATCGTGTTGCACGCGAGGACGACGACACTTCACAAAGCATTCGTAAATACACAAGCTTTTTCTATTCCAATTATTATTAAGACACATTTTATATTATCTTTACTCTATAATTTTAATCAAATTTTAAAAACAAAATATTAGAAAATCAAAAATTTCATACTTCAATCGCTCATTTTATTTTTAATCATTAATTTTTTAAATTTATTCTTTTCAGTTTAAATTTTTTTAAATATCCCGCCTTTTTGTCGTAGATGTCGCTCTTTTTTTTTTCAATCATACTTTTACTCCAGTGCTGCTGCCAGTAGTCGGTAAAGAGAAAAAATGACAAAAAAAAATAACAGTAAAAATAAAAATGGCGGCTAAGTTTTTCGTGAATAAGTTTTTACGTTTTTTATTGATTACAATTAAACAAAAAATATTCAAATAGTGATTTTCTATGGGATTCTTGTAATCAAAAGTACAAAGGCACTAAAAAAAAAAATAAGTCTATAAGTAGTGTTTTTTGAAAGTTATCGTGTCTTTACAAGTCGAACGCTACAATTTACGCACCGGGAGCTTTGAACAATTAATTTTTTAAATGAATCTCATTATTAATCAACTAAATATTACATTTAACAATGTTCCTTAATAAATTTCCTTTAAAATGGTGTATACTTTTAACAACTTTGGTGTACTATAAAAAAAGTAGAGAGGATTTAAACTGTGAAAAGGCCAAGAGCGAGGACAGTAAACGCTTCGCGATTGAGGTGTGAAAAATATGATATCAAATCGAGATGTTGCAGTCATCGTAATCGATACATATCATTTTTTTTTATGCTTTACTTTCTGTAAAGATAAAGTTCTCGTATTTTCATTGTTTTTTTTTTTTTTTTTTTTTTTTTACTCTATTAAATATTCGCGGATTTTCTCGTCTCGAATTGCCGAATGAAAATCTATCCAACTTTTCTCATTATCCGCGGATAAAAAATAAAAGTATTAAAACTTATACAAAGGTAAAAGGGTATCTATAGAATGAATGAAAAAAATTTATTAAAAATAATAAGAATAAAAGTTTTTTTTTTTTTTTTCATAGAGTTTGCTGGACTCTGCACAACTCTTAGGTACTTTTTCTGATCTTTAAGGCCCTTGATATTTGAAATACTCATTTTTTCTTCTTTTTCCAATGACGCTCCTTTTTTTTCTTACTTTTTTCACTTAATCTTTCTTACGGTACGTGGTTATACGAAGGACTTTGTAAAGTAACAAACCAACTCCCGTAAAGTTTAGTTTTCTTAACCACCGTCTCGGGAGCTGTCGTAAATAGCTAATTGTCGAGATGATAGAGAGGCCTGGTTTGCCTCAGGGAAGATGCCAGTGTATTACTTGTATATAAGTATAGAGAATAGAATGAGCAAAAGCAAAAGCAAGAGCTAGAGCAAGAACAAGTTTTGTGCAGTCTGGTGAGTCCCATGAGACTACAGACTTTGCGCTTTCGAGGGAATTAAAGACGAGCTTGGAGACGACTCATTACTGCGTTATCTCAATCCTAAATCTTACTTCAAATCTACTCACACAAATCGGAAACGTGCCCGACAAACTTTTAGTAATTTAATTAATATAATAAACGTATGTTACTTTAATTATATCATTAATTTCATTTTATTTAATTTTCCTTCAATATTATTATATTTCGGCTTTAATAAAATTTATTTTGTTTGAGAAGGCAGCAAACATTTGTCAGAATTAATGACAGACTTGAATGAAGAAAGGAAAAAAAAATAGTTATCGATAAAGTATCCCGCAAATATGTCAGCTGTCAAGTTGTTAATTCAACGACAACGTTAACGGGATGAATAAGCAAGAAGGTGGATTAATTAATCCATGAAAATTTAATCTGCTGAGATATCTTGTATAACTGACAGCAAATACATAGGTGATTAACGCAGTGTCTCATTGTTCGCATTGTTCTAAATAAAACAATAGAATAGCGAAGTTGAGAAAGATGAACCAGCTTTAAATTATTTGATGGGTAAATAATCGAAGCTATTGTTATACCAAAGAGTAACAAAATTGAACGAGTATAAATAAATAAATGCAACAAAAAAAAAAAAAAGTGAAAATTATTGCCGCTGATTTGTTGAAAAGAGAGTAGTCTTTATACGTCGAGGGCTTTGTTAGACAGAATTCGGTTCAATAATCCGACCCCTTCTTTTAGCTGGATGCCTATCAGCTGAATTTAACTTCAGGTTTATATCAATATTTATCAGGGAATAACAAAGATGTTTTATTGAATGAACCTTTTCAGCGACTAATTAAAATATACCCTTAGATTTTTAATTAAAATTATTTTCTCTCTTTGCTCTTCAAAGTATTCGAATATTGAATTTTGTTTTATTTTAAAATTTTCGATGAATTCAATATCATAGATTTATTTTTACATATGTAAATATATGTATATATATTTTATAGCTTGTTAAATATTTTATCTAGTTTCAATTACGACAGTTTAATTAATTCTCCCTTGATGAGATTGCTGTTCAAGGATAGAGTGGCGGTAGTAATAGTAGTAATGGGTGGTAGTGTGGTGGCTTATAAAAGTATCGATTGTAGTTATTGCAAGAGTACGCTAACTCTTGCCCAGTTGTTAAGAGCTCTTTAATTAGTTGAACAATGTCTTGCGCAGGTGGATTGTGAAACTCGTCAGTCTGGCTTCAAAGTGGATGCTGGTTGTTTAAGTGGGAGGAGTTTCTATTGTAGAATTTTAGCAGGGATGAGAAATAGAAGATAATTTTCAAGGGGTTGAGAAATGGCTATAGTGATATATAGGTTATGTATATATAGATAGATAAATATAAGACTTGCTCGGGCGTTGGGCCATCCATTAATACGAATTAAGGTATTTAGCTGGAGGTGGTAGCTAGCGAAGGTATAAGAGAAGTACGCGATACTAAATATAAGGGGTGAGAAATACAGGGGGTGAGGGGTGGGTTCTTGGGCTGAGAAGACACAGACTCACCTAGAAAGCTCCCTAGTTTAACTCAACGGAACGTAGACGCCGTTAATTTGATTTTCTGCCGCCTCGAGAATTTCATCCTCGGGCAATTTCGGAATCTACCCGCGAGAATTTCAACTCTATCTCTAACCTAGTTGTATTATATCAAGCGTGAGTAAAATAACTTTTATCGAATCAATCGTCTAAATTGATGCGTCATGCTATCAGTGAATTTATTAAGATATTATTCAATTTTGGATTAAATAATCTTGTTTTGTAATTTCGATATTATCGTCAATCCACTTAATGTCGATAACCATTTTGAATATATATTCTTGCACCTTCAGAATAACTTTTAATACTATTTCGTCGGATGATTATAATATTTTAACCAGACAGAATATTATCACAATTCCGTGTACTTTCATGGTATTAAATTATATTAAATACTTGTGACACTGAGTTTCACCTAATTAATATTTTTTATATTCATCACAAAGTCTTATAATGCCGGGAATCATTTAAATAATAATAAATTCACCAGTCGTAATGTATAGAATTTTATTCCATTAGTACTTTCAACTAATTATAATCTTTTAATTAATTTAGTCTGAAAAATGGACATTTTCATATTAAAGTCTAATTTATGACTATTATTACAATCAAAAATTTTTATATTTATTATTTATAGGGAAGAATATAAATGTATCTGAAGATCGGAATGTTTTGCGCAGGACGAAAATGAAAAAATTAAATGAAAAGTGAAAAATCTTATACTGGTTAGCAGACAAAAATTTTTGAATTTTTTTTTTAGACGACTTGATTTTAAAAAAAAATAAAAGTAAAAATATGCACTTGTAGAAAATTTAAAAAACTATAAGTGCAATTTTTTTAAATATTTTTTTTTTACTAATTTATTGTTTAAAAAAAAATCCAAAAATTATTGGACGTTGGCTAACTTCAGTATCATAAAAATCTACTGGATCTAGATTTCTTAAATGTTTTGTGTAGGCACTAGTATGTCAGCCGGAAATTGCAGACCTCTAACTACCCCTTAGGTCAGCTTGAAACAGTCAAATTACATAAATGTTTTTCATTTTTGTTGCGAGAATATATTCAAAAGAAAATATTTTAATTATTTTCGGGAATATTCCGCTCGGTTAAAAATCGAAAATAAATTTTTTTAATGAGTTTTATTTATACAAATACATGAGTGATCGAGTATCGGGTCTCTTACTTTATAAAAAAAATTTTTTAAAATTAGCGTTAGGAGTAATAAAATTTTTTCAAAATTTTTTCAAAAAAAATCATGCTAGAGTTTTAAAGTATTTAATAAAATGATAAGTAATTTACTGTACTTTATGTCTGGTATAATTGTTAAATGTAATTCAGAAATTACATAATAACGAAGGGATGCGAAGTGAGATAAAAAAAAAAAAATTGTGTGAATAACGAAAAAAAGATTAAAACGGTATATTGAAGAGCTCCTTAGGATCATTAACGGGCACGCGAGAGACTCTAGGAGCTCGTATAACGAGGTGACGACTTAATTAACGTAGCTTCAAAGCTTTCTTCTCACTCTCACAAGCCTCTTTTCTATTCTCCATTTTCTTACTTTTACTCTTGACACCAGAAAAGCTCCCGCTGAGCTCTAGGCAATTGTAATATTTTTTTTTTTTTTATTTTTTGTCTCTGATTTCATCCCTGTATTTCAAGTGGTCCGACAATTGATTCACTTTTCTACAAGATTCTTCAAATTTTATATAAGAATCGGTCAATTTAAAATGTAAATACACCAATCAATTATTCATTTTTCTCTTAACATTTAATTTTATTTTTCCTTATTATTTTATTCATTTTTATTTTTCTTTGTCCCTTAAACTGTCGACTACCTCATTAAGTCAGTCATTAACGTAATTTTTTATTTTTTTTTTTTTTTTTTTGTGCAATTACACGTTAAAATTTTGTACTTTGCGCCTCGTTAAACGCGACGGCGGTAATGTCTTCCGGCTACCGCAACATTAGGGATGATGGGAAGTAAAGAAGTAGAGGAACGAGAAGAAAGAGATGATGATGATGATGATGACGATGGTGATGGCAAGTAGGAGAAGAGAGTAAAGAAGAAGTAAGGGAGGAAAAAAGTATAAAAAGGGGAAAGATGAAGAAGGGTGGAAGTGGTTTTCACACCAAAGGTTTTACTTGCAAAGAAGCCTCGACTCTTCACATTCAACCTCACTTGCTTTTAGTATGGTTACACTTTTTTTTTATTTTTATGGGGATAGAAAAAGACTGAAAGCCAAAAACAAGTCGTGAAAGCATTACAAGCCAGGGGGTGAAACTCAAGTAGACTATTACATTTAAAGAAATTTCTTTGGTGGTTTATTAAGTGTTGAACTTGCTAAGAAGAAACTTTCCTTCGCTTAAATTTACATTTTTATTATTTTGTATTTTATGCAATACTTGGATTTCTTTGATAATTAAAAAATATTCACTTTTTATAATTATTATTATACTTTTTGTTTTATAAATTAATTGCTGTTGACTTTTTTAACTTCAAAAGTAATTATAGTAATAATTATTCGAATAATGTAAAGTCAAATCTGTACATAGAAAATTTTAAAACTTAAGTATATTGCGTGGCAAGGGATTAATTCAGATGATTACAGACTAGGGTGAAGTTGAATGCTTAGGGCTGACATCAGTCAAAGTTTCAAGTCGTGTTATATCCCGTGCTACGTATTATATTTTTTATATTATCTGCATTGGTACTGAATTTTAATGCTGGAATCAGTCGAAATAAGAAAATTTCCGACTGATAGCTCGGCAAAAAAATAATGTACAGTACTACCTTAGTAAGTTTCGACGATTTGGGACCGTCGTAATAGTTTAAGGGGCAATAAAAATATTAGTCTCGATTGACCTGGAGCTAGGAAGGGTATGTAGGTGTGAGGGATCATTAGTGTTTGTAAATGCAGGCAAAAAAATTTATCAGTAACATTTAATTTTTCATTTCTCGAAATCAATATAAATAATTATTATTTAATTTTACTTGCAATAATGAGTCAAATAAATTTTTTCTTAAATAAATAAATTTTTAACGATTGTTTTATTAGAAAATAAAATAATGATTAAGTAAATAATATTAGAAATTTTAAATATTCATTTGTTTTATAATTAATATTAAATCTGATATTAATTTAAAACTTAAGTAACGGCTGGATGGATTATCTTAAAGTCTAATAAACTAAATTAACTCAAAATTTATCGATTGTATATTTTTTACAATTTTTGCATGTCCACATTACCCCTCAAAATCTTATGAAATGATCAGCTACTTTATAAAATACAATAAACATACTCTCACACACACACTATGAAACTGAAATGAATATGAGGGTCTCAGGTAGTTCGAAAATTTTTTTTGGTGGTTTAGGGTTAAGCACGCGTTTTAAAAATGAGAAAATTCGTAATAGTGTAAGGTCGTAACTTACTAAGGTAGTACTGTACTTTGAAAATGTAAATTTGAGTAGATTAGCAAAGAAAATAGTTTTTTTTTTATCATTGAAAGTCACAATTTTTTGAATTTTTCAAACATAACTATCGGGCTTATTATGAACTTGAAGATCAGAACGTTTTTTGCGCAACGAAACGAAAAAATTTGTGATTTGACTGCTGAAAGGTGACAAGAAATAATTGTGGGTGGCCAAAATTTTCGGCTGACGTGCGAAACATTTTAGAAATCCAGATCTAGATTTTTTTCTTTTTATTTTTGCAAAAACATGCAATGCAGCAAACACATGTATTTTTGTTTCGTGAAAAATGTTGCGATCTTCAGGTACATGTTTTATTGGCTATTAGAATTACAAGATTATTATAGAGGTTTGCAATGAACGGATGCGATTCTGACAGGGATCAAATGAAATTAGAAATGAATTTTTTCAATTTACATGTTTTACGAAAAAATTTTGTATTTTTCTTTTAAGAGAAAACGAATGATAAAAATCAGCGCATGCGCCATTCTTTCAACAAACAGACGCAGAAATTTATAATTTCAAGTGCAGATTTAGTGAAAAATAGTGCACACACTACGGAAGAAGGTAAAGATCGCTTTCAGCTAAGCTAGACATTTACGCACGAGGGTTGAAATGTCCTACTTTCCTCCCTTGGTGTGTAATATGCTACAGTAGGCAAAAACTAATGAGTTTCTTCCCTCAAGAAGAAACTGATTAATTTCTACCCCCTTAATCTTATGGGTCTGCAAATGTACCCAAAGACTAGAACATTTTTCGAACGGAAAAAAAAAGAAATGAAAAGTGATAAATCTACTGGATCTAAATTTCTGAAATATTTCACATGTGCCAGTATATTTCTTTTCCATAAAACAGAATATTAAATTAAAATTATTAGTCTTAAATTAACTTCTTTCTGTTTACCGCAAGTAGTCATGAAAAATATAACACCTGACACCAGATAGAAAATAATTTCCGGCTTGAGTTGACATCAACCCTCACTTAGGGTTCGAGTATCCATTTTTACTACAGTCTGAAATCGGTTTCATTTCTTGTCACATAATATACTATTTATATAAAAATATATACTTCTCCAATTAAAATTTATATATTTTCAAAAAAATTGACATTTAATTTTCTACCAGATCAATGTTTGTTTTAATCTTAAACGCAACTGATATACTGTCAAATTCACATCACTATTGATGTTTAACTTTTTTTTTCTTCATGTGCCAATCATTTTTTTTTATGAATTTTAAGTTGGTGATATTGAGTTTCCAATATTTTGTAAACAAAAATAAACAAGGTATTTTAAATTCTGTCAGTTTATTTTACACGAAAGAAAAAAATAAATTTTTTTTTTTATTTTTTTTACGTCATAGTCAGCGTTTATTTAAAATATGTCAATAATTTTTCTAACTATTATTTTTTGCACATTGTGTTTTTTTTTATAACGCATCAATTAGTTTAAAAATAAAGAAAAAAAAATAATAATATTTTTAATAACCAAGACCTTTTTTTAAAATCAAAATTCAACAATAGTGCGGTATAAATTATTTTTATTACAAAAGTTATTAATTCACGCCTTAAAAACTTTTAATACTTAGGATGATTATACACATTTCCTTTTTTATTTCTTCATCCCCTAAGACTGGACCGTGATATTAAAAAAAGGAAATAAAAATACATCTTATTTTATTCTTTTCTTTAAATATCCATCTTTACTTCAGAGACTTGAATATTCATTAAAATTTTTATAACCTCTATTTTTCTCCCCTATCAAATGTCACACACGTTTTTTATTATTTTATTTTATTTTTATTATTTTCCATTGCGTCAACGTCTTTATCGTCCCACAAAACTCTTCTTTTCTTCACAAAACCGTCCCTTTCTTTTACTTGTTTGACTTGCATTTCATTTCCATTCTAAAGTACTTGAAACGCTTTGAAAAAGAATTTCAAGCAAAACTCAAATATTTCTGTTACATTACAAATTAAATATCTTCGTTACTTTTTTTTTGTATACATCATTTAGAGTTGAAAAAAAAATCTGTAAAGTGAAAATATTTTTACTCTATTTTTAATGATATTTATCTAAATATGCTTCATTATTAAAAACTTTTTTTTTCTACACTGAAAAAAAAATTTATGTAGAGTTTAGATTAAAGACAAAAGTAAAATTTGTTAAGAATTTATTCACAGTTAGAAATTTAGTGTTAAATTAAACACAAATCGTGTTGCAAAGGGTCAACACAAATTTTAGTGTTGATTCAACACATGAAGTTTGTGTTGATCTTTAACACAAATTTTGTGTTAAATAATTGAACACAAAATCTGTTGTTTTGACTAAAAATTTGTGTAAATTTAACAGACTTGTGTAAAAATTAACTAATAAATATAAGCACACAATCTAATTAACTCAAGTATACTGATCTACCCTTAGTACAACTGATGTCAATTTACCAAACAATAAGTTTACCATTGGCGTAAAATATATTTTTTTCAAATGTTGCAAATTCAAAAAGTGGCGCGAATTTCAATAAAAAATTGTTTAAATGAAAATCACACAGTTAGGAATTGTGTTAAATTAAACACAAATCGTGTTGCAAACGGTCTACACAAATTTTAGTGTTAATTCAACACACGAAGTTTGTGTTGATCTTTAACACAAATTTATGTTAAATAATTGAACACAAAATCTGTTATTTTGACTGAAAATTTGTGTAAATTTAACAGACTTGTGTAAAAATTAACTAATAAATATAAGCACACAATCTAATCAACTCAAGTATACTGATCTACCCTTAGTACAACTGATGTCAATTTATCAAACAATTAGCTAGATTTTCAGTGATTTTTATAAAAAACGAAGCTATTAATTATCCTCCCGTAAAATGAGAATTAAAAAATCATTGAACCTGATGATAAAAATATTAAAGTTATCTATGATTATATTTAATTGTAAATCAATTATAATCCAAGTTTCCTTGCAGACAATGCTGCTACAATGCTTTGCTTGGTTATAGTAATGAAAAAACGGTCGGGAGTGTTTAGCTAAACACCACAAATTTTGTGTTAATTTTCGAATAACACAATAAATGTGTTACATTACAGATTTTCTAATCATTCAACATAAAAAATCAGTTAAAGTAAAATAACACAAAAGGTTTGTGTTGAATCAACAGATTTCTGTGTCGTAAATCACCACAAAAAATTTGACCAAATAATTTTTTACCAAATACATAAAATTTCTAACTGTGCATTAATAAAATTTAAGCTGGCAAGTATAAAATATTGTAAAGATGATTTAAAATATAATATTAGATAGATTATAAAGGTAGCAGCAGCAGCTGTAAGCATTGGCTCAGTTCGATAATTATCCTTCGTTATTATCCACTTTGTAGTGTTTAGCTTGGGGGTTGATAGTAACCCGGAAGCGTGAGTGTAGCTGAAGAGAGAAGACGAAGTGGAGAGTAAAGAGAAAGCTCGAAAGCCCCGGGGGTCTGTGACAGCCAGGCAGCGTGTCGCAGCTTATCGAGAGACCGATTTAGAATGTACCCGAGAAGCAAGGGTGTAGATTAGAGAAAGCCAAGGATATTCGTTATGATTCCGGTGTTTCACTCTCACACCCTGTTTCGCATTTGAATTTTCGAATGAGTTCAAATACTATACATATATATAATACTACTTCCTTCCTCCATTCTCTCTCTTTCTCTATCTCTTTCTCCTTCTCTTCCTCTATATAGCCTTAGGTTTTCAGTGGCGTATTGCCAAATGTTCTAGTTTCATCGCTCGAAGCAAATTAAATTTTTCCATTGAGAATTGGCAGCTCTGACTTCTGTGTTACGTCGAGCCATTATATTTTCCAGCCTATGAGAATTCTTAAAATATAAAAAAAACAAGAAAGAAAAATATCTCCCAACCTGAGGGCTTCCAAACCCTCAAGCACTTTATTTATTTTTATTATTATTATTTTTTTTTTCCTTTTCTTTAAAATGTTTTATTCAGACACAAATGTCTTGTACAGATGCTACAGAATTTTTATGTTCCATATATATACATATATATATATATTGTGTAGAAAAGCAAAAAATCAAACAAATATTAAATTCTTATATTTTATGTTGTTTGGTTACAGCACGTGGTGCAGACAGGGATGGCTGCGCCTTACGGTGGGGGTGTATTTCCACCCCCTGTTAACGGGGTAACCGGGGTTGTGGGGGCTGCAGGAGCTACTGGTGAAGTAAAACCGCCTCCACCAGTACCTACGAAAGAAGAAAATTCTGGAGCTCAGCAGCAAGCAACCCCTGGAGGGCAACAGATACAAACAACACAAGGGACACAGCATCAAGCTACGCCTGGTGCGCCATCTGCCACAAGTTTCAGTCCGCCACCTCCCCCAAATGGAGTTGATCAACAGGCAATCGTAAGTCATTTAGATAATCTTAGATTTTTTTAATTTTTCGCTATGAAAATTTGAAATTTAAAAAAAAGGGGACTTATTGGTGCTAATTCGACTCTCGAAATTAGAGTTTTCATCAGTTCTCACGTTTTGAAGTCCTAGAAAGTTATTTTGACCATTTCCGGATGGATGTCCATGTTTGGATGAGTGTAAGCTAATTTTTGTCTTACGATATCTTTGGAACAAATCAACCGATTTGAACATTTTTGGCGGCAATTGAAAAGGCTCATCAAGACTTAGAACTTGATACATTTTGAGGCAAATTGGGCCAGTAGTTTACGAGTTATACGAAAAATACGAATTCTAAAATTTAGTTTTTTTGGGTTTTTATCATATAACTCATAAATTACTTGCCCAATTTGCCTCAAAATGTATCAAGTTCTAAGTATTGATGAGCTCTTTCGATTGCCTCCAAAAATGTTCAAATCGGCTGATTCGTTCCAAAGATATCGTAAGACAAAAATTAATTTTTTTCGGTTAAACAGCAAAATAAACATTTTTCGACTTCGAAAAGCTCAAAAATTTGCAAATAATAACTTTTTCAAGCTTTCTGATCTCAAAAACAGCGAAAAGTTTAGGGGTTGGCCCTTAGGGTCAACCATATTTCATATTTTCCTTGTGCTCATTCGATTTATTTATAAATTTAAAAGTCTGGTTCGGAAATAGAATGTAAATGTAACAGGAAAAGCATAAAATTTGTTCGAATAAATATTAAGAATGATTGTTGGAGATGAAGAAATTCAAAGTTAACAAAGATGTTGAATTTGAAATTGGGTTTCATCCCTCGTCTCGAGCTCATATCCAATAAAAATCTACGGTTACTATAAATATAGTATATGCTAATTTGCCTGGTTTCGATGCATGCAAAATAAATTTTTCAGAGTTAAAAGGGATGGGGAAATGGGGAGTAGGTTAGTAGCGAGAGGAAGTATGAAAAGGTGAAAGGGGTGTAAAAGAACTTGCTAAGAGAGCTTGCCGATATCTATAAGACTGTGGGCGTGGCAAGTATTTTAATACTTTTTGCAAACTGCAAGTTAACCAAAAATTTTCTATTCGTTGGTTAACTTAAGCAATCGGATTTTATTCGGGAGATAAAAGAAACAAAAATTTCTAAGAGAATTGTTGATTTTTTTTTTCTATTTTCTTTTTTTTTTTTTAAATTACTTTGGGTGTGTTTGAACGTGTTGAAAGTGTACACTGAGAGAACCACAAACGAAGCCATTTCCTTTCCTCTCGATAAAAGCAAAAAAAAAAAAGTGCACGTACTCTCTTAGAAACGTTCTCACGGTACTCATTCCAGCCACGTAACACCGTAGAAACACTCACCGTGTTGTTGTCCGCTTCGAGACGACCAACATGACATGAAAAGAGGGATGAACAAAAAAATTCAACTTGAACAAAGAAAAAAATATTACAAAGACGATACAGAAAGGAAGATTGGAGAAAAACCAGGGCCTCAGATAAATATTTGACGTTACAATCAACCTTCCCTTTAAGTTAAAACTTACTGTTTTACTTTTACTTGATTTCTTTACGTCATTCTTTTACTTCTTCTTAGTTTACTTTGTTTCTGTATTTTGATATCGATCAAGTTTTTATGAAAAATTATTATTTGTTAATATTTTTCATAAAAGTATGACTAGTCATTTTTTTTTTTAAAAAGTATCGCTAATAATTATAAAGAAAACTGTTTCGAATTATCCTGACGTTGTTATCTACTAAGACAATTAGTAACTTTCGGAATTTTTTTTTTAACAAATAAATAACAAAAGAAAAAAAACTAAAAATATGCACATGTAGAGAATTAAATAATCTATAAGTGCAATTTTTTCAAATTTTTTTTTTTTTATAATTTATTGTTTAGAAAAAAGTCCAAAAATTATCAAGCCTCGGCTAACTATCATTATTTTTATACGCTATAAAAAAGTGGTGTTAAAAAAATGTGACAATGGTGTAGTGGTGTAATCAAATTGCTAGTATGTCAGGCAAAAATTTCAGACCACCCCAACTTCCGGAACTACCCCTTCAGTCATTTTCAGCAGTAAAATTACACAAATTTTTTCAAATTTCGTCGCCAGAAAAACGTTTCGATTTTATGATCTTAAATTTAGAAGACAGTTAAAAATTTTCAAAAAATAAAAATATGCACATATAAAAAATTAAAAAATCTACAGGTGCAATTTTTCAAAATATACATTTTTTTCGTCTTATACCTTTGAAAAAAATCCAAAAGTTATTAAATGGCGGCAAACTTCAGTATTATTCCAATTTTAAGGTAAATTTTTTTTTTAACACCAGGAAAAATTTTAACACCGTTACCGGTATTAATTTAATACCTTTTTGGTGTTAAATTTAACACCGACAACCTTAATACCGGGATAGTGTGGATTTACACGGTCTCTTTTTTTTTTTTTTATCTAACAGATTACTTTTTTCGATTAACTTACTTTTTAAATACTTTATCTATAGATAGTTTTAAAGCCTGATAAATTTGTTTGATCATGTTATTAAATTATTATTAAGTTTTTAAATTGTTTACATAAAAGCTTAAAGATAATTTTATTTTTTATCGCAAATAGTTACAATTAAATTTAAAAAAAAATATATATATAAAACCTGATCTCATAAATTTTTACAATACTATTGAATTCTTATAAAATAAAGTTTAAATTTACAATTTAACTCACTGTAAAATTCATATTTTTTTCACCGTTGAAACGGTCTAGTGATCGAAATACTTTTCTAAGTACTTTATTTAATATTATATCACGTTTTAAAAGTTCACGTTTTATAACTTGACATCTTCTGAGATTTTTCTCACAATTTCACCTGATAAATCACAATATATTTTGATTATTTTGTATAAAAAGTTAATCGAGATAATAAAAATTATATAATTTCCGTAGCGCGTGAACTCTACAATTCAAATTTATTAATTTTACCCCATATTTTTTATGTTGTAAAGTTCTCTATGTATTTTATCCTCGTGCGATTCGCAAAGAGCATGAATTAAAAATACGAAAAAATAAAATGAACTAAAGATACTTACATAAACAACAACTAAAATAAATAAAAAACAACCTTTTCCGAGTTTGCATCTAATAATCCAATGTTTCATATTAAAATATTTAATAGCTTTTACGCCAACTTCCTTCTGATAAATATAAAACATTCTTTTCTCTGTATATACACTGTAAAAATTTACCGGAGTAATTCTGGAGTGAGTTTGGATTTAAATGAAATTCGTAATCCTTTGAAATTCACTCGCGATTTTTTTTTATCCTGAAGTTAGCACTTAGTAATTTTTTGATTTTTTTTTTTCAACAACTAAATTACAAAAAATAAAAAAATAAAAATATGCACATGTAGAAAATTTTAAAAACTACAGGTGTAATTTTTTCAAATATTTTTTTTTTATAATTTATTGTTTGAAAAAAAATCCAAAAATTATTAGTCGTCGGCTAACCAGTATCGTATTTTTTTACAGTGTACACTACAGAGCGGTGTTAAAATGAAATAATTCTGGTGTAGATGGTGTTAAAATATCGGTATCTAATAGGTGTCAAAAAAAATTCCATATAGAAATTAGAAAAAAAAAAAATGTATTACATGTAAAAAAATACAAAAATTGAATGAATATTATTTGGCGGGAATTTCAATTTTTTTATGTATTTATTAAAATAATTATTTATGTTATATGTAATTTATTTAAAAATTACACAATTTTACGCCCAACATTTCAATCACCAATAATTTAATTAATTAATTAAAACACTACTTAATTGTAAGGATGGTGTAAGTAAAAATATTCAAAGTTAAATATTTTTAACACCAGGAAATTTTTTTTAACACCGGTAAAGAATATTTACACCGCGGTGTTTTCAAAATCTATAATTCCTAGAAAGTTTTATATATATTCAATTAAAACAAAATAATAACATATTGATGAACATTTATAGCTCTAATCTAACATTTGAAATATATACTGTAAACCAGTGAAACTCATTCATTTCGAGTTTCAACCTCTATTAAACTCCTTAGTTTACAAGAATTATGATTCCACATGGAATAATTTCATTTATCCTCTAATTGCTGTGTCGAGGGCAGAGTACGTGAACTTTGTGAAATATTCTCACCAAGCGAACTTTGAGTTTCATGAAAATTTGGGGTTGAATTACCTACCTCTAATAATTCTCAAACATTTGCTTCGTGATTCTCTAATTTATTTTGTTTCGTTTCATTTATTTAACTTCTTTTTTCTCTTTTCGTTTTCTTGCACTTCCTCTGATAATCCCAGAAAAACTTATTTTTTCTTTCATCCAACCTCGAGTACAGCCGTAAAATTTTTTTCTCTCATTCTCAAAAGTTTTTTCTTCTAGAAAAATTTTCCAAGACTTCTTAGGGATTTAACTCAAAGAAGAATACATATATATATATATAAAAACAACTTTTCCGACCTTTTCATTGTTTTTTTTTTCTTTTCTTTTCTTCATGTTCGTTTCTATCCGACAGAACTTTACATTGTCTTTTTATCTCAATTAGTTATTCCCGATTTACATGAGTTTTCATAGAAGCAAAGTAGAGAGTAGAGTAGAGTAGAGTAGAATAGAGAAGACACGAGAAGAGAACAGTAGCAAGACATCTACTACATCGTGAAAATCGTGAATGGGAGGATGAGGAGTTGAATACGTAAAGCGATAGTTCTGGGATGTTCGTAAGCTTCTTGGTTGGCTAAGCTTCAATGTCCTGAGTATTCTCAGCTCGTAAAGGCACCCATTTCTACTTAGAGATGATAGGAAACGAGACAACTGTGTTAGAATATCAAACAGTATGCGCCCACGTCGATCTACAACATCTGCCGCTATATTGCCTGTAATATCAAACAACTATTTACTATTACAAAGTGAGATTGATGATCACCACCTGATTTATAACATTGTTCAGTATTAATATAAACTTTATTCAAAGCGATTCATTCTGCTGCCAATAATTTAATTATTTCAAATCTACAATCCACCCGACAATCTATTCAATTTCATTCGCATAGATTTTGGGTTATGAATTATTAAATTCGTCTATTTACACATACACACATACATTTTAACAATCGAGGACCTGCCTTTAATCAATTATTAATCTGATTAACATATATGATTACTGATCTATTTTAATTACAATATTTAATTAATTATCATTTTAAAATATGACAATTTATTAAGTCTGTGGTTCAATTCTAGATCCGGTTTTTGTTATTGAGATAATAAATTTTGATTAATTATTAATAATTATTGGCAAAGTTCTTGTTGCTCTGTAGAAAAAAGTTACTGATTTTGATTTTGTACTTTTGGTATTTGAAAAATTTCATTGTAACTACAGGTTGATAAAATATTAATCCTCGAATGGCAGATGTCTGTGATATGACGGGTATCAGTGTGTCATTTTGACACGGTGACATTTTGATCCCAACTTTGAGAGTTTTCAAAATTTGTCTTTAAATAAATACTGTAATATATTTCTGACAATTATGAAGAAGCCTTAACTTCGATTATTAGATTTTTTTGACAGTTAGAAAGTAGTGTATTTGTGTTAAAAAATTATTTAGTTTAATTTTTTGTGGTGATTTTCAACACAGAAATCTGTTAATTCAAGACAAACCGTTTGTGTTATTTAACTTTAACTGATTTTTTATGTTGCATGATTAGAAAATCTGTAATGTAACACATTTATTGTGTTATTCGAAAATTAACACAAAATTTGTGGTGTTTAGCTAAACACTCCCGCGCGTTTTTTCATTACTATAACCAAGCAAAGCATTGTAGCAGCATTGTCTGCAAGGAAATTTGGATTATAATTGATTTACAATTAAATATAATCATAGATAACTTTAATATTTTTATCATCAGGTTCAATGATTTTTTAATTCTCATTTTACGGGAGGATAATTAATAGCTTCGTTTTTTATAAAAATCACTGAAAATCTAACTAATTGTTTGGTAAATTGACATCAGTTGTACTAAGGGTAGATCAGTATACTTGAGTTGGTTAGATTGTGTGCTTATATTTATTAGTTAATTTTGACACAAGTCTGTTAAATTTACACAAATTTTCAGTCAAAATAACAGAATTTTGTGTTCAATTATTTAACATAAATTTGTGTTAAAGATCAACACAAACTTCATGTGTTGAATTAACACTAAAATTTGTGTAACCGTTTGTAACACAATTTGTGTTTAATTTAACATTAAATTCCTAACTGTGTAATTTTCATTTAAAAACATTTTTTATTGAAATTCGCGCCACTTTTTAAATTTGCAACATTTGAAAAAAATATATTTTACGTCAAAGGTAGACTATTTGAAGATAATTTATGTCTCATTAGTGAGCTTTCTAAGAAATATATTTATTTTGAAAGATAAATTGTGAATTTTCCGAAAAAATGTTAAAAATCTCAATTTCCGGTAGAAAACGCGACCAGTCCTATATCCAGTAATAAAATTTAAAAAAAAATCAATTGAAAATTGTTTGGGTTAAAAATGGCAGCTGATGCTATGCAAGAGTTGAAATCAATTTAAAAAAGTTACTATTTTATGAACGTTAATAATTGGCTCAGTTGATTTAAATATTTAACGAAAGTTTTCTCTTTTTACAAAAATAAAAAAGCCTTGAACTTGTTAATAATAAATTTTCCTCTATTTTCCGATATTCGCCGAGCAGTCAGAAGTATTTCAAGCAGCAGTGCAAGCCGCGGCGGCAGCAGCAGCAGCAAATAGCGGAGGTCAGCAGCCAGCGCCAGCCTCAGGTGGAACTGAAGCAAGCCCTGAGGGTGGAGTTGAAAGTAACAGCATGGTGCCCGTTACGTCGGGAGCGACGACACCGGCGACAGCGACACAAGGAACTGACCTCAAGGGTCAGCCAAAGCGACTTCACGTCAGCAACATACCTTTTCGTTTCAGAGACCCTGATCTCAGGGCAATGTTTGGAGTGAGTTTCTCTTTTACCTCTACTTCTTTGAACACCCCAACAAATATACTCAAAGCAAAAGCAAATACTCTTTCATAATCTCTATAAGATACTAACAATATCATGTACTCCAATATTTCACATATATATACATATATTCTCTTACTACATATCTTGAAAAGTAAATTCCCTTTGCAAGCTCAAGTCAAATAAATATTTACTTCGTATCAGTTTCATTTTATTTTTATAAATATTTTATTCATTTTTATTGAAACGATAAAAATAAAAAAAAATTGTTTATTTTTTTTCCAGCAATACGGTCCTATTTTGGATGTAGAAATAATATTTAATGAACGCGGAAGCAAGGTAAGCGATCGTAATCCTCTGGATGCGACTTAAAATGAATAAATGAAAAGAAAATAAATAAATAATAATTTAAAAAAAAAAAAAAGACCAGTATTGCCCGAGCGTCTCTTCAGGATGTCGATTGACCGGTAGATTTGATCGGAATCATATAGTTATCCACTTTCAGAAAGTTAGACCTCATGTTTGTATCAAATAAAAAGTTTGTCGTATCTTTTTGCAAGTCAGAAAGTTGCCAAAAGAAGGAGTATAAATAAATAAATAAATAAAAAAATTTACTATCGATAATTCGAGGTCTAGACTCAGAACTTAACTCTCGGGTCTTTTTTGTCCCATACCATCGATGGTTTGGCTTTTATTGGTAAACTTTGTTCTCCTCTGGTGACACGACGACATCCTGAGCGGAGATACTGGGGCAGCTGTAATTGTTTCGGTAACGCAGGATCACCCAGGGCCCAAACTTTTTACTCCATATCAAAGTCGCGTCGTTAAAACTTTCGTCTTTGTTATTACTGATTTTTATTTTCCCTCTTATCTTATTTTTTTACTTTCATTATCCTTAACTCTGGCTTCTTTTTATTTTTCCTTTTCTTTCCTTCTTCTTGTTTTTTTCTTTTTTTTTTTTTTAACGTCATTTCCACAGATAAAAGACGTCTCAAGAGTTTCAAGAGCTCGACGTCCTACAATTTTACGTTGTCCAGATTCTCTTGGATGATCCTGCGTTCCCATACACACTTGTATCTTTCAGTGCACTGGCAACACTCGTTAAAAACTCTGTTTCATTTTTATTGAGTCACCAGCCATCAGGATATAACAGTAACAGTAACAGTAAAGAGAAAACTACTTTATATCGATCCACGAGCGATATTCTAAAGACTTAAAGAGACTTCTTACTAAATTATTTTTTTTTATATTCTATTATTTTTATCAATGCAGATTTTAAATTAAAAATTACAATTATTTTTTATAATAACCATAAATGACTAAAGAAATAAAAGTACCGTCATTGCCGTCGTCTTGTCGAAAAAAATTCATGTAATAATTAATGCTACAATTAAATTTTACTTTTGCAATTTTAAAAATTTGAATTTCCCGCTCAAAGATCTAATTACCCCAGAATTGAAATTTAAATTGTATACTGGTTCTACTTGTCATTGAATCATGATCTGAACATATTAAAGACTCGACGTACCGGAAATGGCAATAAGACACGTGCATTTTACACAGACTTGATCTATACTGGAACAAAATGAGATTAATTAGAGATTAATTAATTTTATTGAAAAAAGTGTCAAAAATCTACAAGCCCATGAATAAAAATTCTGTAAAAAAAAATTTAGGTGACGTTCTAGATGTAAATTGTCTAGTCGGATCTCTGCGTATTTTTCTTTGTAAAGGAATTAATAATCTGGAAGATTTATGTCTAAAATGTCCCGTAATTTTTTTTTATTACGGTAAGAATTTTTATTCATGGACTCGTAGCTTGACAATTTTTAGTAGCAATAAAATTTTCTTTAAATAATTTAGTTTTGTTTTGAGTCATATAAGTGGTCTACATTTTATTTTTACGCATGTTCAGTTCACGTTTCCAGAATCTCGAGTAGGTTGTATTCGATTTAAATTTCCACTGGAATATTAGCGTATACATTTTTTTTACACCAAGTATATTATTTAATTAGAGAAGTCAATCCTGGTCTGAAATCGTCTTGTTTTATCCCTTGTCACTCAGTAACTCGGACATTTTTATTTTCATTCAAATTCATATGACATTTAAATAATTAAATTACTCTGTCGATTTAAATATCGACAAATTGAGAACTCGTAATAATGTCAGATCAATTACTGAATTTTTGTCAATGAATATAAAAATAAATTACACTGAAAGACAGTCTAGGTACTACTTTGGTAATTGAAAGGAATCATTGATTCCAAAGACATCGTGACTTTCAAAGAATCTATTCGTTTTGTTCGCGGTTCTAAATGTCAGTCGTCTTTCAGCCGACGACGGCTTCGTTTTCACTACAAACTTTTTTCTCAATGAATTTTATAAATTAAATAATTATTTACATTACCTTGAAATAAGTATATATATCATACATATATATACATATATATTACCCATAAAAATTTTTTAATGTCACCATTAAATTTTAACGTAACGTAAAGTTTTATGTGACAATTTGAATTTTTTTACTTCCCTTAAAATAATAATTAAATAAAATATATGAATAAATATGACAGGTAATTTATTTCAAAAAATAATTAGTAAGAAGAATCTTTAAAATTCTCAGTCGCGTAATTCAAAATCCGTCATAAAAAAAAAAACATTTAAAATGCAAATAGTTTTCAATATGGATGACGGGTAACTCAATGTCGACATTAATAGTGAGGTTGGGGTTATAAGATCCGCAGTAATACATCTCGGCGACATGCGGCATCCGGGTGAGCTTGCATATTCAGGACGCCCGGTTATAGGCCGTAAGTGTGACCGTGGTGTTATATAGAGTTAAATTATCATCAAGTGAGTAGAGTAGAGTACAGTAGAGTAGAGTAAAGTAAAATAATGTAACGTAAGGTAATTTAGTGTGTTTACAAATATGGACTATGAATAGTAGCAGTGTTTGAATCTTTAACGAAACTGTAATTCAATAATGAAACGTAGATTGGAAATCCTAAATGGCACAATCTCATGATAAAATCGTTTGACGGAAACTGTAAGAATTATATTGAATTGGACGTTTGCATTAGTTAGTTTGAATTCGACCTCGTCTCATCGTCGTCAATTCAGCACGTACTATGGAGCTCGTTTTATTCGCGGGCGTTTCATGCCGGAAGTTCGCCTCGCGTGTCGCATCCGCCATCGTAACTACCAATCACGTCTCTCTGGGGTGTATACGAAACGATGGACTGAAGAAGAAGGTGGTAAAGCACAGTCGGCGGCGAACGGGCCGCTTACAGTTTCCGGATGACCCCCGGTCTTTCTCGATCTAGGATTAATTAAACTCTCTATTGCCGGATTGTACTCATCAACGTACTTTTTATATAATCGATATTTTCATGACCGAAATTTTGTTTTTAGTCAAGGATTTTTTTTTTTAAATTCTTTTATCTTATCAAGTTAACATTTAATTTATTTAAAGTCACGACTTTTAATTTTCATAAAAAAAAAATTATGTATTTGAATAATTAATGAAAATTTAAATCTTGTATTATTTACTGCGTAAGTTTATCGTTTATCTATTGGTTTTTTTTTCTACGTTTTTTAAAAAATTCTATTAATTTAGTTCCCACGGCCTCATTTCGTGCATAGTATTGTTTTCTCGCGTGGGCTCTTAAGAATAATTGTCGGCGATAGAAGATCTAAAACTGAATCTTCACGGGAATAAAACCGATCGAGGAAGTATTTAATGACGTCTGTTGGACAAAAGTCTTAAATATTATACGAGAGCTGAGGGTAAACTGGATGATCATGCGAGGAGTTTATGCTGCGACACGTAAAGGCGAGGCCAATCTTAATGGCATTTACATAAAAATGTACATATATGTCTGATATTAAGTATTATTGGTTTTAACTTAAACGTGTGTATATGTAAGTGTTTACATTTAGTAGTACGTATGTAGGTAAGCTGAGTAGGAAATAGAATAGAAACGGTGATCGATCGATTGTGCAGACGGAAGGAAAATTTATTCGGCCTCAAGAAAATAAACGATGTTTGTTGGACATCGATTGAAACGAGTGTTGCCAGTGTTTCTTGATTTATGTTAAGTAAGCGAGGGAGGATGCTACTTTTATATTATTTCAGATTAAAAAAATATATTACTAGTAGCAGATAAATGTTTTATACATTTTTTTTTAAATATATTCTTGTGAAAGCTTTTTTTTATTTAAATTTCTGCAAAGAAAAAAAGGATTTTTTGGCGCGAAAAATTTCATTTGCCCTTAGAAATTTTTTGAATTATAAATTGAAAATGGAAATTTTTTTGGGACAAGAAAAAATTTTTTGTGGTAAGAAATCCTGTTTTTCTTTGTATGCAGGGTAATGAGACCAATAGCGGGACAATAATTATTTTTTGTAATAAATAGGGCCAGGATTTTTGCTTTAATTTAAAAATAATAATTAATAATTAATTGGGTGAAATTTTTGATATTATGGGAAAAATATTGGTCGTATAAAAAAATTTTTGCAATAAAAGTTGTTCAAAATTTAATTTTATAAAAAAAAGTGTCTCTTATAATTTTATCATAGGACTAATAAAAAGGCGTAATTTCAAAATTAAGATTTTCGTAATTATCAAAAATTTGAATCAATCATTATGAATCTTAATTTTGGCATTACGGTGAAAATATTAGTCGTATCAAAAAATTTTTCCAACAAAAGTTGTTCAAAATTTAATTTTATAAAAAAAATGTCTCTTCTAATTTTTTCATAGGACTAATAAGAAAGCCGTAATTTCAAAATTAAGATTTTCATAATTATCAAAAATTTGAATCAATCATTATGAATCTTAATTTTGAAATTACGGTGAAAACATTAGTCGTATCAAAAAATTTTTCAAACAAAAGTTGTTCAAAATTTAATTTTATAAAAAAAGTGTCTCTTATAATTTTTTCATAGGACTAATAAGAAAGCCGTAATTTCAAAATTAAAATTTTGGTAATTATCAAAAATTTGAATCATTTATTATTAATCTTAATTTTGGAATTACGGTGAAATTATTGATTGTTTAAAAAAATCATAAGAGAGATTTTTTTTAGAAAATTAAATTTCCTACAACTTTTGTTTGAAAATTTTTCTGATAAAACCAATATTTTCGCCTTAATATCATACATTTGAATCAATCATTTCAAAATTAAGGCAAAAATCTTGTCTCTAGTTATAAATTTCAAATATAATTGGACGAAAATAAGCAATAACGTGTCAATCAACAGGATGTCATTTTCAGAAAATAGCTTTTAAGATTTAAATTTATTTTTAATAAATTTTCTCTGTAAATTGTGCGAGCACGAATTGCTTCTACGTGCTTTTATTGATCAATGCTTGAGAAAAATTTAATAGTTTGAAAATTTAAAGTAAGCGAATTCATAAGAAATAGAAATTTTGTATAACGAACTATGAAATAGCCAATTTCATTATCGAAAATTTTTCAAAACGACTCGGTTTAAAGCATTTTTTTACTTTAACTTGTAGTAACCTCAACTACAGCTGCTGTTGTAAGAACTACAATTTTTTCAGTGCAGTTAATCTAAAGTAACTTGACATCATTGCAGAAATATTTGAAGAAAAAAAGTTAATTATAATGAAATTTTGAACTTGTTCAAAATCAAGTTTCTTGACTCAATTTTTCAAAAAAATTTTGTATCCAATTTTTTCAAATTTTTTTTTTTCAACACTCGACTATTTGAAAAAACATTTTTTAGCTACCGAGGAATTATTTGGTACAAAATTGCTTATTTACGTCTAATTCTATATTTTTTTTCAAATTATTTATATAAAAATTATTTCTCATATATTAGATATTATTTTCTGAACTGTCCTACGGCTAAATTTTCAAAATGTTTCTAAAATTTTTTTTTTCTCATTATTAATTAACATATACTTTAAATAATTTTTCAACAATTCCTCATATATTTTTCCATATATATTACAATTTATTAAATTCAATGCCAAAATTTTTTCAAATCAAATTTTTTACTGAAATTTAAAAATTTCCTCAACGGTCTCGCTGTGGGTTTTCATTTAATATTAAATGAAAATATATTTGTTTATAAATAAATAAATATATAAATTACCACATTTTGAGTAAATAAAAAACAAGCTTTCATAATTGAGTAATATTTAGTATTTACTTGTAATATTTACATATTTATATTTACTAATCCTCTCTCGCTGTATTAATAATAATTTTCAGCCACCATACTGCTTCTGCAAATATCGTACATTTTCACATGAAAGTAAAAAAAAAAAAAGACATACACACGTCGTATTAAATATATATAATATTTTATTAATTTAAAATTTTTTTTTTAATCCGCAATTCGCCAAGCTAGACTCGGCGGGTAGTATTTTCCATTTTGTAAAAGCACTGTGCTTTAGCCGTTAAATTAAAAATATAAAATAAAGGCTGATAATACTCTCGAAAGCTTCGTCAATGTAAATGGAATGTGGCATCCCTAATGAAGTGCAGCATTTTGGAATTATAAAAATTACAGCAACTCAAGGAATTTCTTTTGTAATTTACTAAAAAAAAAAAAAATACAATTTTAAAAAAAAAAGACGAGTCAAACGTACAGTTTTAAGCCAGTCGGTGTTTCGAAAGTCATTTTTTTTTTTTAAATTTCAAACGTCAAAAATAATGATGATAATAATAATGATAATGCATTTTTTGTTTTTTATTTATGAAATGTATATATATTTAAATTAACGCAGACTTTAATATAAATTTATATTGTTTTGTATAAAAACATAGAGAAATATGCTTTCGAAACGATTCCCGACCGGTGACATTTTATTTCGCAGTGTACGTGTCAGTTACGGGTTACTTATGACATTAATAACCAATGGTGTTAGTCCTCGTAGTTTTTAGACGAGCTGTTGCATTTTTTCTAGCTAGAAAGCCTTCCGCATCTTTTTTTATTACATATATAAATATCATTTTAGTTTTCCATTGGTTATAAAAAACTAAACGGTCTTCCTGATTAATTGCTGCACCAGAACTTTTTTTCTTTTTTTTTTTTTTATTAACCAGTACACTGATTCATACATTAACACATGAAGAGTGTGAAGTAGATGACAATTGCCAATTTTCAAATTTTCAAATAAGTGAATTAAATAAAAATTTAATGAAATTTAAAAAATACACATTTAGAAAATTTGAAAATAACTATGTGCATTTTTTTTATTTTTATTTATTTAATTCGTTTATTTGTAATTTTAAATTTGTCATGTATGCTATATTCACACTTATTAACACATTAATTAAATTAATTCAAAAATATTTAATTTAAATTTATGTATCTATTAAATTTGATTATTAATTTTTTAAAATTTATTTTTGAACTAAAAATTTTTTGCTATGTTAAGGAAGTCTATAAGCAAAAATTTTAATTACCGCCATTTTTTAGTTTCAATTTAAAAGGTTAGTTTTAGCATGTTAAAAAAAAAAATTAGAATTTTGTCGTAATTTAATAGATAAAATCAAAATTATGCAAGGGCACTTATGGATGTCCGGATTCAATTTTAACGGAAATTGGTAATTTTTTTAAATTAGCTAACTATAGATAAAAAAAAATGTCTGATAAATAGTAAGACATCAGAAGTATTCCTGCATATTTTTTAAACAAATTACTGTACAGTTTTCTGAAATGATTTTTTTAAAAATATCTGACATTCGCATTTGACTTTAGATAGAAATATATCGTTTAGGTTTAAAATAATACACTAGGTAATTTTTGCAAAAAAAAATTTTGATAAAAATTACTAAGAGCGCAATATAGGGCCAGTGTAGAATTATAGTGAAAATCACCGATAATTTAGAAATTTTTGGACTCGGTGTCAAAAATTTTGTGTCATTATTTTTTTCATTTTTTATTTATTCATATTTTTAATTTATTTTTTTTTTTTGGCAATCGATATTAAGAAACAAAAATTCGGAGATTTGTGTCCGCTAATTTCAAAATAACAAAATGGCGGAAAATTAAAAGTCGGGCTGCCAAATCCTTGAAAAAATATTAAAAACAGGGATTTTTTTTTTTTTTTAAATAATTATAGACCGGTTAGCAACTTCATATTGAAAAAAAAAAATTTATTTGACACATGACACTAAACTGACAGTTAGTTGACCTTTACAAAAATTGAGTCATTTTCTGCGGATATATTGCTGTATATTTTTTAAATATTCTTACAAAAAGCATCGTATAAATTTAGTACAAATAAGTACATATAAGATACTTCACTCGTGTGATATATGAGTTTTTCAGTCAGTATATCAACATCACACTCAAGTTTATATAAATTCATACTAGATATATACAATCTTATAAAAATAACTTGACAAACAAAGATCAAATATTTTTTTTTTTTAAGACGGGTCTGAAATTTTTTCTTTATTTGTGCAGTAATTGAAAACTTTGTCCACTTTTTCTCTTCAACAAATCAACATTTTTTCAAAATGAAAACGTAGACCGAGATTATAAAGTAATAAATCGAGCCTTGTTCTCAATTTTGTATTTAAAGGTTATGTTTAAGAGAAAAGTTTTGAAAAAATGATTAAGGACCCTCCTTAAATTGCGACTTATAGACTTCCTTAATTTATATTTAAAAAAGAATATATTTTACTAAACATAGCTAACGAGATTTTTACTATCATATATTATTCATATAAATATCAATATGAATAAAAAATAAACATATATTATTTATATATCACAACTTTCATTTATTCACAACATAAATTAAATATTTAATTTTTTTTACTAAAGAAAGTCAGCCCGAAATAATTAAATTTATCAATTAAAATATAATTTGATCATGAAAAATTAAAAAAAAAAAAATAATTACAATTTTCTAATCATTTATTATTTATTAAATTAATTTAAATTGCATCTTGAAGCTCTGGTGTAGTACAGGACTAATGATCCTCAAATAATTCAAATCTCGAGAGATGCTAAAAAATAATAATAATAATAATTAATGGATTAGTGACAATTGAAAGCATTGACGAGATTAATTATCGTCGCGATTGTTGCTAATTAGAAGAAAAAAAAAAAAAAAAAAAAAACAGCATCAAAAGTCAGTGAGGACCGAGAGCAAGCATGAAATTATCACTTATTACTCTGCATCTTTCGAAAAAATTTATAATTTAATATTTTGTCCATCACACACATACATATATATATACACATACATTTAACACAATAATAAATTAACGTTACGAGTTCTATATATTTTATTGTATGTAAATAGTAGACGCACGCTTACGTTTAGGTGATACGGGTTTATTTGTTAACGAACGGCTAAAGTTATTGACATTTAATCTTTATATATATATACATATATATATGCTTTGATAACTAAATTATATATTTATATTTATATATATGTATAGATAAATATAAATCTTTCTCTTACCACTCACCGTATGTGTTTAGATAGAAGGCTGGCTTTAATTTATATATCATCCACTTTTTACAAATATGAAAACCGTTACACGTTTTCCAATTTAACCAAATATTTAATTATACGTCTAATAATATGATATATGTATGTATACATATATAATTTTTTATTCACACGCCATTGGTTTTTTTGTTGCTACGATTTGTCTCGTCACTTGTTATTATTATTATCATTATTATTATAATTATTATATATTTGTCCCACCGTATTTATAAAACGGACGTGTCACGTTCGATTTCACGGATAACCGACGACATTAGTTTATATTTTTAAATAAATATAAAATTACATAAATTTTTTTATTTACAAGTTTTAAATTCCAGTAAATTTTTTCATTGATTTAGTAAATTCTTTAAAAGTAAAATAAAGAAAATTTATTTTTTTTTTAAAAAGAGAAGAAAAAGTTATAATTTTTATGAAGAATTTTTAATGATCTTGAATTTAGCCGTCTAATAATTTTTTGATTTTTTTTTTAACGATAATTTAAGGAAAAAAAAATATTTCAAAAAATTGCACCTGTAGCTTTTTTAATTTTCTATATGTGCATATTTTTAGTTTTTTAAAATTGTTAAAAAAAAACCGGAAATTGTTAATTGACTTATAACTTCAGGATAATTTTTTTATACTGAAATAGCCGTCTAATAATTTTTGAATTTTTTTATAAACAATTAATAAAAAAAAAAAATATTTAAAAAAAATGCACTTGTAGCTTTTTTGATTTCCTACATGTGCATATTTTTAGTTTTTGAAAATTGTTAAAAAAAACCGGAAATTGTTAATTGACCTAACTTCAGGATCATTTCTGTATGATACTGAAATTAGCCGTCCAATTTTTGGATTTTTTCAAAACGAAAAATTACATAAAAAAAAAATATTTCAAAAAAATGCACTTATAGTTTATTAAATTTCCTACATGTGCATATTTTTCTTTTTAAATTAAACCGTCAAAAAAAAAGTCCGAAAATAATTAATCGCCGCTACCTTCAGGATCATTTTTTTTAGGGTATTTCTGTTGTATTAATTATTGTCACAACACAACTACACGACTATGAGCATTAATGTCAACACGTACTGAAACAAATTGACACGTCAAATAAAATTAGCAGAGCCAGAAAAAAAAAACTAAAAATGAAAAAAGAATTCCCATGAGTTATTTCGTAGAGTGAATAGAAGCTTTCTTACATTAACAATAGTTACAGCTTTGGTAACTAATATAATTTACAATCTCTCTTAGTCTCATCCAATTATTTGTCTCTCCCCCGCCTTTTCCACCCTCACCTGTCATCGTCCTCAAAACTTTTAAATCCAAACTGGCGCCTAGTAAAAATAATTTTCTTTACTTCATTGTTTTTTCTCGTGTTTCCTAATCTCGTAATCAGTAATAATTATCTCCGCAATTATTAACCGTGAAAAAAACAGCCTCAGGTTTCTCTGCTATTAATAAAAAAAAGTGTCGGTTAGTTTATAAAAATAAAATAATGACAGAGTAGAATTAGGATAAGATTGAAAAGTAAAAAGTTAAAATTTAACACTATCATTGTTTAAATTTATTCTACCGTGACTCAATTATTACTAAAGATCACCTACGAGGTCGATAAGTACTGACTAGTGCGTGATAAAACCGCGTGCAATTTTCGCGATCGGATAAGCTCACTTGGTGAAAATGATCTCGTGCAACTTGTGCACGTTTACCTTCTCGTCTACGAACCTTTTCTACCCAGGAATTATCGACGCTTCGTAGTCGTAAAGTCGCGCGAGACGTGAGTGTGCATCTGATAACGAAAAAAAAAAAACTCTGAAAAATAAAGGACTTTTTAGTTATATAGATTTAAGTAAAAAAAAAACTTTCATTGACCTTTGCTTAGACTTTTTATTTTTGTCTTTAGATTATCATTAAATAAATTATTTTATTTGTAAATAATTTGAAAAAAAAAAAAAAAAAAAAAAATTTGAATTGTGAAAATTAATTAAGTAAAATTTTTAATTAATTCCAGTATAAAAAATATGAAATTTTTTTTATTAATTTTTTTAAGTAACCGTTTGTGGTAAAAAGTTAATTAAAAAAATTATCTTTGATGCAGTCTTGGTAGTTAGAGTTAACAGTCTTGTCAAAGAAAAATTGTTTAGCCCATAATTTTTTTTGTTAATAAATAAAATTACTCTGTTACGTAAATTAAAAATGAATAGAAAAAAAAAGAAAGTCGCTTTACATAAATTTATAATTTTTTTTATTAATCTAGTGATATAAAAAGTAACGCAAAGTAGGAAAAGTTTTCATTGGATTTTATTCAACAGTAACACAATTTCTTGAATGTCCGCGAGAATCGAAACTGCCACTGTCGAACGTCCATCCTATTCTACAAACTCGATTATCTTCGTATTCGTTTATTCCTTTTTTTTAACTTGCATTTCCTCAACCTTTTTCCTCTTTTCTATTTCTACCCCTATCTCACCCCCAGCCTACCCCTACTCCACCCACCCCCACCACTATTACCAATACAAGTACAATCACCCTGTGAACTTTTTTTCTACACTCTCTAACCAACGAGCTGCCGGTGCGAGCAAACCTTAACCAATTCGTTTAAGGCTAAAAGCACTTTGCACCCTCGACATTTGATTCTGACGATTTATCGACTTATTGAGTGTACTCTTCATTTTTATTTTCCATAAAACATTATATCTAATTTTTTCACTATGCATTTTTCATTACTAAAAAATATTTTTTAATTATCCAAAAATTAAACTTCATTTTCTTAATTAAAAATTAAATTTAATCTCGAGAACTTTTAATTCCATTCTCGATTTAATGACAAAGTCGAGGTATTGAATTATTATTTTTTTTTTTTATTAAAATCTGAATTAAAAATTTTAAATCTTGAATATTAAAAACTGTTAATTACAATATTACATATTTATTACTTTATAATACGACGTTTTAATAACAACAGAACTCATTATCACTTTAACACTTTATTTATTTATTTATTGTTATTGTTATTATTATTATTATTATAATATTACCATTTAAATTAATTGTTGCACGTGGTTTGGTGCGTCTATGTAAAGGCAGTATGAGGCTCTCGCTCTTCACGCCGGCATCTCGAGTGAATTTTCAAATTTTAAATAACAAACATTTTTTTTTAATTTAAAATGTCAAGTGCGAATTCGATAAATCTACACAGTTAGAAATTTATGTTAAAAAATTATTTAATTTAATTTTCTGTGGTGATTTTCAACACAGAAATCTGTTAATTCAACACAAACCGTTTGTGTTATTTTACTTTAACTGATTTTTTATGTTGAATCATTAGAAAATCTGTAATGTAACACATTTATTGTGTTATTCCAAAATTAACACAAAATTTGTGGTGTTTAGTTAAACACTCCCGCGCGTTTCTTCATTACTATAACCAAGCAAAGCATTGTAGCAGCATTGTCTGCAAGGAAACTTGGATTATAATTGATTTACAATTAAATATAATCATAGATAACTTTAATATTTTTATCATCAGGTTCAATGATTTTTTAATTCTCATTTTACGGGAGGATAATTAATAGCTTCGTTTTTTATAAAAATCACTGAAAATCTAACTAATTGTTTGGTAAATTGACATCAGTTGTACTAAGGGTAGATCAGTATACTTGAGTTGGTTAGATTGTGTGCTTATATTTATTAGTTAATTTTTACACAAGTCTGTTAAATTTACAAAAATTTTCAGTCAAAATAACAGATTTTGTGTTCAATTGTTTAACATAAATTTGTGTTAAAGATCAACACAAACTTCATGTGTTGAATCAACACTAAAATTTGTGTAGACCGATTGCAACACGATTTGTGTTTAATTTAACAAAATTTCTAACTGTGTATCGACTAAAATCGACCATTTTTTATCTAAAAAAAAATTTCTTTATATCGGTCATGTCTCTCATGAACTGACAGACGAAGTAACTCGTCTAGTAGTCGCTAAATCAAGCCTTGACAAAAAGACAAAAGTTTCAGTGACTAACTTTCAAGCCAGCCTCCTACACTCTTGTCCTTTTTTTGTATTTTTTTTGTTCTTCTTCTCCCTCACCCCGTATATAAAGATCCAGCTTTTCATCGTGTCTTGAGCTCGACGATTTAATTATCCGTGGCAGTTTTCCCCTCCCTGTCTCAAATCCTCTTTCTCTTCTTCCTTTTGCATTCTCTCCAGACGTTCATTGTCCATGAGCGGATGAGGAACTCGGGGGATGAACAGACGCAGGAGGAGAAAAGGCTCGGGGGTGAGAGACAAATAAAAAAAAATATATATATATATAAATATAGACATACATATATACACATATATATTTATATATATCAATATATAAAATAAAAATGAGACAAAGAGAGTCTGATAACTTTTTAGGCAAATAAATTATTTTTATAAATTGAAAAAAATTTGTCAGTAAACGAGACTAAAAAATTAATTATTAAAATGAAATTTTTAATGAACGACTGTGATAAATGTCTTAATGTACATGTGTAATAATTTTTATAAAATTAATTAATAACTAATTTTAAAATTTTAAATTATTATTTATTTATTTTTTCATTTATTAATTTTTATATATGAAAAAAAATCAAAAATATTTAAAAAAAAAAAAAAATCGTGATCGGGGGCACGATCTGATTGATTTCTCGTACTCGAGATGTCGGCGGGCCGTGCCCGTCGAGCGTGGCAGAGTCTGTAAGTTGAGTTTAATGCATGTTGTTTTGTCTGTCCTTGCATGCAGGGATTCGGTTTTGTAACATTCGCGAATAGTGCCCATGCGGACCAGGCACGTGAGAGGCTACACGGCACCGTGGTTGAGGGCAGAAAGATTGAGGTGTGCATGAAATACTTTCTTATATTAATTATTATATATATATATTTAATTAAAAAAAAAAAAAAAACATTTTATTATATATATTTACTCTACATACATATACATTAATTGTTAATAATATTTAATTGATAAATTTATATATATACATACATATTCATAATATGTATATATATATTTATATATATTTTTTTATATTTCACAGGTTTGAAGCACAGGCGCTTGCACGGGTCTTACGTGCATGCGTCCTTGCTTGTATGTATTTATTACATATATTAATTGTTTTATTATTTTTCAATTACACAAGAAATATTCACGATTAAAATTTTTTTTTTTTTTTATCATAAATAAAATATAAATTTGATTACTAAAATTCTACATGAAAAATTCAATAAAGTCGTGAATTATTCTTGTTTCGTAACTCCCGAGACAAGTCGACGCAGTCAACGGTCCAATAAAAAAATTCAAATTCAAATTTAAATTTAAATTTAAATTTAAGTCAACTCAGTAGTCGATGAAAATTTACTGGCAATTTGTGTAGATGTTCTGTAGGTGACCTGACCCGTCGATCTCATTGCGCGGGAGTTACGATATAAATATTATGCGGAAAAATAATTTTTAAAAAAAGTTATGATATAATAGACCTCAGTTCCCAGGCTTTTGGCGGGAAAACGTACCTGTAAAAAAAAAATTAAAATAATTCTCTGGTCCACATGACTTATAAAAAATAATTGTTGTCCCTTATAGAGCTTGGGGGCGTGATTATGCGAGCGACTTTAAGAGATGGAATACATACATAAAAAATATATCAGACAAATAATTTTAAAAATGGATAAAGCTAGAGAGCGAGAGAGCGAGGCTTTTTTTACATTAAAAACAAAAACACATTATAAAAAAATGAGTCCACTCTCTCGTTATAAATGTGTTATTGAACAAAATATATGAGAGAACCGGGCAAACACGGACACTGAGGATACAAACTTCACGTCCAAAGTGTCCTCAAAAGGTAAGGAACAAAGTGTCACGCCAAGGAATGAAAAAAATCTTGTTAAATAATTATTGAAATGGATGTAAAGTGATGGATAAAAAAAACCAATTATTATTTTTTTTTTTTTTATTTAAATAACAGCGTAAATTTTAGACTCGCACTGCCCGCTCTCTCACGTGATTCACACGTAATTCATTCTCCAGGGTGTATTATCTTTTTCTTTTTTACTAAAATCAATTAACTTTTTCATTTAACCCGCGTTATTAAAATTCAGCTTTCAATTAATTTGAATGAAGTTATTTTTTATGGTATTATTATTTTTTTTATTATCAATTTAATTTACTAGTTTTTATAAATTATTTTTTCTTTCATCTCCATTTTTATTTTTTTTTTTTTTTTTTTTTTTTTTTTTTATTAATTAATATAATTTCACTGATATCTTTTGCACTTTGAGCTTATTTATCTCCCCACCTTCATATTCCTCACCTAAGCTTGGAGGTAAATTACCAACAATTAACGTCACGTGAAGGGAAACGCACATGTATAACACAGAAAAAAAAAAAGAAAACACTGAAAAGTCATATTAAATGTCAGACTTGTATTTGCTACATATGCGGTTGTAATTAACTCTCTCTCGCTCATCAAATCATTTATTATTTGTTCTACTTTAATTTTATTTTTTTTATACAACTTGTATTTTATTATTATTTTTTTTTATTTATAAGAAAAATCAACACGCATGTGGGCACGAGAAAAGTGTCTTCGCATCCTGGCAAGAGATTTCGAAATATTTTTTTCGGTGGTTCAATTAATTTTTCATAATTAATGGATCTTTAATTATCGTAACCTTTTCATAAAAAGGTTACTCAGTAATTAAAGGATCGATAATGATAATTACTTTGTTAAATTAACTGTCGAATAATGAACTCGATGTTTTAGCTATACAAAACCCCAAATCACGCAACTCATATCTCGAAATCATTTATTTCCACCCCTGTTTCAAATATTTTTTTTACTTTTAATTATCGCAGGTCGAAATGATTAATTAGTCATTATTTTCGTGATACTTAGGGAAGTCAGGTCGCGGGGGAATTAAATTTTTTTTTCATCGTTCATATGAAATTTACGCGGCCTGAAATTTTCCAAGGGGTAGAAAGGACACGATTTGAAAAAAATTTTGTACCCATTAAAAAAAATCATCAATTGAAAATGTTTGTAGATTAGTTTGATAACGGTAAAGTAAAAACATAGAATTGATTTTAGAATAGAAATATAGAGGGGGTAAAATGGAACCGCTAAAAAATTAATAGATTTTTGGAAATTTAAATTCGGTAATTTTTTTTTTGACTTCCATTTGTAATTAAACCAAATTTCGAATTTCTGTAGAAAATTTTTTTCACGCGGGCAAAATGGACCATCTTAAGAAAAAAATAACATATGGATTTTTTATGGCCAATAATATTTTGAGTTTACTGAAAAATTTTTGAAAAAAATTTTTTGATTACTAGAAATTTTACAAAAATGATAAGAATCGTAATGACGATAATAATTTTGAAAAAAAAAATTTAATTTTTGAATTGCCCGATTTACCCGTCCTTCCCTTACATATTTATAAACATATATATAAAAAAATTTTTTTCAAGTCATCCTTTCAAGCCCCAGAAAAAATATTCCATTTAATCATGTCCACTCTCCCCATCTTCAAATCACCCTCAATCCATCATATATAATTAAAATCCCATATAAAATATAAATATATCATTACCAAATTTTCCTCTATCTCTAAATTGGTTATTCCTCCCAAAAACAAACCTAACTATTTGATTTTATCCATGTAATTACATTTTTATATTGCATTAAAGTATATCAGATTAAGTATAATTTAAAAGTAAAAATAAGTAAAAAACAAAGGGTATAAAAAAGACAAAGGGATGAGGGTAAAAAAATGACGATTAATCGTGTCTCAGCCCGTTGAATATCATTTTCCCGGGGTATTGTCGTGCTTGAATCACAAATTTCTCACCCCGTATGTGTAGGTAGCTAGCAATACAGCTCGGATTATTCTCGGTTCACGGAGCTTGCAGGTTCATCCCTTGGAACAAGTCGCTCTGAAAAAATGAGCAAAACAAAAATCCAAAGAAAAGAGTAAAAAATGATAATAATAATAATAGTAAAAGTACGAAGGAAACGGGAGCGAACGCGATAATGGAGCTTCCGATGACGTTGGAATGAAAATCTCATTGCAGGCTACATGTATATGCACATAAATATATCTATATATGTATACATGTGGATATAAACTCCATATATATACACATATATATATGCTGGATTTTTTTAAAGCTTTTATTTTACTTTCGAATAAAACACACGCGACTTTTGATGGAGTAAATGCACGACACGCGTATTGCGTTCAAAAATTTCACTACACCATTATACTAATGAATGTTCTTTGTATGGTGTTACGACGTTATTCAATGTTTGATTTTAAAATAATTTAACTAAACAAAACTTACTTAACTTTTAAGTCTCAGGTTTTAAAATTAATTTAAGTAATTAAATGCAGCATAATTATTATTATTATTATTATTATTATCACTTTTTATACTTTTGTATATTAATATCAGTCCGCGATTTAATCTCCAACCCTTTGAATAACTAATTTGAGTAATTATTATTTTGATGTTAATATTTAATACTAATGGAACTGGTGCATATTAAATGGAATTATTTCTCAGAAATATCTTCAGACGGGAATGTTAATAAATTATTTTTAATATCTTAAGTGATGGCATTAAAATTTAAAGTTTTATGAAAATAATTATTTAGTTAAAAAAAAATATTTAAATAAAAATAAATAGTAAAAAATTTGAAAGTTTGTTAATTTAAAATTTAAAAAAGTTAAAGACGTTGTTGAAATAAATTATTCTTGACAAGCAAATTGTGGTAAAGCTCCAATTCCCGTTTGAATTATAGAGGCAAAAAGCTCAAGCTTCGAGACCTTTGGGTAAAACGAGCAGAGAAGTGAGAGGAGGGTTTAGTTGTAGTCGAGGGTAAAATCATAAAAGCCTATCGTTACCGTCGACCAGGTCACGAGTAAACTGAGCAGCATAGAACCGGTATGTCTATGAATCATTTAGAGTCACGAGCATCGGAAAAAGTCAACCTGACAATTTTTATACGACCGAAAAAATATAAAAAACAAAAGCTTTAAGTTGTCCATGCGCCGACCATAGTGACGTTAAGGTCGCGCGAAACAAATTGTGGGATACACCCTCTATTTGCAGAGTCAACTGTTGGCCAGCACCCTTCTCTATTCCATTGGGTCCTCTGGGCAACCTCTGTAGCACTAAGTACCTTCGTACGTGCATCGTTTTCCCAGTATTTCAACCAACCGCATTCCCACCCTTCAGTCTCTCCCTCTCTTCTCGTCTCTCCCAGGCTCTCTACCCTCTTGACAATCTCTCCACCCTCTTTCACCTCTTTCACCTCTTGGTCCACTATACCCACGTTACCGTACTCTCGAGTTTTCGGCTTAGCAAGTCAAATTAATGCAGATTCGCGAGCCCCAGCTCTACCCATCTCCATCCTCATCTCCATCTCGTCAACTACTACTCTCACCCTTATGGTTTACCCCTTAAATTTACTGAGTTTCTCATCTCCGTCGTCTCTTTGAGTTCCGAAGCTCAGTTTTTTAGGGCGTATAAATACACCCTTGTTCAAAACTTATAAATTAACTCCATTTCAATATAAACAACTTTTAAGATTTTACATTTTTTTTTTTTCGCTTAAAATCCGCATCCGGCTTTTCAATTTTTTAAATTATTTCCTTTCCAGTATCGAGATATTTAATAAACAACCTACATTTTTTTTATTCAAATAAAAAATTACAATTTATACTTTTTTTTCGCGCCTTTTTTTTTAAATTTAGTAGAATCGTGATAAAAAAAATTTTAATTAATTTATAAATTTTAAATTTTAAATGAGTACTTTTTTAATGAGTTTTTGTACTTAAAAATATATGTATATATTTATATAAAAAAAAAAATAAATTCTTTACTGAGTAAATAATAATTCATAAAGTTAAAAGTAATTACACAGATAATTTATTTACTTTTAATTTATTTAAAAAAAAAATAAACAAATGTATTTAATTAATTAAAATAAATTGTATCTGTTAACCTCTTCAGTGTAACTTAGCCGGTAATCAGTGGTGTGTAAACTACCCGATTATACACCAGAGAAGTTGTTTTTGAGTAAAAACTCTAGATAAACTGTAGCCGTAAATAAAAAAATGAAAATATAAAAATAAAAATAAAGAAAATCTATCGTGATTCCCAGTATTTGTTTATTTACATTTCGGGTTCCATCTAACCAACGTGGGTTTCCATCATTATCTTTTATCCCAGTCTCTCCCTCTTCTCTATCTGTCTCGTTCGTTAGCGGAGTTACTCTGGGGATGAGAGCCCACTTGTATCATCCTCTTTATTTTACTTTTTATATTTTTCCTCCCTATCTTTTTGACCTATAAAACA
This sequence comes from Microplitis demolitor, assembly GCF_026212275.2. Lineage (NCBI taxonomy): Eukaryota > Metazoa > Arthropoda > Insecta > Hymenoptera > Braconidae > Microplitis > Microplitis demolitor. Next base: position 21,270,189 of record NC_068546.1, on the reverse strand, counting down.
CAACCCCTTTCATTTTCGCGATGCAGCTTGCGTTTGAGATTCCACAACCACTCTTGGGTCGTTTCCCGTAGCCAATTTGTCTCGGTTGTAGTAATTAAAAGTCAAATTAAATATTTCTTTATACTCTCTTGCGTTAGGGTGCGAGGACACTTGAGGATAGTGAGTAGTCTTGCGGTAGAATTTAATCAGAAATTCTAGAATATGACGTACTAGTTTTTTTTTTTTCTAAATATACCAATCATTTTTTTTTAAACAGTGCCATTGATATTAATATATATAATAAAATAATTCTTGTATTCATAAATTTTTTTTTTTTTTTTTTTTTTTTTTTTTTCAAAAAATTTTTCATACTGAAAAAAAAAAATAACTTTTGTAAAAACAATATTTTCTTGAGTAGTAAATAATTTAATATTAGGAAAGTCATCAAATGTCAATATTTTTACCTACATTATAATTTTTTACTCAGATGCTGCGAAAATTTATTTTCTATGGTTCGATTGCTTACATAAATATAAAATATATCATTTAATTGTGTACCGAAATCAAAGATATATCTAATTACTGTAGATAAGTTCTGATTTATTTTTTGCGACGTTCTAATTGGCAAATAGTCTAATTGATTATTTTTTTTAGGCGATTCTGTGCAATTTTCAGATACTAATAGTCAGAAAAAGTGTCATTCGAGTAACCTTAACAAAAATACCATACATATACTAGACATGGAATTGATTTTTAGATGAAAAAAAATTCAAACTTCCTTTTTTTCGCATAAATGAAGGATTTTCTGAAATGGAGTTAGACAATTTGCTAATTAGAATGTCGAATAAAGACTATCCATTTTAAATAGTAATTTTTTCACTCATGATCAAAAAGTAAATAATTACAAAATAAGTTTGAAAATTTATTGTCTATACAAGAAAAATTACTATTTGACTTTAAAAATCGTAGCTGATACTTAGAAAATTGACAACACGTATTATAAAATTTATTATTTGGAATTTCAAAATTCCCTGTATTGACTTCCGGGTTTCGGGTTATAATTTCAAACACTAATTTTTAAAGTTTATTTTTTTCCGTGTAAGAAAATCAAGTACTTGAGAAAATTATCAATTACTAGAAAAAAAAACTACTGGTCTGAAAAATTCACACTAGTAACTGGAAAATTTGACAGTTTTCTATCAGAAATTAGTGAATTGACTGAAATTCAACCCCTATCTTATTATAGACAGGGTGTCATATTGTGAAGATGACAGTAGTTCTGATATTTTCCAGATCATGTGTTTTTTCTCAAGTGTTCAGTCTTGAAAATTAAGAATTTCTCCTCAAGTACTTGATTTTCTCAGAAAAATCAGGAGGTTATCTACAGTAATTATTACTTTGATTTGGGTATACGATTAAATAGTAATAAATTGAACACCATGAGTTATTTTTGAGTGACGGAAATTTCAAGTAAATATGCCTATGCATAATAATAATTACATTAGCCTATAGTTTGTCACGTCGCTCTTGTGACGGCCAATACAAACTATAGAGTAATGTAATGATTACTATGCAGCATAGGCATATTTACTTGAAATTTCTCTCCATGTAAGCAATAGAACCGTAGAAAATAAATTTTCGGCAACTGGGTCGTAAGCATTTATGGTGTATGGGAAAATATTACAGGTAACTGATGCCTTTTCAAAAATTATTATATTGTTCATTATATTTTTTGAGTGAAGAATAATTTTTTTGACGAGAAAATCAAAATTTATTTACAATTCGCAAAAAAAAAAAAATAAGATCAATATATTGGGCTGAGATTTATTCGATTAAGAAAATGATTTTGAATCGTCATAAAATTTTTGAACTAAAATTACATTTGAAAATTTCCAATAGCGTAATTTCTCATAAAAATAAAATCCAATATTTCAAAAGGTTATTTTTTCTCAGTGTATTTTTATTTAATTTTTTATATTGAGATCATTGTACCGAAAAAAATAATTTTATCTGACTAATCATATTTTTTTATATTTATTAATTTATATGGATACTGTGATAAATTAAATTTAAAATAAAAAAAAAAAACAAAATGCATTATATTTATTTTTATTTTGCATATTTTATTTCTTGCAATATTTTACGTCATGTTCTACTTTTTCTTCATTCAATTGTCATACGTGATAAGTCTCATCGTGAAATATATTCTCTATTGAATTTTTTTTTTTTTTTTATTATTATTATTATTTTTTTTTTTTATATCTGAATTGTAAATTATTTTTATTTTATTTTTTTTTTTTTTTCCAATTATTAAATGCTAACAATGCTTTAAAAACAAACAAATGTGTCACAAAGTATTCACACAGATTACACTATTTGTTTCCAATATTTGAATAAATTCATTTTAGTAATAATAAAAAAAAAAAAAAAAAAAAAAAAAAAAAAAAAAAAAAATGAGAGAATGCATTTCCAAGAGAAATTACGATCTAATTGAATGAGAAAGTTATAGGATAAGGAATAATATTAATAAATAAAAAAAAAAAAAAAGAGAAAGCGAGCGAGCGAAGTATCGACCCTTCTTCAGCCTCAAAAGTATCGATCGTGAATCGTTAATGTGAGATTAATCGAATTCATGTCAACCCTTCGTTTTCTAACATTACTTGACTCATAATTGAGCTTCGTCTCTTGAGCCCTTGATACTCAGCAAGTGGTTCAACAGAAGTAGTCCTTTCGAGTGTTGAATATAATCCAGTTTCTCATTACTTGTGCAAGCTATGCTAGTTTCATTCGTTTAAATCTTCAGTACTTGAGCTAGAAAAAAAAGAGGTAAAATCTCTTGCGATTACTTTTGACGCTGAAGGCACGTGGTCGACTCAACACTTGTTACCAGTAAAGACATAGCGATTATTTGTTATTGTCATTACTAATTACATTTTAATTCTTTCAATTCCAGCAATTAATTTGTAATTTCAAGTATTTACGCTGTAAAAAAACGGGACAATTTGTGTTAAAATTTTCGGTGTTAAAATAACATCGAAGGTAAATATTCTTTACCGGTGTTGAAAAAAATTTCCCGTGTTAAAATATTTAACTTTGTGAATATTTTTACTTATTCGATCACTAAAATTGATTAGTTGTCTTATTAATTAATTAAATTACTGATGATTAAAATGGCGGGTGTAAAATTGTGTAATTTTTAAATAAATTACGTATAACATAAATTAGTACATAACAAAATTGAAATGCCCGCCAAATAAAGTTTATTAAATTTTTATATATTTTTATATCTAATATATTTTTTTTGAAATTTCTATATGTAAATTTTTTTTTACACCGATTTAACACCGATATTTTAACACCGCTCTTTTTACAGTGATTTAAGTATCGTTTAATTTTTAAATTTAAAATACAATAATTTGCTGGAATTCAAAGAAAAACTCATTTTATCTCATATTAAATTATTATTATTATTATTCAAATTTTTTATAACAAATGTATATTAATTAACATGAGATAAAATGATATATATTTAAGATCACAATAAAACTGTTAAAATATAAAATTAAAATGAAAACGTAAAATCAAAATTTTTTAAAATAAATTTTAATTATAATTAAAATTGTTAATTTTAAAATTATGATATTTTTTTTTTACAATAAAAAATATGTGATTTTACGTTACTGTAGTTAATTAATGGATTCGTACGTGGTTTTAATTAAAATGAAAAAGTAAAGTAAAGAAAAAAAAAAAAATTGAAATAAAATAACAGAAAAATCCAATTAACTCATATGTCAAGTGTCTTTTGTGTTGTAACCGCGTACGAGTCCTTTTTATTAAAATATTAATTTTAAATTGTACTTGAGAATTTTTTATTAATAAATTTTTTATTATTAATCTTGACAGGTGAACAACGCTACAGCGAGAGTGCAGACCAAAAAACCACCGACAGTGCCAAATGGTAATTATTATATATATATGTATATATATTTATACTATTTATTATTAAAACTTTTATTTGAATGTCATAAGTTGAGCGAAAAGTTATTAATTATTACACTTCAGTTGTCATCCTGTCAAATTATTTATTTGATGGATGTTAACACTAATTAAATATTTTTACACATTTTTAGAAGTAAAAATATCCGATGTAAATTATATTTTATTTACTTAGCAAGCTGTCTTTTATTTGAATATTTCGCGCGGTTGACAAGTCGACTAAATTGACTTGGCAGCAATCAATTTTTTTTTCAATACGCGCTAAAAATTAAATGATTATTATTTTCATTACTTTCGCTGTCAAAAAACCCATGGATTTCCACATGGCGTTTTCGAATGGATTCCCATATGATTTCTTATAGGATTCCATACCATGCTAAATTCATATGGGAGTCTAGTATGGCCCGTGTGATTTTTTACGTCTATTTCCCATGGAAATTTGTAGGGATTATAAAGTAGGAAAATTCATATAAGGTGTCTCGTTTTTAATACGAATACCATAAAAAGTGTATGTGTTTTTATAAAAAAATACTGATAGAGAGCATCATTTAAGCAAATTTATGGTAAAAAATATCCTGCCAATAGACTATTTATGATCTCTTATTAATATGTGCGTTTTAATAGACGACAGATATATAAATTTAGATATTTCGGACTCTATAGAAATTACTTGTATAGAAACCCAGATTCCTATAGGAATTTCTTATAAAGAAATCCATATATTCAAGTTTCTATATGAGAATCCACATACTCAGTTTTCTATGTGGTTCCTACATGGGAATACACTCATAGTTTTCTATGTGGGTTTTCTATATGGGAATTAAAGTACCCATAGATTTCTATATAAATCCATACACATCTATATTAATTTCCATGAATTCTTACATAAATCCATACTTTCCTACATAAGTTCCTATGGGTTTCCAAGCCCACATGATTTTTTTGATAAGGCGTTAAAAAGAAAACATGAAAAACAACAGTTTCATAAAGTAATCTGGCGCTTAAATTGGAAAACCATAAAAATTACAGTTTAGAATAAGAATTTCAGAATATTACTATAAAAGTATAATCGAAAGTATATCTTGGACCCTCATACTAACTGCCAATAATTATATTTAATGAAATTTTTATTTGAAACTAGATTTTCCATAACTTTCTCAAGTATTTCCAATTTTAAATTCCAAGTGCCGCGTCATCATATAAAACTCTAATATCTCTTTTTTCCATGTAGTTTAATGATCGCAGATTAGTGATAATAAGCTTTCATTCTTTTACTATTAAGCTTATAATGACATAATGCTAATATAATGCTAATATTCGAATACTCAGTAATATCGTGATTCTAATTCCAATATACAATAATTTATTAATAGATCCATTAAATAACAGCTATAACAAATACAATTTTTTTTTTTTCTATATTTTGGCATTGAGTTGCTTTGATCTCGGCTTTTTTATCACAGTATCTATTATTACTGTTTTAATCTAATGAGTATTGTTAGCTTACATTGTAGCTGTTATTGTAATCTATGTCAGTGGTTATTTTAATTATAATTATTAATGGTGATTGTCATCCGTCAAATTGCGATCATTGTCAATATCAATAACAAAATGGCGAATAATTTAAAAATGACTACCCTGTATGTTAACCATTAATTAAAGTCATTATTCACGATTATTACTAGAAAATTTTCATCTAGTGGTTTAATTACTTGAGTTAATGAATAAAAATTTATTATTATTATTATTATTATTATTATTATTATTATTATTATTATTATTATTATATTATTGCAAAAAAAAACAGATGTCAGTTAACGTTATCCCGTTGTTAAATTAAACCCGGAAAATGGTGTTAAACATTGTTTTGGTGTTAAGCGATGTTAATTAAAAAGTAATTTTATGTGCGAAACATCAGAAATCACAGTATTTTAAATACAATTAAGTGTTTGTTTATTTAAAAATTTACTTGTATGACCGACTTACCACTCTTTAAAAGCGAATTAGTAAAAATCACCATTTCGTAGTGAATAGTCATTTCTTACAAGTGAACAGTATTCCACTATTTGAATTAGTGTTCATTAGTTAGCAGTTATAAGTCACTATTTTCACTATTTCAGATTTCGGGAGCAGTTTATAGAAAAATCAAAAAAATACTTTACAAATTTCAATGTTATCCCATAAAATGTAGGAAACAGATTTTTAAGGTTAGAATTTCTATACAAACTAAATAACAGTAATAATTATAGTGCCCTTAAATATTTAATTTCACATGATGAAAAATTTCAGCAATTTACTGAGTGCAATAGTAGTGAAATTTTTTTATTTCATAGATAAAAACTGTTTTTATCTCAATTAATGATAATTTCGTAATTTTAACTAAACATCAATTTTTTTTCTGTTTTATCGAACATTTGAATTCATACCCTCATACTCTAATCGTCAATTGACTTGTATACTTATGTATATAAGTCAATTGTATACTGGTTAAATAACACCCCTTAATCGGTGTAAATTTATTGTAACACCGCAGGTGTTAAATAAACACCTTAAAAATTTTTTTTTTTTTACAGATTGTTATTTTTTTTTTTTTTTTTTAATTAATAATTTAAATGATGGTATTTAAGCGCGTAGGTCGATTTGTAACTCGGCTGTAGTTCACAGAGGCCGTTCGTCGCGTAAATCCGGTCCTAATCTCCTTTTAATTGTGTCGGCATTTGAACGCTTACTCAATCCAGATTACTAAGCCAGCTGTACTGGTGCAGTAAGAGAGTTTCGTCTTTCTTCGTCCTCGGTTCCCGGTTTTAAATCTTTAACTTCCACTTACGTCCTCGCTTTTGTCACAAACTTTACCCACGTAAATATCATTTATCTTATAATAATCTGTTAAATTACTTTATAACTCACTTAGCTCAATAATTCTACCTGTTTATAAATAAACAATAATTAATTCCCGGGAAAACTTAAATTACTTAATACATTTTAAATAACCGGTTCTTTGTCACTGGTATCAAAAATTAAATTTTTTATTTTACGGCATTTTTTAAGCTTTCATTTAAATTTAAAACTATTAATGACGCGATTATTTTAACTGGGAATAAAAATTAAAGATTTTAAAACTTTTAATTAAATCGAAATTTTAAATGAGCAATATAAATTTTAAATTAATTCTAAATTGTGTGGTCAGGGAGGTGAGCAGACTACTCTGGAAATTCTATACTTGTTGGTTTAATTTACCTCCGCCAATTATTGAACTAACGTGACAATTAATTACACTATTATTTCATTATTTTAATTACATTATGTTGATTTATTTTATTTAATGCATTTTACATTAATTGTTATTAACATTTAGAAAAAAAATTATTAATTACGGTAGATATTTTTTTTTTTAATTTAAAAATAAATATTGATGTCCCCTCTATCTATAAATAGATTAATTAGCTGTGATTACTTTACCTAAAAAAAAAAAAAGAATTAAATTTTTAATATTTATAGATTTTGAAATTTAGCCAGAATTAATTTTCTATATATATTTAAATTTACTATAAATATGAAATAAAATAAAAAATTAAATGACGTTTCTTAGCAACAAAAAAAAAAAAAGTAGTAATCAAATAGTTTTTTTTTTATTTTATGAATAATATAAGACTTTTACTACAAGTCAATAGTAGACACCAATGTAATTATTCCCGCCTAAATTCAAAAATTAATTTTTTGATATTTTTATGTATATGTTAATATATACTATATTAATCAATTTAAAACAAAATTTTTGTCCAAAATTGAGTATTGAAATTTAAAAAAAAAATTCTGACCCTTAAATAAAAATTTTGAAATTCGCGCCAACGAAGTTAAAGAATGAATTTTTTTTTATTACCATATTTGACTTTACCATTTATTTATGAATACTAGAATTTATAAACTGAGCTTCGTTTAAATTATATCTATATCATTATTTATTATCTTGAAAGTTAACTGGGTCACTTTTTTTTATTATTATTTTCTCAAAGGTAAATAAAATAACGCTTCCGTAAGAGATTGCATTTAAAAAAAAAAAAAAATTTCTAATTTTAAAAATTGATTTTCTGAAACGGTTAGTAAGTTGGCATAAAATTATACAACTGTAACAGAGGGTAATAAATATAACGAGACAACTTCCTTAGTGGTAAAGTGTTCGCATGTACAGTGAACAACACTGGAAAAAAAAAAAAAAAAAAACTTTTGTCATATTATTAAACTAACTTGTTTTCTACCTCTATTTTCATTCTATTAATTAAATTTTTAATTAAAAAGGTTTAAAAATATTTTTAGTATTTATTACTATTAAATAAAATAAATTACGAATTTTTATCGACTTTTTTTTCATAGTGATAATAATAATAATAATAATAATAATAATAATAATAATAATAATAATAATAATAATAATGATAATAATAAGTGACAGAAAATTTTCAAAATTATATTCTTTCGCATGAGTGGATTACTAATGCTAATATCGCATTATTTTACATGCACACTGCAATATCATACATTAGTAGAATAAAATTTCATTACTTAAGTGTTATTATTATCAAAACGGTTTTGCCCCGAATATACTTGCTGGGCTCATCAGTAAACCTAATGCAAGTACATTTTACTTTATACATTTAAATGGTGTTAAAGATCTTTAATGCGATGGCGAATTCTTATGAATGTTGTGAAAGCAAGTATTCCAAGCTTGCAGTCATATTTTTGAAGAATTCTACTTAATTTATATAGTCTTGTGTTATTTTATTAAAATGAATTTAACAATCAGGATTTCTTATCTTTGCTTTTAGGGAAATTACGGATTTTCTTATCTGCTTTCATACTATTCTATTAATGTATAGTGTAGCGCGTATATAAAATAATACGATAGTATTATTAATCCACATGTTATCATTTATACAAAAGAATATAATCTAGACAATTTTCTGTTAGTTAAGCAGATTATAAGAGCCATAATTCCACTAAAATAATAATAATAATAATAATAATAATAATAATAACAACACTAGTATTAATGACAATAATAATAATAATGATAATAATAATAATAATAATAATAATAATAATAATAACAATAATAACAACAACACTAGTATTAATGACAATAATAATAATGATAATAATAATAATAATGATAATAATAGTAATAATAATAATAATATTAATATTAATTCTAATAATAATAATAATAATAATAATAATAATAACATTAATTCTAATAATAATGATAACAACACTAGTATTAATGACAATAATAATAACAATGATAATAATAATAATAATAATAATAATAATAATAATAACATTAATTCTAATAATAATGATAACAACACTAGTATTAATGACAATAATAATAACAATGATAATAATAATAATAATAATAATAATAATAATAATAATAATAATAATAACACTAGTATTAATGACAATAATAATAATAATGACAATAATAATAATGATAATAATAATAATAATTCTAATAATAATGACAATAATAATAATAATAATTGTTTTGTAGAAAGAAAAAGTTGAAAAAAATTGTTAATAATGACCTGAGAATATGTACAGCCATCGAAAATAACGAATGACAAGGTTGATTGGGATGTGGTTTATAAATAAGTCTTGAGTAGCGACAAGCGACAATAACGATCGCCATGTTGCTGCTGCCAAGCATTTCTCAACAAGCTAACTAAACCACAGCACACATACTTTATATTATACATTTATTCTTATACCGATTACCATTACTGTCACTATTATTATGTCTCGTTGTCTCTTGAGCCAAATTACATCTCTAATTATAATCAAATTCATACGACCGCATTTTGTATTATCGACTTACCCCAACTTAAGAACACTCTCGCAGATCTTCTATCAGTCTTACTCTATTACAAACTAACAACTTTCATGCTCATACTTCGTCTCAACAAATTATTATCACTTCCGCTTTCTTAAATTAAGACATTATAATACCGTCACGCTATTTTAATCTCTAACAGTTTAAATTATTTACAAACTTTTTTATTTCAATAACGTTGTTGTTAATTACATTTTAAAGTTTAAATTTTAATCAAACCAACTTCGTTTTATGAATTATTATTTTATTTAAATCATAGAAACTGTTACGAACAAAGAGAAATTATTCTCGTTTGAAATTTTACAGAGAAAATAAATCAAGTAAATTTCAGTTCTGTTTCGAACAAAAAATTCAAAAAATTTAAATTTCAAGTAATTTTAGAATTTCATCAAAAATTTAACTAAATATACATTCGAAATTGAAAAACTTATCACTGAGAATTCCCGCATCTGTTAAAAATTAAAAATCTTTGAATTTGAGGCAAAATGGGCCACCTTCAAAAAAAGTTTGAATATACGAATTTTTTACCCCTTTTACTTCAAGTCTTCTACCATGTATTCGTAATCGCATATGTGCCAAAAATAAAACATGTTAATTTGGGGCAAAATGGGCCATCTGAAAATTTTACTAAAATTTCGTTATTATTTTATTTCATCTTAAAAGTTAATCAATAAATTTTTTTAAATTTTGAATTTTCGCGCTTGAATAGTTCGAGGCAAAATTTAAATTTAAGCGCTCAAATATTTTTAATTCTTATAAAATTTTCGCAGCATCGTATTGCAGTTGAGTCTCCCCCAAGTCTTATAGGCAATTAACTCAGTTATTTGAATATTTAAATAACATAAATGTAAAATTTTATATTTGTCATTTTTATTAGTAGTATTTTTTCCCGCAAATTTATCTTATCTTTTATTCCGAGCATATCGCTCCATTTGAAATTCGAAACCTGACAGAGCTTTTAAATCCTCCGGGGGTGGGTGAGGTGAGGAAGTACCCAAGGGATAGAGATGTAGCCTGCGATAAAGTTTCCCGCGTTCGAACGACACCTCGTTTGTCAACATCTCGGCTACCCTTTTTTTTTTTTTACTTTTTTTTATGATGAAACATTGTTAGCCCCCGAGTTTTCCGTTTATGATCCATCGGGAAAGGGCATCTTGTGTCAAATCTTTTATCTATTGGGTGAAACGGAAAATAATAAAAAAATTACTAAAAATAAAAGAGTCAATATGATTCGAAGACAAAACTTCCGGTCATTTTCCGTTTATTTTTACACTGTAGCATATCGCCGGCGGTCAATCGTGAAATTTATCACTAAAAATATATTTATCTTTCGGATTTTCTCTTTAAAAAAAAAAAATCTTTCTCAATATATCAAAATGATGTTCTTGTAATTTCTGTTGGCATTAAAAATTCATTTCCTGAATTACATGTCACGGAGTACATTATGTTACTACTAAAGATATTTTATTCATCGTCAGCAGAACATGAATGAATAATTAATTAAATTAAATTAAAAATTCAAACAAGATCGATAACTATTTCGGTAACCATTCAAGTGATGTTTACGATTATTTTATTTATTATTTTTTTTTTTTATTTGAAACAAGAAGTTTTACTGTGGGAAAAAAAGATGAAGAAAAATGTAGGAAAGTACCTTAGGGATTAAAAGGCCAAGTCTTGAAAAATTTATCGCGCCTCTTTGCTTTCCGTTGTATTTCATCGGTGAAGAAGTTAAGTTGAACTATGTATAACTATATATATTTACTATCTTGTACAGAGTAGAGGGATGGTTTCGTTAGGCAGTAGTAATGCTCGGTGGTTGGTCAAACGTAGCATCACGTCTCAGATCTAAGACGCAATTTTTACTTGAGCCAGAGCCATTTTCACAGTATTTATTTTTCTTCTTTACTTTGTTTTTTTTTTCTTTTTCATTTTTTATTTCTTAGTTGATGAAAAGCATCAGACTTTATAAAAGATGTTGATACCATAGATTTTACAATTTTTTTTTTTTTTTTTTAAATAAATAATTTTACTTTTAATTTAAAATTTTTGAAAAAATTGGACAAAATGGATGTACCTGAGAATAGGAACGTTTTTCGCGCATTTATGTAATTTGACTGCTTAAAATTGAGAAGGGGTAATTGGGGGTGGCCTGTAATTTTTGGCTGACATACTAGCGCTTGTGCAAAATATTTTAGAAATCTAGATTCAGTAGATTTTTTAGTTTTTTTTTTTTTTTTTTTTTATCTTTATTCTGCGCAAAACGTCTGATCTTCAGATATATCAGCATGGAATGTCAAATTTTCTTTCTTAAATAATCTTAGCTTATAAAGTACTTGGAAATTTTAAATCAATTGGAGATTTTTAAATTTAAACAGTTGAGTTTCCGGCGCGAACAGTTACAGTCACAATGAGTCGATAAGACCCCAGTATATTTAGCTCTAGAAATTAAATTAATCAATATTTTTACAAGAAATTTTACAGAGGTATTATTTAAACATTTTTACAGACTAGTCATGATTTTTTTCATAAATTTTAACTTTGAGTTAAAATATAATTAGTAAAAAAAATAGAAAAAGTGACTTTTTATAGAAAAATATCTAAAATTTTATTAATTTGCAATTTTCGCAACTAAATTTTGTATAAATTCTAGAGGAATAAATGTACTTTGTTGAAGGATCGGTGAAAAATTGAGCCTTGCAAAAGTGTATTTGTTGTAGTGAATAAAACTCAAAACTTTCTAACGGAAATTTAAAAGTTATAAAAAAGTATGATTGGTTTTTTGCAAATATCTCTGCAAATATTGAGTTTTTCAAAAAATATATAGAAACCTTTTTTGTAGGGCTTTAATTTCTCTACAAAAAACATATCTTGTACTTTTTTCAAAAACCGAATATCTATTGAGATAATTCGAGTTTAAAATTCAAATAACTAAATACAGAAATTTGAATTTGAAATTCCCGGGTTTCGAGACGTGTGACCATTAAAACTCAATAAAAAAATAAATTTAGACCAAACGAACATATTTTAAAATTCCTTGAATCAAATAAAATTTTTTCCATTAGAATTTCCAAAGCTTAAATGGTTTAATTAATTCAATATTCAATTACTCATTTACTGCAAGCTCGAAAAGGTTTTAATTTTATTAAAAATTAAAACCAATTTTAATTTTTAATTTCTGTTATTTACGAGCATAAGAAGTAAGACGATATAATATTAAGCAAAGAACTTATTTCCCCATTAAATTAAATTCGTTGATGAATAAAAAACAATAAAGAATAATATTCTTTTATTTTTCTCTTCATTAAATATAAAAGGCAGCAGCAAAAGGTTATTAGTAACCTTCTATAAATTTTTCACCAAGCCACGTATCACCTCCTTCCGTCGTTGGGATATAAATAAATTATGGAACAGCAGCGTTCATTAATGAGCCTTGCTAGCACGTAAATAACGTCTTCTCTATCTGATATATATATTGCTTATACTTTTTGTACTTAACCTTTTATTTTTCTCAACGCAGTATCTCATGTATACCACCAAGATTATATTTGCCATTTCGTTGAACGTGAAATACCCCTTAACCACTGAAAATTTTGCCACTTCATGCGGAAACGCAGACGAAATAAATCTTAAAAAGGTTTCAAACTCTTTCCTTTTATTTTTACATCTTATTTTTTATCTTCATTCCATCTCACGTTTTACTTTTATAGACAGAAATATTTTTTTAAAAATAACAAATATTAAAACAAAACAAACATACAATAAAATTTCACCAAATGATGTTTCAGTATATAAACATTTATCTTCTCAGCATTTTTTTTTTTTTTTGTTTTTTATTATTTCTACTCTATTGCTCTCAAAATTACACCAGTTATGGAATTTTTATAGCCTTGTTATTGTGAATATACATAGGGCTGGTTCACGCGATCAATATACGAGTTTATTTAAGCTCGAGATGTTTTCCGGTTAATTCCCTAAGGTTTTATACGAGTAGAAGCAAAAGACCTTTTTAGACGGTCTTGGAAAATTAATGTACCAGTATCGCCTCTTAGACACATAGTCTGCTTTATCTTCTTTGTCTCGGTTTTTACTTTTTATTATACACTTTTTTTTTTTATTAAAGTTATTCTTTAAGATTGCCAACACAAAAATGTCTTCCATTAACTTAACCACCGAGCACTTAGCTCGATGACCATCTAAATTTACCTTTTTTTTGTATACTTAGCGTTAAATTGCCGATTAACGTTCAATGTAACGACAACTCGTCACTTTATTTTATTTACGCTTTGTCGTAGTTGAGTAAAACCTCCTGGTGAGTTGTCACTTTTTGTTGTTGCTGATACTTTTATCGTAAATTCTGTAAGATGGGCTTCTACAGTACGATTATAAAGCTCACTCGCAGTCGCACGCGACACTTTTATCAATCCTGTGAATACTCTGTTTGCACGCAGAATTTTAAATCGCTTTCTATTGACAACCCGATAGATATTTATCATGACAGCAATAGATTGCTATTAAAATCAAGTTTCAATTTGATAACTAGTGATGTCAATTGTTGATTTATTGTATCATTTTAACTGTTAAACGAGATTTTAAATTGTGGTGTGAATAGTATTGTTAAGGACATTATTAAACTTTCAACTGTGATAACCCGGTTCAAAAAATTTGATCTGATTTTAGTCTACTTAGATTGTACTTTGACTAATTGATCTGTTTTTGAGTTTTGATAAAGGTTGTAAGCTGTTTTTGGTCTAAAGACGTTAAAAACACACATTAATAAAAATAATGGGCAGTAAAAGTCTGATTTTGGTCTGGATAAAAACAAAAGAAGGTAATAGATTATGAGAAAAAAGTCTGATTTTGATCTAGAGGCGACGGAAACCAGGCTATAAATTATTGAAAACAAGTCTGAAAATAGTCTAAATAAGGAATTGTGCGGACGAAATTCGATTACTTGGGTACTGACAATCGTCACAACTCGCGTGTTACACACAATCGCACTAAAGATATAAAATACTACTATAATCGTATATTATACACAAAAAAAGTTATTTTGAGCCAAGAGAATTTGTCGGTGAGATTTCTACTTTATCCAAGAAAATTGAGGTTATGACAAAAATTGGTGTGGAATTTTTTGAATCAAGGAAATTATCTTCCAATTGAGAAGTTTTTTCCTGAGTATATTTAAAATAAATAGTATTAAATTTAATTAACAATCGTTTGTACTTCAATAGATCTTATTTTACTTTGATTTCTAGGAAAATTTTAATTTTTTTTTTTATTTTCCTCTGAATAATTTTAAAGAAAATATTTTTCTAACAATATTTTGACAGATATTATTTACAGGAGATATTCTTGTGAAAATATTTTCCAAGGATTGTTTTTACAGGGGTATAAATTCACCAGTCACCCTTACGTAATTTCAGAATTATCATTATATTGGTACTCAAGAGCGTCTGTAAAATATTATACCACCGGAATGAGTCCGGAAAGTTATTAGAAACATAAATTATTTTTTTTTAAAATTATATTAATGCCAAGAATATTATTATTTAATTGCAAAAGCATTTATTTAATTAAAAGTATAAAAACTTCTGAACAGTTTTATTAAAAAAAAAAAAAATATATAATAAAAGAGTTAATTAATAGCTGTTACTTTTGCATAGAGCTCGGCAACAAAGAATTAAGTTGCAGAAAAAAAGAACCGAGAAAAAAATTTAACGGTAAAACTTAATTCAGAATCAACTTTTCTCTATTCTTTCCTAACTAATGAAGTCGCGATCAATTTCCTCCGGTCCCGGGCATTTAACTCGACCCAAGCTTTTCCATTATTTTCTTACGGGAATTTAACTTGGTTTGTTTCTATCTCTTTTTTTTTTTACTTTTCTGTGTGGACGCTCTAACTCTTGGATGGTCGGGCCATTAATTTCGAGTCTTTTAAAAGCCCCTAGCGACGAATACTATTTAAAGTACAAGCTTTTTGTAATTACCTAATAATTATAATAAATTATCTACATATATTCTTGGGATTTCATATCTTGGCAGCTGATTAATTAATCAAAATAGCTTTCTGACCATCAAATTGTCATCTATTCACAGTTAAGCCTCGTCAATCCAATCGGTATGTGTGCATAACATAGTTTTGGCCAATTTAACAAGTTAATCGACGCTCTGATAACGCGCCCCTCAACTTCGATACCAATTACATTAGAGCATAAGCATAATAACACCTTCATTAAATTCCTTATTAATTAACTCGTCTCGGGTATCGTGACTTGGATCAAAACTACTCGCTATCAACCACAATATCTAATAATTATCAAATATGACATTCAAATCTTATGTTATCTTCATATAGAGTAGAGATACCATTTTTGGACACTTCAATAATTTGAATTAATTAATTTGTTAAAGACGCAATGACAATTAATTTTTCAAATATCTACAAAGGTACTTTTATGATGCTAATACATGGGCAATTTTAATTTTTTACTTTTTCAGTAATTAAAATAAAGTTAAATATTAAAAAATGGAACTGTGGCCAAAAATGGTACTTCTCTATCAAATATTTTTTTCTAAGAAGTCATCTTAATTGCGCGGTTAAAAGATAGAATTTTTAAAAATTGGTGAAAATAAAGTTACAAGATTATTGAAAAGTTTCTTTGTCTTCCTTTTATTTGACAAAAATTTTTACGCGGGAAAAATATATTTTGAATAAAAAATATATTTTTGAAAACGAACGATTTCGGGCATTGAGTCAAGATTTTCTTGAGCCAACTCTTTAAATATGAATTAGTGAAAATAGATGAATATTTACTGATTCCAAGTACAGATCGAACCACTAATTTCAAAAAATGGTTCGATTGGCACTCAAAGTTGGTGAATATTCACTTATTTCACTTATTCATGTTTAAAGAGGAGAATATGTCTTGAGCAGAGGAAATTTCTACTTTATGCGAGAAATTTGAAGTTTTTCATTTACTTTCAGTCGATAATTTGTTTTTTCTGTGTATGTTTCTTTATAATTTTTGTAAAAAAAGTATTTTGCTTATTCTGTTGACTGGCAGGTGACGTGACTTTTTGAAAAATCTGCAATAAAAAAAAATTATTACACGTAGAGGATCTATTTGATTTTTTATTTTTTCATACAAAATGGCGGTCTCAAGTCAAAGTATTCAATTTTCAGCAAAAAAAACCGACATTTTTTTTTTTTTTTATAAAATTAAAGAAACAAAAAAAAATCTCTATGTTTAGATTTAAATGCACATCCGAAAATTTCAAAAAAATTTCTAATTAATCAATTAATTATAACATGAGATCTATCCCTGTTATCAGTCGCTAGAAAAAAAAATTTTAACAGAATATAAAAAATAGTTTTTAATATTGAAAGTGTTAAAAAATCTTTTAGCAATTAGAAAAAATCATTGTAGTTTTGTTTTTACAAATTTTCAAAATCCTCATTTCGGATCGCGCACTAGGGTGACTCCTTTAATATTTAAGATAAAATTTCTACTAATGATCCGAAAAATTTCTAATAAATATTGAAACTTTGTTGCAGTTTGTGTCCAGTGGCCAGAGGGTAGGTGCATCCACGACGTGCCTGAAGAGGCACTTTTTACTCTTTACTCGGAGATTCGAGAAAATTGCCAAGGGTTCTCCTGATATGAGTGCAAACCAAGGGAAGGGCTACGACTTATAAATCAGAGACACGAACAGATAAACATTTTTCAGTGAAAATTTTTTTATTCACAGTTTTAAGTTCGATATAATCAAATTTCCCGGTTAAATTATTAAATATCGAACACGAAATAATTATTTTTAAAAATAATAGTATACGTCAGTACGTAGACTCGTGAAGATCGAGTTTAGTTTCTCGATTTGTGATAATTATAGCTCCCAAGAGCTGCGATACCACGACCAAGCCATAAATAATAAGTAAAGATTAATTTTTAACGCATGAAAGAGATTTACTATTCATCTGCAATATGCGGAATGAAAGGAGACGACAAATGTTTTATACTTTTACACTCATTTTTTTATTTTTACAAGACGATACGAGCTTGTATTTTAATGAGCTTACAATCCTTTATAAATAACTTTTTCTTATCAATGATCAAAATTTGTCTGACATTTGTCGTCTTTATTTTTGTATGTGAATGAGTGTCCCCGGTCTATCACTGGCCTGGTAGAAGGTCATCGATTTCAAAATATTAAATGCCACTACAGTCCCTGCAGCTAAGGTGGGTCCATTTTATTTACAATTTTAAGTCATGATTTTTAAAAAATAGATTAATTGCAACAAAAATCATCGGACAGGAAACGGTTTTTTTAAATTTGACAGGAAAATATTTTGTCAATTTAAAAAAAAATTAAAATATTTTATTAATTTATCAAACTGTATTCAAAATTCTGAGCTCAAACCTTGACTGCGTATCATTTAATATTTTTTTTTTTTTTATAAAACTTTTCTTAAAAAAGAAATAATTTATTTAGTCAATAATTACTTGAAAAATTTAGTTTGATATTTTGATAATGTATTTTTTAACATTTACATTTTTAAAAATACTACAAAATCTTTCACTTCCACTTTCCAAATGGTCGCAGGCTCCTTTTAAATAATTTTTTATAAATTATCCGGTCACTGTAAAAAATCAGAAGTCAATTTTTAATTCAAATATGTACCTGAAGCTTCGGCTGCTGAAAGGTGACTTAAGGAATAATTGGGAGTGGCTAAAATTTTCGGCTGACGTGATGCAGATCTAGATTTTTTTCTCTTCATTTTTGCAAAAACATGTAATACATCAAATACATGTATTTTTGTTTCGTGAAAAACGTTGCGATCTTCAGGTCCATATTCAAAATCTATCTCTACAGTTTTTTTTATCAGCGGAATAATTTCGGAGTGAATGTTAATTTTATTTTGATTTTTATCCACTTTTGATCTTTAAATCTATTTATATTTAATGAAAAAAAAAAAAAATTTTTTTTGCTAACCGAAACTGGAGTTTAAAAATTATAATAAATTCCCTTCAGAGTGAATTTCACTCCAAGGGCATTAAATATAAACACAGTGTTCTGCTCCGTATTAACTTTTCAAATTTTTTCAGTGTACTCTATTCTGAAGTTCAAGTGACGGAATAAATTCAAATTTAAATAAAATAGCTCCTAATTTATCTCAAATTTAATTCGCATTCACTCCGCATTTAACCCGCGTTCACTTCATAAATTTTTTCAAAGTAAATAAATAAATTAAGCGATGACCCGAAATCTTGGTCGGTGTTAGGCCGCCGAATGTCTCTGTCCCTTAAATTTAAAATTTCTACTTCGGTTTAAATATTGTTACCGCGTTCATTATTTTGCAATTCCCCATATTTATAAAAAAAAACATAAAAAAAAAAAATTGTAGTTATTCTGAAGGACTTTTCAGTGGTTACTTTTTATCCCCACAAATTTAAAGGGATTTTCTTTACTCGAGGAAACCACAAAATGATCATAGCGGCAACAATCCCGCGATTTAGGTTTAGTAAAACGATTACAGGGTTTTAGTATATCCAATAGGCTTAGTTCATTTTCACTTATTAATCGTGACTATTTTTTTACGCGTATTTTAACGAGCTTTCGACGCATTCCAACGCGCGTTTTTTATTTTTTAAATTTTTCTACTATTATTACTCTTTGTATTATCACTTTTTTTTTTTTTTGTAAACTATTGTTATGACTATTCTGTTTCAACAATTACTTACTATTAAAAGACAAATACGCTCAATGGTATTATTGTAATCGGATTAAACGTGATTGCCGTGAATGTCCGTAGAAATAATAAAACGCAAACAGGGTAAAGGTCTAGTGAGATCAAGTTAAATGTACTCAGGAGATTTTTAAATTTTAAATATTAGATTAGATGCGGGACAATTTTACACTCCCGTTAGGATTAATTTTTTTTATTTTTCATATATTTGTAATTGTGATAAATTTAAAAGGGTTCAAAAAAATATTTAACGAACCGCGACTGTATAGTGACACTGCAAGTTTATAAAGAGTATAAAAACTGAGTACTCTTCAGTTTTTTTTTTTTTTTTTTTTTTTTTTTTTTTTTTTCTTCTTCTAAAGAAAATGAAATTTTTTTTTAATGGCGGAGCTTGCGGGGTCACTTGTGTCAGTTCGCTTAAACAAAAAGATGTCTCTCAAATGTAAACTCATATAGTAAATAACCAAAGTAATGGCAAGCAGAAAAGCATAAGAAGTGGAAAATTATCTCAACGGAAAATGCGTTACAGACAAGAGTGAAAAAAAAATCTCGAGACTTTTGAGCCAAAAGAACCGAGAGGAAATTAAACGAGACATCCGTAAATGTCGGTATAAAAAAATAATAGTGATAATAATAATAATAGTGAAAAAAAAAGAGGCGAGATATACGAGTATAAATGAGTAGTAGAGTAAACGTTTTTAGCAGTAGTATAGCCAGAAAATTCCACTCGGTATTATAGTACAGCAAAAGTAACGAAAGAGAGAGACCGATAAAATAAAACGTTTACGGCGCAATGCCACGTTTTGGTTTATTTGCGTTAACATTTTCGTGCTCAGGTACACGAGAAGAGTGAAAACCTATACTTCAAAGCTTGTGCCAAGTCCAATGGCCTTTCATGCTTGTGAGTAGAGCGATAAGAATTAACAAAAAAATTTATATTTATAAATAACTATAAGTTTATATATACGGGAGAAGGGGGCAAACGGGAGAGACAGGGGCAAATTTTATAAACAAATTTTTTTTTTTAAATATCATTGAGTATTATTTTGAATTTTTTTTACTGTTTTGGAAAATTTGAATTTTTAAAACAATAGAAAAAAATTAATTTGATTTTTTTTTCTTATCAATTTTCATAAAAGAATTTTGGTAAAATTACTTTAGATGTATTTCAATAACCAAGTGGAAAATATTTACAATTTTTGAAATTTTGAAATTTAATTAACTTTTAATAATTTTTAAATCTGCAAGCCAGTGCTCTGTTTTTGGAGCTTTAATATTTTATTTTATTTAATGAAAAAGTATAGAAAAGAATTTTTATTCTAATGCAGTTGAAAAATTGTCTTTGAAAGAATTAAAAAAATTGTCATTGCGTACACTGTGTATTATTTTATTACCATTTTTTCAATGACCAAAACTGGTCTAAAATGGCCACAAAAAGTACTTTTACCCTAATAGCTTTTTCAAAAATCTTCTTTGGAATTAAAATTAATTTGAAGTTAAAAATAAATAAAAAATTAATAATTTAAAGTCAATAATTAAACTTTTTCAAAAAAGTGTCAGTCGAAAAATTTTGAAATTTCCATTTTATGATAACTATTAAGGTAGTTCACTCGCGACCTATAGTGTGTGTTATTGCTTACTCTCTCACTCACTTACTCTTTTACGTGATATCGCTTACTCACTTTTTCACATTTGAAATTGTGAGACAGATTTCTCCGAATATTTATAACTTTTTGGCTAATCGGCAGTATGAACATTTTTAAATTTGAATCAGAAGACATGGTAGTGTCTCGCGCCAAGTATACGTTCAAACACATGTATATGTATCAAGTGTCATGGCGCGAGCCTACCGTGTCTTTACCTTAGACCGAACGGTATTTAGCTCCAATTTTTAGTTTTTGAAATGATTCTCAAGCTCAATAATTTGAAATATGACTTTTCTTAAATTAGTCCGAACTACTACATGTTAGCTGTGTACACTTTGATTATCAATATCTCGTTTTACAAAGGGTCAAAATTTATGATTTTTTAAAATTACAAGTAACATCTACCTTACCATATTTCAAATATATGACATTATTATAAAAAGTCGGTTTGCGAGTGAACTACTTTAATATCTACAATTTTTTTCACCTTTTTTAGGAGGTATCCATTTTGCTTTGAAAAAAAAAAAAAAAAATCTTAAGTACCCCGTTTGCCCTTTTCCCTCCCCTATATATACGATATATGATAGAAAAAATCTAAAAATGTCCTGCAGAAAAAAGTGAAATATTTTATATTAATTTTGTAACGTGAGATAAAATCTCATTGATTTAAAATGAAGGATAAATAAAGAGGTCCTGCTTTAAAATTGGCATGGATCATTTATTAAAAAATATATAAGAAAAGATCGTCAGATATTTTGGTAAAAAAAAGATATTTAACAATTTAAAGTTCCTTTTATTAACGATGACGTTGAATTAATTTAACAACGGTATTAAATCTTGCAAATAATGGACATTAATAACAACTGTTTATACAATAATATATGTGACAGTATTAATTTATATATGAGTCCATCTGTCTAGGCGTACGTCAAATAAACACCAATGTACAATATCATAATGAGAAGATTCATGTATGTTTACGTTTAATAACGTACTGTACATTTGCGTTTGAATAAAATAATCTCAAATATAATAAATAATATCAAATAAACTTTAAGTTATATATATATTTATATATATGTTCCGTGACATTTATTATCTAATTAATTAAATCAACAAATAGCTTTTATAGACTTCTGTTTCGATATTCCAGTAATTTTATTCGTCAATTAATTAAATTATATATAGAGAAGACTTGGCACCACGGGATGCCTTTGCTGGTAATTAATTCTTGTGGCTTTTCAACACCGAATAAAATTTGTTTTAATTTATTTCGATTTTATTTTTGAGTTATTTGGAAAATTTTTTTTTTTTAACAGAATTAGATGCTCTGAATAAATTTTTGGTTTTATAATTTTTTTTATTTTAATCTATAATTCAAATCATTTCTTGGGACAAAAAAACTTTTCTTAGTTTTTAATAAAAAAAAAAATATTCTGTCCTTTTTTACTCCAACTTGATTTCGCGCCAATTTTAAAAAATCTTTTTCAAATTTTTCGTCACTAAATTTCTTGTCCTCTTCATTAAAAATTAAAATTTAAATAAACAAAAAAAAAAAAAATATTTTTTTACCTTTTTACTCCCACTTGATTTCGCGCCAATTTTAAAAAATTTTTTCCAAATTTTTCTTCACTAAATTTCTAGTCTTCTTTATAAAAAATTAGAAAATAAAATAAACAAGAAAAAAAAATTTTCTTTTATTAAAATTTTAAATTTAATTTAATTACTTAATTAGTAGCAATTAAAAATATAAAAAAAAATTGATATATGAGATTATTTGAATATTTGATGTAATTTGCATACCCACTCATAAATAAATCAATATCTGTCCAGTATACGGTTGCAAATAATGCAATTAATTTTTCATACTACTAAATATTTAAAAAATAACGATACAGTTAAATTACATATGATAAAATCTGACCATTTTTTCTCACGTTAACGAACGACAAAAAAACCTCACATGCAAGATTTAATAATACAAAGAAGCTTGGACAGTTTCAACTAAACTAAACTGTACAATAGAGTACATGAATTCTAAATAAGCATGCAACTGCATTGTCAGTCAGTGTTCGTGTGTTACATCTCTTCAGGACTTTTAACTGAATGCATTCTCTACATGTCTCTCTTTCTCTGCCTTCTTTTTATTTCTTCACATACTCTATTTTATTTTTATTTTTATTCTCTATTTACTCTTGTATATGTAATCTACTACTGGTCGATATCGTTCGCACCTGCACTTGGTTTTTCTCCATACACATATCTATCATTCCGTCTATTTCTCTTGGGAGACGGCACACTGCCTGTAGAGACACGTAAAACTGCAGTGACTTTATTGCACTCGGGAGATGCTACGGAGTAGAAAAATAAATGTAAGAAGTGAATGAAGAACAAGAAGAAAATGTTGAAGAAGAAGAAGAAAAAGAAGAAGAAGAAGAAGAAGGAAAAGCTGTAGAATAAAAAAAACACAAGTTCGAAATTGAAACGAAAGACCGCGGATACTGTTGGAGAAAGGACAAGTCTGTGTCAGGATGTTGAAGGAAAACGCTTCTGCAATGGGAATAAAAATAAAAATAAAAAAATAAGAGCGGCTTTACCAAACCCCCAGGAGCTCTTCATCCAAAAGAGATTGCGTTATTTTTCTAGTTCTCACGGGCTCTTATTCCATTTTTTATATTTTTTTTTCGCTTCATTTCTATATATACATACATGACGTTTTATATCCACAATGATTTTAGTTCACTTCCGCAGTAGTACGATTCTCAATCGTCTCTTCAGGTTACTCTTGAGATCAAAGTCTCTTTTCAGTTTAAGTTATTTTTACACTTAACTACTTTTTTTATTCTTTACTCTTGCTCTTTAATCCAGACTAAAGAGAGACACGTTTAATTTTTCGTTCTTGTTTAAAAGATGTTGTTAATTGCACCTTGAGTACACTGAGAAAAAAAAAAAAAAAAACAAATATCAAAATTATTTTTTTTTTTTATCAGCTATTTTTAATTTCCGCGTTTTTGAAATTATAATTATTTCTCATGCATAATTATTTTAATGCCTTTATATTAAGTAATTTAAAGAAAAAAAAATTGTAGGGTTTGTTTAGTTTTTTTTTAGTCTTGTAGATAATTAGTCGCTTGATATTGAAGAGTGAGAGATAATTATTAATTTAATTTATTGATTAATTAAAAAAAAAAAAATAGAGTAAGATAAAAAGAGAGTGAGAATGTAAAAGAGAATGCAACGTTAAAAATCACCCTGATGGCTGCAGACACTTGCGATATCGTTACACTTAGCTTTTATTTTTAATTTTAATCGTAATTTATCAGTGATATATATGTATAGAAAAAAAGGATTTCTTGGGGCAAGAATTTTTTTTTATTATGATTTGAAGATTAAAATTTTTTTAGGACTAGAAAAAATTTTTTTTTGTCCCAAGAAATTTTTTTTTTTGATTCAAGAAAATTTTTTCTCATCCTAAGAAAATTTGTGTTTTAAATTTGTAGTGAAAAAATTTTTTGAGTCAAGTAAAAATTTTCTTAGGTCAAGTAAAAATTTTTTTGAAGCAAAGAAAATTTCTTGGGTAAAAAAAAAAATTTCTTGGGTCAAGTAAAAATTTTCTTGAAGCAAAGAAAATATCTAGGGTAAAAAAAAAAATTCTTGGGTCAAATAAAAATTTTCTTAAGTCAAGTAAAAATTTTTTTGAAGTAAAGAAAATATCTTATGTCAAAAAAAAAATTTCTTAGGTCAAGTAAAATTTTTTTTTCTGTACATATATATCGCCGTAGCTAGTCTAGGGCTCTCTATCCAGTGGTAAAGCATGAGGTATTTTTCGTACGTAATAATTCGTATTTATAATTTTAATCGTAATTTAATATAATTAACGTTCAATTGCGACCAAATTGCCCGACCATTCATAAATCCACTTAACATCCTTCCATTAAAAAAAAAAAAGATAATCCACATGATAGCTCTTCATAAAAATGTAATTTTTCACTTGACCTAAACCCAACTTTTAAAAATTAATTATTACTTTTTACTAAATATTTTTTTTCTATTAATTCCACGTATCACGTTTGTTTATTTTACTATTATTATTATTATTATTGTTTCCTGGAGCCCGTTGATCATCCGATTAATATCCGATTGGCATTTTATTGACTGCAACTACTGTTAATATTGAATCACGCCATTATTGAATTGAATTGACTTGAGATTGATTGAACACTTGTTACTATATTCACATTACTTATTTATTTACTTATTATAATTACATATAATTGTTTATTGTTTTATTATTTACATCACATATATTTTTTTTCATTTCTTATTATATATAAATATGTGACAAATTTATTTTTCTCATAAGTATCTCTATTATATGTATAGAAATTTTTAAAAATTTGTTTATTTTTATTACATAATAATCACGGTAATGCGCCACATTCACTGGTTGATGACTGTCTCGTTGACAAAGGCCCGTACTTTGCCTGTGGTTGTGCTTGGTTGTGGTTGGAGCGGTTTTGGGAGAGAATTTTTAATTGCTTTTTAATATTATTACCTTTTTTAATTTGCACGTCTCATGTCGTGGCCTTGGCTTGCCTTCATATGAGATTCACCTGTGATTATATATATACACATACACATATATATAAATATATATATGTATGTGTATATAAATGAATTAATTAATATATATATTAGCGTTATTTTATAATTTAAATACTAGAATGTCTATCGTTGTTTCATTTATTTTTTAGCGGGAATATTTTTTTAAATTTAAATTAATAATTTTTTTAAAAATAATTTGTATGCAATTAGATGAGTTATGAGTAAATGTAACAATGGTAGACAAAGTAATATTGGTTATTTTTTAAAAATAATTTATTAAATTGAATTATATTAAGTGTTGATGATCGTGGCACGGTGTGTAGTTGGCGATTCAAATGGCCGCGAGGTTGCTGCATGCTCCAAGTGCCGCCTTATTAGTGGTAACTAATTAATTCGCCGGTCCCAAGTCATTCGCACTTTACCTCTTAGTTGTTATATATATGGAGAAATTATTGTCGCTTGAAATACTACACTGAAAAAAAAAGTTTTACAATTCAATTCGATTACCCAATTTTCTTGAGTAATTTATATTAATTTTATTGTATTAATTTCATGTCTAATGCGCAGAATCAGTTTCCTGACAGATGAAAATCAAGATATTTTTTTATTTACACTTGCAAAAAAAATAAAATTGATATCTTGGGTTTGTTTGATTAAGAAAATTGTATTGAAGGAAATCTTCAAATCTTTTAACCGGAAAATTTGAAGGTTAGAAATTTTTATGAATTTAATTTCCTGTGTAAGAATATGCAATTTTAAAAAATTTTTTTTTCTGTGTATGGTGTCATAAAACGGAACCATGTTAGCCATCTGGTGGATATTTAAATAAATATAGAAAAATTACTGTGGCTGTAGTAAAATTTCCTTGTCCATAAGGGTGATTCAAAAGTACTTAAAATATTCAATAGAATTAAAAAAATTTTATCATTTTAAGTCGTTTATTTTAAGAAGGGTTAGGTTGTATTTGAATTAATTGGTCTGGCTTTAAATTTTTATAAAAATTTTAAGCTGTTTTGATCTAGAAACGATCAAAAACAGATTAATAAAAATAATAGGGTGAAAGTATGATTTTGATATGACCAAAGCCAGACCAAAAATGATTAAAAACAGTTTAAATAAGGAATAGTACAAAACTCGATTTAATTTCCCATGCTAATTGATTACAATTCAAATAAAAAGTAAAAGTTAATAAAAATAATTAAAAATTTGATTTTATTGAAAACAGATGAAATTTTTCAACCCGGGCTTACAATGGTTAGTAATTTTTCCATGTGTTTATTTAAATTTTCTTCAGGTAGCCAACATGGTCTGGTTGCATTACGACACCATAGAAATTCAAACGAGAATAATTTCTTCGTATAATACACTCACTGTCCCATACGGGAACATTACTAGATTTAAACTAAACTTGCACCCCACTGACACACTCAACACACACACACATATATATATATATATATATACTACTAGCGTATCAAATAACAAATAACAAACAACAAACAACAACTAAAGCTACAACTTAAAACTTGAACTCTAAATATCCAACAAGAAATAACAAAGAAGAGTTTGGGGTTTAAATAAAAAAAGAATAAAAAAGTTTTAGTGCATGGGGTGATTGCGAAAGACTCGGACCGAGTTGTGACGGGCCTCGTATTCTGTACACACGATTATTCACAGTTTTCTCTTGGCATCGCATTAACTAATTAGTATCTTGGCAGTGCGTAGAGTTAATTAGTTACCTCTGAGCGCGCAAGCACCAGCATAGTCACCTTTACACAGAAAAAAACAAATATACATATATATTTATTTTGTTACTTTAGCAATATATTCCTCGTAGCTGTCTCGTAATGTTGACTAACTTTTGCTAGAGTAGATATTGAAAGTATCAAATACTTTAATATTTTATTGGCCTATTTAAATAAATCACTTTTAAAATTATTCAAATGTCTAAACTCATCAGTATCATATTCAAATTTTATTTTTGAAATATATATAATATTTAATAACTTTAATTTACTGTCGAATATTATTAGATTTATTTAATTATTTAAAATAAGTGACAGCTATTATTAAATAATCAGCTTCTAAAATTGTAACCATAGATAAAAATAATATCAGATATTAAATTATAAAATATTAATTACTCTGACAAACTTTCAAGTCATAAGTTTTATATTTTACCTTAAATTTTTAATTATTTTAAAATTAACCGAAACTTTCATCAAAAATACAGAGAGAAAATTACATAATTTATTGTTTTTAAATATACCAACCTCTGGAATTTTATGACAGCTCATATTTCCCAGTATTTTTAATATCACTTTTTAATATAAATTCTTTTCATACTAGAAATTTAAATTTCCCGCTCGTCCGACAAGAAATTTCAGCTGCATAATTTATTAAAAAATATAAAACTTGATTTTTAAAATAAAATTGACAGTTGAGTAAATGGATGATTTTATAAAGACTAAAATTATTATACAAGATTGATAGTTTAGACATTTAATAAGTATGAGTGTGAATGTAGCGGACGACAAATTTAAAATTATAAATAAATAGACTAATAATTAATAAAATGAAATTTAAAAAAAATGGGCATTTGCAAAATTTCAAAACTTACAAGTGCATTTTTTTTAAATAATTTTTTTAAAATTATTTTCTTTATTTATTTACAATTTTAAATTCGTCTGATGTCTGCATTCGCATTTATGAATAAGTAGGTTTATAATTACGAAAAAAATTAAGCAGTACTTGAATTTATTTAAATATGTGTTGCTAGAATAACAAAATATTTTTTTCTGTGTTTAATTTAAGGACATTCTCAGGAAGTTCCTCCCCTTTCTTGAGAAAATATTTAATGACTTGTTGTCAGTGTATAAAGTCTTATTAATTAATTAAAAAAAAATTAATTAAAAAGTATTAATTGAAAAAATTTAAGCCGAAAAATTGACATTTCGAATTATAAAATTGACATGATTTTGCATGATCCAGAAGTTGACAGGCAATTAAAAATTTTTTGATTTTTTTTTCAACAACTAAATTACAAAAAAAATAAAAAATAAAAAAATGCACATGTAGAAAATTGAAAAAACTATAAGTACAATTTTTAAAAATATTTTTTTAATGATTTTTTGCTTTAAAAAAAAATAAAAAATTATTAGACGTCGGCTAACTTCAGTATCATGATTTTACCGAAATTTATTTTCCAAATTTCGTTTAACTTCCAATTGATGTCAACTGTAAGTAATTTTTTTTAAGTCTATGCCTGGGTAACTTCGCTGTCCTTTTGTCAATTAATGCTTTAATTTTTTATTTTTAATGGAAGTCCGAGGTCATTGAATATTTAAAAAAAGTCGAGGGTATTGTCTGAGAATGACCTTAAAAAAAAAATTAACCATAAAGTAATTTCCCTATGGACAATAAGTTTGAAGTTTACCGAAGCCTTCTTATGAAAGCCACAGTGACCCCATCCTGTCTCCTATTTACTGGTCTGAGGATCGTGTATCCTTACATCCCTCGGTAAGCAACCCTTGAACCTTTACTTACCCGCTTAAGATCTCAACCTTAGTTGACCCAGCACTGGAAACTACATAGGTGCATAATGGTATGCAAACTCTGTCTATAGACGCTATTTATCTCGTGTTATTTTAACGGCTTGTTACTTGAAAGCCCAATGGTCCTCGAATTCAACTTACTCTTGTACACACCTTTGAATATTTTATCGTCTTGAAACACTACACGTGACCTTTTCGAACCTCGTATCGACCTCGGGGGGGTTTTTTTTATTTTTTTTTTTTTTTTTTTTTTTTATTGTCACTTTCCAAAGCATCGGGTGTCACCTGGAATGCCAAGTGAACCAGAAATAAAGATCAATTCCTCTGAGAAATGTTAAAATTTTATTTCCCCTCGAAAATTTAACGATACTGAATTTAACAGATGTCTAATAATTTTTTAATTTTTTTCAAGAAGATAAATTATAAAAAAAAAATATATTTTTAAAAATTGCACTTGTAGTTTTTTTACTTTTCCACGTGTGCATTTTTTTTTTTAAATTTATCTGTTAAAAAAAATCCAAAAATTATTAAACATCTACTAAATTCAGAATTATAAAATTTAATCTGAGTAAATTCTTCAATTTTTATAAATTTACACGGCAAAAAAATGGGGTAAGTCCAGGCGGTGTGTGTTAAA
This sequence comes from Microplitis demolitor, assembly GCF_026212275.2. Classification (NCBI taxonomy): domain Eukaryota; kingdom Metazoa; phylum Arthropoda; class Insecta; order Hymenoptera; family Braconidae; genus Microplitis; species Microplitis demolitor. The sequence goes on along the minus strand of NC_068546.1, from coordinate 21,240,134 downwards.
ATTTTCGGTGTTAAATTTCAACACCGAAAGCGGTGTAAAAATAACACCACCGAAGGTGTAAATATTATTTTACACCCCTTTAAAACCAGTATTTTGACATCGTCAAATTACACCGCTTATCGGTGTTAATTTATTTTAACACCACGGGGTGTTAAATTGAATCCATTTTTAACATCGTCAAAGGTGTAAATACATATTTTTTTACGCCCATTTAAAACCAGTATTTTAACAGCACCAAATTACACCTCCTACACCAGTAATATGTCATTTTAACATCAAGTGGTGTTAAATTGAATCCATTTTTAACACTGCCTGTGTAAATATCTTTTTATGTCCATTTAAAACCAATATTTTAACACCGCCTATCGGTGTTATTTCATTTTAACACCACGTGGTGTTATATTGAATCTATTTTTAACACCGCCAAAGGTGTAAATATTCTTTTACCCCTATTTAAACCCAGTATTTTAACATCATAAAATTACACCGCTTATCGGTGTTATTTCATTTTAACACCACGTGGTGTTAAATTAAATCCATTTTTAACACCACCGAAGATGTAAATATTCATTTACACCTATTTAAACTCGGTATTTTAACACCGTGAAATTACACATTATACACCGGTGTTTTTTTATTTTAACACCGCGTGGTGTTAAATTAAGTCCATTCTTAACACCATTTTTTTTTTATTTTTGTCGTACACAATTATTTTATTAAAATTCAGATATTCATAGAAATATTTTTTCAGAAAATGAATAAAATAACAAGAAATAAATAAAAATATTCAAATAAATGAAAAAAAAATTTCCATTAGCTTACAGACATTACTCTTGATCATAATAAATAAACTTATAAATATATAAATATACATATATTTACTTTTTCATTCTCGTCCTTTAGAATTTTCAATGACGCTCTTACAGATGTCTTATGATTACTAACGTTTCCCTATGGACATTACTATCATCTCGAAAACGACGTGAACCTTTTTGATCCCTCTTAGCATCATATTTTATGCAGACTCTTTTTTTACTTTTCTTCACTCAACTCATGTCAAGTTATTAATCAATCGGATTCAATGACACGAGGATTTATCCTTATGACCTTTTATAAACTCGATCCTCTTTAATAGCACAGTTAATTTGTAAAATCAAAAATTCGTGGTATAGTCGGCTTACATGGAGCGTTAATTCAATTTATCGGTTTTTCACTAATTACAAATTCACTAGTGTGTTCGCGTAAATTAACGATCTCTTCAATTATTGAACACGACGGATTTTTTCTGTACATAAAAACAAAAAATATGAAATATAAAATAACCCATAAATATAAAAGCAAATACTTGTCCGATATATAAAAGTCAGATACCAACATATTTAAATTTATATGATTATTTTAAAATTTAAATCGAACAACGTGAAAAATTGAATATATTTATTGAAATTCTTCATACATTTTTCTTTTTTTTTTTTTATTTTGAATTACATTTCAAAGATACCAATATAGAAAATTCATTATTCATGACCGTACATCAAGATTATGACGTAAATTCATAATAAAATTTGAATAATATAAGAAAAGTTTGTAAAAATAAAAAATTTGTTGTCTGAAAAAATTTTAATTACATTTATGGATATTTTGAAAATTATTAAGTCAATCAAAAATTTAAAGAATTTATTTACAAATAAAAGAAAATGTATCAAGGTTTCATAAATTAATTATTCACTTAAAAGGTATCATCTGGCCCCACTTTTTCCTATTAATTTACGGTCGTATCAGGTCATATAGACTGCGTTTTATGACACACGTCAAAATTTTAATATTCTTAAGTATAATCATATATTTGTATATCATATCATATATATATATATTTTATAAAAGTTGGTAATAGCTGAGTCTAGATATTAAACATATGAATTGTAAAAATAGCGGCGTTGAAAATAAAAATGTAACACCACGTGGTGTTAAAAAAAAAATAACACCGGTGTAGGTGGTGTTAAATGGGTGTACACTGTAAAAAGAGTGGTGTTAAAAATAAGCTTAATATAAAGCGCGGTGTTAAAATGAAGTGTCACTGGTAGGCGGTGTAATTTGGCGGTGTTAAATCGGTGTACACTGTAAAAACAGTGGTGTTAAAAATGGACTTAAATTAACGCGCGGTGTTAAAAAGAAATAACACCGATTTAGATGGTGTTAAAATACTGGTGTTAAATCGGCGTACACTGTAAAAAGAGTGATGTTAAAAATGGATAATCTAACACCACGTGGTGTTAAAAAGGAATATTACTGGTGTAGATGGTGTTAAATCGGTGTTAAAAATGGGCTTAATTTAACGCGTGATATTAAAATAATGTAACACCGGTAGACGGTGTAATTTGACGGTGTTAATTCGGTGTAAAAAAAAATTCCACGTATAGAAATTAAAAAAAAATGTATGACAAAAATTTAATGAATATTATCAGGAGGAAATTTGAACTTTGCTATGTACTTATTAATTTATTTAAAAATTACACAATTTTACACCCGCCATTTACAATCACTAATAATTTAATTAATTAATAAAAATACTGTATAACTGTAGTGATCGAGTTACGAAAAATATTCACAAAGTTAAATAATTTTAACACCGGGAATTTTTTTAACATCAATAAAGAATATTTACACCGGTGGTGTTATTTTAACACCGCATTCGGTTGAAATTAAAGACCTACTCCGCCTGGACTTACCCCGATTTTTTTACAGTCTATACATACGATGATACCTGACCTTTTTTTTCTTCAAACGGATGGAGTAAATTCGCGAATTATAAAAAGCAAAAAAGTAAACTATACAAGAACTCTAACGAAGCACTAAGCCGATTGTTCTCTAAAAAAAAAAAAATGTTTGTCCTGTTCTTTTTTTTTCGACTAAAAATCTGCATGACAAATAAATGGTAAAATTAGTTAAAAAAAACTAAATAAATAAAACAAAAAGTAAAACAACGTGGTTCTGCAAGCGGGTTGTATAAAAATTCGCGTACGTAGACATTTCAATCAGTTACACGGTTATTGCGCAAAAAAGAGATGCGGGAGAATGAAAGCGAGGATCGTATCATCTTTTTTCTCTTTTCTCTCTTTAACCCTCCCCCGTATGCACACATATAAGTATACACACATATATATTGAAGCATCACATGCACATGCACATCCACCTACGAAAGAGATGAATACTTGGTCTATCGACGAGAACGAATAGAACGAGTAGCGCGTGGTCTTGCTACAAACCGAAGGCGCGAGAGTGAGAAAGAACAAGAGGAGGGATGCAAGTGGTCCAGGAGTGGTTGGCAGCGGCGGCATTTATTGATCGCTTGGAGCAACCCTGCCAGCAGCAACCCCTGGCACCCCGCGGTCTTCATGTCTCTTCTCACCAGACTCGACCCTCGACCCCGCCGCGTCAAAGTCCCAAAGCCTACCCCCCTTTCACCTCTTTCTCTCCACCGTTTCCCTCCATTACTACCACCCCCACCAGCACCACCATCACCAGTACCTTCCTCTTACCCTCTTCCACACGATGGTTCAATCATATTAATTACCGGCGGCAACCTCCACCCGATGCCTCTTGACGCTTCGTAACTTCACTCTATTTCCTTCTTCTATAAATATACATATATATATATATATACATATATATACTTCCTATCTCTTGCTCTCGTAGCATCCTGTTGTCGAGAGACAGCATCGACACCTTGTCGATCCCTAGACAAAATGTTATCCCTTCAATTGCAGTTCTCATTTCTGCTCCCTTCGATATCAACGATATCTCGCTAGACCACCTTTTATTCCTATTATTGTCCTTAATAACAATACAAAACCACTCAACTAAATAAATTAAATTTTTATATCAATGGAGAAAAATTTTTATTTCTTACAAAAAAATTATTTTATTTTTTTTTAACATCAGAAAAAATAATTTCGTAAGTAAATTCTTATTAATTAAATTGACAGCTAAATTTTGCGTAATTAAATGTGAAGTAAATTTTCAAATAAATAATTTTTCTCCATAACACTATTAATTAATTAAATTTAAAAATATGAATAATTATAATGTATAAGGTTTATGACGTAATAAATATATATGCAGCGACCTCACCGGCATGAATGATAATTTGTCGATCAGTGACAAGTCACGGAATAAAATATCCGTTAGTATCTACGACAATCGTTTTTGACAGGATACAGGTTACCGGCCGTCCCCTGGAGTTGGCTGGGAGCGGCCGCGCCATCGGCAGCCGCAGCAGCCGCTGTAGCAGCAGCCGCAGTGACACCATCCCCTGCAGCTGCACCCCTTGTTCTCGCCCCAAGAGCTGCGGCGAGACGGAGGTACCGATCTTACACTCCACTATTCCACTACTTCCTTTTATCACTTGCGTTCGATAAATTTATTTTTTATCAATCAGACTAGAACATGTCCTCTACCACTCTCATTAAAAATTTATATAAATATATATAAGTACATATATATATTTTATCTGTCATTGATTCATTATTTTAATTCTCTGGTATTTTCTTCTGCGTTACATTTTCCCGCACTAAAAACTCACATCAAATAAACACACCCCTATTAAATCGCCTGCACGATTTTATAGGAGTTGACGTTTTTTTTTGTCACTTAAATATTTCTGCATCTATAGTTCACGCTAGCTCGTTATTTTTAATAATAATGATAATATATATTTTATTTATTGTGAAAAAACGCACGTTTATTGGGTGTTTTTTTCATCCCCTTTAATAAAAAATCCATTTATTTTACAACAATTTCACACTCGTATTTTTTAAAATTACTAATTGCTAGGGGATTTTTTTTGTCATAACCCACTGGAATGTGCCTGTGCATCGCAAGTTAATTTAATTCGTCCTAATTAGTCGACAAAAAAAAATTAAAAAAATATTTTTTTAATAAAAAATCATTAAATAGTCTAACACTCGACTCTTACTAGTAGAAGCTTTGTTATGGATTTGTTACTTTTTTACCGTTCAATGTTTCTATTAATAACGAAATGAAATTTTTTTTTTTTTTTGGTAACGTAGCAGAGTTTCGTTATTGTAGCGATACTTGGGCAATTAAATTTTATATTGCTTTGTTAGCAATTGTGTACAGCTGTGAAGTTTATTAAAATATTGTCTTAACCCATCGAAATTTAACTATTGTAGTTTAAATGCTTTTTAACACTAAAGATGTTTATTTTGGTTATTTAATTACTTTTCGTTTTTTTTTGTATGCCCTGTAAAAATCGAGAGTTAAATCTGCAGTGAAATTGACTTCCAAAGGATGTATATTTAAAAATTAAAACTGAATCGGAGTCAGAGCGGGTTTGAATAAAATCCAGATCTGCTAAAAATACAAAAAATTGGGAGTAAATTTGGAGTGATATGGATTTTACTAAAATTTGAATTGACTCCGCCACTCGGAGTTCCGGAGTTTTAGACAAAATAACTCCGAATATGGGGTAAATATGGAGCTTATTTTGACAGTGAAGTTATTTCGGAGTGATCTGAATTTTACTTACATTCGCATTCACTCCGATTCGGAGTTTTCATATTAAGATACTTCCTTTAGAAGTTAATTTCCCTTCAAACCGGAGTTTTAAAATTATAATAAACTCTCCTTCGACGTAAATTTGACTTCGATTTAAAGATTAAATATTAGAATAAACTCTCATTAGAAGTTGATTTCACTTTGAATCGAAGTTTCAAAACTATAGTAAACTCCTTCGGAGTAAATTTGACTCCGATACGGAGTTTTAATATTAAAACACTGATTTTTGAAGTTAATTTCACTTCGAACTGGAGTTAAAAAATTATAACAAACTCCCTTCCGGAGTAAATTTAACTCCGGTTTCAAGTTTAAATGTTAAAATAAGCTCCCTTTAGGAGTTAATTTCACTCCGAGTCGGAGTTTAAAATTATAAACTCCCCTTCAGAGTAAATTTGACTCCGATACGGAGTTTTAATATTAAAACACTGACTATAGGAGTTAATTTCATTTCAAACCGGAGTAAAAATTGTAGTTAACTTCCCGTCGGAGTAAATTTGACTCCAATTCAAGATTTTAATATTAAAAAAGCTCCTTTTAGAAGTTAATTTCACTTCGTATCAGAGTTTCAAAATTATAAGAAATTCCCCTTCGGAATAAATTTGACTCCAAGGGCATTAAATAAATACACCGTCATCCGCTCCGTATTTACTCCGGATATAATCTGCGTTCACTCTGCAATTTTTTACAGTGCAATAATATCTATTTATAATTTTTACTCATTACTTAAAACTCGTGCATGTTTAAATAATTAACTTGTTTTTTGCTACAGAATATCGTCAAATAAAATTAAATTCGAATAATAAAAATTATATTTTTGGTATTTGGTATTAAAATAAATTTATATTAAAATAAATAACATTTATTGTGAAAATTGATCTGATTATTTTTCTGATGGGTTGAGATTATTTGTAAAATCTCTAAATTAAAATTTTTTAAATTAATTTTATGAAAAAAAAAAAAAAAAAAATATCACTCGTCATATAATAAATAAAATAAAAAATGTATCAAGTATCGCAACAATAATGAAACAATTGTCTTACGTGGAAGAAAAAATCCCAAGGGAGCAAAAGGTAGGGAGCTCACGATCTAACTCGATAGACTTTTAGTTTATTTATTTATTACGATTCACTCCAACTTACCGAGATCTTCAAGTGGGTGGACGAGAGCCAAAAGGACGAATGGAAGAAACTTTAAGACTTGAGGTAATCGTCTTGCAATTTCTCCACAAGATGCATCTCCAAGTTCCCCCGAGATTCTAGAGAAATTCGGATCTCACCTATACCCATCCGTAACTCGTACAATTCCCCAGTGCCCCGAGGACACTTGCAACAGTCACATACCAGATCTTTATCAACGCCAGATACCGACTTAAACTTAATATATTGTTCTTTTTTCTTCTTTTACTTTTTCGTGTCTTTGCACCTGAAAGGTCTCATTTAAGTTGATGACGTTAATGTTCAAGTGAATTCTCATTTTAAAAAGAATTGAATTTTCTAACTCCCAAACTCAATCGTCTTTAAATTTTTTACCGACCAGCAGACTTTCCGTCCCTTTACAAAACGAATTATTCTCTACAAATCGATCAACGCCCGACTGAACCGCTCGTTTATTTTCTTACCTTCGCATTTCTTTCGACTTTTCAAAGTAAAAAAAAAAAATAATCGTGTAAATCTTATTAATCTGATATTTTCTATGCAATCCATCTTGTCGCAATCCCGAACATTTGTATCCAAATGGACTTGACTTCTGTAAACTCAAAGATATTGTTCATGACTTGTCATCTTGTGCTCAGCTAAGTCATCTGAGACCGGTGTCACTTTGACTTTAAGCCAACTTGTCTAAAATGTGTTTTACTACTATTCAACTGTCGACAAAACTTGGCAGGACAGTCCTGTCTTGAGTTCCTCGTGCTTTTCATGAAGGAAAACGTCACACTAGTTATACTAGTAGCGAGTGAGTTTTACTACGTGCAGTATAACTATAAGGTAGCATATAACATCACAAACTAGTCAAAACTACGAGAACTTTATCTTCTCAATGTCTCTTCTGAAACTCGTCTTTGCTCTTTGCTCTGCCTGTCTCTCCCTTTCTCTCTGTCTTAAATTCTTTCGAGTCCTTGATCTGCTCATCAGATTTTGTCTTTTTACTCCCTTGCAAATTGGCTACCCCGGTATAATTTGATCCCATACCTTCGTCTCCTCATAAATAATAAATAAATAAAATGCGAACTGATGAAATTGGCTACTGCAGCTGCCGATGGTCACCAACGACGGAAATTATTTAAATGACAGCAAGATCATCATCGAGATGACAATGACTAAGTTAACTATTGAGTTGCGTCTTTATCACTACAAGGTAGGCGGTGGCATGTTACTGTTACAGCTGCAGCATTGAGAGGAGTTGCCATTCAACGTGGACGTGTTGGTCCAGCAGCTAGAGCAGCTTTTCCAGCTGGCGCAGCTTTAGCTCTTGCACGTAATCCGGGACCACTCGCAGCAGCCGCTGCTGCGACGGCTTTGCATCCTTTTGCATCAACGTAAGTACCAGCATGTTTTGTACCTTTTTTTGTCTTATAAATTTTACATCTGTTTGACTTAACACTTTTATTAACTCCTGAGTTTGCATTATAAGAGCTTCAGTATTCAATCTTGCAAAATACTTGTGAGTAACTGGATTTAGTATGAGAATTAATTTCCTGGATCTACAGATTACCTAGACGAATATTTAAATAATTTAATTTTTTTTAAAATTCAATAGTTTATTTATTTTCTTCCCTTCAATCTCCTTATTATTTAGTATTCATGGAAAAATACTTTATTATTATTATTGTTTAAAAATTAAAATGCTTTTAAATATTTAGCTTTTCGTAAAGCTTGAAATACTTTTTTTTAGAAAAACTTGGAGTAAAATAATTTTGTAAATGCTAAATATTTTATTTTAGATTAAAAAATACATTTTAATAATAAAAGAATATTTTTCCGTCGCTTTTTATCTGAATTATATTTTTTATATTTAAATAAATAATTGCTTTTATTTATTTTTCAGTGTCTACTATGATCCTTTCCTAGCAGCACATGCAGCGACGCAGGATCCAAACTACAGGCTACAGGTAAGAATAATAAAAGTTTTTCAGATATGACGTAGGTAGGACGCTTGAGATACAAGACCATTAAGTTGGAATAAAATTAGGCCTTGAAATAGAGTTATTAAATTTTTTTTTTCTTAGATAAAAGAGAAAAGGTAAAAGACCTTAATGTGTTTGTATATATATATTTAGTAAATACAGATATTGAAATACCTGAAGTGATCGGGTACTAGTTCCCTGATCAGGTACAAGTTCTTTGATCGAGTACTAGTTCCTTGATCAGGTACGAGTTCCTTGATTGAGTACTAGTTCCCTGGCCAGGTGCTAATTCCTTGATCAGGTACTAGTTCCTTGATCGACTACTAGTTCCTTGATCAGGTACGAGTTCATTAATCGAGTACTAGTTCCCTGACCAGGTATTAGCTCCTTGATTGGGTACTGGGTTTCTTATTTCAGTTTAAAAAAAAAACTACTTATAAGACTTAGTACCTGATCAGGAAACTAGTACGTGATCAGAGAACTAGTTCCCTGGTTTTAGGCCAGAATATCTAATCTGGTGGAAAAAATATCCATGTTATTAATTTTCTGCATAAATGGATAATTTGTTCAATGGATATTTTGACCGGTCACCGTTTCCTAATCAGGCACTCGGTCTCTTACGTTAAATAAAAAATAGTAAAATTTGATAAAAAAAAAACTCTTGTATCTCGTAGACGTTAGTATATATATTTAATTTATAATATACTTATATTATTAAGAGTAATATAAATAATATAAAAACTAAAAGTATAAAAAAATTCCGGATAATAGCTGGAATGGCCGCAAGCAACAACTGACGTTAGTTTACACTTTATTCTTTTATTTTTTATCACTTCTATTTCTTTCTTATATTTATTTTTCTATTTTCTACTATTTTATTTTTATTATCAAGCATTTGCATAATAATATTTAATTCAAAAATAATAATAATAATAATAATAATAATAATAGTAATGTATGCTTGTAAACATATAAAATCCTTCCGAAAACGTTTGAAAATTTTCGAATAAGGAAATTGAAAATTCAAAACAACTTGAACTTAACATTTCAGTTTAACATGAACCCATTTTGAAAATTTAGTATCAACAATTTTCGAACTCTATCACACTCAAAAAAAATTCACAAACTTTCTGAGAAGGCAACCCAAAAAATTTGATATTCAAATAAAAATTTGTTTTTAAAATTTGAACACCTCTTCAATGTTTTCGGATTTTTTTTTGTACAAGCTCTAATTTTTAACAAAATTTCAGGCAAAATAAATCCGTCAAATTTTTCATTTTTTTTTTTTTTATCATTTATAAGTTAATTTATTTTTTTAGTTCTTATTTTATTATAGTTTTATTTGCGCGCGTATTTTAAAACTAGGAAATTGAAAAACTTTTTAAGACACAGAGAAACAAAAAGCAGGAATAGAAAAAAAAATAATATAAAAAAAAAAAAAACATATTAAGGAAAGGAAAGAAATGCGGGCGTTAGAATTTTTTTTCAGGATTGCCGTTTGTGTTTCAGGCTAAAGCGCCCGCTCTGGAGGTAGGAATAACGATTTGCCCGTTAACCCTTTCTGCTCTCTCCTTTATTTCTCTAAAATTTTTTATCTTGTCTCCTCTGTTCACCTTTTTCCCCTTTTTGCTTTATAGTTACATCATAAGTAATAAAAAAAAAAGTAAAACTGAGAGAATAAAAATACTACTGAACATCTCTTACAAACTTTATTAATAAATTTTTTATCTTTACTTTTTAATTAACAAGTTAATGAATGGATTTTTATAAATAGTTTGAATAGACTTTAAATAATATTTCGAGTATCATCAAAAACCTTATTATTGTTTTTCGAGACTTTAGTTAAAGACAAACAAGATAAAATATTTAGTTTTTCTTACCTTTTTTTCAAGAGAGTTGAAGTAGTGCCGTCTATCGAATAAATTAAATTATGTTTACTCTTACAATTTAAGTTAGTTCAGGACATGCCTTTTTTTTAAATATATAATTAATACTCTAAGACAAATAATAAATATTTATGTTCTTATTAAAGTAATTTATTAAATACTTCGAACCAATTAATCATTTTTAAGCACACAATTTATTTGTTTATTTACCGAAAAATAAATAAATTCAAAGCTAAGCAACTAAAAGAATTTTTTTTGTAATTGAGCTTAAGCTCAACTACAAAACTTGACAATTTTATAAATTAATGCAGATTTTAAACAATGACCCGTCGAAATTTAAGGCATACTTTAAACCTAAATGAGCATTGAAAACTCAAACGAGACTTTTTAAGACATCAGTGTAAAAATTTGAAATTAACTAAATTAGGCTTACAGAGGCTTGAATTAAAGTTACTCATAGAGGTATGAATTAAACCTACGAAGACATGTGTCTTAAAAAGAACAAACTTTGAATTTTTTGAACCCTTTGTTGGTCCTAGCCTGCTCGTAGGTCCTATTCTACTAGATATCATTAATCTACTGATTAAATCACTAGATCGCAGCAATTTTTTCTAAGAATTTTTTAAATTGACCCTGTTAGTCCCAGGCTGTCTGTGGGACCTAACCTACCCTTGGGCGCCATCAGCCCACTGGAAAAATGACTGAATCACTTACATCAATTCTCCAGTAGTCCGCAAATTTAACAATTTAACCTTTTCGTAGTATTCCTTGCAAGTCCTCTATTCTGTTAAGTCTAGTTACGTTCGTTTCACGATTTGTGTCGCTGTAGGTCTGATTCATGTCTCCACAAGTCTAAGTAACTTACTTAGACTAACCTTAATTTAACCTAAATTCAAGCCTTTGTAAGTCTAAGTTGGTTAATTTCAAATTTTTACAATGATTAGGTTTCCAAAAATCTAATGTAGGTTTTCAATGCTCGTTTAGGTTTAAAGTTTGCCTTAGATTTTGACTCGGGGGAGGGGGGGGGGGTAATTGAAGCGCGTCATTTTTTCATATTAAAACTTTTGAAAAAAATTTTTTTTTAGATCTTTATAAATAATAATTAATTTTTTAATGTAATTACGCATGGCCTGAACTGTCTTTTAAATTGACATCCTTACTTAAATTTTCATTCCATAGTCGATTTGATCTTATCTGATTTCATTTTCATTGAACCAATTTCATAATAAATTCAAAACGTATTAAATTCAAATCAATAATTCAATTATTATAACCCCATAATTTTGAAATTTTATATTCACTTACGTCATCAAGTCATTAATGATTGATATAAAATAGTATATTACACACTTAGGGAGAAAAGTACACTTGTCTAGTGTGTATACTATTTATCCTCAGATCTGCGGCTAAAAGTTTGAATTTTATCCTCTGTCGCGGGTAAAACAGCGCATGCGCTAATTTCCATCATTCATTTTCTCATAACAGAAAAGTAAAAAATTTTGTCCCACTACACAGGGCAGGAATTTAAACTTTTCATGCAGATAGTGAAAAGTAATTGAATAATTTTTAGTCAAATCATAAATCTCTATTTTCATAAAAGCTCAAAGTCGGTTTAAGCTTAAAAAAAATTAACAATCATAATTAAATTGTTGCAACAAAAATAAACAAACATGAAAAAATAAAAAATAATATTATCGTATACTGGTTCAGCTCTCTTGATCTCATGTTGACTTCCAATCTACTCCAATATTCCGTTTTGTTTAGCCCGCCGTTTGGTTCACGAGCTTTAGGAGGCTCTCCCCGACACTACTCTTTGGGCAACCGTGTTTACGTTACCATACACATACATATACATCTACATATGTATATGTACATGTATCTATTGCTACATATACATATATATTGTACTGAACTGTATTCTAGTATATACTGCTACTATACGTGTTACGAAATTTAATGCGTTGGGTTTGTGCATCCACCCTCTATCTGCATATACACACATACATACTATATCTCTAGTCATGTCTTGTTTGAATTTAGCTGTCCACCGATGTACCGAGAGACTGAAACCTTTCCGGGCCTCTAACCAACCGCATCCACGATACACATCACAATCCCCATCTCTCACATGTCCAACAAACATCACTGATATTTACACATTCTCTGGGAAGTTTGCTTGATGTTGTCCGACTAGAAATAACGATGTGTAAATATTATAATAATATATATATATATAGATATACATATATGTGTATGTATATGAATATATATATGTATATTATATATATAGTAGCATGAATCGTTAGATACTACTCAAAGATAAATCCAAGTGTAATCGACGTCATTCTCAATTCATTCCCTCGGCAATTCAAACTATAAATAAAAAGTATCCTTTTTACTTTGCTGAGCAAGTGGCTAAACTATGGGGGGTTAAACGATACAGTCGACCAAGATAAATGGCAGTCTCGAGTCCCCGAGAAACAAGGTCACGCGCGACTTGCACGTAAGCTTGAGAAAATTAGTTTACTTTCGCGTATTCAAACAAATCGAGTTATACTGGACTAGAAAAAGTTTTTTATTATAGGGAAAGTTGGGGCAAAATGAAACTGAATTTTTTTTTTTTTTCAAAATTTCTAGTTACGGCTTGTGGAAAAAGATAGGGTTGATTTTAAATTTTCAGTGAATTCTTGTTTTTACAATCGTGGCTCGTTTTACCTCGAAGTAAGCTTTTTTTGGTTTGCAAAATTTTAAATTGGCTGCACCTGAACTTACCCCAACTTGTCTTTACAAACCGCAAATATAAACAATTTTACTCTGCTTAAAAAATTGAGTCTCATTTTTTGAAATTAAATTTCCCGGGCTTACAATTTAAAAAAAATTTTCATTACAATAAAATATTTTTTTTTTTCATTGATTTAAAATATTATGTTACTAATTCCAAAAAGACATTTATACATTCCCGAGTCGAAAAATTTGATCTATTTTAAATCCATGGGAATTTCAAGTTATTTCTCTTCAATTTTACTTTTTATTTGTATTGTAATTAATTAACACGAGAAATTTAATCAAATTTCGCCTGTACTGTTCTATATTTAGACTGTTTTCTCATGACCTATTGCCTTTTTTCATTTTTATCCAGACCAAAATCAGACTTTTACTGCCTACTATTTTTATTAGTGTGTTTTTTTAACATCTTTAGATCAAAAACAGCTCATACTTTTGATAAAAATTTAAAGACAGAGCAACTAGTCCAAATACAACTAATAGGCTATAATGAGATCAATTTTTCGACTCAGGTTCTTTTGGCTTTTGAAAAATCTCTGAAACCAAAAAGACAAAATTTTTTTTTCATTGCCAATCGTTTTGTAGCCTTATTGTATAGTTTAAAATTCATACAGTACTACCTTAGTAAGTTACGATCTCACACTATTGCTAATTTTCTCATTTTTACAATGTTTTTTACAATCGAACTACCTGAGACCCTCATATTCATTTCAGTTTCATAGTGTGTGTGTGAGAGTATGTTTATTGTATTTTATAAAGTAGCTGATCATTTCATAAGATTTTGAGGGGTAATGTGGACATGCAAAAATTGTAAAAAATATACAATCGATAAATTTTGAGTTAATTTAGTTTATTAGACTTTAAGATAACCCATCCAGCCGTTACTTAAGTTTTAAATTAATATCAGATTTAATATTAATCATAAAACAAATGAATATTTAAAATTTCTAATATTATTTACTTAATCATTATTTTTTTCTAATAAAACAATCGTTAAAAATTTATTTATTTAAGAAAAAATTTATTTGACTCATTATTGCAAGTAAAATTAAATAATAATTATTTATATTGATTTCGAGAAATGAAAAATTAAATGTTACTGATAAATTTTTCTGCCTGCATTTACAAACACTAATGATCCCTCACACCTACATACCCTTCCTAGCTCCAGGTCAATCGAGACTAATATTTTTATTGCCCCTTAAACTATTACGACGGTCCCAAATCGTCGTAACTTACTAAGGTAGTACTGTACAAAATTTCGCGGCATTTTGGTTTTAGAGAGTGTCCTCCAGCCAAAAGGACGTATAAAATTTTAAATTTATTTGGAATTAGTGGCTTGATATTATCATATAAAAGATATAAATCTAAAATATATATTCGTAAAGTAAACGCGATTATAAAATAAAAGTTTACGATTTGACTTTCTTAAATAGTTAAAAATCGATAGTTCAAGAGTTTGTGACATTCCTAGTATGTAAAAGTAAGTTGAATATCTTTCACATAAGTTTTGTATTATTTAAAAAATAAAAAATAAGTATTTTCAACGTTTTACTGGCGATTTACGAATAACAGAGTAAACTTTAAAGCGCAGAAAAGTTTGTGGCGCCAGACAGATCGTCCTCCTGTTTTCAATCCCCTAAGCGCGTGAACAGTTTCACTCACTCACTCAATTCCAAAACTTGTGTATTCTTACTCTATTTTTCTCCATTCCTTCCTTCAATATCTCTCGGACTACTCTACACACTTTTATGCACCATGTAGTACTCACGTACTCACGTACTACCAATGTGAAAAGTTATTAGCGGGCTTTTTCCACGATAACCGGTAAACAACTATGAGAATTTATTGCTTCCGTACTTTTCTAACAGACAGACAAACAAACAGGCAAACAAACAAACACCCAAACAAACAAAATAATTCGAAAACGATAAAAAAATAAGAAATAATAATAAAATAAATTTTTAAAGTCTGAAATAAAAAAATATGAGATTTGTTGTCCTCCGAATTGGCCGGATTTAAATTTACAAGTAGAGATGCTCGTGGTTTAGTCAGCCATTGAAAAATTTAATTCTAGCGGAAATGACGTTACGTATAACTATGAAGAGTAACAAGTTTATTATTTTATTAACGTCATACTTTTATTTATTTTTTATGTATATGCATATAAATATAATTTTTTTTTTTTTTTCGTTGTATGAAAAACAATTTAAAAACATTGCAGCAGTATATTTAATTTATTTAACGCGATCCACAGTATAAAGTAAACGAATTACTGAATAACATATTGAAATAAAATCTCGTTCAATTGACATTTTAATAAAATCTCGGAAAATTAAAAAAAAATTCATTTTACACAGTTAGGAATTTAGTGTTAAATTAAACACAAATCGTGTTGCAAACGGTTACACAAATTTTAGTGTTGATTCAACACATGAAGTTTGGGTTGATCTTTAACACAAATTTATGTTAAATAATTGAACACAAAATCTGTTATTTTGACTGAAAATTTTTGTAAATTTAACAGACTTGTGTCAAAATTAACTAATAAATATAAGCACACAATCTAATTAACTCAAGTATACTGATCTACCCTTAGTACAACTGATGTCAATTTACCAAACAATTAGTTTACCTTTGGCGTAAAATATATTTTTTTCAAATGTTGCAAATTTAAAAAGTGGCGCGAATTTCAATAAAAAATTTTTTTAAATGAAAATTACACAGTTAGGAATTGTGTTAAATTAAACACAAATCGTGTTGCAAACGGTTACACAAATTTTAGTGTTGATTCAACACATGAAGTTTGTGTTGATCTTTAACACAAATTTATGTTAAATAATTGAACACAAAATCTGTTATTTTGACTGAAAATTTGTGTAAATTTAACAGACTTGTGTAAAAATTAA
Source organism: Microplitis demolitor (assembly GCF_026212275.2). Lineage (NCBI taxonomy): Eukaryota > Metazoa > Arthropoda > Insecta > Hymenoptera > Braconidae > Microplitis > Microplitis demolitor. The sequence continues at coordinate 21,223,854 of NC_068546.1, read as the reverse complement.
CTAATAAATATAAGCACACAATCTAATCAACTCAAGTATACTGATCTACCCTTAGTACAACTGATGTCAATTTACCAAACAATTAGTTAGATTTTCAGTGATTTTTATAAAAAACGAAGCTATTAATTATCCTCCCGTAAAATGAGAATTAAAAAATCATTGAACCTGATGATAAAAATATTAAAGTTATCTATGATTATATTTAGTTGTAAATCAATTATAATCCAAGTTTCCTTGCAGACAATGCTGCTACAATGCTTTGCTTGGTTATAGTAATGAAAAAACGCGCGGGAGTGTTTAGCTAAACACCACAAATTTTGTGTTAATTTTCGAATAACACAATAAATGTGTTACATTACAGATTTTCTAATCATTCAACATAAAAAATCAGTTAAAGTAAAATAACACAAACGATTTGTGTTGAATTAACAGATTTCTGTGTCGTAAATCACCACAAAAAATTAAACCAAATAATTTTCTAACACAAAGACACAAAATTTCTAACTGTGTAGTAATGTTTTTTTTTTGTTTCAAAAAAGTTATAATACAGAGTATGCTAAAACGTGTAAATCAAATGACTTGACGGTTCAATCTCTTGGGGTGAGGAAATGCATTTGCCGACGGGGTATGACCGCAGAGTAAATATGAAACAAAAGTGGGCGGGAGTAACGGTTCCGGTTAAGCGGTTTTCCTTGTCCGAGATTACTTCCGATAATCGCGTGGAACTGGTTTTCACGCCAACACAAACTTTAAATCCCCATAAAATCTTTAGTCTTTCAATTTAAAGGAGGAAATGGGCAGAGAGAGAAAGAGAGAGAGAGAGAAATAGAAGTAAAAATAAACTGAGCGAACGAAATACGCATTATAAGTACGGGAGGTAGAAAATAGTTAATATCTGATTAAAACAAATATATATGACTATTTTAATGATATAATCAATATGGTAGTGCATTATAAATTATTTACATTGAAAATCATAAAACTCGCACGATCACCTTTTATATGAATTTTTTACTGTGATCATAAGCATGAATATTATTATCATTATTATTATCATCATTTTTTTTGTACCACTGTATATTATATACATATTAATTACGGGTTTAATTTAGTTGTTGTTATTATTATTATTATAGAGCATTTAAAATTTGGATATATATTAAAATATGTACACTGTAAAAAATTGGGAGTGAATTGAAAGTGATAACGAATTTCTGGACTCAGTTCCGGAGTCAAAACTGGAATTTATTTAAATCCATTCTCTTTGATTCGGAGTTTTAATTTTAAAATAAACTCCCGCTTTACTCCGTATCCGAAGTGATTTTTTTCAAACTCTTGAACTTCGGATAAATTCAAATCCGGATTCACTCCTGAGTTTTTAGTGTGTAAAAATATTATTTAAACCAGCATTAAAATCTTGGAAAAAAATTTTGTGGTAGGAAAATTTTTGAATGTTACTTTTTTTTTATTTGTTATTTTGAATATTTAAAATTTGTGAACAAGAAAAAAAAATACAGAGAGGATAAAGTAAATATTTATGGACTAATTATGGTGAAAATTACCCTCGATTTGAGTAAGCCTGGGAAATGATTACTTTCAATTAATTATTACTTATTGTTTGTTAAATTTTATCCTTTCATGGGTAAAAATAATCAGATTATTTTCATGGAGAGGCAAGGATAATAATTACCCGTTACTGCTGGTGAAATGAACACTTGGAATTTTAATTTTTGTTCGCGGTTATGGATAAAAATCATCGTGTTTCATTAAATTTATGTACAGTATCATAAAATTTGCTATTAATTTTTAAAAATTTATTTTAATTATTTAATGAAAAATATTAATTTCGTAATTTTTTTATTTAAATTCATAAAATATTTAATTAAAGAATAATTAAATTAAACATATGGGGAAAGAAGGGCCACTAAAATATGTCAGTTCTTACAAGATATAAAATTTATAGATTTTTATTCTCTGCGAATTTTTACAGTGTACCCTAATACTGAGTAAAAATAGTTTTAATTAATTTTGACAATTTATTATAATTACGTGTCATTTTTTTTTATTTATCATAAAACAATATCTATTAAAAAAAAAGTATATTGAAGGGTAAAAGTAAACACACATCAAGTACAACTGATACATCAAAGTTAAATAGTGACAGCAAATAGTTAACAATTGTCCGTTTGCTGAGTAAAGTATCACCAGATTATATAATTTTTTATGCAGCTTAAAAAATTATCTAGCCATGGGTATTGTATTTAATTGCAGTATATTTATTAGCTGTGAGAAATAAAAATTGTAACAAAAAGTAGTAATTTTTTATACAGCTGAAACATCCCAGGATTACTCTAAATTGCAGGATAATTTTCATGAAAAAAAAATAAAACATATTTTAAACTCAAAAATTTTAGTAGTTAATGTAAAAAAATATTTGATTAATTATTAATTATTTTTAATGACTTAAATAAATTTATTAAAATTTTTTTCCAAACAAAAAATAAATAAAAAAAAATAAAAGTAGAGAATTTTAGAAATGATAAAAAATTGAATAATTAAAAACGTAACGTCTAAATTTATTTGTTTATAATAATAATAATCTATGGGGTTAAAAACTACTGTGACTGATAAAACACCTAAATAAGGAGAAGAGAAACTCTCCGATGGATGATTAATATCAGACTGACTTGAATCTTGTATTATACCCTATTTTGATACGCCCTACGCGAAATTAGTTGAATCTAGCTTGCTTGAGCTTGCATGGCGGATTGTGGTTGTTACAGGCAGCAGCAGCAGCCGCGGCGGCATCGCCACTTTTGAAGACCCCGTTATCGACAGCTCAACAGGCGACTTACGCAGCGGCAGCAACATATACAGCAGTGGCTGCACGAGCTTACGGCGCGGCCGCAGCAGCAGCTCAACCGGTCGCAGGATATGCCGCAGTTGCGGGGTAAGTTTACCACAATATCCCTCATTTTTATATATTATTTTTATTTTGTATGACATATTATTATACTGTACTTACTAACCAGAGTTGGCTTTATACGTTTTGATCCCTGGACAAAATATCCTTCAACAAAATAATCTCAGGATAAAATATCCTTGGACAAATTTTTACAGTATTTTTTTTTCGTCTTAAACAATATTTTTCATGAGTATAAATATACCAGATATCAGACAAATATAAAATTATAAATAAATAGAGTAAATAAATTTTTAAAAAATATTTATAAAAAATGCACTTATTAATTTTGAAATTTTCCACATGCGCATTTTCTTTTAATTTAATTTTTTTAATTATTTACTCTATTTATTTATAATTTTAAATTTGTCTAATGTTTGCTACATTCACACTCATATTTAAAATTATAAATAAATAGGGTAAATAATTTTTTTTTAAATATTTACAAAAAATGCACTTATTAATTTTGAAATTTTCCACATGCGCATTTTCTTTTAATTTAATTTTTTTAATTATTTACTCTATTTATTTATAATTTTATATTTGTCTGATATCTGGTATATTCACACTCATATTTAAAATTATAAATAAATAGAGTAAATAATTTTTTTAAAAATATTTATAAAAAATGCACTTATTCATTTCAAAATTTTTTAAATGCCCATTTTTTGTAAATTTCATTTTATTAATTTTTTATTCTATTTATTAATAATTTTAAATTTATCTGATGTCTGCTACACATTCACACTTATGATTTTTTATATAATTTTTGAAAAAAAAAAAATTGTTGGGGATCAAGACGCCTCTTACTCAGATTTAATATTATCTAAGATTTAAACAGAGACCTAGAACAGTGACCTACTGTCCAAGTCCTTTTTTTACCAGTCTCCTTAAATCCTTTTCAGAGCGAGTGTGAAACGCGGTCGAGCGTTGCGTAGCCGGAGCTTTGATGATATTATTGAGTGTCCTGATAAAGATGTATAAATATATGAGTGTTGGTATCCAAAGTCCTTATCATTATATTTTACTCCATTCCATCATTATTATAAATCCTTAATAGCTTACTTATTACACTCAAAATATAAATTTTTTAAAATCCTGTTAATTTATTTTCTGTAGGTACGGCCGTGAGTATGCAGATCCTTACCTTGGACACAGCATTGGACCCATGACAAATTATGGGGTAATTTATCATGTTACTTTTTATATAAATACACATATATATATCCTTCTACAAAAACTATGGCGTATAAATTATACGCCTTTTTGGCACCCGGGAATTATAAGGACAAAAAATTTTTTTTTTCTAATCATTGCACTTTTTTTAAAAAAAATTGTTACCGTAAATTTCTCTCCTCATTCTTATGGTACCGGAAATAAAAAAATTACCCGTCATAAAAAATTTTTTAACGCCCTCGTGTCCCATAACGTGATATCTAAAATCATCTTAAAGAGATTCAAAGTTTTTAAATTATTCAATAAAAATTTACGATCCCTATAAAATTAATGAATTAAAAAAAAATTAATGACAATCATAAATTTTTTTGATGAGTATCGAGTGGAATATTTAAATAATTAAAGTAACCGAGTCTGGTTGATACCTAAAATAAATAATTAATGTCTCCATTAAATAAATGAAAAATAAAATCGATACTAAAGTTTGTATAAAATTTTCAGGCGACGGTGTATCGAGGTGGTTACAACAGGTTTACACCCTACTAGAAACTACCCAGCCCTCCTATTGGAGTTTATTTCATCACATACTCGAGCAACTCATGACCATAATAATAATTAATCCTCGAGACACAAAACTCTTCTTATAAGTCTCTTTAGTATCCCCGAAGTCCATGTAAAAAAATTAAATTTTAAAATAAGGAATAAGCGCACTAATAAATCGATAATAAATCGGGTCAAGATGACGTTGACGATGAGGATGATGACGTTCAAGTCGATCAGCATCACCAGCAGTAGTACCATCTCACATCAGTTAATGAAGATGACCACGAGTTGACGTATGTTAACGACAACAAAGCCGACGAAATTAAACGGACAGCGTTGGCGGACTTGATGCCAGTGGGTTTCGACTTTCAATCGATTTTACAAAACCGCTCGTGTAAAACCAGTAAACTGGCTCGAGATCGGCGGGCTAGAAAATTCAATCGGTTTAATGCGACCTCGTGGATCATTTAAATTTAAATTGACAGCTCGCTTCGTAAAGTGACAGTCGTTCGTGGCCGGGGTGACGTGCCTGTGACATTACGAATTTACCTTGTCATCCATCCGATAAATAAAAAATATATTCCGTTATAATATAACATAAAACCGAATTTAATTTCATCGCCGATTAACTTACACTTTAAAATATAAATTATAAATTTTTTAAATTTATACTCAAGTCTGAGGCTAAGGAGATTCGATATATTATTTTTCATTTGTATTTATAATTTACTCATATTTATATATATATATATATATATATATTATTGTACACTTATTATCCCATTCATAAATTTAATTATCACATATTATTATATATATCATAAGACATCAATTAAAATCAGACATTTATATAAATTTATTATCACATTATATATAAATATATATATATAAATTATTTAAATAAAATATGAATTTTATACAAGAATAATTAATATTATATATAAATATATGATAATATGTGATAATTAATTTTTTTTTTTTTTTTTTAATCGAACAAAATTTGCCAAATTGTAACATAGTTGAATATCGATTATCGATGAGATAATCGTTTTTTAATCATAAATATTACCTGTGTATAATAATTAATATTACTTATAATAAATAATTAATGTAATTTTATTTTTTTTTTTTTTTTTAATTATCTCGCGTATTAAAATCATGTCACAGCAGCACACGATTGTCCATGAAATCGCTTGTCATTTTACGAACGCGAGATAAAGTAATAATAATTAATAATAAAAAAAAAAAAAAGAAAAGAAAAATGACAAAAAAAAAATCTAAATGAACAAAAAAAAATGAAAAAAAAAAAAAAAAAAAAAAGTTAATTGTAAAATCACAATGAAATATTTAGGTAGCTAGAGTAATTAATATTAAGACTTTGTGTGTAAGTTGGTAGATTTATATGCCAAATATGTGTGTAGGTTTACAAAAAAACCAAACGTCTAGGTACAATAGAACGTTAGTGTGTTACAGAAACGTAATAAAAATATAAATACTGATTTATTGAGTAAAGTATTTAATAGTTGATAAATAAAACGTATAAATACTGGACTGTACGTACCGGATTCTGGTAAACAGGGTCTAGTCACTTATACTCTCTACCGTTTACAGTTTAATGTTTACTGCTTTTTATTATTTTTTTTTTTTGTAATTATTTATATGATAGTTTGTTTTTTATATATATATTTTAAGAGTCTCATTTTGTTCAATTGCCTCGCGGGACCGGGATACTAACGGTCTTTCAGTTGGTGCGTACGGTCTGGAAAAAGTTTCTGTACAAAAATTTTGTATCCATGATAAAACAAAAAAAAACCATAAATTACGTAAGTGTCGGACTATGAAATAATATAATTTTTCAAATGTATGTACAATTATTTATTTACTCATTTAGTTAAGTCAAGCCTACATGACATGTTTTTATTATTTAGTATAATAGTAATTATTATTATTCTTTTTTTTTTCTAATTATTTACATGAATTTTTGATAGCTTGTGTAAAAGAATTCGTTACGAAAACGTTCATGGGTGAGATTTCATGATTGAGGGAATTTTGAATTTTGAGTTTAACATTTTTGGAATTTTGAAAAAAAGTGTGAAAAGTTTTCTACCAGTGTAGACTTTTCAGGCGGGTTTATAATTTTTTTAAAAACTGAACCCAAAAAATTCTAATTAAAGTCAAAAAATGTTCATAAATTTTTTAAAAAAATTTCTTTTTTTTTCTCATACCTGAAAATTCTAGTGAGTCAAAAATTTTCTTAATTCCTTTTTTTTTTTTTTTCAAATTTTCAAACCCAAACAATTGTCTATTTTAATTATTTTTCTATGATACTGAAGTTCGCCGACGTCTAATTTTTGAATTTTTTTTTCAACGATAAATAATAAAAAAAAAAAAATATTTCAAAAAATTGCACCTATAGTTTATCAAATTTCCTACATGTGCATATTTTTAGTTTTTTTTTTTTTTTTTTTGTAATTTGTTGAAAAAAAAAAAAAATCTAAAAATTGTGTCAATCGTCTGTTGACTTAAAAATTATATTTTGCTTAAAAAATAAAAAACTATAATTTTTTTAGTTTCAAAAATGTCCAGCTTGAAGTTCAAAATTCTCTAAATTTTTGAAATTCACTCGAATTTTGTGGACGAATTTTTTTTACACAGGAGTAAAAAAAAATCATAAGTTAATTAGTAAAAATTACAATTAACAAATTTTTTTTTTTCAGTGAGCAATTGAACAAATCACTTGAAAACAATAGTTTTTTTTTTTTTTAATTATTGTTTTTCGTATGTTTGTTTATTTAGTAATTTGTATTGCAAAGTAAATTTGTTGGTAATAATAGTAATCCATTATCCGCGAAACATCTCGACTGGCATTTGTACGTAGATTTAAATGCGCTGTGCATCCGCATAATTCACTTACGGTGCCGCGGATTAAACTGTAACGAGTAAACTTCATATGGATTGAGATTAAACGTAAATTGGTAACGCACAGTAGAAGAAAAACTAATAAACAATAAATAAATAAAACAAAATATACGAAAGATGAGAATTTAAAATAAAAGCGAGTGATATTTCTGTTGAAATGAAATAATATAAGTAAAGATTTATCATAAGACTTTTTTTAGTCGCTCGTGCGTGTGTTGAATGAGAGATTTATTGAGTGTGTTGCTGATAAATAAATAAAATAACAACAAATAAAATAACATGAGTAAATAAAGTCGTGTGAAATAGCCAAATATGACAAAGATTTTAGGGATATCGTTACAATTAAATATAATCTCGCTAGGCTAGATTAACTGTAGATTATAAAGTAAAAAAAAAAGTAAATATACAGATACAAAGTTAAATATTTAAGTAAAATAACTTTTCATTATTAATTAAAATAATAAATTGCAGTGGAGCGTAATGAGATTTAAAAAAAGTAACTTTTGGCGGGAAATGGAAATTGCCAATTTTGTAAATATATAATAATTAATTAATAATAATGATGATGATGAGGCAAATAGTGTCAAGCACAAATCACTGATTGAAAATATTGTAATGAATAATTAGCGAGTTATAATAAATCATACTCACTTACAATAGTAATTTTAATGAGTATAAATAAGTTTATTAATAAATAAATAAATAAAATGTAGATTTAAAAAAAAAATTGTAAACAACTTAGAGAAATAAATAATAAAATTTTAAATAAATAAACTAACAGATTTTCGTCAAGTGATGCGTGTATTTATAAAGTAAAACTGAAATAATTATTTAAATATATTATGTTATGGAGGCTTCAGTTGCCTGGATTTTTTTTGCTGATTTGAATGCCTTCAATATTTTTTTTAATATTATTAATTCTTGATACTGTTTACTAAAATTTATTTTCTGCGGTTGTCTACATTAATAATAAATATATAATTTAATTGAATGGAAAAATTATTGCAGTGATCTATTTAAAAATAATTCATTTTTATTGATGACTAAAAAATCTGAAGCGAATGCGCATGATTTAAATTTGAATTCCCGGAGTTCTGTAGTTTTTTTAAAAATTCGGATTGATCTGGAATTTTTTAAAATTCAAGTTTTAATATTAAAAAAAATTTCCGTTTGGAATAAATTTTACTGCCAGGGAATTAAATAAAGAGGCATCGGCTCCGTTTTTACTCCGGATTTAATCTACTATTCAATTGTCTACTACTTGAGTGACGATAAGTTTCTGATTTGTGCTGAGAAAATTAAGTACTTAAAGAGAAATTATTAATTTTTAAGACCGGTTGCTAAAAAAAAAGACAGCTGATCTAAAAAATATCAAAATCAAGGTGTCAATCAGAAACCTTGACAGTTTTTTATCAGAAATTAGTGACCTGATTGGGTCATTTCCTGTATCGGCTATGAGACAACCCAGGATCTTAATATAGACAGTGTCATATTATTGTAAAGATGACAGTAGTTCTGATATTTTTTAAATCAGCTGTTTTCTCAAGTATTCGGTCTCGAATATTAAGAATTTTTCCTCGAGTATTTGATTTTCACAGCAAAATCAGCAGCTTATCTGAAGCTACAGTAATTAAATACTAGACTGAAAAAAATTTACTGATTAAATCTGGAGTAAATGTGGACTTAAAGTCCAGACCACTCCGAAATCTGCTAAAAAACAAACTTCGAATTTACTCTGTATGCGGAGTGAATTTTTAAAAAATTCCAGAACTTCGTGAATTCAAATTTAAATAAAATCCTTCACTTCGTATTTACTCCCGATTTTTTAATCATCAATTAAAAATACAGTACAGTAATTTTTCTATGCAATTAAATTACATATTTAATATTTCCATAGACAACCATTAAAAATAAATTTTAGTAGACAGCAATAAGAATTTATAATATCAAAAAAAATATTGACGTCATCTAAAATTCAGCAAAAATAATCCAGACAATTGACGTCTCTTTATGTTATGAGCTCTCTAACTCTTTATCGACGTTCGTCAGAATCTTATACAGTAATTATTATTTAAATGTTATCATTATCACAAAAAACAAATATTATGTAATAATTATCAATAAATTGATAGATTTTAAAAATAAATAAAACGCTTACCTAAATTTTTAAAAATAAAAATAAAATTGTAAAATTAACGGACAAATTTAAAAATAACTTATGTACATTGTACTGTAATTACAATTTATACTTACTCGTGACTATTACCTCTATCAATAGGATATATAAAAAAAAAAATACCTAGAAATTAGAGTTAAGTGTCAAGCTCAAATTATTAATTTGGAGATTAAAAGCTGATCGCTTGTCGTCTCATATTTCAAAATGATATTAAAATAACAATAAATATATATAGAAATATATATATATATATTTAATTTAAATAAATAATTGCGTTTGTTTTACGCACAAATTCAAAATTAATAACAGGCCTATTGATTATTAATTACTAATTATTTATATTAATAATAATAATAATAATAAATAGTAATAAATAATTTATTATAAATTGATTTATGACGAGCCAGTCGATAAAGACTCGTTTTACGCAGTGTATAAATAATCTCAATAATACGCACCGATACAAAATAATAATAATATTTAACTACCGTCAACTTTTAATTATAATAATAATGAATAAATAAATAAATATAAATTTTAAAGAAAATGAGTAGAAAAGTTTAACAATAAATAACATGACTACGTAATTACACATCTTTTACCAACATATCCTAGTGTACGAGTCAGGGTACTGCCCGATTAAATTTATATTCATCTATAATTGTAATTATTTATAATTATAATTAATTGTTATTTTTTTTCTTTTGTTTTAATTACAAGATTTACTGGCAACTTTTATGAGAATCTCATTTAATTTAATTTACTCCAGGGCCAGGATTTTTGCTGAGATTTAAAAATAAAGATTAATAATTGATGCTGTCAAATTTTTGATATTAAGACGGAAATGTTGGTCGTATAAAAAAATTTTTCAAATGAAAGTTGTAGGAAATTTAATTTTATAAAGAAAATGTCTCATATAATTTTTTTATAAGACTAATAGGAAAGCCGTAATTTCAAAATTAAGATTTTGGTAATTATCAAAAATTTGAATCACTCATTATGAATTTTAATTTTGGAATTACGGCGAAAATATTGGTCGTATAAAAAAATTTTTCAAATAAAAGTTCTTCAAAATTCAATTTTCTATAAAAAATATCTCTTATGATTTTTTCATAGGACCAATAAGAAAGCCGTAATTTCAAAATTAAGATTTTCATAATTATCAAAAATTTGAATCGTTCATTATGAATCTTAATTTTGCAATTGTCGTGAAAATATTGGTCGTATAAAAAAATTATAAAAGACATCTTTTGTTGGAAATTAAATTTCCTACAACTTTTGTTTGAAAACTTTTTTTGTAAGACCAATATTTTCACCGTAATACCAAACATTCTAACCATTATTCAAAATTAAGGCAAAAAATCTTGTTTCTACTCATTAATTATTATTAACTATTTATAAAACTGTTTCTTTTTTACTTTTAAATTAATTTTAAAAAATAATCAAACATTAATTAATTTTTATTATTCAAATATTAATTATAAGTTTACTAGATCTGAATAAATTCATTATTGCCATTAATAGTTTTAAGATTTAATTAAATATTTTAATAAATCAACTTTTTTTTTTTAATTAAATGTATATAAATATATAGTAATTAATAATTGCCAGTAATACTTGAGTAGTCCTAAAATTTTTGTAATTTAAAAAAAAAACTACGCACCTAATTGGCAGCATTGAATTTTTTTTAATAAAAATTTTTTTAAGCATAAAAATGAATGAGAGTAAAAAATATGAGAGGTATTCCATGACATCAGTATGTTTATGTATACTTTATAAAATTCCGGATGTATGTAAAAAATGAGTGAATACTGAAATGAAAAAAATTAATTAATTAATAAAATTTAAATTTTTAAAAATGAAATCGATTGTCACAAACACAAGCCATTTTAAAATGCACTTAATTAAATAATGAGTTGCACAATGACAATTGATTTACATGCGTAAATAGTAAATGAATAAAAAAAAATCAGCTATGCCAATTTTATTTTGCTTATTGCAGTGTAATTATATTGAAGGCGAGTTAATTCTCGATTAATAACTTTAAAATTAATAATAATAATAATAATAATAATTAATTACGTAAATTTATTTTTACGCATGTGTTGGATAATGAAATGGTAAAAGGTGAACGAAAAAAAAAGAAAATACAAATAAAAAATAAAAATAAATTTAATAAAAGTAATTAATAAGAATGTAAGTCGGATTCAGTTTAAAAAAAAAGATGATTAAAAGAAAAATACACACAGCGATTGAATTTAGAGGTGTTTGGATTTAAAACACCAGTATCATTGTCTGATTTGATGAATTTTGTAAGTCTGGACCAGCTATTAGGTTCTCTTTACTCCCATAGTGACTTCTTATGGTGTATTTTCCCTGTATATTATCAATGTTTATTATTAAATATTTTTCAAATAATTATTTGACTTTTTATTTTTCATTTTATTCATCCATTATTAAAATACTAAATTTTTATCTTCTATATTATTGAGAGAATAAGAAAAATTTTTTTCCCGCCATATTTAAATGATAGAATTAGTTGATGTTATTAAATTTGGTATCATTACAAAGGTCTTGACTTGAATTTGTGCCTTTCCATGGTCCCAACTCTTTTTAATTGCCAAGATATTAAGATTTTCGTAATTATCAAAAATTTGAATCAATCATTATGAATCTTAATTTTGGAATTACGGTGAAAATATTAGTCGTATCAAAAAATTTTTCAAACAAAAGTTGGTCAAAATTTAATTTTATAAAAAAAGTGTCTCTTATAATTTTGTCATAGGACTAATAAGAAAGCCATATTTTCAAAGTTAAGATTTTCGTAATTATCAAAAATTTGAATCAATCATTATGAATCTTAATTTTGAAATTACGGTGAAAATATTGATCGTATAAAAAATTTTTTTGAATAAAAGTTGTTCAAAATTTAATTTAATAAAAAAAATGTCTCTTGTAATTTTTCCATAGGACTAATAAGTAAGCCGTAATTTCAAAATTGAGATTTTGGTAATTATCAAAAATTTGAATCGTCATTATGAATCTTAATTTTGGAATTACGGTGAAAATATTGGTCGTATAAAAAAACTTTTCAAACAGAAGTTGTAGGAAATTCAATTTTCTATAAAAAATGTCTCTCATGATTTTTTTTTACCACCAATATTTTCACCGTAATTTTGAAATTAAAATTTTCATAATTATTAAAAATTTGAATCATTCATTTCACAATTAAGGCAAAAATCTTGTCCCTACTTATCACTAAAAATGTTTTGAGTTTAATTTGTACCTTCTTATTAAAATATCAATTGATATTCGATCAATGTGTCTAGAAAACTAAGAAATTTAAAACTCAAAATTTGTATATTTGGACCTTCAAAGCTTAAACTCAGAATATCTCACTAGATATTGAGTTTTTGGAAAAAATGAAAGATACCTTTTTTGTAGAGAATTTAAAGCGCAACAAAAAAGGTCTTGTACTATTTTTTGGAAAACTCAATATTTCTAGAGAAAATGTAAAAAATGCGTTTTGAATTTTTACTAGACCAGCCTATGAAATTTTTTTTTACAAATAATTTTTAATTTTTTGTATAAAAATTAGTCTATTTATATTTTCATATTTATGTCTTAATTTTATGACAGTTAAGAATTGTTTAGATATTTTTTATAAAAAATTATGAATAAATAAAAATAATATTTAAATTTATTTTCTCATATTTTAAAATAGAGCCGAGTAAAAAAATAAAATTAACAATTTTTAAAAAGTCGGTACAAAAAATTTCATTTAATTTAAAAGCATCTAGCAGCTTTCGTTGGAATTAAATGAATGAAACTTTTTTTAAATAATAGATGAAATCTCCTGCAATCACTAAAGTAGAGAATAATACAATGGGCTTTTCCTTTTATTGCTAAATATTTAATTCCCATGTTTTTAATAAAATTATTTACAGAAAAAGAATGTTCATTAAATCAACATATTTTATGTTAATTAACTTGATTATTCAATTACTTTTTTCACAGCAAGTTCCTAGAATTTAACTTTTTCATGAAATTCAATACGTAGCTTTCATACAATTGAATTTATTTTATGAGTTCTATGATTGTCGTGCACATGAGTTCATTCAACTTTTCAGCTCAATAAATTTTAAGCAGCTCAAATAGCATTGTCTCGTCATTTCAAATTATATTAAAATATTATCGAGTCTCCAAACTCAACTTTATCTGAAAGTTTATTAAAAAACAATGAATTATAAATGAAAAATTTTTGTACATTAGTTAACTTCAAATAATATTTTATGTAAATGATAATTTGATAATAAATTATCTTCAGATTTGCATAATTAAAATGTGATATTCTTGTTTAATAATTCAAATAATAGTTTAAAAACATTGATTACAATGCGTCTAATTATCTTAGTCTGCTACATTAATTATGTATTTGATTCATTTCTAATACAATTTCTTTAAATACAATTTCTATTTAATCAGAATATTACACACTGAGGGTTAAAATGGGACATTTCACGTAATGATGTATTGCATATCCATACAATAATTTTTTAAAATTCTTGAGCTAGTCTGCTCTTGAGATCGATAGGTGCTAGTGTCTTTCTACGTATGTGTCTTGCTGCAGACACTGGTGACGAAATTTAAATTGCAAGTCTAGTGCAGACCTTACACATGAAATTCGCGCCAGATAGATGCTAGTGTCTTTCTACGTATGTGTCTTGCTGCAGATACTTGTGACGAGATTTAAATTGTAAGTCTAGTGTAGACCTTACACATGAAATTCGCGCCAGATTATAACTCAATTCTGGAGGAAGACTATAGTTGAAAATAGTTGCGCATGGCTTGAAAAAGATCTGCTCAAGACTCAAAATTGACTTGAGCCTCGAGCAGATCTTGAACAAACCATGTGTAAGGATCTAGTGTAAGTTTCTGGTGCGAGAAATGCGTCAGACACTTTTTCATTGCACGTGTTCAAGATATCTTTAATACTATTGCGTAGGATAACATGAGCAAGACATAGGTTTCTTGATACATCTTGCGAAAAACATGCGTAGAAAAAGACAGCTAAGGGTCTTGCTCTAGAGTTACTTCAGAATCTTGCTCGAACACGTGTTCTTAGAGTAGTTAGGATACTACCGTGATTAAGAAAAATGATTTACTCCATGTTAAGTGTATATCTACATATTAGTTGTTCTAAAGACAAGTTTGTAAAATTTTCTATTAATAAAGATATTATTGGTAATTAACAAGAATTACCATGTTCTATTTTGAGTATAGAATTAATTTTTAAACAAAACGGCTCTTCAAGTACAAGTTATTAATCGGAAAGCACAGAATACCGTTTAATAATTTATGTACTGTAAGTCTGCGGCTTACAACGATCTATTATTATCCATTGAAGCAGACATAAATCCTTACAGCTAATATACATTTATGATTATGCTTTAATCATTCTACTAAGTTTTGCCGTCTATACTATTATTCATTTTAAAAATTGATGAGTATAATCTGTAGAACGTGACTTGGGTTCCCAATATAAATAAAAATCAATTATAATACTGCGGGTTTATTAATTTTTTCAAATATTCGATCAAAACTATCAGAAATAGTGCAGGAGGTATTTCAAACAAAGAAAAAAAATCCACATTGTTTATTTAAAAAAAATATATTTACTGTTACATTATTCTTTCACAATAAGAAAATATATTTTTAATTAGTATAAAAATTGATTGGCAGTAGTGTCAATTAAATTGATCAATTTATTTTTACCAAAAATTTTTTCATTTTATTTAATTTTTCGTTGGATTTTTCGTTGGATTTTGCCGCACAAGTTGCATTAATACGACTTATAAATGTTTCACCCTCAATTGACTGAGTTGACATTAGATTGTACTGAAAAAATTGTGGGTAAAAAAAAATTATTAATTTAAATATTTTTTGGAATTTAGGTATTATATGTTTATAAATTTTATAAATACTTTTTGTAGATGATCATCGGTTCTTATAAATGATACGAGATTTCGAGTAGCCTCGCATATAATTTCTGGATAAAACACACTACTAAAAAAAAAACAGCAACAATTAAAATAATAATTTATTACAGTAATGACAATCGGGATTAAAAAAAAAAGGAAAATTCAAAAGGGAACACCTCAATCGCTGATTTCATTTTTAATCATTACTTTTTTTTTTATTATGAATTTTTATTCAACTCCTAAGAGAAAAATTCCTAAGAGAAAAAAAGTTACGGGCTACTCTTCATAGTCATCCTCATTCATCCTAATTCATCTTAATTTATTCTAATATGGGTCTCAACTCAAAAAATAAATTATTTCTAGAACTTTTCATGACTTTTCTTACTAAAGGGCATCATATTGAACAGAAAACGTTAATATTGTCATGGGTTATTCCCAACAACAGCAAAGTTATGGGCTACTCTTCATAGAAAATCATCTCCACCCATGTCCACCCATCTCCACCGACCTTCATATAGGTCTCAACTCAAAAAATAAATTATTCCACGGACTTTTTATGGATTTTCCCACTAGAGGGCATCATATTGAACAGAAAACATTTTTGTTATGATAGGTTATTCCCAAGAGAAAAAAAGTTACGGGCTACTCCTCATAAAAATACATATACGACATCCTTTCTGATCCTTTCTCTGTTCTGCTGTCATAGGCCTAAAAATTTTTTTTTTCTCGAAAGTGAAATGATTTAAAATCTGATATTCTACAGGGTTCTTGTGATGAAAAATACAAAGATAATAAAAAAAATTGAGCGGATTAATTGTGTTTACTGATAGTTATCCTGTCTTCGAAATTTCATGCGTAACAATTGACATCGCTGGTTTCTTTAGTTGAAACGATTTATTTTAAGTTTGTAAAATAATGAATCTACTTGATATTAGGTTTAAATTGTTCTACAATAAATTCTCTTCATGCCAGTATACAATTTAATATATTTCGGTATAATCAAAAGAGCGTAGAAATATTTTTGTGTGAATAAAACAGTTGGAAAAAACAACCGTTAATAAAGCGATTTCAGCGCTTGAAGTGTACAAAATAAAAATTACCTTCCGTCAGCTGTAGTGGAATTGAAATCCATGTCTAAAACAACATCAACGGCATTTCCATTCAGTCGGTAAAGTTTTTCAAAGAATTGCGATTGACTTATGTCCTCTATAGTATTCGACATGATCATTGTTACAAACTTTTTCATCAATTCAATGTTTGAAACGCAACACAGAGCATGAAGAAGCTCTTCATTTTTAAAGGTTAAATATTTCATAATAATATTGTATGACATAATTTCATTTCTAGGACTTTTAAAAATTTCATTAAACTTTTCCCATAATTTATTCCAAGTATCTTCATCTGCAAATCTCATTCCGCTGTTAAGAATCACAACTTTCATGTCTGCAGAAATTCTGAAATAAATAGTATATTGTGTGACAACAGATGAAATAAAACAACTTCAGACCAGGGTCAAGTTGACATCACTCAGTCTGAAATTGTGTTTCACCCTGAGTTACACACAATATTTCTTACGATTATTTGCATTGGAACTTAAAGTTTCAGTGATAGCAGTCCAATAGTGTCATCAATTATTAAATTGTCATTTGCAATTTATAATTAAACAGTAACGATAAATATTTTGGTCCCAGTAAGAGAATAGACTTCAGAAATTGTCCGCACTGCTGAACATTTTTAAACTGCGCATGCGTTCAGAAAAGTTGGAGAACATTTAGCACAAAACATTCAGAGTGGGAGTAAAAACCGACGACACCCGAAGTCATTGGACTGAAGTTTGCTTTTTGGACTGTCTGCAGAGACACCGAAACTTCAAGTTTCGATGCTGGTATCATGAGAAAGTAATTAATAATAGTAAATTTTATTAATGACTATGAAAGAATATTATATGATAGTATGATATAATACTATATTTACGGATATTTATCAGGATCATCGAGCCAATTTCTAAGTTTGGTAAACGCATAATTTCCTTCATCACTTGACCCTAAAATGGAACGCACATTCACCAAAGAAATTCTTAAAAGCCGTGTGATAAAATCATCATCGGCTTCATCCACTAGTAGGATCCGTTTTTTTAATTTATCAGTCAGCTTCAAAACATATTTCTGGATGAAAAAATATAAATATGTACACTATTGATAATAACAAAAATATAAATAAATGAGCCATATAATTATTAAAAGAAAACCTTGAAATTATCGAAGTATTCGGAATGACGTAGTGGTGATTCATAATACAACTGCTCAATATGATGCAAAAATGCTGCCCATGGAGCGAATTCTGTTTCACGAGTAAGATACTCCGATAGTTCAAAAGGTATACTGTAGTCCAGAAATCCCCAATCGGCGATAGTAAATGCATCGTTAATCAGCTGAATACGATTGTAGAGATGAATTTTTGAATAATCATCAGTTTTCAGATAATTTATTATTAATTTCCAATTTTTTTCATCATAATTTACGCGATAGGTACCTAGAAAATTTTTAAAAATATAAACTTAGATTCTAATTATACCCATGTAAAAAAATTTCGTTTCTAAAAGATTCCATAAAAATACGATGTGTGGGATTTATGAACTTGAGACAGATTAGAATTTCAAGTGGAACTTTTTCTGAGAAATATGTTCTAAAAATGTTATTGTTTTACTCAAATTTCGCTCCTATAAAATTCTAGATAAACTTTTTTTATAACTCTGTTTTGTCTCTGGAGGATAGAAGAATATGTGCGGGAGCCTTATTAATTGCCGATATTATCAAAGGGGGCACCTATTGCCCTGATATGTTAGTACAGATTCCCATATTGGTGCCGTCACAAAGTAATAGATCAAAAAATGTTTCTTATCCGTTTTTTCCAAGATCTAATTTTGCGAAATCCTCTCCACTGTATAGATTATTAACTATTTGTAATAATATTAATAGACATGCTACGGAATCAATTGACTTTCCATGAATGAGCTCTGTTATTGGCGTATGCTGTTGGATCTTGTTAAATAAATAAAATAAAATAGAAATAACTCTCAAAATTACAAAAGTTCTAATCTGTCTAAAATTTAGAAGTCCCACATATCGAACTTTTTTGAAATTTTTTTACAGGGAAGACCGATATCAGGCATTTAATGGCGTTTATTTTGAGCATATACATTTATATAAATATAAATAAATTAATACCAAAATGTTGTTTGTTTATAATTATCCAACGATCATCAGCAACCGTAACCGGAATTTCGGTTTTCATAAAATCACCATCATACCACTGAGTTACTGATGTATCTTCGAAATTAGGTTCGTCTTGAGTCGCCCAATTCAATGGCACCCAATATCTCCAATCTAACTCCGGATTATTTAAAAATCGTGCTTGTGTAACAATCGCTTTATTTTTTTCATAATTACGAGTGACCGTGAGTGTGGGAAAGGACGAAAAAGTATTCCAATTTTTCAAAACTTTTTCCATAAATTCTTTTCTGTCTCCAGATGCTTTTGCAATTTCATCGGAAAGCTCACTGACTATCTGATCTTTAGGTTCACTTATAAAAAAATATAGCTGTTAAATAATTATCAAACAAATAAAATTACTTTGTTAGATATTTAATGACATACTTATTTAATATATAATTTCTCAAAGCCGCTCGGAAGTTGTCTTTACCCAGAACATTTTCAATTGTACGTGATATATAATTAACTGTAATAATTAATAATAAATAGATAATCTTACTACCTCATATAAATAATTAACGATAATAGTACTGATAGTATAACCATACAATGAAATTCATTCCAATTTCCTTCTTGTCCTTGATCATTGATAAATCGATCAATAGAATGGGCATTTTTATCAATCTACAGTTAATTGAATATCATTAATTATAATAAAACACGATAATTATAATCTTTAAGGTTAAAAAAATAAATTAAATTATAAATAATTAACCTTATCAACTATTAGTTGAGCTAAATAAGAACGTAGACCATAGCATAAGAGTCTTTTTGTATCATAAGTGACAGATTGAATAAGATTACCAAACCAATGATCGATAAATGAAAATGCTAGATCTGTAATTGTTGTGATTTTTTCGGTTTTATCGATATTTTCTTTAAACCCAATACTTACATCGCTAAAAAAACAAATTATACATATTGAGATCTAATGATAAATGCGTTTTTATAATTTTTATAGAGAAAAATTTCGAGTAAAGTAATTGTCATTGATAAGTAATTATTTGTAAATTTTTAAGTATTTGAATATCGTTACTATAACATTGTAATATTTCAAACAAGAATACCCTGATAACACGAGTTTATTGTAAAAAAGTTGGTCATTCATTACTTTCTGACCAACTTGACGACAAGTTATCGACAACTTCAGCTTTTGCAACTTTTGGCTATAAGTTACCGCCAAATTTCTTAGAAAGTTGGCGCTGGTATGAAGCTGCAACTGGAATGCAAGTTTCTGAGAAAATTGAAAGGAAACTTACTGTCAACTTATGATTGCCAACTTTTGCCACCAACTTTCTCAAAATGTCTATCAACTATTGAAGGTACCAACTGTTGGCGCCCAGCTTAGTGTCCAGTTGCGGTTGCAAGTTTCTCGTCAGTTTCTCGCCAACTTGGCTATCAGGGATAATTTGTCCGTATGAGGTCATGTACTGATCGAGTAATGATACATCACAACTTTTAGTGGACAACTATAATAGTAACACTTAACAACCTTATTTAGAAAATAGATAATAATCAATTATCAACATTGTTTTTAAAATTAGAATTATATTCTAATAATTGAAACTATAAAAAAAATGATTTTTCATGTTATTTAGGAATTTATATTGAGTAGTCTAGTCTTACTCAAAAAAAAAAAAAGTGAGGGAGTAATGGGTCTTTTACCTGTATTCAAATAAATTATATTCCATATTTTACAATAAATAAAAAAACTCACTTGACGGTACAGAGTCCCCAGTTAAATCTTTTAATTTTAATAAATTCCGGCAAAACGACAACATCCAACTTGTTGTATTTATGCTCTTTACGAGTTACACCAGTCACATCTTCAAGTGCTTTCCACAATTTTTCCACAATTTTGATGTCATTATTTTCACAATCAATTGTATTTTTAAGGAACCAAAGTTTGAATAAATCATCATCGTGCGGAGACAAATATTCTAAGTCTCCAACAATGAATGCAAAATTATTCGGAATTAAATTTGGAGTTTTTTTAAAAATTGTCCACACAGAATTCGAATCCTCTGCTGCTACTATTTCCTTTACCGGCGCATTAAATAATACCTTATATTCTTTATTATGCTTAATGGAAAATTCAAACTTTGAAGAACACCAATCATCTTTCCAAGATGGAAACAATTCATCTAATCCTCCATTTTGAAAATCACTCAGTAATATCCATCTTTTAAATTATAAAATTAAAAAATATATAAATAGTTTTAATATCATTCAAATGTGGGATAGAAAAAATATATTTCAGTTACTTACTGTTTTTTTCCAGATTTATCAAAATAATTCACATGTTTCAAAACCTTACTACTGTCAAGACCATGACTTTTATACTGAATATATAAATTATAATTATCAAGTGCAATTTCTCTATCGAAATTTATAGTCAATACATGTTCAGAATCATTAATAGTGATGGTATAGTCACTTGACTCATAAACTTCATTATCTTTTTTCAAAATAACATTTTCAACAATATCCAAATTTTTAGCATTCAGTTTAATCCAACTTCTCACTATTGAATTTTTAAAATCTATGGAAACTTCTCCATCAAAGGTCAGCTCGTTTTCTTTAATATGCGGCACTAATTTTATTTTATAATTATATGATTCAATACTATAACAATTAGTATAATTTTTATTTTCAAATGGAAGGTTATAATTTAGTTTTGAACTCGTATCCGCCATTATAATTTGGTAAGCACAAAAAAACTAATTATGTAAAAAAATAAATTTTTTGTTATAATATTGATGACCCAAAATAATAAAGGGTGTGAATGTACTCAAGTTAGCAGGTGTCTAATAATTTTTGATTTTTTTTTTAAATGATAAATTATGAAAAAAAAAAATATTTCAAAAAATTACACGCAAGTTTTTTAAATTCTCTACATGTGCATATTTTTATTTTTCATTTTTTTAAAAATTAAATTGTAAAAAAAAACATTCAAAATTTCTTTGCCTGCTAACTTCAGGATCTTTACGATCATATGATACTGAAGTTAGCCGACATCCAATAATTTTTGGATTTTTTTTTTTAACAATAAATTATTAAAAAAAAATATTTTAAAAAATTGCACCTATAGTTTATTAAATTTTCTGCATGTGCATATTTTTATTTTTATTTTTTTTTTTACATCAAGTCGTTGAAACAAAAATTCGAAAATTTTTAACTATCTGCTAACTTCAGTATCATTACTACCATGTGAATGTAGCAGCCAGGAAAATTTTAAATTAAAAATAAGTAAATTACATAATTAATAAAATAAAATTTCCAAAAAATGGACATTTAAAAAATTTAAAAATTGATAAGTGCATTTTTTAAAAATATTTTTTTTTTAATTATTTACTCTATTTATTTATAATTTTAAATTTGTCTGATGTCTGTTACATCCACACTCATAAATTAAAAGACAATTGAAAAATTTCACTTTTAATTAAAAAAAAAAAAAAAAAAAAAAACTAAAAATATGCACATGTAGAAAATGAAAAAAACTACAGGTGCAACTTTTTCAAATATTTTTTTTTATAATTCATTGTTTTGAAAAAATTATTATACATCGGTTACCTTTAGTATCAAAAACATTTATCAAACATAACAAAATAATTTTTCTTTCATAAGTGAATTAGTAAATAAAAAGTTTGATAATTTTTTACTTACATGAATCAACACTAAAATGACCACGTGTCCTATTTTGTTTATAAGTTTTCAAATAATTTATAATTTAACAATAGATATTAATATCAACAATTAAGTGAATTTTGGAAAAAACCTAAAAGTGAATACACAGTAGGAATGAACAACTGCGCATATGCGCAGAACCGGTGAATTTATACAAGTCTGGACTTGTTTAATGTTTACGATGTCTACAACCGTCATCCATGAAAAATAGAGAGAGAAATAGATGATACCTACATATTCTTACGAAAAACTGGGTGTGAGAGTCCTAACGAACAGTTTTTAAATCATGAGTGAGAATGTCACTGACAATTAAACATTTATAAATTTTAAAATAAATAAATAACTGGTGCATTCTGAAATGCTCTAGCTAGCTCCAGCCTGTTGATAATATATTCTGATTGATATAATTATCGAAACAAATAATTTTAAATAGAATTATTAAATTTTAAGTTTGAAATTTCGCGCCAAGTTGGCGCTACTACGCGGCGCTGTAGTCAACGTTAAATTTTTTGCTAAAGTGGGGGCAGTCGATTAATCGCAACATCGATTGCTTAGTAATCAACTGACGGTTCGATAGCGGCAGTTAGTATCAACGACAACTCCAGTAGTTGTCCAGATTCTTTTTTCTATTTGAATTGAAATAGTATTGCAGTGGCGTCGTGTAATCATTCATGAAATTTGTTGCTAATAGTTATTGTTTGATTGTGCAGTGCTTGTAAAATTTAAATTGTGCAAAGTGTCTGTGGTGTAGATAAGTGTCGTGTTCTGTGCTAGTGTAAAGATTTGCTGATGGCTGATGCTGATATCTTCCAAGTTCCTGATCAAATTCATCTGGCATCGTCTGGTGGAGAAATAGCAGTTAAGTGACGTTTTTTTTAGCTGGAATACACTTGGAGCAATTTAAATTAAATCTCCAAGGGTATTAGGACACCCTTCTGCATATTATTTCTCCGCCAAGGTTTGTTTTAACACTCAAGTGTTTTTTTTTAATATTTAAAATTTTTTCTAAAATATTCTGCCGCCATTTTATTTTGATCTACGAATTTTAATTTGTCTCCAATTTTTAATAATTTATTTTTCAAATATTTAAATTTACCGCGCAAATAATAATAATTAATAAATTATTATTTATTATTGGGTGCATTCGGAAATGACAGTTACGAATTTTCGAGAAAACCAGAGCTTCAACTCAGAAATTTAAATGGAACTTTTGACATCTCGATGATGTACAGTATAATCAAAAAATTTGAATTCAACTTTTTAGGTCTTTTACATATACGTAAAATAACATATTTGACGTCAAATTAAAGCTGATACTTTACATATATACTTGATATGAAATATCAGCTTTAATTTGACGTCAAAACTTTATGTTATTTCACGTATATGAAAGCTAATAAGTTTAACAAATTTTTTATATACACTGTACATCATCGAGATGTCAAAAGTTTCATTTAAATTTCTGAGCAGCAATTCTAGTTTTCTGGGTCTGGCTAGGGTTATTGTATATTGTGACAACCATTTTCCGAATTATCAACATCTAGAACAAAATCCATATTTGACATCCAAATAATGAACACATAAACAAAGAAATTTGAAAATTACACATTCCAATAGCATAGTTTGTTTTCAAAAAATTTCTTTGAATTTTTCATGAAATGTCCACTAACTTCGTACCTTTCCGTTTTTGATGACAATTTGTATACAACGTTATACAATTCGACGTAAATTTACTACTTGAATTATAATACAAATTGAGTTCAAAAGTTGACTAGTAAAAAGTTGTCATCAGTTTTCAGGTAAATTTTGACATCAGTTTAATGTTAATTTTACTTGAAAACTTAAGTATTTTTTTACCGTCAAATTGTTGACATTTTTATGTACAAATTTTTACAACTTTTGCTGTTAAATTGACAGCAAATTACTGTCGATTTCAATTTAAATTGGCTATCAAAGTGAATTGTAGTTTCAAATCTACAAACTACATGATCAATGCATCTGATTACTGGGTCACACATGCGCGTTTGATTTCGTTGCCAATACTCCAGGGTGTTTTCATATTGAGTTAAGTGCAGTCTAATATTTTTATGTTAACATTTACAACGATTTGTTCGATAGTAATTTAAAATATCAACAAACATTTAAAAAAAAAAACAAGTGATTGAGTAAAACATAGACGTGTAAATTATTTAAAAAATTAAATGGTCAGATTGATGATTGGTGATGTCCTCATATACATACGGACAAAAGACTTTTAACCCCATTCCACCAGAGAAGGGAAGTTTTCCACTAGACCATGAGGGTTTTTGCAAAGCATCAATGATCAAATATATGCGTTGTCTTGGTAATAATAAAAGTAATAACTCTCTTTGTAGAGATGCTGCTAAAGAGTATCTCGAATGTCGAATGGACCACAATCTTATGACTCGCGAAGAATGGCCAAAACTAGGATTCCATGATCAACAAAAATCTACGTAACAAATTTATTTAATTTTTAAAATTTAAACCAAAAAAATATCTCAACTCTAATATCAACTAAATTATCATCCATATTTTAAATTTCAAATAAACAATAGTAAATATATATAAATATATATATTAAAAAAAAACTTTTTTTTATATATTTTGTCAAAATATTTTTTTATTGCGGCTTGATCAAAATATCACCGACATATCGTCGCTGACCAAAACAATACAAAGTTTGATATTAGAAGCAAAAAAATACATGTGTATATAAATATATATATATATATATATATATATATATATATATATATATATATATATAAGCGTCCAATGGTCGTATTTAAACAGTAGTTGCATTGTAGATACTAGAAAAAGTTCAAAAAAACGATAATAAAAATAAATTTGATAGACAAATAGTTTGTAGTAAAAAAAAAAAAAAAAAAAAAAAAAAAAAAAAAAATATAAGAAGTTCAGATATTAAATAGTTTATGAGAATTGTGATTAACAGCAAATATTATTAAAAATAAACACCATAAAAGCTTTAACGTTACTGATAACTTGTTAAAATAAATTTAAAAAAAAGGCGGCATTTAAATTTTGTGGAGCTTTGAATAAAAATTAAATTTTAAATTTACAAGTTAATTTTGCGTATGAAATTTTTAAATAGAATTTTTAAATGGAGACAGAAAAAATATTTTAAAAAATATATCTGATAATTGTTTGCCTTTGCTACTGCCAATTAATTATTTTTGCTGCAATTTGAAAATTTAAATGCGATAGTCAAAAATAAAATCAACTGGAAAATAAATATTGTTTTACTGATAATAAAGCTAAGTTTAAATACGAGACGATCGTACAAAGAGATACTTATCGAAATGAAAATATATTAAATAGACGGAGTAAATTATTTGAAAATAGAGAAATAATAAATTTGAAAGATTATATTGACTATTTGTTGATAAAAAATAATGGCACCGACGAAGAAAGTATTAATTGGATGTACTGGAAGTGTTGCGACGATTAAATTGCCAGAGTTATGTGAAAAATTACGTGATCACTCGATTGAATTTCGGGTGGTGGTGACGGAGAGAGCAAAGCATTTTTTGAAGGAATCAGAACTGCCGCCTGGTACTCAAATTCTTTCTGATACTGTCGAGTGGGCTGCTTGGCAGGATCGTGGTGATCCTGTGCTTCATATTGATCTCGCTAAGTGGGCAGATTTGTTTTTAATTGCTCCATTAGATGCTAATACTCTGGGTAAAATAGCTTCTGGAATTTGTGACAATATACTAACATGCGTCGCTCGAGCTTGGGATGTTAAGAAACCATTATTATTTTGCCCTGCGATGAATACCAGGATGTGGGATCATCCAGTGACAGCGCCGCAGGTAATTTTTTTTTTTATTTTAATTATAACATTCATATATTTAAATATCTAATTGTAAGATAAATTATCTGACTTATAAATTATTCTTTAAATTTAAAACATTCATATTTTATATTTTTTTTTTTTAGATATTTTAAAATTTCCAAGTCATAAATTTTATAAGAATTAAAATCAATGATTTTTATTTTATTTTATTTTATTTAAATATTTTTTTTTTACCGCTCATAGTTCAATTAATTTTGAATGATCCTGAAATTAGCAGACAAAAATTTTCAAATTTTTTCTTGTCAATAAATTATACATAAAAAAAAAAAGTAAAAAAATGCATTTGTAGAAAATCAAAAAAACTGTAGGTGCAATTTTTTTTTTTTAATTTATCGTATTGAAAAAAAAAAATTGGATGGCTAATTTTAGTATCATTGAGAATTGATGTAATTTGAATAAAAAAATTAATTATCATATATGAATTATTATATAAAAATTGATATCAGTAAAGAGGAAATTTTCGTGAATTTAAAAAATTAAAAACAAGACGTTGTTAATAACAATCGTGCAAAAAATTAATTAAAGTAAATGAGAGTGAAAGGAGTTGACAATAGGCAATTTTTAAAATTTTGTAATAAATGAATAAAATGTAAGGAAAGTAAAAATTTTAAAAAATGCGTAGTTAGAAAAAAGCAAGATCTGTATGCGCATTTTTTTAAATTTCATATTTATTTATTTCAAATTTATAAATTATCTCATCTGCTAAATTCTATGATACTAAAATTAGTCGACGTCTAATAATTTTTGAAATTTATTTAAAGTGATATATTATAAAAAATAAATATTTTTAAAAATTGCACTTGTAGCTTTTTGAATTTTCTACATGTGTATATTTTTAGTTTTTTTTTGTGATTAATTTGTTGAAAACAAAATCGAAAAATTGTTAATTTTCTACTGACTTCAGGATTATTACATTCGCACTTTTAGAAATAAAAAAAATTAAAGATTTACTATCGGGATCAGCAGATCAACGGAAGTCTAGTGTATGGACTAAATGCGCACGCATCAGCTAATCCCGGTGAAGTTTTTTTCAAATTTAATTAATTATTTTTGAAGTCACAATGGATTTTAAAAATATACAAAAAGTACTTCATGCTTAATTCTCAACCATTATAAAATTACTAAAATTATAAATTAAACAAAACTTTTTTAATTATCCTCTCTAAATTAATTAATATTTTAATAATACTTATATACTGCAGTTTTCCAATTGTGTTAGCATTTAATCAGGTCGCCATAAACCTCTCTTGTCAAAGATTCATATTTATATTCTTATTAATTCTTATTATAAATACTTACTTTATTCATATCTTACAGAGCGTAATTGATATTTTAATTACACAGATAAAATCTTTGACATTAAATGAGTTCGTTAATTAAAAAAGTAGTTTTCAAAATAATACTCATTTCTATTCAACTGTAAATGATTAACTTTAGTTTATTTATTTTATCTCTTATATTATAATTAAATTTAGAAACTTATTCAAATAAAAAGCTACTATTTTAAAATATTTTCAAATTTTAAAGGCAAAAAATTTCGTTTGACTCCTAATTGATCTCAATTGCAAGTAATTTTTTAAAAACTCTATACCTCGGTGAAATTACGACTACGTTCTCATTTTTTCAATTAAGGTTTTAATTTTTTTTTAATTTATTAATAAAATTTTAATACGGTTGACAGTTGAAAGCCATTGAAATTCTTTTTAAAGTGGGGATACTGTCTGAGAATTCCCTTAATTACTATATATGGGGGGAGAGAGGCAAAGTGGTGGAGGGGGCGGGTACTTTAAAAATTTTATAAAATAAGTTATCTTTAATAATAATTGACTGATACTAATTATAAATATTTTCTAGATCGAATTGTTGAAGTCTTGGGGATACAAGGAGATAAATTGCATTACCAAGACCTTGATGTGTGGAGATACGGGGATCGGTGCTATGGCAGAAGTCGATACTATTGTGCAAACAACGCTCAGATATTTGAACCCATGGGATCATTATTCATCATTAGATAGACGCCATTAATGTTATAATAATTTCATCGAACATAAATATAATACTGTTATTATTGATTTAATATATACGAATACGTTGCAGCGAAAAATGTTTTTTTTTTATTTTTTTCACAATTGTCGTTATTATTTAATCAATAAAAAATGATACATTACTATTGTATAAATTAAAAATCAAATAAATTACATGGAACATTGAAGGTTTTTTTTATTTTTTAATGAAAAGGAATAATTAAAAATTGTCATTTATTTAATGACATCAATACACAATTTATTGTACATAAAATATTTAATTAAATTTTTTTTTACACTTTCATGGTAGAAAATAAAAAAATTAACGTCTTACTACTAACAGTTGCACGTTAAAAAATTTCATTGCGTCAGTAACGATACGGCAGTAAATTAATACATAATTATTTAATAATTAATGCATTTTGTTGCTTACAAATCACAATTTAAAAGAAAAATATTAAATAGCTAGTGAATGAAAAATAGTATTTTTGGGAACTTTACTTATATTTTACAATTTATTTATTTACTTTGATTTTTCAAGTCTGTGATTCAATATTTAAATACAATTGACGTGCGAATAATGATAAAATTGAGTCGAATATTAGTATTCGATTTGAAAAATTCGTAATTTTTTAATTATTCACTTGTAATTAAAACAATTAGTTGAAATATTTGACTATTAAATTCAAATTCACACGCGGGAAATTCAAAAAATTTTAACAGTAATTTATTGATAAATAATTCGAATTTTGAATCGAATATTAATATTTTATTTAATGAATAAGTCGTAAGTCATAATGATCCCAGGCTTGTAAAAACTATTCAACATTTTGAGAAGACTTGAATAGATAAAATTTTATTTTATTTTTAAAAATACTTGTTCAATTATTTATTATAAAAAGCTGAAAAACTTTTACAAAAGATTACAATATATAAAAATTACAAGGCAATAAGGCCGTTCTAAGTATAAATATTTTATAAAATTTTTGACTTTATAAAATGTATTATTTTATTTTGGGAGTACTTCCATTTTATCCCATGTTACATCTTATATTTCATTACACGCAGATCATTTTTTAGTAAAAATTACCCACAATATTTGCTACTGTAGACATCTAGCCAGTAACTAAATTCTTACTGTTTTTAGTAAAAATTGCACTTGACACGTGCTATCAAGTAGTATATTTTACAATATGTATGGAAGAAATTTATATATATTTACTACATGTCCTCACAGTATCAAACTTTTTGAATAATTTTTACTAAAAATTTCTCTGCGTGTATTACAATTATTTATTTTTTTTTCTTTTACTAGTTTATTTAGCTTTTTTGTGTTATAATTATATATCACAGTTTATAAAACTGATGCACTTAGTAATGTAAAAAAAATTATTGAAAACGTGTTGACTATTCTAAGCTTCAAAACATAACAATGTCAACTTTTACGTTCGGTAGCCTTTTTGTTGACCTGCGGCCGAGCCCAAAACTTCCTGTTGTTTTTGAACTCAGAAAATTTTAAAAAATTATTACTTGTAAATTTTTAAACTCAAAAAACTCTTGATCGAAAGAACACATTTTTTTGAAAATAACATAATTTTTGTCCGACGATTTTTTTTAAACGGATCAGCCAACTGGCGGCAATCGAAAGGGCTCACGGAATTAGAACATTACATTCTGAGGCAAGTTGGGCAAGTGGTTTATGAGTTATACAAAAAAAAACTTCAAAAAATTCTTATTTTTTATATAACTCGTAAACTACTCGACTGATCGACTTCAAAATCTAATCGGTTCTAAATCTTGGTGAGCCCTTTGATTACCGCCATGTAAAAATAGTCAGAATAACTTTCTATGACCAGAAAACGACGAAATCTATAAGAACATTATCGTCATACAGAAAAAACTTTTTTTTTTTTTGAAAATGTTTAATTTTCATAACAGGAAGTTAAACAAAAAGTTCATCGTTGTGTCACGTTTTTAAGTTTAAAATTATCTTCGCTTTTTAAAACTTTTTCAACAACTTTTTTTACACAGATATGTGCTTTGAGAATTAATATTTAATTATTTTAATTACTTTTTTTTTTTTTTTTTTTTTTTTTCAAATGTTTTTTCACTTCAACATCATGGGACGGAAGTTACTATCTTCGTATACACCAATATATAAATAAAATATTAAGTTACATATAAAGGCTAATAAAATTACATACACATTTTATTTATAAAATATTTTTGATTTTAAAATTTTAAAATAGATTATTTATCCATTAATTTTTGAAGGCAGGCCTGGTATTTTATTTTTATTTACTTAAAATTCTTTTGTTATTTTTAGTTGAATTTATTTTTTTCATTTTTTGGCAGTAATTATTTTTAAAAAATTTATAGTATAAAGTAATTCACGACAAATTGTCGATTGTCTTTTTCAGTTTTCTTTTTTGTTTTTTAAATTTACAAATTAAAAATTACAAATAATAAAATTAAAATTACATGAGCTAAGTGATTCTCATAATTATTGATGCAACAAGTAGAGAAATCAATAATGATAATGTCATGGTTTGTTTATTTCCTGTGCTAACTGTATTGACTATTTTTGCTCGTCTTGGCGTATAATCAATGTCATTTGTATCAATTTCCGGTGGACATCCCATCCAAACTGGTGCTGAAAGTTTTGGTTTTTCGTGTACAACTCTCATTCGAAGATCATCGAATTCCCAAAACTTTTTACCTTTGAAGAAATATGTTTTACCTAAAAATAGAAAAATTCAAATAATCAAAAAAAAAATCAATAATTTAATTAATTATTTTTTACTAGTTCTATTAACCCTGCGTTTGTGCTCTAAATTTTTCGAGATACGGTCTGTGCACTGGATCTTTTAGGGAAGTCAAGTTTTCAAAGTTTCTAGACTTTCATAAATTCAGGATTACTTAAAGTGTCTAATACATGACACAGAAGTTGCTGAAGTCAAAAGTTTAAAATTTAACAAAAATTGAAGAATAAAAAGAAGGAAATTTTGAAAAACTGACAGTTCTTCCAAAGACCTAGTCTAGGATTTGTCTAGGATGTCTCTAGGATTCAGTAAAGTCTTCTATAATAACTCGAACATATAAAAGTATAGGAAAAAAAATTAATCTTTAAAACGCCTCCGAGTGCGCATTAAATATTAAATGCAAGTCTTGAGCTCTAACACTACAATAATTAATATTTTTCACGTAAAAATTTTTTATATAAAAAGTCTTTTTCTCTATATTTATACATATAAATAAAAATATTATTTAAAGTACCATTTTTCCATTGAAATACGGCGTCGATATTGTTGCCAACGCCTGCGAACATACTCATGTCTCTTGGGTAATCCAATTCGACATAATTTATGGATTCATCAAACCTAGAGTAACAAATTTATCCATTAGTATTATAATAGAGTACTTATAAACTTTTGTAAAGTAATTAACAAAGTAACTAGAAGTGATATTTTAATTAATACATGCATATATTATATGTATAAGTATATGGAAGAAGAAAACTTACCTCCAGTACATAGTGCCGCTGAAGAAATAAGTTCTACTGTTATGACCCCATACCATGGCTCCGTCTATTTTCTCTAGACTGTCCGGAAGACCCAGGGTACTGAGCGATCGTGGATACCCGGGCTCGAGTTTGTTTGCGTTGAAGACGTAATAATTTCTTCCTATGAAAAATACTATTTTCTTGTCTAGTCGTTCGTAAACTGCGTCCACGTGGTCGAGATCTTCGGGCAGATCAAATAGACGGACTATTTCTGCTGGGTAGCCCTCATATAATCCTTGGTCTCCTATCCTCCAGAAATACTGTATCAAAAATTCGACATTAATTTTAATAATTCTATTTAATTACGACAGCAAGTGGAGGGGAAATGGCTGCCTTAAGAATTTTATTAGACAGTAAAAATTATTGTGTGTTAAAAACGACATACAATTTTTTTTTTTTAAATTTGTCGAGGCCGAATAATTTATTAAGTAAATTTTTGTACTTGATAATATTGATTCCGAGCTTATCAATCATAAAGTATGATAGGGTTTTAAAATTCTATACAAAAAGTCTATTGAGTCGAGTCTGTATGCCAGACAGTTTTATTAGTAATTAAGATTTGAAGTTAATTTATTTTTTTAATTAAGATAAAATCACTTACTTCCACTAAAGTTTTATTTTATGTTTAAAAAGAAAAAAAAAAAACCTTTTGACCAAATGGATAAAATCAAAATTTTAAAAGTTGAATATTGATTGGAATATTTTTATTTTTAATTTATTTTTATTAGCAAAAAAAAAAAATGGAAAAGAGTAATTTTTTTTTATTTTAAATATCAAATGTGATATGACTCTGAATAATCTTTTTATCATTTGAATTTATGGCAACCTTCAAAAACTTTTATTTCTATGACACGGTATACATATACATATATAAATATATAAACGACTAGACCTATATAAATGGTATGTAAATTTATTAAAAAGTCCGTAGGGACTTACAACTAATAATACTTTGAGATTAAGCTGTCAGGAAATTTATACACTATTAAAAGAATAACCCGCTCATTATGAAAATTAATAAACTTCAAAATTTAATTACATTTTTTTTTTTTTTAATCTTTAAAATTGTTAAAAAATTATTATTTGAAGTTTTATTTTTGGCATAGTGAAAAATTACTATTCCACAAGTAAAAGATACAAACGCTCAGTAATTTTAATTAGCGACAACTCATTTTACTTATCGAGTAGTAATTTTTTATTTCTATCAAAAGTAAAAGTTATCTCATTCCATTAATAGCTTCAGATTATGTCTACAGTAATTTTCGCTTCATTTTTTCCATATCTTTTCATACAAAGATCGTATTAAATATTTAAGTTAGTAAAGCCATTTCAATAAGTGTAAAGAAAAAAAACTTACTCTTCCCTTGAAGATAAAGACTTCTCGTCGAATGATACTAATAGCGTCATAGCTGGTATCACATTTATCAGGAGTATCATTCCTGGGTTTTGGAGTCGAACGATGTCTCGGTCGTTGTGGCGGTGGTAAAATTGTTGTGGTAGTAGTTGTCGTATGATGCCGATGAGGTTTATTTGGTTTCTCAGGCCATCCCGGTCGTTTAGGCCATGTCGGTCTCTCGGGCCAATTCGGTCTCTCTGGTATTTCTGTTCTGTAATCTGGCTTGTAAGGATAACGATCCTGAGGCTTGTAATCTGGCCTATCTCCATTCCTTTCTCTCTCTCTTTCTCGTTCTCTTTCTCTTTCTCTTTCTCTTTCCCTATCTCTTTCTCTTTCTCTATCTCGTTCTCTTTCTCTTTCATCTGGATAACTGTTTGGCCTAGTAGGCCATGTTCTCCAGTACTTTTGGGTTGTTCGTGGTCTTGGAGTCGTAGTTGTCGTTGTAGTTGTCGATGTAAGACGCGGATGATAAGGTTGAGATGGACCTGAAGCTCCAGGTATATTTGCCCAAAGTTTACCCTCTGGTGAGCCTTTAAAAAAATAATTTATTTAATCTTTTTTATTTAACGGAAAAATTGAATAAAAAATAATGATATTTTATTGTGCAAGTAAAGATTTGTATTTTTTTCCCGCGTCAAAAAATAAAAATTACTAGATTAAAGGTTAAATTAAATATCCTGGGCGAAAGGAAGAGACAGGGACTAGGATGATAGTTGAGTGTCACAAATTGCTACAAGGAAGTGAGTAAGACGTCATCGGTCAGGATGGAAAACTCGTTTACCTTGCGGGCTTGTCGTGTCTACGTCGGTTGAATCACCGGGATTAAATCGTTGGTAGAAAACGGAAGTTATAGTCGGTAGTAAAGGAATAAGGGAGAGGTAGAGTTTAATATATATCTATATATACAGGGTTTGGAGTGAAATGGATAAAATAAAGCATGAGATGAAATAAGTAAGAGAGAGAATGAGGTCGCGAAGGATAATGGGATTCCCTTGAGTATAAGTGTGGGCTTGAGAGTTGGAAGAATAGTGTAACAAAAAATCAAAAGAATGTAGATGGAATTCTCGGGGGATTTAATGAAATAATCATAAGAGATTCGGTTGGGTATTCAACTCTTACAACTACAATTTTTTTTTTTTTTTTTTTTTTTTTTCATCACAAATTTTTGTAATTTATTATAAAAGCTTACGATAAATCTTGGGCTTGAAATTTTTTAAAATGTTGCTTTTTATAAATTTATTTACGTTTCGTAAGATATAAAAAGATACAGAGTCCTGATAAGATTTAAAATTTTTTTATTAAATTTTTTAAAAATATTCACAGCATTCAATTGGATAAATTGATGAGTTAAATAAAGTTTTATTAAATATAACTAAAATAACCCGAGGCAAAATGAAAAAATAAATTTTTTTTACGGAAATATTTATTTACGGTTTTGAGGGAAGATGAAGTAATTTGATCAGCGTAAGAGTCGCTGCAAAATTTTGACTGAAAATTTGGTTGTCTATTTATAACTCCTCGTTTTTTCCTGAAAACGTCGCTTTTTTTGTCCTCAGTTTTAAGAAATATTCAAAAAAATGAATTGTACTTTTACTAAAAATTTAAAATAATAACGAGGTGGGAAATTTGGCGCAGCGTTTGATCATCCGCAGACAAAATGACCGCAGACAAAATATCATGTCACTAATTCCAAAAAGACATATTTTTATGTCCTTTGGGTTTGAGGAAACTCTAAAAACCCGAAAGGGGACACAATTATTTTTTTTATTGCTAATCACATTGTATGAGACTTATTTTAAAGATGATTTTTTTTCAGCTATAAAATAAGTCTACAAAACCATTGGCAATGAAAAAAAATTGTACGTCTTTTTGACTTTAAAGAATTTCCTAAAGCCAAAAAGACGTATAAAAATACAAGCCTTTTTGGAATTAGTAACGCGATATCCTTGTGACAAAATATCTGCGTCTGCGTGAAAAAAATATCCATAAGACATGTCAAAATAAAGATTGCACTTTTGTGTTTATATACTTTTTAATTTACATACTTCTTACATACTTATTTATAACTGAAATTGTATATAAAGGCTATACTTTAATTTTGTTGATCCTTACAACTCTTAAAATTTTCGAATTTCCCATAAGAAATGATGTTTCGTTTTCGATAAATTTTTTGCGTTATTAGGGTTACAAACCAATAATTCACATTGTACTTTTTATGCGGCATTCAATTATTGTTATAATTATAATCATCATTAATGGAAATAATTTTATTAGTGAATAATTACAATAATTCGTAATTTGATTATTTTGTCGTCGGTTATTATGACTGCGGATATTTTGTCTATAGATATTTTGTCTACGGAACTAGTCAATTAATCCCATCCTTTCTAAAATAGCATTAATCAATAGTTTTGAAAAAAATAATTTTTCTTTTTCAAATAGTGTCTTATTTTGTTCCAGATTTTCATATGAATGAAAAGAAAATTATTTATAAATTTTTTTTTTTAATATTTCATCTTGCCTCATTTTCTTGTATTATGACCTCGTTAAAATAGAATATTGTTTCAAGCATGTTCTTAAAAAAAAGTTATTCGATACTAGTATAGACAAAAAAAAATCGTTACCGAGGAAAGAATAAATTTTAGTTAAAACAAAAAAAAAGTATATATATATATATATATATATATATATATATATATATATATATATATATTTTTTTTTTTTTTTTTTTGTTTTAACAAGAACAATTGCCTGAGATTGAAAATAACGACGTGGTTGGATGGCTACTTGTCTAAACTATCGGCAAGCCACAATAGTACTTGGACTTGGTACCGAGGCAACTAGAACTGGTTCAGTACGACACTTAAGCCGGAATAGAGCTTGAAGTGGTCGCAATAGTAAAGCTAATCGTAAACCAGCTAGCCCTGGTTCCATGTCGTCCACAACCTCGACCATTTTATATACAATCGCCATTTTGAAACTCCGGCGGCGGGTCTTTGAAATGCCGAGACTCGGATAAGAGGAAGTGGTCCTACGTACACTTTGCTTTCGGGTCGCGTCTCTAATTCCGCTGAGAAGGGTCGCCGCAAAAGGAAAGACACGTTAGGTGAACGACACTCAAACAAAAATGGCCAAGACAATATAGTAGTGGTATAAAAACGAGGTACTTGGAGCTCAGGGGATTCTTGATACCTGGAGATCATACGATGGCTTTTCATTTCTCAATAGGGAAAAAAGACCTTTGTAATACGTGACTTGAATTCATCATGTCATACATTTTTATTTAGATAAAAAAATTTTATATTATTCTGTATCTTTCCTGGATAAGAATCATAATTTAATTTTATCTTTTTTTTTTTACGTGTATCAGATTAATATTAAAAGAAACAATTTTTTTTTTTAGCTAATTTGAAAAATTAAGTAAAGCAAATCTGTATTTTTTTTTTTTTAATATTTTCTTTGAATAGACTTTCATGAAAATTATGTTTAAATTAATGAAGTATACAAGAAACGGAAAAAAATTTTTTTTCCATGGAAATCGATGGGGAAATACTCGAGACAGGGATGTAAGGTAGATAGTAAAGAGAGTGAGAAAATGAGGCGAGGAGGAAATGAAGCGAAATGACGACAGAAAAACGTCAAGAGAATTAAGTGGGAAGAAGCCAACTCTCATCTCCATCCGGAAGTGTCTTAACTCAAGAAAAAGAGTGAAGAAAAAAAAAGTTTTAAAGTAAGTTATAAGTAGAGCAGTTTTGATGCGCATTAAATAATTACAGAGTAACATTTAATGAAAATGAAGCCTTAAATTTGTAGTCTCTAGTCTTTATCCAATAATTCTTGCTAGTATTTATGTACTCTGAGTAGTCCGCCTCGGGGTGTCTTTTATTACACAGACCTTTATTAACTTCAAGCATAATAAAACTCTTTTTTATTTAATGCTTTACATTTACTATTATTTTAACCACATTAGTGTTATTATTATTATTGCATTGATAAAAGGAGTTTATTATTATTAATGAAAATTTTTATTCAAAATTAATTTGACCTTTTACTCAATAAAAAAAATTGAAACATTTAACGAATGTTTTGTAATTTTTATATAATGAACCGAATCTGCATCTAAATTTAGTGTTAAATTAAACACGAATCGTGTTGCAAACGGTTACACAAATTTTAGTGTTAATTCAACACATGAAGTTTGTGTTGATCTTTAACACAAATTTTATGTTAAATAATTAAACACAAAATCTGTTATTTTGACTGAAAATTTTTGTAAATTTAACAGACTTGTGTAAAAATTAACTAATAAATATAAGCACACAATCTAACCAACTCAAGTATACTGATCTACCCTTAGTACAACTGATGTCAATTTACCAAACAATTAGTTTACCTTTGGCGTAAAATATATTTTTTTCAAATGTTGCAAATTTAAAAAGTGGCGCGAATTTCAATAAAAAAATTTTTTAAATGAAAATTACACAGTTAGGAATTGTGTTAAATTAAACACAAATCGTGTTGCAAACGGTTACACAAATTTTAGTGTTGATTCAACACATGAAGTTTGGGTTGATCTTTAACACAAATTTTATGTTAAATAATTGAACACAAAATCTGTTATTTTGACTGAAAATTTTTGTAAATTTAACAGACTTGTGTAAAAATTAACTAATAAATATAAGCACACAATCTAACCAACTCAAGTATACTGATCTACCCTTAGTACAACTGATGTCAATTTACCAAACAATTAGTTAGATTTTCAGTGATTTTTATAAAAAACGAAGCTATTAATTATCCTCCCGTAAAATGAGAATTAAAAAATCATTGAACCTGATGATAAAAATATTAAAGTTATCTATGATTATATTTAATTGTAAATCAATTGTAATCCAAGTTTCCTTGCAGACAATGCTGCTACAATGCTTTGCTTGGTTATAGTAATGAAGAAACGCGCGGGAGTGTTTAGCTAAACACCACAAATTTTGTGTTAATTTTCGAATAACACAATAAATGTGTTACATTACAGATTTTCTGATCATTCAACATAAAAAATCAGTTAAAGTAAAATAACCCAAACAATTGGTGTTGAATTAACAGATTTCTGTGTTGAAAATCACCACAAAAAATTAAACCAAATAATTTTCTTACACAAAGACACAAAATTCCTAACTGACTTGTTCGACATTTCCAAATACACAAAATATTAAATTGAGGCCGGAA
Organism: Microplitis demolitor; assembly: GCF_026212275.2. Taxonomy (NCBI): domain Eukaryota; kingdom Metazoa; phylum Arthropoda; class Insecta; order Hymenoptera; family Braconidae; genus Microplitis; species Microplitis demolitor. The sequence continues at coordinate 21,185,035 of NC_068546.1, read as the reverse complement.
ATTCACTCAAGATCGCCGTCTAAGAAATCCTATAGAAAATCTAAACTCACGGACTGCTAGAAAAAAAAAATTTTCTCAATACTTTCATGTGCTGGCATTCGTCCCAATGACGTGTCGACTCACTTCGCACTTGGCAAACCCACCTTCAAGTATAATACCGATTCCAGATGATGGATAAGATTCTCTTTTAAAATTACAATTGGAAGTTTAAAAATAATAGAGTAATTATAAAGTAAAAATACAGTATCGAGATAAAAAAAGCTTCGTGAATAAAACAAGCTTCATTGTCCTAAAAAGTTAGTGAAATGAGTCAAGATAGTAATCATGGAAGGACAAGGACAAGGATAGAGTGAGTTACAGCTACAAGACACGTGCATGAGTCGTCAGACTATCGAGCGACCTACACTACTGGCGTTAACATATTTCCAGGCCTATCTATCTATTACGGCAGTTATGTTTCACTATAATGCACCGAGGAGAGTATTGTATAAAAGATATTCTCAATAATGTGAAAGCTTCTCCAAGCTATTAAAGCTTTTACGAGATCCCAGTGACCGTAGTTCGTAAAATAAATTGGACAATCTGAATATCATTATGTCATGCTGATGAAAATTTATCGATCTTGCAAAATTATTGAGACATTTTTTGTGATATTTTTTTTACTCGTAAATGGAGAACTTGAATTTATGAAACCGCACAATAACTCTCATCTGCTTCACTCGGCATAATTTAAATTTTTAAAAATTTTTAAAAATTGCGGGTTTTTCGCACAATTTTAAGTTGACTTAAAAATCGATCTTTTATATTCGATTTCTATAATTTTTAAACAGTCATTAGTACATTAATAATTTTTGAAATTTTTTTTAGCTAATTAACTTTTTAAAAATTTTTTATAGAAACATTTTTTTGTAAAATGTAGTTTCGATATCCCAACGATGAAAGTATCATAAAGTAATTTAATTTTCAAGTTATTTAGGTTCCATTTTAATGTCTAAAAAAAAAGTTTACATCTTATCAGTATAGAATATAAGATCAATATTAGTCTGTATGGTTTGATATGATTGGACTATACAAACTTTTATTAAATATTGTGATGTGAACTTACCATACATTTGTTGTATGCCATTCCTGTCATCCTCAGGCAGTTCATAGTTCTGAGAGATCCCTTGGTACCACGGGTACATAAGCGCACCTCGTACTGAACTGTGGGCGAGACCTAACGAGTGACCAAACTCGTGAGCCGCTACCGCAAATAAACTTGTTCCTAAAACATAAAGCAAGTAAGCTTGTCAAAGAGACCATATTAATTAAATTTGTATTTTAGAATAGTATATGAATCTAGTGTCACCTAAACATTCATATTTAATTCATACCAGATTATTTTTAATTATTTAATTGATTATTGAATTCCATTAACCCGGACAGTTTGTCAACAGAGTAGTGGGTTTCCTGGAAATTTCGACTTATCGAATGCCCCTTCTTCTCTAAAGACTAAACTACGCGCATGCGCACAACCGATGCACATAAATATGTCGCACTGGGTGGGAGAGACGTAGCTGGTAGTGGGGGTATACAATAAAATGATTTTTTACGATTCTCCTCATTTTATAAAAAAAATATATCGAGTTTGGTTTTGTTTATTTGAATTTTGAGTAAAAGATGTCTTGTTTGAGCAAATGGACGCTAGTTTATACCACATTTTTTTTTGTCTATTGATTAGTAAAAGAAAAAGTTATAATTGTTTTTATATGGAATTTATGACGCGTTATTTTAATGGTACTAAACTATAAGAAAGCTGTAAAGTTTAAAAAATTTTTTAGTACGAAATTACAAAATTTATATAAAAAACTAAAGCTTTTAATACCGATAACATGTAATTGCTCTACGGCAATTTCGTAACTGACACTGGTGGTAACAATTATTAATTACTTAACGATTTATGGTTATATCGAATTAAACGCTTTTAAAACTCATTTTGGAGAATAAAAAAATTTATGATTTATTTAGTTATGAAAGATAGTGTCAATAATTGCAGCTGTTAGATTTTTATTGGCTCGTTCAATTTAAACGCCTGGCAACTGTGTTTTTATTTTACTATTGGATTTACTCATTAAGAGATAAAAGATATATTTAAGACTTTTACAGACCATTTATTTTATATTATTTTTTAAATTTTAAGTAAATAACTTATGTGAAAAAGTATTGCACAACTCAATTGCGAAGCAATGATATGTACTCTGCTAACAGTTAGTCTCAAATGATCATGTTAATTTTCATGACCGAAAAACCAACATAATTACTGTTTTTTAAATTACTCACTAATGCGCGCGAATTAGGCGAAGCGCCAATAGCTAAAATCCAAAATTGTTTTTACTAATTATTTCAAATATTTGAAAAAGTTTTTTCAACAGTTCGATAACGTAATTACGATTTTTTTTTCTGTTATTGTTAGAATCCCCACTAGTTATAGAACTTTTCTAACCGAGTCGATTGGCAACAAAGTGGAACAAAAAAGTCTTTTTAGAAGTTTATGATTCCATACATAACACTTGAAATGTTTTCTTTCACTCATTCTACAAGGATTCTCCTCCCATTTGTTGACGTCACAATAATGAACCGCATTACGCTTGTCTGACTTTCCGTTGAGAAATTTACTTTTTTTTTATGTTTATATACTCTTACCCTAGAAATTTCACATCGTTGAGTTGAATATTTTTCTTTCATATTATGTTTCCAACAACTTTATAACTTATTCTTATTTTTGTTCACAACTGATTTGTGATTGCAATCGCTGAGATAGATTTATATAACATACATTTTTATGTTATTTTATTTATGATATTTGTCTTATTCAGATTTGTGCCATACTTTTTTTCTTTGCTTATATTTCATTTATATAATAGAGAGCCGGAAAAATCACATACATATTGAAATAAATTTTTCAATACCTATCAGAAAATAAGAAACTGAGCGTGCAAGTTTTTGTATTCGCTGATGACTGTTGTATTAAGGTCTCGAAGCTTACGTACTTAATGGAGTAAAGACTCATGTAGGATTCAATAATCATTCGGAGGTATACCCAATGTATGAAATAATTCCGATAATAAAAAAAAAAAAAATGGAAAGTTTGCTATTCACTTGATATACATTTTTTTATGTAACTCATGTCGAAGAATACGCCACTAACGGCTAAAGTCAGCCTCATAAAATTTTATATTAAAATGCAATTCCTTCTGATTGGTCAAAAGAGTGGTTTAATATACATTAAAACACTCATTTTTATATTAAACCACTCATATTATATTTTGAAATTCCACTTATAGGGGAAGGGGGAATAAAATGGGTCCGAGTGAGCAAAATGGACCAACCAGGAAATTTATTCTCTTATTATCATTTCATTATTTGTCTCCAATAATTCAGTTTTTTCGGCAGCTTTATTTACTATCAGTATTTCAAGTTTCCTTTTTTTCATATACATTAAATACAAACAATTTTATGTAACCCATACCGAAGAATACGCCACTAACTGGCTAAAGTCAGCCTTCTAAAATTTTATACTAAAGTACAATTCTTTCTGATTGGTCAAAAGAGTGGTTTAATATATATTAAAACACTCATTTTTATATTAAACCACTGAATTTAAGTGAAATGGGCGGAATATATCCTTACCCAATAATTCAAGCCAATAACTTATCTATCACTTTTCTCTCTTATGACGTCACTTTGAACTTAGCTGCCTTATTAACATGACCAAAATCTCTAGACTGCGCATGCGCATTCAATAAATCAGCACACGCATGCGCAGATCACGGCAACGTCAGCTGAATTTTATAACCTTACATATTTCTATTAATTGATACCACATAATACCAAAGATTACTTTTTTTTATTGAGTCAAGTTTTTTTAAGTGAATAGTACTAAACAAAGCATTCAATTTCCGGAAGTATACATTTTTTTTAATAATAATAAGGTAAATTATTTTCATAACTCCGACTGCATGGCGCTGACTTTAGACAATTAGCGGCGTTTTTTTTCGTACATTCATTACATAAACTATAGTATACATCTAGTGACATTGAGTATAATACCAATTCCACATGATGTATAAAATACTATAAACAAATAAATAGCAAATTTTATGATACTTTACATAAATTTTGTTAAACACGGGTATTTGTATTCATAGCTTTCGAATGAAAATTGGAGTGCAAATGCAAAAGGGTTTATTTTAATTGGTGCTACGGGTAATTATTACCTTTCACTGTATCTGAATTATTTATAAGTTATAACCAATGACAGGGTGAAATTCAATTAAAAATATTTAATAATTAGTAGCGAGTCATTGTATTGAAGGCTTATTCATTCAAAGTGATTTTTTAATACAAATACTATAGAAATTTTCACTCTAAAATTTTCTATGAATACAATTAAAGTAAAAAATGGTTTAAATTAACCTATAATCGCGTTTAATACTATCAAAAAAAATATCGAACTTAAGTAAACAAAATTAAAAGTTCTGTTATCCATAATAATACGATGCCATAAGTACACTGAGTACAGTAGTAAGTATTGAAAAGCTGCGGTTTTACAACGAACTCGTGATACATTCACTACCACACTATTATATAGTTTTGTGAGAATCTATAACTATGTATATGACAGGCACCATAAACTAAGTAGGCAACTTTCTTAACGAGAAAACTTCTGTTCTAGTTCTCGACACAACTTTCCACCAAAGCGTACTCAGTTCGTGTATTTCTTTTTTTTTTTTTTCATTAACAATTTTGTAATTATTTATCTACCTTTTGAGATTAAATTTTGCACCAACTACAACTTTCTGTATTTATCTTTGATCGGCTTCATTTTTTTTCAGTTTACAAAATTATAGAAAAGAAAAAATGAATTGAGAAATAAATAATTAAAATATTCAACACGCGAAAAAAATTTCAGTAAAATTAATATCTGTTCATGTATATGATCATATATAAGTTCATATATGATCATATCTGTTCGTGTATATTCACATATGAGTTCATATATGATCATATCTGTTCGTGTATTTTCATATATGAGTTCATATATGATCATATCTGTTCGTGTATTTTCATATATGAGTTCATATATGATCATATCTGTTCGTGTATGTTCATATATGAGTTCATATATGATCATATCTGTTCGTGTATTTTCATTTATGAGTTCATATATGATCATATCTGTTCGTGTATTTTCATATATGAGTTCATATATTATATCTGTTCGTGTATGTTCATATATGATCATATCTGTTCGTGTATTTTCATATGTAAGTTCATATATCATATCTGTTCGTGTATGTTCATATATGAGTTTATATATGATCATATCTGTTCGTGTATTTTCATATATGAGTTCATATATTATATCTGTTCGTGTATGTTCATATATGATCATATCTGTTCATGTATGATTATATATGTGTTTAGATATGATCATATCTGTTCATGTATGATTATATATGAGTTCAGATATGATCATATCTGTTGATGTATGATTATATATGAACGCACATATGATCATGCATGATATCATGTATGGTCATATCTGCAGTCGAATAGGGGAAAAATGTTTTGATATGATCATATATGTTTATGTATGATTATATATGAGTTCATATGTTACTTCATATATAGTCATGTATGATTATATCTGCAGCTATTTACGAAGAAAAATACTCAGATATAATCATATATGTTCATGTATGATTATACATGAGCTCATAGATGTCTTCATGTATGATCATACATTATCATATATGATCATACAGGACCATTTTTGGATCTGATCAGATCTGAGTATTTATGGATGATCATATCTGAGTATTTTGTTTCGGATATACGTCGAAACTTAGAATTTTAGTTAAAAGCGACGGAGCAATAAACGATAAATCTTTAGACGAAATAACACCAAGAATACGTAATAACCTCATGTAGATTAAAAGCATTGCCGCAGATCGTGAGAATAAAATAAATGTAGAATCACTTAGGAAAATTTGTTGGCAATTGATCCCGTTAATAATTCTAGAGCTTTAAAACGTGAACCAAGTTGGCACCAGGTTACGACGTTCCACCCTCACGTTCCATTAACATGCACACGAGATTATATGTAAACACAATGCATTTATAGTATGAAACAACTCTGATTTGAATTGAATGTATATTACTATTCCAAAACGCACTGCGCATTCACGATTGTTGTCGCCACCTCTATTTCTCTATCCTTTCTTTTCTACGTCACACAGCTAACGTGGCAAATTAACATTATTATTCATACTATTTCATACCGAATAAACAACTATAAGCCGACTTGTCTTTATTTTATAATTACTAATCTACGGAAATACTTGAATAATTTTGTTATAAACCAAAGACTATTTTAATTGCTTTTTTTAACAGTAATGTCTACATTTAACGACCCTACGCATTATGAATTTCAATTGAGAACCTAGAGAACTTAGAAACACTGTATAGTAATTTATTGTAATTTGCAGTACGGTTCTGAGATATTCAGTTGGATATTAAGTTTTTTTAGAGCCAAATAATTATAATTTGTAATTAAACGCATTGTATCAGATCATTTTACGCAATGTGGATAGATTCTGCGACAGGATTATTATTAATCTCTGAAAATTAATCAGCTTAGAGTTCACAGTTCACATAACCATGATGCCTGGATAATCAAATTATATTACATTCCTCTCCTCGTTTGATATTACGCAAAATTCTCTTGTACACAAATATTCACTTCAATGTGTGCCAATTTTAGGCATTCAGGATCAGAATGATTCAAATTTTTCAAAAATTATCAACTTAATTTATTTTAGGAAAAACCCGGGCGATTAAACTGGACAAAATTGCATGGGTACACGAAAAAAAATTTGGTAATCAATTTTTTAACTCTAACACTGGGTTAATTCACAAGTCAAAATAGGAATTCTTTTTATGTTAAATGGAATTTTTAGTAGATTTCATAGAAATCTAACTATTGCATTGGTCCTCATGACGGAACTTTTGAAAAATTTTGCTATATTTCGACTCGGCTCGTCAAGCGAATTCAGAAAATGCATATGGTTCAAAAGTTTATATATGTATGTATATATATATATATATATATATATATATATATATATATATATATATATATATATATATATATATATATATATATATATATATATATATATATATATATATATATATATAGAATATAACGCGCTAAATATTATCTATTATTATTTTATCTATAAGAACATCAGTTAGTCAGTAATTTTGTCATTACACAGGTTTCCACATCACCCATGAGTGACTATCCTAGTAGTTTTTTTTTTATTGTTATGAAATCTACTTCCATTTCGGCTGCCGAATGGCCTTTTTTTCCTTGTACTCTGTTTCTGTTCTTTGACGCTTACAAGCATCCATAACACGAGTCGTTTTAATTAAACAACTGTATAGAACAGTCGAGCGAAATTGGCTACTGTATAACAGGGTTAATTTTCCTGAGGTAACATAGAAGCTGTACAAGAAAAAATTTTGTGTTAATATGGATCTACATTAATTATGGTATTTTTATATATGATTAGAACATAATTTACACGCCGTAAGATGGAATGTGGCAAAATATTGAGATTAAGATCAAGGTCACAGTTCTGGTTTTGTGCATCTTTTCCTTTTCTTACCAGAATATTATTCCGGAAGGAAAACAGAACCATAAAAAAGTTTCTATATTCAAAAAATAATCGTTACTATTATTTTCGTATGGGAAAAGTTTTAAAATTTTTTTCGACACACGTCCAATCATTTTAGTGAGCAATTTCTTCTTTTTTTTTTATGAGTGGGTTCAATTCGCCATTTATAAAACTTTTACAATTATTTTAAAGAAATTTGAAATACCCGGAAATTACATTGGCAAAGTTTTTTATGTCCGACACCTGAACTCTCAAGTTGTATTGGAAATCATATTTTTCACTTAAATTTACGAGTAAATAACTATATTTATTAAATTTTATTACAAAGTTTGAAAAAGATGTTTTTCGAAAATTTTTGCCCAAAATAAAAAAAAAAAAGTCTTGCAATATAAATTTAAAATTTGTCTTATTTTCTATAAATAGCAACAGAAATTAAAACATCTGACGTATTATGAAGCTGAAGCTAGCGGCCGTAACAAGTAGCGGCCACGCAAAAATTTCTGGCCGCTACTTATTACGGCCTTTAGCTTCAGTTTCATCTGACGTATTTGAGTCGAAAAAAATTTGAATCATAAATGTTTCTCAAATTATATACAATTATGGGTTATTTTAACACCATCGGGGTTAAATTCAACACCGGGATACTGTGAACTTACACCATTTTTTTCACAGTTTATTACTAATGCAGTACATTTTTAGTAATTATTTTCAAGCTTGACAATTTAATGGTCACAATTTTTATAATAGACTTCAAAAATAGTTTTCTGTACTAAGTTTCGTAATAACGCTATTTATAGTTACAAGTATTTTCAACAGAAAAATATAAAGCTGAGTATAGAAGTGTTACTCAAGGATGACAGCTTTTAAAGCGACCTGGTTTTTTCGATTTTTCTCTCGTTTCGGTCTCTTATCTCGAGTAAACTCGTCAATCTTCCCAAGATCCGAGATCCGTGTAACGGTTGCTGAAACGATTTACTCCTGTACTCGTAAACAAACTGATCCAGGGGTTTAGTGGATACCGAATACAACCAGCAAAGATATAAAATAAAAAATAAGTAGAGGAGAGAGGGGCAAAACGGGTTACTTACGGAAATGGTAAGTTTTCGGGAATTCAAATACGTTAAATATTTTTTTAAAAATGATATTTAAAGTAAATAGAAAAGAAATAAAAATTCCCCTTTCTCTCCTCTATATGAATATTAAAAATCGAAATAAGAGCACAAGTAAGAACAAGTGATGGACAAAAAATAAATTCATTTTGGGTTTGGGGTCTATTGTAAAAGTAACGAATATTTATTCTGTTGTCTTAAAAACTTTTTGAGAATAGAAAGTTGAAACCACAAGAGTGTACTATATTTTTTTACCTAAGAGGATCAGCAAAAGTTTGTACGTACATAAAAGTTACATAAAACAAAGTGAAAAAAAAAAACAAAAAACGATAGTTTGACAATTGGAAATAATCTTGAGAGTTTTATTGCTTGATTTGTTGCCAAAGATTTTATTCAACGATATGATAGCTCAGCATTTGTATTGAAAGTATTGAAAAGATCTTATTTTGCTATCGTACTGTCAATATTCAAGATTATCGTCCAAGACTTTGATTTATGTTGAAAGCTCAAGAACAAAGCAATCGAATGTAGCTTTTCTATGAATAAATAGCATATTTAAAAAATAAAATAATAATAATGGTGGAAAATTCGCCGCCATTTTGTTATTTTTGTACGTACATTAAAAATCCTAGTGCAGCTGGCTGCTAATTATTTAATTTGTCTATTTTTGAAATTTTCGCACCAATCGCAGACTCATTTACTAATCGAAGCCTTGTATTCGAATGATATTTTTGAATTTCAAAAATATATAAAATTGTTTTAAATGGATTTCAATAGTATATTTTTTAAGCCTGACAAATTCTATATGTATATCTTTATTCATCATCTTATTAAAAATTCATGAAAAATAAAATTTTTTTCGAGCGTTCAAAGTAGAATACTGCCTTAAAAATTTTTTTTTTTCAAAATTGGACTTATTTATTTGAATCGATAATCTTTAGCAGTTTATTGCTTTAAAAAGTGTCTTACGTGAGGACCAACCACTGACCTACTTGGCTTGATGTCAAGATCTCTCTAACCCCGGGTCCAACATCTAGACAATCTACTTCAGGTAAAAGGAACGTCGTCTATAGTAACGATCAAATTATTTTGGAAATGGTGTTTCTTAGAAAGAGACAAGGTTATCCTTTTGGCGATGCGACAATATTGATTTTTATTTTATTTTTAGCCTTATATTCAAAGGGCATTGAAATACTACTACTAAAGTTGATGAAAATATATAACACTGTTATAAAGTAGTTTCATTAGAACGTGATAGATTATTATTTTTTAATGACTGACGTGTATTGAAAAAGAAAAAAAAGGTTACCTTCTTCATTGTCGTCGTCTTGCAGCAACCATATTTCTTCTTCATCAAAGTGTGCGTCACCTCCACGATCACGACCGGGAAAAAAAGCATGTGCTAATATTTGTCCACGTCCATCAAAAGGGTGACCATCACCGTGATATCCTCTGTAAAAAATTTTTAACCAAGATTTAATTTAAAAAATTCTTCAAACCATCTTGGGCTTCATGACTTTTTATTATTTGAAAATTAAAAAAGTTAATGTAGATAATAAAAATATTTTATCACTTCTCTACAGTAACTTTACGAGAAAAAAAAATCGGTATCAAATTGAAAAAAAAATAAATAAATTTTCAAACTTTTATTCGTGATATTTATTAAAGATGTCAATTGTATGAATAAGATGCAATTGAAAGAGTTGGTTAAAACTTGGACGAGTAGTTGTGTCGTAGAAAAAAAGAGGGAAGGGAAAAATCATGTAAATTTATTTAAAATTTAAATGAAATTAAACTTTTGAAAACTTATTTAATTATGATAATATCTTTTGAAATTTTTACGCGATCAAAAGATTTAATTATAATAAAATTTTAAAAATATTTGAATTGATCTAATTAATCTATGGAGTAGTTTTAATTTTTCAAACTTCTCATTTTTATATTTTTAGAAAATATCAGATCTGGAATTCCTATATTATTTTATGAGTTTTAATAAAGATTTCTCATTTGCAATTTTATTGGACATATTTTAGCATAATGAGACATATTATAATTCAACCCAAATATTTGTTTTCTAGAATAGTTGAGTCATACTTTTATAATGTCATTTTGTAAAAATAATATCAGATCAAAAAAAGATTATTATAAAATCAAATTACAAAATTCATGACGCAATCATGTAGTCGTTGTGTTGTTGTCGCGAAAATAAGATTTCAAGATAAATATATGTACATACATATATGTTTTCTTTTATTTTTTTGGGAACTTTTGCTTAAAAATTGATTTTTCGAATTTAACTCCATTTTTTTGCAGCCATTTTATAGACAGAGTAGAAGTACACATTTGTGGCCATTGCTCCATTTTTTGACATTTAATACTTTACTTTGATCAATGAAAACGTATTATAAAAAAATTATAATGTAATAGTGTGATAAAAGTATCTTCAAACACATGGAAAAAATTAACTACGTCATTGCATTTTTTTGCAAATTATTTTATTGAAAATTTAAAAGTGGCTGAAACTGGCTCTCAAGTGACCTAAAACGTTTCTACTACTCTTTATAATACTTTTCTGCATAAATTTATATAACTCTCATAGAATGATAAAAAAATTAATTACGAAAATTAGAATTTTAAAAAATTTTAATTATATGACTCAAAAAATTCAGCAAAATCATGTTCTGGATAAAAAAAAGCAACAAATTTGAAAAGTTATCTTCAAATCTAGTTTTTACGACGATCTTATAATTTATCATGATTTCATAATTGCACTTGTTAAATTTTTGCATCAGATTTTTCAAACTACATTCAAAAATTTAAAATAGTAATTTATAAAAAAATTTCATCTTATATTTTTTCCGTATGTTTAATCTAGTGTATACTCTTATTTTACTTTATCGAACTTTTCAACCCAATTCAACTGCTAAGAAATTCACCCTATTTGATATTCAAACGATAATATTAGGTAAGAAACTTTCAAACGTACAATGTACTTAATCCAGTTGATTTCTTTTTTTTGTTTTTTTATTCAAATAACTTTTTTTTGCAAAGTTAATTATAGTTTGAGTTGAACAGTTTATTGATTTAAAATAACATGTATGAAAGCAAAAAAAAAAAAAAAAAAAAAAAAAAAGAAAAATTAAGTAGAATCAAATATAAATATTTCTGCAGAAAAAATGGACCCCGGCAAGAAATCTTCTATTTCTGTGTTCAAAGAGGTTTTAAATTTTTCAAATAATAGTTTTATGATAAACTACAAAAAAACAACTTATGCTTATTTGTTTTTCGACTTTTGTTAAAAATTCCATTAATAAAAGTTGAATCTTTTTTTGTTTCTACCCCTTTTACATCGACTAGTTAAGTATGCAGAAGCAAACGGTCAAGGATTGCAAAATAAATTGTAAGTTCCAGAGTACTGGGTAAAAAAATCCCTTGTGAGTTCAACTCTCACAACAATCTTCAATGTATTTCTATTACTATTCTCTTTGATTTTCTTTATTCTTTCACTTTACTCGTTCCATTGTTTCTTAACAACAATAACATGGACAAAAACAATAACAAGCTTTCTGCATTGAAAATTGACGACTAACCTCGAGAATTTTATAAAGCATGAAAATATTCAGATTTAAAAATGTAGTTTTCTGTACGAGTTTTTTTTTTTCAAAGCATGAACATAATAAGAATATTTCTGCAACTTATTCACTATGAATTTTTTTTTATCCGTTATTTTTTTTTTTTTTTTTTTTTTTTTAGTATCAAAGCTAAAAAAAATATACAAGTACACGAGAAATGAAACTGATATTTTTTTGTATCAGAAAGAAAATGTTAAAAAAAAAAAATAATTAGGAATTCTAGAATTCCAGACAAACGTGAATAAAAAAAAAAAAAAACTGAATCCAATTAGTTAGGATGGAAGTTTGAATGGTAAAAATCTGGTTATCTTGTAGTATGTTTTATTTGAAAACAAAAAAAAAATAAAGTTTCATTTGAAACAAGCTGTTGTTTTTTTGGTTTAACTCGCGGGTAAAGTTTTCACTTTACCTTCAAGCTCAAAATCTTTTTTGCTAACGAATGGAGGAATTAAAATTTAAAAAAAAATTCATGTAATTAATGCGCAAGAATATCATTTCTTATAATTTATTTATGACATCATAATGTGGAATTAGTACTACTTTTAATGATAGAATTTTTGTCTAAATAATTTATTATTATTGACAGATTATATTATAGTAGGGGACCGGGGCAAGACGGCCCCTGGGGCAAGAAGGCCCACCTCAAAAATTAACCAAAAATTTTTTTTTCTTGTTTTCAAAATCAAAAATTATCACAAATTCAGATTATTTACTTATTTTTAGTCCTATACGTGAAACTAGGGGCAAAATGAACCACTCAAAAATTCTAAAAAAAATGTATTTCATATTATTATAACCTAGTCATGATTAATTTAATAGAAACATCATTTTTTGGTTAATTCTATGGATTTGAAGTAAAATAGAGTATTTGAAAAAGTTAAAAATACCAATAATCAATTTTATATTCAATAGGAAAATAATTATTAATAAATTAAGTTATTTTTTATTAAATAACTTTTAATTTATTCATATAATTTGTTATAGAATCCAACAAAACGATTATAATTATTATATGTAATATTATGGATAATATATTTATAAAATTAACAACATTAACTATTAAAATGTAACAAAAATACTTTTTTAGATATTAAATTTAATTTAAGTGTATTATAAATTAATCCTCACAATATTCATAAATGTACGCATCGGAAAAATATTCGTCAATTCCTGCAAAGGAATCATGAGCTTATTTTTTACATTTTTGACATTGAATCCATGATTTTTTTGATTCCGACTACAGTCCATGACAGGGGGAAATTTATTTACAATAAAAAAAAAAATTTTTTTTTCATTTTTTTTCGGAGGCGGCCTTTCCCAAAAAAAAAAATTTTTTTTCGGGAGCTTCACCAAAATTTTGGTGAATTGAGTTATAGTTGGACGAGAGTACATCAACTTGATGGTTAAAAGCCAAAAAGAATAATAATTGGCTTAGGTGGGCCGTTTTGCCCCGGTCTCCCCTATTAGCGAACAAGTAAAATGATAGTTAATAGTATAATAATATAAAAATCGATGTAAACTCAACTGTTGTTATTGCATCAATTATTTATGGTTTAGAGACATAAATGAATTGGCTAGACATCTAATAAAAAATTGACGGAAAAAAAATATAAAAATAGGTCAATGTAAAATGATCGTAATAATTCACGTGCACTTTTTAAAATTTAACTCTGAATTTAAAGCAAGTTGCTGGAAATTATTGACCAGAAAACCAGTCAGAAATATGAAATATAGATATCATTATAAGTTAACTTATTTAGATACTTTTATTGCATACTTCTTTAAATTTTCATGTCATAAATTTCGTAAAAATTAAAATCACAATTTACTTTACTTTATATCATTAAAGTAATTGCTTTTTTACGGTCAGTTAATTTTAAAGCGGATTTTCAAATAGTCTCATTGTACTTTTTTCGAAGACTGCACAGAAAAATAAGATCTTTTCACTATGAACTAAATACGAAAAATTTCTTTAAACTATAAAACTTTTTTTGGCCCGAAAATTATCTTTTCCATTTACATTCGCAGAAAATTCAAATTTTGTAAATAAAAATTTAATTTTCGACAAAATTTCAAATTTTGAAAAAATTTCTACACTATTTTGCAAGAAAAAAATTTTATCGTATTATAGGGATGGTCCCCATTATATTATGGGAATAGTTCCCATAATTTTTTTTCCGTATTCACTTCCTGTTTAAAGTTTCGTCGACAGTATAATAAAAATTGGTAGGTTTCGAACCAACATTTTTTTCCGTGTATAAAATGGCTGATAACTTGACACCATTATATTTATCTGATCAAATTGATCTTATAAATAGCGAGCATGGCTACACAGAGAGAAAATTATAGTAACAGTTACAATATATTATGGGAATGGTTCCCATACTGCATGGTAACCGGTTTTTTTGAAATGTTGATTATAGGAACGGCACCCATATATATTATGGTAACCATTCCTATAATTATGGGTATAATTCCCATATGGTATCGGAATAGTTCCTATGGAATTATGGTAATCGTTACTATCTACGTATGGTTATGGTTACTATAATATTATGGTAATCGTTACCATAATATTATAGTAACCATTCCCATAATATTATGGTAACCATTACCATATACGCTTAAGAACCGTTACAATGTGGTTATAGGATTGGTTCCTATTTGCTTATGGGAACTATTCCTTTGAGTATGGTAATCGTTACCATGATTCTTTTACATGCGATATGGGAACTGTTACCATAATGATAGGGATTGTTCCCATATTTATGGAAACCTTCCCAGAAAGTATGGGTCTATATCCCATAATCCCAAGTAATCATTACACGGAAAAAAAAAAATCTAAAAATTACTATTTGAAATTATAACTCAGAACCCGGTTGTCAATATGGGGAATTTTAACATTCAAATAGTAAATTTTATAATACGTGTCGTCTATTTTCTAAATATCAGTTACAATTTTTAAAGTTAAAATAGTAATTTTTCTTGTATAGACAATAAATTTTCCTACTTATCCTGTAATTATTCACGTTTAAATCGTAAATAAAAAAATTACTATTTCGAATGATAGTATTTACTGATGACTTTATCATTATATTACTTGTCATTCTCAATTTTTATAGTTCATTTTTTTCTGTGTACCATAACGGTATGGGATGATATTTCATAAGCGTACTAGGAACGGTTACCATAATTTTTTCTCCGTGTACTATACAAGAAACAATAAAATTATTGAAATTAAACATACACTAACAACAACAGCTGAAAAGTCTATTATATATAGGTTTATGGTATAATGATTTACCAATAAATATAAGAGATAATTTTGACTTCTAAAAGATTTCTCAAATATCATATTAAAAATAGCATTAATGTGAAATACTCTTTATTACTAAAAATAAATAAATTTTTGAAAGTTATGAATTATGTAGAAAATGCTAAAGAACTCTCTATTGTAATTAATTTTATAGCTTATTAAAATAGTTTCGTTTGTGCTGATTTTTAATATTTAACGAGCTGCAGTATTCAACATACTGTCATTTTCATTAGTCAGGTTGATATTTAAACACAAAGACTCGATGTAAATTACGCCGAAACGTTCTATCTAGAATGATATGGTTATGGTGGCTGAAATATAACTCTTTGAACAATTGACCATGCATGATATTAATTATAATAAATTTGAATTCACAAACAATGGAGAGTAATTTCACATGTCAAAGTGATATTTCACCTATAGAATTCGTTATCAATTAAATCTCACAGTTTTTAGTGTTCTTTCACATCCTTTTATCTCAGTTTCGTCGGTCTCTACATTTCAGTTTCGAAAACTTTTTTCATGGCTTACAAGACTCTAGAGTTGTCAATTAGCCCGTTATTTGCCTTACAGTGTACAACAGCTTTCCATTATTCATACCTCAAATAGTTTAAAAATAAAAAGATTAAAAGAAAAAAAAAAGTGATCTTTTTTTTTAAAATTACAATGTTAGCATAATTTTTGATATTTCACAATGAGACAATTCAACGGCAACGTTATGAAAATTAGAGACTGCAAAATTGGATTTCATTGTTTCTAGAATACAATAGTAGAGTTTTATAAGCGCGAAAAAATTCCAATAAAAATAATAAAAAAAAAAAAAAAAAAAAAAAAAAAAAAAAAAAAAGTATATTATTATTCTATCACAGAATTTTCTTTTGTTGTATTTTCCAATAATTGTTCGATAAGTTATAACGGTGCTAATTGAAGTGTCATAATAATTAATGTCAATTTTTTTTTAAATATATAATTATAAGATATAGATATTGTTAATTAATTATCACAAAGAATTTATATTTTTTATTTCAAAACAAAAGATCATATTTCAGTGTAATTAAATTGCAATAAAAAAAATCCACTGCAGTATGTTTCGCTAAAGAAAAAGTGTAGAATTATTCCATTAGTTCCAGGTGCCAGCTCGGGCGGCCCAATCAGTAACCAGTAAATTTTAAAGCTTGCTGGACATATAGTCCGTGACATCTAAAGGCATGATACCGAATAGATTTCCGGTCAGTGGGCATTTTATAAGAGAGATAACTAATTGGGAATTTGCCAGCATCCAGTTACTTTTATCACTTTCTTTATTCCCAAGGAACGCTATTACATTATCTCATTTTTTAAATCTCATATTTTTCATTACGACTAGAGTAATTTATAGTCTCGTTAAACTCAATTAAATATATATAACAGTCTTATTGATTCGTAATTATATTTTTTAAAAATATCTTATCATTTAACTTTTACTGAAATGCCAATGAATAATTAATTTCTTTTTAAAGGTTATGTAAATTAATAGACTTTAATTAAATGTAAATTAAAAATATTAATGTGCGAGTGTTATCAATATGAGTAAATTTATTTAATTATTATCAGTGTCATTATATTATGAAATTATTTAGCATAGTGATAAATGATTATTATTAAGCTCGATAGATAATCGCAGTAATCATACTGAATATGAGGACTCGTCTAACAAATTAAATTGGAACAAAAAGATGTATAGAACTTTGATATTCAAATCGAGTGCACTCACTTGTAAATTATCGAGTATATTTAGCTGATAGAATTAATTTCACTCGTGACCGAGATATTTTGCTGATTTGCTTTACAATAATCCCAATTGTCGATTACAGTTTGTTGTATACTTTTTTTTTTTTTTTATAATTAACGAACATTTAAATACAAGATTATATTAAATCAGTCAGTGATCAACATTGATAATTTAGCGATGAGAAATTATGAAATTATATAGACGAAACCGGGGCACAATGGACCATTATAAAATTTGTCTGAGAAAGAAGGGGGTTTCTACACGGAGAGAAAATTATGGTAACAGTTACAATATATTATAGGAATGGCACCCATGTATATTATGGTAATCATTCCTATAATTATGGGTATAATTCCTATATGGTATCGGAATAGTTCCTATGGAATCATGGTAATCGTTGCCATGTAACTATGATAATGGTTACCATAATATTATGGTAATGGTGACCATAATATTATGGTAATAATTCCCATACATTATGGTAATCATTACTATATATTATGATAACGGTTACTATAATATCATGGTAATAATTCTCATAAATTATGGGAATGATTACCATAATATTATAGGGATAGTTACCATAAAATATAGGGCTTATTCCCATATACACTTAGGAACCATTATAATGTGGTTATAGGATCGGTTACTATTTGCTTATGGGAACTATTCCTATGAGTATGGCAATCAGTACCATGATTCTTTCACATGCGATATGGGAACTGTTACCTTAATGATAGGAATTGTTCCCATACTTATGGGAACTTTTCCCGGAAAGTATAGGTCTATATCCCATAATCCCAAGTAATCATTACCATAACGGTATGGGATGATACTTCACAAACGTACTAGGAACAGTTACCATAATTTTCTCTCCGTGTAGATTTTCTGAAAAAGGTGTTTTCAAAAAAATTTTCTTGAATTTAAATATTGTCCTGGTTAAAAATACTGATTGAAAAAAATTGAAATATAATATATATATATATATATATATATATATATATATATATATATATATATATATATATAAACAAAAGAGTTAAAATTATTGAAAAGAATTTGAATTTCATCATTTTTAATCCTTTTCAATAAATATTGCTAAACAAGGTTACTTGGAGACGGGAATTTTTTTTAGTGTAAGGTGACTTTTATTACAATTAGTATCGAATAATTTTCTATAGTTTGTTGTGTAGAGACATCTCTAATTGTAGTAAATTGTGATAAACTTTTTTGTTGGACTGAACGACTGATTTCGATTAAGATTTAAAAATCTTTAATTTGAAAATAATTTTTGGTTTTAGAAATTTAGTGTAAATAATGACTACTTAAAAATTATGATTTATAAATAATTAATACATACCGATGAAAATATATGAGAATATCTGCACGGTCGCTGTTGACTTCTTGAAATGTAAGCTTTGAATTTCTTGCCCATAGATCCAGTGCGCGGCTTAATTCTTGTCTCACCCCATAGGGATCTAATCCACTTGGTCGCTCTGTTCGCAAACTGAAAAAAAAAAAAATAAATCACAAATTATAATTTTTATAAATTTTAATTAACAAATGTAGTTTTTTTTTCAATACTTTTGAAACTAATTATTTTTGTTAATTTTTTAATTAAAAAAAGAGAAGAAAAACTCAACTCGATAAATAAATTTTTCATGTTCATTATTAAAATATTCGAATGAGGGTTCTCTTAAAGTTTAATGAGAACAACATTTTTAATTAAAATATTTCAATAAATAAAACTAAAGTTAATTATCAATTTATTATTTTGCGTGGAAAAATTACAGTTTCAAGTATCAGCAAAGTCCTTCGACTTCGAAACTGTAAAAATTACATTATTTCTGAGATGTAGTAATTATTACAATTTCATATAAAGCTTCTTTCAGTCCTCAATAGTGTTCTATTCATAATAAAGTTTTATTCAATTAAAAATACACTAGAAGCTGTAAAATTTGGAATCTATAATTGTAATTAGAGTCATGTGGGGTAAGTATGAGCGAACCTATTCATTTCGGACTGAAATTCATGGGTTTGCGCACATTTATCCACTGCCCACACTTGCCCGTATGGCTCTGCTTAATTACAAGAAGCAGTTTCAATTAGGGACAAGATTTTTGCCTTAATTTTGAAATGAATAATTCAAATGTTTGAAATTACGGCGAAAATATTGGTTTTACCAAAAAAGTTTTCAAACAAAAGTTGTAGAAAATTTAATTTTCTAAAAAAAATCTCTCTTATGATTTTTCAAAATGACCAATATTTTCACCGTAATTCCAAAATTAAAACTCATAATGAGTGATTCAAATTTTTGATAATTACAAAAATCTTAATTTCGTAATTACGGCTTACTCATTAATCTTATGGGAAAATTATAAGAGACATTTTTTTTATATAATTAAATTTAGAACAACTTTTGTTTAAAAAATTTTTTCATACGACCAATATTTTCACCGTAATTCCAAAATTAAAATTCATAATGAGTGATTCAAATTTTTGATAATTACAAAAATCTTAATTTTGTAATTACGTCTTACTCATTAGTCCTAAGAAAAAACTATAAGAAACATTTTTTCTTTTAAATTAAATTTTGAACAACTTTTGCTTAAAAGATTTTTTCATACGACCAATATTTTTGCCGTAATATCAAAAATTTGACCCATTAATTATTAATTATTATTTTTAAATTAAAGCATAAACCCTGGCCCTATTTATATTATTTGAAGTTTCGCATACGAGAGCTCTGTTTTTGCCCTAAGAGCTGTAACTTTTCACAGTTTTTTTACATGTAGTTTTTTTTTAATTTTTTATTTAGATGGTTGCATTTAATTTATAAAGCGGAATAAATCAACTAAATACTGATTCGTATTTCCATTGTACTTTCTAATCTAATCAATAACCATTGATACATATTCCAACCCAGCACATTTGCACTCGATAACTTTTTTTTTTTTTATTTGAATATTGGGTCGTCAACTGCGTGAAAGACTGTGCTCGTAGCATAAATGTCACATGCAAATGCTGACAAATAACCATACGTTGGTTACAAGTAAAATTGGCGAAACATTTTTTTTTTTTTCGATATATTTTACTCTAAAGGCAAATAATAAAAATGATTGATAAAATTTATCAATATTTTTACAGCTTTTTGTGCTTTATTTTTCTAAAGTTGCATTTCAATATTTTATGTAACTACTGGTTAAAAAATCTACCAGGAAATTTCATAAATGGAAATCACGAGCGTTGAGGGAATGTAGAAAAAAAAAAAAAAAAAAAAAAAATAATAATAATAATAATAATAATAAAAAAAAAAAAAAAAGACACTGAGTCAAAATGTCAAGAGTTTGATAAAGCGTAGAGGAAAAATCTCGTTTAGTCATGTTTACTTTACAAAACGATAGCAGATAATACTGAGTACATGAGAAGAGACAAAAGAAAAGGTGGAGTAGGATGAAAATAGCGGAATGTATTAGAGAGTGAAGAGAAAATACAAAGTAAAATGTTTTTCATAGGTAGTGTAAAATAAAATCACGTCTGACGAGTTTTGCTTCACAAGCTAGTTTATTATGAGCTGTTGTTGTAGCTGCGCTCTTTATTTTTTAGCAAAAATTAGGTTGTAAAAATAAAATCAGTGCCGGAAAACAAGTTCATCCGGAGATTATTTTTTCGCCGGGTTGTATTGTATTTCATTATCAGTCTTGATGTTACATAATAAATTTAAGGGAATAAAATTTTTTTTACAAGCTGAAAATTGTAATAAAAATTTATGTATCCTTAAAAAAAAGTCGTTCTGAAGTAGTTAATAAAAATATCTATAATAATAATAAAATATTATTATTTCTGAGAGGTTATTATGTACAAAATAGATATTGTACAACAAATATTTTTATTGAATTTTAAAATGGATTTTTAGTAAGGTAAATAAAACAAAAAGAACGGGGAAATAAATCATCAGATATAGAGTCACTATAAACTTGATAAGAGTTCATATTTTTTTACTATTTATTATTTTTTAGTTGTTACTGTACATATCAAAAAATTTAGTAACAATTTGGTGATAAAATATCTGAAGCAAAAACTTATTACTTTTGTACGATAACATTACGATTTAATTGTTTTATAAAACAAGATAAGATTGTATTGTTTGATTACAAAACGTCTTAAAGTTATCATACTAAAATATATATGATAAATTTGCAAATGAGAGTTTCGTGAGAAATTCATAAAATAATATACGAATTAAAGCTTGCGTAATATTTTATAGTAAATAGGAATTTAACCTTTAGAAAAATATCTTACGCTGACTGTTGCCGAGTAATTTTAAAAATAATTTTCTGTTTTTGTTAATTAAATCCTTCAAGATAATTATTTTGTTGGTTGATTGACTCATTTTTATTGAACGCTAAATTATCATTAAATGTTAACTTAGAAGTGTAACTGCTGATAGCTATTTGAATATCAATGAAACAGCTAGTTGATTGAATTGTGATAAGACGGTGACAGATGCAAAGTAATAATCTTTCCCAATTTTAAATTATTAAGTCTTTAAAAAATAATAATCGAAAATCTCAACTACGGTCTGCTATTTAACTAGCGATTAAAGTTCAACGAGTAGATATCTTGTAAATAACCTCAAAATCCATACTATCTCTAATTATGTCTGTCAACTATTGGTATTTACCCCTATCTATATTTCAATCGATCATAAACTTCCATCATTAATAAAAAACTTTTAAATTTGTTCTGTCGAAAATCATATATACATGTGTGATATTAAAACCGTGTAAAAAAAAGCTCACTATTAATTCCTCAGGGATTCTCACATATAAAGATCCAGGTCATGATATAATCATAAGCATTTATATATATATAAATTTTTTATCTTCTTATGAGGGTAATTTGACTTTACCATAGCATACAATATTTTCACAATTTACGCACGGAAATTTTTTCGAAGTAAACAGATTAAATGAGGAGCTAATGCAAACCGAGTGTTTCTTTATTTATTTAATCCCCTCAGAGTAAAGTTTACTCCGAGGAGAAGTTTTATTCATACCATTAATAAGATAAACTCCGCAGAGCGGAGTACCAACAGTAAAACTTACTAAGACTTTCCCTTTACAAATAATTTATTTATGATTTAGCATAAATTTTTTTTTTTTTATTAAATATTCATATATTTCAACGTTGAAATTCCGTAATCAGAGTAATAAGGATTAAAATAAAATTCGCGTTCACTTCGAAATTACTACTGACTAAAAATCTCTATTTACTCTTCACACCAAGTTATTTTTTTTTATTTAAATCTCTAGAACTCCTGGTTGGAGTGAATTCTGATTAAAACGTCACTTTTGATTTTTTATCCTGTAATAGATTTTTTTAATGGCGCGTCTACATCACTCGGGGTGCGAAAAAAAATCTAATAAAATTCAATTTCAATCAAGAAAATTTTTCTTAAATTTTTTTTAGTGATTCGAAAAATTGAAATAATTTATGGGAAATTCTAAGATAAATTTGATTATTTAACAATAATTAGGGGAGGGAGGGGCAAAACGGATACTAACGTAAATAGTAAGCTTTCGGGAACTTAAACATTTAAAATATTTTTTTTTTAATGATTTTCAAAGTGAAGAAAAAAAATTTTCAGCTGCGTTAAAAAAAAAGTTTCATTTTTTGGGGGGAAAATGCCCCGTTTTGCCTCGCTTTCACCTATAAAAAAACATTATTTAATATTCATGTAAAAGTAATGAATAATAATGACTTTGGATAAATTTTATGAAATTAATTAACATTTAAATAAATAATGATTTAATGTTACTTGATCCGATCACAATTGAAATGTATATTAATAATTCTGATATCCGTTTTCATGTGACTTTTAATCACGTAATTAATATTCATAGTGAATTAAAAAAAAAAATCCCAACTAACACTTTTATTTTTATTTAAAAATGTTAATAGCTATTTCTGTGAGCAATATAAAAATTCTTAATTCATTTTATATTCAGGTGAATGTAAAAATAATTAAATGCAAATTTTTATATTGAATAACTCTAAAATGTAATTTGAGTGAATTTGTGGATTATTAAAATATACGTAACCATGTTTGTTTGCACTGAGAACAAACTCTTCAGAACGGTACGATGAGTTGAACAAATATTAGTACAACGTCGGATCATTGACGTGTACTTTAATATGATGGAGATAGCTATTTCCGTTGTGAAGTTGTTTAATATTAATGGAATATTTCAATTTAAAATGCATTTAAATTAATTCATTCGAATTACACCATTAACATTCTAGGTAGAAAAGTTTCGAAAAAAAAAAAAAACTATTAAATTTTTTCCTGGCCAAAAAATGACCGAAAACTGAGAATTTCTGTTTTATAATTCTATTGGCATATTTACGAAGAGTACTAAAGTTTCGATGTGTTTTCGACCAACTTTCGACGTATTTCAATAAAATTATCCGATTTCAAGCATTTTTTGACCTATTTCAAGAAAATTATCGATTTCGACTAACTTTCGACCTTTTCCTATAAAAGTATTCAATTTCAGAGTGATTACGACAAACTTTTGACCTTTTTCGAGAAAATTATTCAATTTCAGTGTGATTTCGATTAACTTTTAATCTATTTCAAGAAAATTATCCAATTTCGGTGTGATTTCGACAAACTTTTGACCTTTTTCGAGAAAATTATTCAATTTCGGTGTGATTTCGACTAACTTTTAATCTATTTCAAGAAAATTATCCAATTTCGGTGTGATTTCGACAAACTTTTGACCTTTTTCGAGAAAATTATCCAATTTCGGTGTGATTTCGACTAACTTTTGATCTATTTCGAGAAAATTATCCAATTTCGGTGTGATTTCGACTAACTTTTGATCTATTTCAAGAAAATTATCCAATTTCGGTGTGATTTAGAGAAACTTTTGACCTATTTCAAGAAAATTATCCAATTTCGGTGTGATTTTGACTAATTTTTAATCTATTTCAAGAAAATTATCCAATTTCGAGGTGATTTCGGTCTTATTTAATATAAATCTATGGTTTCTTCATAATTCGGGCCGAATTTAAAACTAATCGACCATTTTTCAACGAAATATTCTTACCTACACTCTAATTAGTGACAGTCACGTGACATCGCTATTTGCCAGTGAATAGTCACTTTTCGACAATGGAAAGTATACCATTATTTGAATTAGTGACATACTTTTTACTCGTAAACAGTGAATAATCACTATTTTCACTATTTCAAATTTAAGAGAGTGGGGTCTTAGGAACATTTGAGTTACGTTAATATTTATTAAGTGGATTATTTTTATATCTAAAAATTTTGAATATTGTTTTTATGTGAACTGCTATGGTGTCATAGAAAAGCCAGCCCATGTTAAATTTCTAACGAAAATTGAAATAAACACATGCAAAAATGACTATGGTCATAGTAATTTCTGGATGTTTATTTCAATTTCCGACAGGTGGCCAATATGGCCAATAAGAGTAATTTCTCCATGTAAAATAAAAAAAAATTTGAATTCAGCGGTTGGAATTTATAAGGATTTTAAAATTGAATTTATTTTTTTCGAACTGAACAATTTCCATTGATTTGCAGCTTGTCAATCTACACACTCTGAATTCTCGAGAACGTAGTGTCGCCGACACGCTTTGTCATGTCTCACCCTCTTGTCCATTGGTGAATTGATCGAGGACCTCGACATAGAACTTTAGTGTACTATCGAACGATCGAGAGACTCTCGAAAGCATCGGTTTCATCCCACTCGATAATCTACATCTATCACTAGATAATTCTCTCCTCTTATCGTCATATGCCAATCAAATATCTCACATCTGTCTAAAACTCCAGTTAATTGTGTCACGTTCTTTTTAAATTAGAAATATTATTTTTCAATTAACTTAATATTAAATAAAATATAAAGCTCAATAATTCCACTTGTTTTCTCGATTTCCTTTTTCATTTATTTATTTATAAAAATATATCTATATATATATACTTAAGCTAATTGAATTCGGCGGTTAAAAAAAACAATAGCTATTGGAATAAAGAAAAAAAAATGTAAAATATTTTACTGCATATTGAATTAGAGAAAAAAATATTTTGTTAATATTATTTTTAAAATTCCACGTTTATCATAAAAGATTTAATCAAATATTTTTTTTTTATTGGTATAGAGTTTTAAAAAGTTAATTCAATTTGATTTATATGATTGCGGGAATTCGATGATAAAAATAAAATACAAAACAGCCAATTGGCGAAAAAGAAAAAAATGTATTTAAAGTGTGTCGGAAAAAAAAATCCGCAACCAACTATAAAATATTTGGTTGCATATTAAAGCAACGATGTCTCTAAATAAAGATATTTCAGTGTGAACATGAGTACAGAGGGTTGGGAGGGACATTGCCAGGTCTGGAGATATTCGCGGGAGAGTAACGAGCCGTCGCCACAGGGGATACAGGAGAGCAGCGACTGCCGTACTCGCTTGGTGATTTACGATGTCGCTCACCCAAAGTACCTCGCGTGCTCTCCTTTTCATCCCGTTTTTCTACTCGTTCTGCCTCCCTTTTCGCATCCCTTTCTATTTCTCTCCCTTTCTCTCTCGGGCTTCACCTTTTGCATACTGTACCATCCTCTGCGTACGAGTTTTTTCTATCTGTGTACTATTTCCACCTGTTTTTCTCGTACTGTAATGTGGAAATATTCCTATCAGGCATCTTCGGCCTTGCCAGCTTGGAATTACTTTTCCCAATTCAACTCCGAATTACATTTTTTTTTATTCCTGCATACTTTTAAATTACCAAGTAAATAAACTAAATTTGTCAGCGTAGTTTTTTTCGAATGAGCTAGAAGATAAACTATTTTTTATACTATAAGACAATTTCGTATTCTACAAATATACTGTGAAAAAAAATAATTATTAATTTATAGCCATGTTGAATGAAATATATGTTTATAGCGGGAATTTTCAAATGTACTTTGTCGGGACGTTTATTAGAATTGTAAAGTGTGTTATAAATTTTGAATACTGCTGAGTTGAGTCTTCATATGTAAGAATCCTTGAGGAATTAATAGTGCGCTTTTTTTTACACGGTTTTAATATCACACATGTATACATGATTTTCGACAGAACAAATTTAAAAGTTTTTTATTAATGATGGAAGTTTATGATCGATTGAAATATAGATAGGGGTAAATACCAATAGTTGACAGACATAATTAGAGATAGTATGGATTTTGAGGTTATTTACAAGATATCTACTCGTTGAACTTTAATCGCTAGTTAAATAGCAGACCGTAGTTGAGACTTTCGATTATTATTTTTTAAAGACTCAATAATTTAAAATTGGGAAAGATTATTACTTTGCATCTGTCACCGTCTTATCACAATTCAATCAACTAGCTGTTTCATTGATATTAAAATAGCTATCAGCAGTTACACTTCTAAGTTAACATTTAATGATAATTTAGCGTTCAATAAAAATGAGTCAATCAACCAACAAAATAATTATCTTGAAGGATTTAATTAACAAAAACAGAAAATTATTTTTAAAATTACTCGGCAACAGTCAGCGTAAGATATTTTTCTAAAGGTTAAATTCCTATTTACTATAAAATATTACGCAAGCTTTAATTCGTATATTATTTTATGAATTTCTCACGAAACTCTCATTTGCAAATTTATCATATATATTTTAGTATGATAACTTTAAGACGTTTTGTAATCAAACAATACAATCTTATCTTGTTTTATAAAACAATTAAATCGTAATGTTATCGTACAAAAGTAATAAGTTTTTGCTTCAGATATTTTATCACCAAATTGTTACTAAATTTTTTGATATGTACAGTAACAACTAAAAAATAATAAATAGTAAAAAAATATGAACTCTTATCAAGTTTATAGTGACTCTATATCTGATGATTTATTTCCCCGTTCTTTTTGTTTTATTTACCTTACTAAAAATCCATTTTAAAATTCAATAAAAATATTTGTTGTACAATATATATTTTGTACATAATAACCTCTCAGAAATAATAATATTTTATTATTATTATAGATATTTTTATGAACCACCTGAGACCAACTTCTTTTGAACGACCTACAAATTTTTGTTATCGAAATGTTCATATTTGCTAATCAGTAATGCTCAGTACGATAAGTCGGGTTAATTATCATACTGCTGATAATAATGTATAATATCATGAACTTGATCACCCAAAGTGTACACGAGACAAGTGTCTCCAGATCCCTGTCGTCATTATTGCAATGATAATATGCGAGCTGCACGAACACTCGAGAGAATCCCTGAGTCACAACATGACCGTAAATTAATTAGTTCATACAGCAGATATCTCATTACGACTAAGATCTATGTAAAATATGTCATCTCATGTATTTACGACTTGATCCTTCGTCTCTAGTCTACACCCAATGTAATTATTTTTTTATATTACTGGCCCGGGATTTAAATCATCAACTCGTCACACCTGGATTGACACAAGTGTTACTTAATCCTAATTTAATTAAATGCTAATTTTTGTTACATAACTTTTTTTTTATATTCAAGTCAACATATTTATAAATTTCGATACTGAAGTTACCCAACGTCTAATGTTTTTTTTTTTAACGATAAATTAAAAAAAAAAAAAGTTTCAAAAAATTGCACTTCTAGCTTTTTGAATTTTCTTCATGTGCATATTTTAATTTTTTTCATTTTTTTGAAATTGAACTGTTGAAAAAAATCCGAAAATTATTAATTATGAAAATGAGAAAAAAAGTGAAAGTAATCTGAAATTACTCAACAGATATATATTAAATATATATTAAATAGTTATCAGCTAGTTGGATATGCAAATTATTTACGTTGGATGAATCGTTTGTGGAATGGCACATTTGTGTACTCATGTATCACAGATATCCGGATTTTAGCTTTTGCCTCTCATACCTTAATCTCCATACGTCATTTTGACGTAACACTATAACTAAAATTGACAGCTTGTATTTATATCAATCACAATTTGAAACTCAGTCGCTGAATAAATTTTTATAAATATAATGGCATATAAAGTATTATATGAGTTAGAAATTTATATTAGACTTTTCAGAATAATCAATGAAAGTGGAAACTTGGAAAAGGGATTACTGAGCTGGACTTTGTGTAACATCCATATGCATTTGGCTTAAACTCTACTTAGCTTCTGAACCAAAAGCTCTTGACTATCTAGAGAATAAGGTTTTGTCTTGTTTGTTTTGTCTTACTTTTGTTGTTTATCTTCTGCGTCTATCTTCTTACTCTAATTTTGATTCGTTCACATCTTATGTTTGTAGTTCTCATTCCTCATTTAATATCTTCTCGACGCAGCACTTTAACTTACATTGATGCTATTGAAAAATTTACATCAGTCAGTTTTTTTACTCTCGAGTATCTTATCATTTTTTTTTGGACTTTTGGCCCGAGAAAAAAAATTTTAAAAATTCCGGGCCAAGAAATGAATCAAATTTGACTTTTTGACCAAAGTTTAAATCAAAAAAGTTGAATGTAAGGTATTTTTTGACCCGTGTATATTCCAAAAATGTTCATGAAAGTGAAATTGCAAATTTGAGACAATTTTGAACTTGGATAGTTTTTGAAACTTCAAAAAAATTTTAATACTGAAACTAGCTGACGTCAAATAATTTTTTGTATCTTTTTAAACATGATAAATTTAAAAAAAAAATTATTTTAAAAAATTACACCTGTAGTTTTTTTAATTTTCTACATGTGTATATTTTTTTTTTTAAATTAAACTGGAAATTTTGGGATCATAAAAAAATTTTGAACTTCCTGACTTCGTTCTTAAGCAGTTTTGATAAAAGTTAAAAATTTTTTTTATTTTGAAAACCAGTAAAATTATCAAAACCAATTAATTTTGCTAAAAAAATTTCAAAAAATTGCCTATAAATACTCAGTTTAAAATATTTTGACTTGAATTTTTTCTTAAGTTCAAAAAATTATCAACTCAAAGTTCAGAATTATCAAAAATTTGAAATTTCATCATTATGAATTTGTAACCAATATATTTTACACATATGGGTTTGTTTCAAAAACTAATTACAGAATTTTATTATCTTAAATAATTTTCTTTATTTTATAATTTATAATTTTAATAAAATTTATCAAAACTCAAAAGTTATTATTAAATGTCAATTATTTTTGTAAATAAAAATTACAGTAAACTAAAAAAAAAAAAGTTAAAAAATTAGCTCTTGTAAAATTGGATACCAGACAGATGATGGATTAAAGTATTAAGTAAGAATTTAAATATTTAATTCGTTAGAATTATAAAAGAGTTTTTTTATTTATAAAAATGGAGTAGCTTTGAGTAAATTTATTGGAGACAGATAATGCAAAAAATAAAAAAAAAAAAAAAAATGATAATAAAAAGAATTGTAATAAAATGAAGAAAACGGTATATAAAGTTGTCACGACGGAAAAAGGCATCAAGTCGTAGTCTCTTGGGTGACTTTTCTCTTTCTCTTCATTTCGGGTTCTCTTTACAGTGGTTTGCGGTGAAGTACACCGAGAAGACAGATAATATACTAGAGAACGAGAATAAAGCCGTCATCACATTGTTAAAAGAGGAAACAGGGCTTTCCGAGCGTGCTAGAACGCTTTAATGACCAGCTCTTTTTCAGGATATAAACGTTATTCCTATTTTTCTCTTTCTTTACAATCATACTTCCATGGATATAGACGACGACAACGATAGCTGTCAACTGACAACCAGAATTTACCTTTTACCACTTATTCTAAATGGATACGATTTTATAACTGTCATTTTTATTTGCAATCCATTTGTAAAATATGACATTGTAAATATAAAATATCATGATGCTATTTTTATGTTAAAATTAGCATCATACACAATAATTGGGTAAGACAGTATACTTAGAGAACGATGCGCTTCTATAAACATTCAGTGAATTAAAATTTTTTTATCCGCGGTTTTCATAAAATGTATAAATACCCCAAATACCTGGGACATCCCGAAAATTTTATGACGGAAAAATGAATAATAATGTCAATTTTTGTCAACAGATTTTGAGATTTTTACAAATTTTTGACACTAATTAGAGAAAATTGGGACAGCGAATTTTGATATGTCAATTAATACCAGCTTTGAATTTTGTTTCAAATTTCAAATTGCTGTGAAATAATGAAATTTCTTCCGAAATATGCTGCGTACTTATCACACTTGAGTCAACTGAATTTCAATTGATTCAAAAACATGAAAATTGAACAGGTTTATAGGGAGGTTCGATTGAAAAACTAGTTTCAGGCTTACTATAGAAATATTTCTGTCAAAAATGATGTGTTTGATGAAATGAAATGTGAGATTACAGTAAAGATAAGAGATGGAGCTAGTCATCAATGCATGTGATAAAAACAACTATGAATTTGAAAAGAGTACTGTTTTCAGTTGATGTAAATTATTGACTTCTTTCAAACAATTTTGCAAATATTGATAAAAAGTTTTATAAAACTGAAAAAGTTTTTATAAATTTACTTCTTGAAGGAGTTTATTTCAAAATGAAAACTGAATCGGAGTAAATGCGGATTTAAATTAGTGTTAAAATCAGTGGGTTATTCAAATTTTCTAGTAGACATAAAAATGTAAATAAACAAAAGCTTGATGTGAAGGTAAAGAAATAAAAGATATTTTTTTAGTTATCAGCCTTGATCACGTTACAAAGAGTGAAATTTATCATAGATGATCTCCGAGAGAGAAGAGTTGACGAATGACGCGAGGATTCTCGGTTGAGCGGCTTAGGAAGCTCACGGCTCGTAGCTCAGTTTCTCTCTAACCGCTTCCACCATTCCAACCTCCCTGTAGCTCTCACGGCTCGTTGCACAACGGTGGTTAACCTGCCTTTACTCTTAACGTCCCTCTGGTCTCTGATAATACATGACAAGGGTCACGTGTAAAACAGTTCATGAGTGATAGCACAATGCTCTGTTATCTTAATTTCGCCTCAACACTACATATCACTTTTAATTTCTTTCAGTTGTCATATTATTATATCACATATTTATGTTAAATTTTTGCTTCATTTATAACTGAATCATTTTTATTTTTTAATATTATACAGAAAAAAAGGATTTCTTGGTGTAAAAAATTTTTACTTGCCCTACTAAATTTTTTGGATTATGAATTGACATCAAAAAATTTACTTGAGCCAAGAACTTTTTTTTTCTATGAATAAAAATAATAAATGGAATTAATGATTTAATTTTTTAGTTTAAATTTACAAAAGATTTCGACGAAGATGGGATTCGAACCCACGCGTGCAGAGCACATTGGATTAGCAGTCCAACGCCTTAACCACTCGGCCACCTCGTCATATGATAACCAGCACATCTGTTTTTGATAAAACACAACTCTTACTTTATGAATATCAAATCTGTACAAACAAGATTACATGATGAGACTCCTCTGGCAGAAACGAATTCTCAAAATTTATTAAACGAACCAGGAAAACTCGATACACAAATCGTCCCAATCTATTGCTAGAGGTTGTGTAAGATTTTAATTATAAGGGAAAGAGGAAAACCAAATTTGACGTCAGCCTGACATGACTTGCAGGTTGTAATTAATTAATTTAAATGTGTTTGACGACGAGGTCCACTGGATTTCTACTCCCATTGTTGTGGTAACTAATTAAAATTCGGTCGTCAAAGGGCTGGTGCGCAAAACAAAGGGCGCGAAATTTAAATTTACCGAGCTGGCAGTCGAGCGACACATCACTCCGTCACAAAATTGATGGCTTAATTTTTTGTTGAATTTTGCAAAAGATTTCGACGAGGATGGGATTCGAACCCACGCGTGCAGAGCACATTGGATTAGCAGTCCAACGCCTTAACCACTCGGCCACCTCGTCACTTGATAACCGGCATACCGGTTTTTGATAAAACACAATTCTTAATTAATTAATATCAAACCTGTGTAAGCAAGCTTTCAAGTGGGGATAATCAAATATGAGTGGGTGGCAGAACAAAACTCTTAGTCGGACTGAATGAGTAAAGTGATGTAATTTTTAAGCTTACACTGAATTACTAATATATATGATGAAACTTAATATATTTCTGTATGAATACTTATTGGAAAAAAATATTTGAGATGTAAATAATGTATCAATTAATGTATTTCATTAAAATTAAAACCTATTAATTTTGTGACGAGATGACCGGTCGTTTGACTGCCAGATCGGTAAATTTAAATTTCGCGCCCTTTGTTTTGCGCACCAGCCCTTTGACGACCGAATTTTAATTAGTTACCACAACAATGGGAGTAGAAATCCAGTGGACCTCGTCGTCAAACACATTTAAATTAATTAATTACAACCTGCAAGTCGTGTCAGGCTGACGTCAAATTTGGTTTTCCTGTTTCCCTTATAATTAAAATCTTACACAACCTCTAGCAATAGATTGGGACGATTTGTGTATCGAGTTTTCCTGGTTCGTTTAATAAATTTTGAGAATTTGTTTCTGCCAGAGGAGTATCGTCATGTAATCTTGTTTGTACAGATTTGATATTCATAAAGTAAGAGTTGTGTTTTATCAAAAACAGATGTGCTGGTTATCATATGACGAGGTGGCCGAGTGGTTAAGGCGTTGGACTGCTAATCCAATGTGCTCTGCACGCGTGGGTTCGAATCCCATCTTCGTCGAAATCTTTTGCAAATTTAAAATAAAAAATATTAAAATTTATTGAATATTATCTACAGGGAATTTCAATTTTGCTATGTACTTTTAACCCCATTCAATAATATTTACACCTATAGTTCAAGAAACTAAATTCGTGTCATAAAATTTAACACTGTAATGAACGATTTGACAAAATGTATAATTAACGCTTTCAAAGCTTCAGTAATTTAAAGTTTGTTTCCAAACTTTACTTTTGATTTTTTTGTGAATTCTAATACTTGAAAAACAGAAATTAATTAATACAAAAAAAAAAAAGGTCTTAATTAAGGACATTCATTCTTAATTATTGAGATTGCATTTTTTTCCAAAATTATGCTCTAATTTTTTATAATGTCTAGAAGTTGTCTCCATGTGAAATTTATAAATTTCGATGAAAAATATTATCGAAATTATAAGAAAATTTTCAACGGTACAGTTTTGTTTATTTACTTTTCTATTTATTGGTTTATTTAATCTTTATATCTCACAAATAATAGCGAGCTTTATAAAATTGGATATTTTCGTTGAAACGTAAAAAATATAAAAAAAATTTATGGTAAGCTGTTACGATCGATTTCTCTTTTTCGATACAATGGTTACTTCCATCGAATTGAGTTGACTCTGGTTGTTATTCTTTAAGAAAAACAATCTAAAGAAACGTCGAATAAAAAAAAATTCTATTATCCGCTATGTTTTTATAGCTGTACATAAATATATACGTTAATAGGTTTTTAAAAAATAATTTTTAAAACTCCAACAAACACTAGAGGATTGAAAAATAATTTATATAAATTATTTTTATCCAGCGAATAAATAATTCCATCACATTTATAAGCGTGATGTTTAATTAATGTTCTGTTTTACAATACATGACAATTTTGTTTGCTTTAGTATTTAAATGTTTAATTCGTAGGACTGCATCCATTGTAAACATTTATCATACTGACATAATTTGTTATTGTTCTGATAAAAACTTTTACCGCAAGTCAAATAACTTTTTTTAAAAACGCGGATATAAAATTGTTTACTTTTTGTCTTACAATGTTTTCAAATTATATATATATATATATATGACTCCATTATAAATTGTAATAATATTTTAAAAATAATAATGTCAAAGTTTATCTTTTGATAACCTTGAATATAGGTATAATAGAAACTCGATCAAACTTCTTGAACTCATGAATAACTTTTTAAATTTGCTAACTTAAATGACGAAAATTCGATAAAGTAATTTTTATACTAAATATGTAAAAATATAAAACTTTAAAAAAACTTGATATTTATTCAAATTTACAGCAAAAAAATAATAATTTAGAAAATCTAAAAGTGAACACCTTAAACACTCATGTTATATATTTAATGTTGATATTCTTTTTGAAGAATCCGGTCCGAAATAAAACGATTTGAGCTAACCACCCTATTTTCTTTTGAAATTATCGTTTTGTCGACGATTTCTGATAAGATCTCGAAATTTCCGGCTCAGATTCAATTTTTTCAACTTTTAAAGCTTTTTTCATCTTAGATTTAATTTATTCATATTTGTTGAGCTTAGTTTAAACTTATTCGCCTTCACTTCGAGCACGACTACCATTCGCCTTACTTTAGACTTGCTCAGCTAAATAAAAAGGAGTATTCTTTAGTGTAAAAGGTTATAATCGATTTTCACCTTAGTTTTGAACTGTTTGCCTTATAATTCAAGTTGAATAAGTCTAAATCAGATTAATTTCGACTTGATTGTTCAGTCGAAAAGAAGTAATTCAAATAATGTATAAAATAAAAAAAATAACTAAAATTTAAAAAATTTGAATTAGCCGCGTTTTTTCCATAAGAGTTGCCACGCCAGTGCTGCCGCTCGGTAAAATACAGCAACATTCAATGAAAAATGGCTGCAGTGTGTTTCACATACCAAGCCACCGGTTTTAACAACAACTTTTCATTATAACAAAAAAACGAAAAGAAATACGGAAGTGGTTTTCCATAGGAACCAGCTATGCATGATTCCGAAGATAGTGAAAAAAATTTAGGTCGTTTCGTCAAGCCGTTTTTGAAATATCGTGTTCATAGAAAATTTTTTCACCGCATGCTGCAGCACAGCAACGATAAAATTTTTTCATTGGACTTTTTTTTTATGATAATATGTACTATACAACTTAATAAAAGCAAACTCGTGACTTCCACATGTTGACAGGAAAGCCCAGTTTTTTTTACTTCGCGTTCAAGTTGTGCAATTTTGTTTTTATTATTTTTAAACTTAAAAATTAAAATTTTAAGTTAACCAACTTTCATGTTTATAATTCTACTTATCTATCGTTTTTATTTACATTTAAGGATTAAAGTTTTCTCAAGAGAAACGTAATGAATTTACTAGGATGTACCCAGTGGACTTTTTTTAACCAACTTCATTTTCTACTTATTATATTTTTTAATGTTTTTTTATTCATATTATTTTTCAGTCTTTTAACTATACTTTCTTCAACAATTTTTTATCCCACTTTATTCTATTTTTCTTTCTCTCTGGGTTTAGCTTTCCATTGTGATAACGTTCAGGAGGATTATGCAAATTTTTATTGCACTAGCTTCCTCAACTGCATCGTCTTTCCTCTCTATCTACTGACTACCTCCGTATCATTCTTATAGTCTTCAGGATACCCGGACATGCTCACGGGTTTTCTCTAAACAGGCCATCCACTAGATCTTTCCATACGAACGTAAACGACCTAGAGCACACAAGAAATTTATCTCTCTCTCTCGTGGAAAGAAAATTTTCCCCTGAGACAGCACTGCGATAACTAAAAGTAAAAGAGAGGAACATCTTTAGAGATAAACCGAGCAAATAATAATTGTGATAATGCCAATGCAAATGTTTGTGATATAATAATAATATTTACCATCAAGCGATTAATTAAGAATTTTAATGAGTTTAAAATGTTCTTTTTTTTTTTTTATTTAAAAAAAATAACTGTAATAATAGTTTTTTCTACATCATGTGAAATCGGTATTATACGCAATGTCACTAGATGTACACTATAGTTTATGTAATG
This sequence comes from Microplitis demolitor, assembly GCF_026212275.2. Classification (NCBI taxonomy): domain Eukaryota; kingdom Metazoa; phylum Arthropoda; class Insecta; order Hymenoptera; family Braconidae; genus Microplitis; species Microplitis demolitor. The sequence continues at coordinate 21,148,695 of NC_068546.1, read as the reverse complement.
AATGCACGAAGAAAAACGCCGCTAAATGTCTAAAGTCAGCGCCATGCAGTCAGAGTTATGAAAATAATTTACCTTATTATTATTAAAAAAAATGTATACTTCCGGAAATTGAATACTTTGTTTAGTACTATTCACTTAAAAAAACTTGACTCAATAAAAAAAAGTAATCTTTGGTGTTATGTCGTATCAATTAATAGAAATATGTAAGGTTATAAAATTCAACTGACGTTGCCGTGATCTACGCATGCGTGTGCTGATTTATTAAATGCGCATGCGCAGTCTAGAGATTTCGGTCATGTTAATAAGGCAGCTAAGTTCAAAGTGACGTCATAAGAGAGAAAAGTGATAGATAAGTTATTGGCTTGAATTATTGGGTAAGGATATACTCCGCCCATTTCACTTAAATTCAGTGGTTTAATATAAAAATGAGTGTTTTAATATATATTAAACCACTCTTTTGACCAATCAGAAAGAATTGTACTTTAGTATAAAATTTTAGAAGGCTGACTTTAGCCAGTTAGTGGCGTATTCTTCGGTATGGGTTACATAAAATTGTTTGTATTTAATGTATATGAAAAAAACGAAACTTGAAATACTGATAGTAAATAAAGATGCCGAAAAAACTGAATTATTGGAGACAAATAATGAAATGATAATAAGAGAATAAATTTCCTGGTTGGTCCATTTTGCTCACTCGGACCCACTTTATTCCCCCTTCCCCTATAAGTGGAATTTCAAAATATAATATGAGTGTATAAAATCATAGTAAAAGGATTATAAGTTGATGAAAATTTAAAATAGGACAGAGGGTCATATAATGTGATAATGATAAATATAAATGCGACAGAGAAAAATGAGATTAATTATAATAATTACCCATTGGCCAATAGCTATTTTAACGTCACAATATTAATTTTAATGTGGGTGACACTGTAGTGAATCGCTTGTGCTCACTATCCCCTTTACTTCATAACATTAATTTCCCTAGCGCGCTGAAAATGTAGAAATCGGATTAAAGTACCTGCGAAAGGCTATTAAGCTGGGTTATTAAGAGTTAGCCGCGCGTTTATTAACTTACGAAATAGAAATTGGGTTGACTCCTGCTGGACAATCCATCCTTTTATAATTAATTGACAACGCCTTCTATAGTTTTTTTTTCGCTCATATTAATTTCCCTTTTTTCATTTTAAATTATTAAATTCATTAAAATTTCCCATCTCGCCGTGAATTTAACGACACCTCCAAGCTCAAACCAAGCGCATTTATTTATTACAATTTATTATTATTTAAACATTTATATTATTTTGATGGACTATTTTATTATGATTAAATTATGAATTTATTGATATTATTGTTTATTATGTTTATATATATATTTTGATAATTATTTTGAATTTATGTACTCAATCGATATTTTCATTTCAGTCAGTAGCACACGTGTGTGTAGAGCATACATAAAAATATCGACCGAAGGGAGAGTAAGTCGATATAGTGGGGATAAAAATTAATATTTTTCTCCAGCCACGTGGTGTAATTTATTATTATGATGTAACTCAGGTCGTGTGACAACTTTATATATTTTATTTTAATTGATAATTTCGGGTCCGAGGTCATTAGAGGGGATAACACGTGAGTGATACCCATCCCTCGGAAAACCGACGCGGAAATATAGTCAGAGAGGACCGGGATTTTGTAAAGATAGGATGTGTTGTTGTCCGTGATTATTTTTGAGTAAACTGTTTTGGCCCAGTTGCCTTAATAAAATAATTATATAGTTAGAGTTTATTGATATTCTGTTATATAAAGTAAAAATATACTCTAGAAATAAATTATTATCAACGCCGGTAAGTCAATTGTGTCATCATTTGTTGCATCGACTATCGCTGGTCCTTCAGTAGAGTTGATCACGGTATTTGTTTCATAAATAATTGAACCTGAGTTATTGTTATAATAAGTTGAATATATTCGGCGTCCATTATAGTATTTGGGTGCATGTACTAAGACGCGTCGAGTAAATTCCTTAGTAGATTAGACAAAGATAGCGTATGTAGCTCCTTGTCTTACAACAGTATTCAAGATATTATTTCTCTGGGTAAAATTTATTTTATAAATTAATGGTATGCAACGCAGTGTTGTCAAATATGTATTGAGTACCCGCGTCTTTCTCTCTCCAGAGTTAATAATATAAAATAAAGAAAAAGATTATGATTATTTTATTCGTTTACAACACTGTGAAAAATTTCCAACAAATTTTACTATGGGTGCACTGTAACACCGGACCATAAGAAAACTGGTACAAAATATAGAAGTGTCCCATAGTAAACGTATGCGCAGATGACACAATTGGGACCTATGCGCATACGTTTACTATGGGACACTTGTAAATTTTGTAGCAGTTTTCTTATGGTCCGGTGTTACAATGCACCCATAGTAAAATTTAATGGGTATTTTTCACAGTGAATTTATATTTGTTATATTGAGTTTGAAAATTCGTAACTTGTATTTAAATTCCCCAGTAGATGATTTAATATTATAATTTGAATTAGATTTTATCTTCGATTTTATTTTAAGTAAATAATTTAGAAAAAGGAATCCAATGATAGCCAGTATTTCTTTATTTGTTTCCTGGATATATTTAGTAGTAATTATTCCTTATTATTTTTATTGATTATATATTTGTTTGGTTGTCATTCCGCTTGGTGCATACATTCTCGCTCAAGATTTTGTCCCGTGATCTCTCCCCTGATTTGTTATAATTTTTGTCCGTTTTATAAAAACGGGCTGGCGCCCTCTTGCACTAATCCAGCCTGAAGAGCTGGTCCAGGCGCACCTTTAATTTATTTATAATTATTTATTATTTTTAGTTATATTTATTATTATTATTTATAATTTTTAATACGCTTGAGTGACCACATACAACTCCGGGTTTGTTTCACGTCTCCGTCGTGAAAATAAAAACGGTTTACGTTATAAGTTATACATATAATATATTTCCATACCTCTGCATAGAAAAGTTAATGGTATTTTGTAACAAAATAAATATTAAAACTGCAGAATATTTTGAATAAATTTTAACAAAAAAAAAAAAAAAAAAAAAAAAAAAAAAAAAAAAAAAAAAAAAAAAAAAAAACAGGATAAAGTAGTTTTGTGTAGTAACGCGACGCTTTGAATTGAAAGCTGGAACATTTGAGTAAATTCTGCAAGAATTACAATTTCAAATAAGAATTATGCTAAATATTTTGTAATTCTCAGCAGTGAATTTTACAGCTTAAGATGTACACAGAAAAAAAAGATTTCTTGTCGCAAAAAATATTTTGTACTATGATTTGAAAATAAAAATTTTTTTATGAATCAAAAAACTTTCTAAGAAAATTTTTTGTTTTCAATTCATAATGCAAGTAAGTAAAGAACTTTCAAAAACTTTGGCAATTTTGTGATGGGTAACATATAGAATGTAAAATGATTAACAAAAAAGATTCTGTAACATTTGGTAATGATTCTAACAGTCGCCAGAAAATTCAAATTATACTAAAATTTACAAAATTTAACTTTGACTCTAAACAACTTTAGAAAAATTGAATTTATCGAAAAATGACAAGAGACTTTTTTTGTAGAGCGTTCAATTTTCAACAAAAATATTCATGGATTTTCGATACACTGATTCCCTGATGCGTGATAAAATTCCACTGAAAAAAAATTTTTCTTATTTACATGCAAAATCGAAAATTGCAATGAGGCGGTTGTTAATATTAATATTAAGAGAGGAAATTTTAATAGTAATTTATTTTCGTCATGAACAATATTTTCCGTATAGTTTTTGAAAAAACAAGAGTCGACTTTTTTGACAGAGCCTAATATAGGAGAGAGTGGGGCAAAATAAGCTTACATTTATATCATACATAAGCTCCTTTTTTCTTAAGGGGCCTATTTTACCCCACTCTTCCCTTCTATATATATATATATATATATATAATGCTAAAAAGGCAATAAATTTATCTAGCATAACAGTATGCAAGATTCTCGGAATAACTCTAAAGCATTGGGTGCATAATAATAAATTCCTTCATCCCTTCTAAACCCTTGAAATATAATGCATTCTCCAGTTCTCCTAGACTTACGAACCAGGGTAATAACGGACAAGTCCTAGCCGTAAATCCAAGTGCGTCCGAACGTGAAAATCCCTCTTCTAGAATTTCTCACCACACTCAAGAAACTTTCGTCAACTATTTCCTTTAGTTTACATCAATATTTAAATTATGTTAGCGGCTTTAATTGATCAATAAATTTTATTTAGCACAATATACTTTTTTGGAATAAAAATTTCACACCCAACTCATCTAATACCAGCATAGAAAAAAATTTCTTGATTACAAGAAAGTTTTTTTGAAAACCTCAATTTTCTCAGACAGTCGAAATCTTTTCTATTAAAAACAAATTTTCCTGATTTAAGAAAATCTTGACTTGGTTCCCGAAAACGTTTGACTTCAAAAATATTTTCTCGACTAAAGATTTTTTGAAAATTTTTTTTCTGTATAGAGAATTTATTTTCAAAATAATATTGTCATTTAATAAACTTGTTTCAATTTTATTTTTATACTATTCTGTCTAATAGTATACAAAAAAAAAATCGTTTACATGTAAATGTAAATTATTAACAAGGGAATAGTAATAAATTGAGTAAAAGAAATAAATTAAAGTATAATTAACGAGTTAATTATTCAATTCCCAATGAGAGATTATTTATCCTTTCAATTGAAAAAAAATTTGAAAATTCAAACATGCACAACTCAATTGTGCATTCAAAAAGTTATTGATAGATGGCGCGCCTAGGTACAAAATTTTGAGTTCTCTTGGTGTAGACTTAGTGTTAAAATACTTGTATTTGTGTTCGTTTTACTCATTAAAAGATTGTCATTCAATTGGTACAAATTGTGTTCTAGTTGAGAACACTTTGATGTGTAAATATGATTTTTACATGAGTAAATCAACTGGAATCGAGTAAGTTTTAGCAGAACTAAAGTCATTGCTTGGCAATTGAGGTGTGCAATTAACTTAATTAGTTAAGGGTTAATAAAAAAATAGTGTGAAAAATGATTAAATTTGAAAGTTAAATAATATTATTCTGTATAAAAAAGTAGTTCGTCAGCTTGTTTGTTTCAATTAATACTTAAAGAGATATTATATTTACAAAAGAACACTTAAACAGGTCAAGTAGGTTAATAGAGCAATGAGTCGTCCGGAGTGACTAGAACCGATCTTTGAAATTACTTTAATAAACTTCCACTAATGTCGTGGTTAATTTTCTCAAGTAATTCAGTCTTCATTAATATTTTTTTTTATGAAATTAAATTGAAAATTTATTTTAGTAAGTTTTATCATCTTAATATTTACCATAAAAATTATTTCATCATTATAATTTTTTGGTTTTTTTTTTTTTTTTTTTTTAAATGGAAAAAAAATGTATTGAGAAAAATAAAGAATAATCATCCAAAAATAATATGTTTAGTATAATTTAAAAAAAAAAAAATCAATCTTTTAAAGTAATCAAAGTATATCTTTTACACAGTACGTTAGAAGTATGAAAGTAAATGAAGAGAGATGAAAAGCTTTCGGTATAAAGTTGTAGCGAAGAAAGTTGGTCGAGTTTTCGTTCTCAAGAAACTAATCCCAAAGGAGTGAGAAAATATCATTCGATTTTCTCAAAAGATGGGGAATGAGTTTAAATATTATACAAGTAAGAGCACGTTGTTGTGGATGGCGTAATATAAACCGAAAGTTTCTAAATATTAATCTTATTCTACTATATGCTTTGGTTATATTGAGCTGAATTACCCTTTAAGACGCCAGGGGACATACAATATCAACTTTTTTAATTTATCAGTAAAAGCAAGTTAATAAATTAGTTAATATTTTTCTAATGGTGTTTATCAAAAATTATGTTAATTGCAACTTTTTTTTCAAACACTAAATAAATTTTGGTGTAAAAATGGTCCCCCAGAACTTCACGGTCTACTTGGTGTGAATTGACGGTGTGAAGTATTAAATGGTGTATTTTCAACATGGTGTTAGTGTTTTCATTCACACCGTTCGGTGTTATGACTTCAAATATTTTCCGACAATATAATCTGCAGCTAAAACTGTAAAAAGAGTGGTGTTAACAGTGGAATTTTAACACCACGTGGTATTAAAATGAAATAACTATGGTGTAGAAGAATATTTACACCTTTGACGGTATTATTTTAACCCATTTTGGGTGTTAAAATTAACACCAAAAATGTTAACACGTACACCTTTGGATTAACACCGTTTTTTTAAGGTGTAGTGTTGAAGTAATCGAGAGTTTTAAATAAAGAACTTGTATATTTACACCATCAGTGGTGTAAATGTTATAATTTACACCCCAAAATTTAACACCGTACGTGTAACTTACACGAGCAATATTCAAAATTTTAATACTTACACCATTTGGATTAAAACCGTCTTTTTAAGGTGTAGTGTCGAAGTATTCGAAAGTTTTGAATAAATAATTTGTAGATTTACACCATTAGTGGTGTCAACGTTCTAATTCACGCCCTAAAATTTAACACTGTAAATGTAACTTACACCAGCGGTATTGAAAATCTTAACACCAAATCTTTTACACCACACTGTGAAATTAAAATTTTTTACCGTGTATTATTTTTAGAAAATTTTTAATAATATGACAACTAATAAATATTTATACCGGCTATTTAAATATGCAAGGATCCTTGAAGTATTGAATAAGTTGAAGAAAGTAATTTAGCAAAATCCTAAAGTAGTGTATTGTGAAAAAAAAAAGAAAGAGTGCAAGAACCCTCTTTGGAATTTTTTTTCTTTTCTCAAAACTTCATCCACCCTCTCTATATTTCAAAAGGGTGAAAGTCGCCACATCTATGCTTTTTCAAGTGGGCTATGAAGAGGATGCAGACTCAAGTGCCAAGGAAAAAAATTACAAGGAGAAAAAAAGTGTTGAGAACGTGCGTGGCCAAAAAATAATGTCGCATATTCAAGTAGCGAGTGTGACAGCATAGCAGAGTTTGCACTAGAATAGGGTGCATCGAATACATGACGTCACGTAAGGGGTAAAACACTTCACAGAGTTAAAAAAAAAATTACTATGACAACTAATTTTCATTATTTTTTAAAAAATTAAAATTTATTTTTAAATTTTGAATATTTGCGCATGAAAAGTTAATTTTTAATGTTTCTTCATTAGCCGCTAATGATCTCGATGTTATGTACAGACTTAAAATACATTAAAAAAGATAATAATAATAACAGAGATAAAAAATATTGTCACACAAATTACTCTGATGATGAGTATGAAATAACAAGCATTTCTATATCGATCGCGCTTTTGATCCAACAAAAGTCGCATCAACTGTTTCAGGAAACATAAACGCAAAACACAAAGCTCATGAATAATGACAACAACACAAACTGTTTCCTTAATGGCATCCATTTTTAATATATGCACAAAAGGAATGAAACCCAATAGACGGATTACATGTTGACGGGTCATTAATTTATCGTTTGATATATAATATAAAGCCTTAATTAATATATAGTTCCTTCAGTTATTAAATGTACTATATAACAAGTACTTCAAAGGAATTCCATTATTCATTCGAGCAAAAGATTACCGAGAAAAATTATACTTTTTTCCATCATAATTATTGTAAGTTTTATATAATTTTCTAAAAAAAAAAAAAAAAAAAAAAAAAATGGAACTGGCAGAATGCAAGAGGAAATTAAAATATGTGATTGGACTGTAGTATCAGTGTAAAACCGAGGGAAATCGAATTTGATTCTCATTTTCAGTTTCATATATTGGATAACCAATTGCCAATCCTACACCACTTTACCCTTTGAACTGTATATTTTTATATGTAGTTATATTTATTTATAAAGCACAATCGCTTTGACGCATTGATAGGGTTCAGTTCAGTGCTTGATGCACACATGCATCACATAACTATGATACGATATATCTATTCAATCGTATAAAATGTGACGTCATCAGAGACCACCTAATATCAGTCAGGGACGCAATGCGGTTGCTTGTCATTGCTACTGACATTCTGGTGTATTATTCGTGACATCGTCACTTGGTCAGCAATCAAGAGCAACCTTGTTAATTTGTCATGTAATTTAGCGCTTTAACTAAACTATTTACCAACAATAAAAAAAAACGGGGTAAGTCCGTGGTGTAGGTGTTAAAATTTTTGGTGTTAAATTTCAACACCAAAAGAGGGTCAAAATAACACCGTCGAAGGTGTAAATATTTTTTATCAGTGTTAAAAAAATTTCAGTATTAAAATATTTTTCGGAGTTTAAATATTTTACTTTGTGAAAATTTTTCTTACACCATTTTAACACCAAAAATTACACCACGTACACTGGTGTTATTTCATTTTAACCCCTAAAAGTTTGGGGACCCATTTCGCCCCCAAATCATTCGAGGGATTCAAAATTTGAGGGGCCCCCCCTCCCTCATTCCCCTACTTGTTTTGTTCAAATGAATTTTTTTATTGACTTATTGTTTTTATTGATGATACTGCAATGAATTTTAAAAAAAGTCAATCGGAAAGAGAATTTTGACAGTACGTTTGGGAGCAATGAGATTAAACTACAATTTAACCCGCAATTTAATTTTAGTTATAACATTTTGGAGGATAATGGTTTGCTCTGGTGTCTAGTAATGTGTGTTCACAATCACATCTATATCATTTTATATCATCGGGACACGCAGCTTCCACGGCTGGCGCCATCGCCAAATACCATCGTGGCCACCAGCTGGAGAGATTTAACCCAAACTCACTTCAATCGATGCCCACACTCGACTATTTGGTTGAGAAATTATCGACAATTAAATTCACGACGTGGCTAGAGTCCGTGTAATAGCTACGTTTCGCTTGATGCTCGTCTCAAATACTTGCTACGGTAATCGATAAATCAAATTAGTATAGGGGAGGGTCGGGAAAAACGGGCTACTTAAGGAAATGTTATGTTTTTGAGGACTCAATACGCTGATTTTTTTTTTATTTTCGCGGGAAAAATGGAGTACCCCCTAAAAAAAATAAAAAAAAATTTCTGGAATTTAAATGAATTTGATTAAATTAAATTTTTTGTAAGTAATTTACATATAGAAAAATTATACTTTACATAATTATTTGATACAAAGTAAAAAAAAATTTTTGATACTTTTTACCATAAAAAAAAAGTCTTTAAAATTTTCGACTGACACTCGATTTTTGAAAAACTTTAACAAAAAATACTCAAATAATATTTAATCTGCATTCACTCCATTTGGATTTTTAAAAGTGAAATAAACTCCCTCTTTTTTTTCCTTGAATTTAATTTAAAATTTTATTTGTGTCATTATTTTAAAATAAAAGAGGAAAGAAGTGAGTTTTTCATAAAGTTTGTTTATTGCTCTCTCCCATAGCTGAATAAAACTAATAATTTTGTGGTTCTTTTATGTTTGTTCATTTAATAAACATCAACATGATTTTTCCGTGTACTTTCTATTTTCTTTATCATTCAAATTACCCAAGCAATTTCTTAATTGACATTTTAAATAAATTTTTTTAATTGCATTTTTTCGTTATTCAGCCTTCAATTTATATATTTTCGACCATATTTTGTAGAATTTAATTATAAAAATATATTTTTTTAAATTAAAAAAAAAAACTATTTCTAATCTAGATTTCAGATTAAAAAACTCCTTTTTTTTTTTACTAAAAATTTTTTTACATACAAATTTGACTTTAGATTTTCTAAAAAATATAATTAGGGCAACTCTCATTTAAATATATTATTTATTTTATATTAGCGAAAAAAAAAAAATTTAGTTTAAAAGTCTGATTATTTGAGGATTGTGATAAAAGTAGCAAAAAATACCTCGACGTAAGTTAAAGTTTATAAAAAATGCCGCGGTGTCTTGTTTGCAAAATACTTTATCATGCCGTGAATGGAGATGAAAGAAAGTGGTAGCAATTGCTTACGAGTGAGCTGGGAGAAAAGAAAATAATGATAAAAAAAAAATAATAATAATAATAATAACAATAATAATAAATAAAAAAAAAAAGTGTGAAGATAGTGAAGTAGAAGAGGGTAGACAGCGAGACCACTTGACTCCACTTGACGTGAAACGCTGTCTGACCAAATCCACCTCTATCTCCTTCCTCGCCTTCACACAATTGATTTTCTACTTTACTATATCTCAACGATAGAGAATTACTATTTCGAATCATCAATCATATTTAATCAATTCCTTATTGTGTACTGTATAGTTTTTTCAGTCAATAAAACCAGCAATTTAATATTTCATATATAGATACATATTTTATAAATCAGTTAAGTTTGTTTCAGTAGGATATATCATGACTGAAGTGCTTTATAAATAAAATTTATATTTTTTTATTAATGAAATTGGTAAAAAACTATTTTTCATTTCCCACTAGGGGTCGTTTATAAAAAAAAAAAAAATTTAACGTTTTTACCCCCCGTCGTCACGCTATGTCACATTTTCTGTGATATATATTCACAAATATGAAAAGAATGACATTCTATGGCAACAAAAAAATGAAATTCTATGAAAACCTATTTTACCCCATAGGTGCGAATGTATTTTATGAACGGCCTTACATGAAAATTGAAAATTTAAAAAAAAAAATTGTTGGTTTCGATCGATTTTCAAATGGACGCGCGCGCGTGTGTAAACTAATTTTTGTTATAAACCACTGGACCAATTTTTTCCAAAATTAAATCCAATCTATCTTGAAAAGTACCTTTGATTTCTGCAAAGCACATGGAAATTGATCGATAAGTTCCAAAAATATCATCGGACAAAAATAACTTTTTTACTGCGAAATGCATTTTTTTCGAACTTTACAAGCGTTTTTGAGCTCGAAAAAAGCCGGAGACGCAAGTTTTGAGGTTAGGTACAGAATCAACCATTTTTCATATTTTTTTTTAATGGTTTTTAATTAAACTTTTAAATTTTTCAAAAATAGCTCAATTCGTCTCAAATATTTTGGACCTTGTAGTTTTTTAAAAAATTTATAGTCGGCCCATTTTACACTAGGCTCATTTTAGTTCTTCTTACCTCTATATATTTGCGATAACTGTTTTTAAAAGTAAAACTGAAAAAGTATAACATTGAAATACCATATAAATTTATTTTCCTGTAAATAATTTGAACAACACAAGTAATAAATATGAAAATTTAAAAGTATTTTAGGTGGAAAATGTAACTATCATGCGAACAAGGAGGTAGAAAGCTACAAGAATGACATTCGATATTACAAAGAAGTAAAGAATATCTAAAAATATGAAAGATGGTATGTCAAACTACGGCATATTTGAAAGATTTTCTTGTCATACTGACATATAAGAAATATTATTGGCCATTATGTACCAACAACCCCATTTCCAAACTAAAAAATCCCAGTCTACCCTTTTTCCGGATTTCACAGAGCTTGGAAAGCGCACTATAAATTCTATGCATTGCCAATGACCGTATCACAATCTCATCTCATCTCAATTCTATTCATCTCACCCTCTAAATCTTATCGTCTACAACAAAATATCCAGATTATTTGCTTAATTTAAATGGATAATTTATTATCTTATAAATGGCGAATAGATAAATTAGCTGAAAATTTTAAGGACATTGTAAATTTAAGGATAAGTTAAAAGATATTGAGGATCAATTTACATGGATCATAATTTAACCAATCGACATTGAGAATTTATGGTATGCAAAAGAGTTAAAAGATAAATGTACCTGTACCAACACCGGATTCTATCCAACCCATTATACATCCCCTAGAAAGGGGTGCGCTTATGAATCTACGCAGTTACCTACTAGTCTACCGTTATTTATGTTCTTGTCCCTCTATTTCACGAGAAAAACTGATTGGGGGCGTTTTCCAAACACCCCCTTCGCCCACAAACCCCTTCAGTTTTAGGGCCGACCATAACCTATCCCCAGGGAACCCAACCCTTCTACATGGGCCATCAAAATAGTGTGACGTGAATTTACGATCACCTACCATTCATGATATATAAAAGGGTATCAAAACAAATATTTGAAATAAAATGAAAAAAAAATAAATAGTTTTTATTTTCTTGCTATATAAACCAGTATTAAAATACCTGTAAAGACTACGCTCATTGATGGGTAAAAAAATTCGTTTTGAAAAGCTTACAGAAAAGTTCGACATGTAGAAATTTGAAATTTGAAACGGAATAGAAGTTTAACTTTTTTCAAAATATTATGATTTTAATAGGAAAAAAATAACCTCGAGTTTTTGAAAATTTCAAATTTTTTTTTTGGCGGGAAGTTTAAAATATGGGTGATTAAGAACTTTGTTGGACAAATTTCAAATTAGATGAAAATGTTTTTGAAACATTTCTCAAAATGTATTTATACTCCTTTTTCTCCGTTCAAAAAAATTTTCAAATTCTCTAATTTGAAACTATATAAGAAGGAAAAAAAGTAGTAATTATACGTTTTCAAAATTATGGTTCAAAAATGTTTCTATTTGACTCAAAATTTGTCAATATAAAATTCCAAATTAACTATATTTTGTACAATTAAAGTCATAAAATTTTGAAAAAAATTTAACTTGAAGTTATAAACTGTCTCAAATTTTGAAATTTCAAATGTTGAACCTTTTTGGAATCTTTCAGTAGGAGGATTCAGGAGAGAAATTTTTCAGATTTTTTCAAAATTTTTAGGGATAAATAAAATGATCTAAAAAAAATTTGCATTTTCGCAACATCTTTATTGATATTTTGACAATATTTTACAAAATTTGAATTCAATTTTATTATAACAATTTTTTTTTGACTGTTTGAAAAAAAAAAAAAAATAAAAATTTTTAGCTTCTCTAGATTGAAGATCGAAGCATTGCGAGGTACATTCAAAATTTGCTACAAAATTAATAATTATTTTGATAATCAAATTTTCATTAATTCTAATATGCAACAAATTTTGAATCATTGGTGTATTATTTATTATGTAATGATGCTTCTTATAAATTAAATATAACAAAGTTTTATTTGGGTTCTCCTATTTTGTGTAAAAAATAAATCTCATTATTGATTTGTTGAAAATAAATAAAAGTAAGTTGTGTACATTAATTTATGTCAATGTAAATAAATTATTTTTTCAGATATTCCGACGTGCTGCAGTCTATTCTATATATAGGTAAGTCTATTATAAAAGTCATACTAAAAAAGGAAATAAGTTTACGAAGATGCATTAACGTGGAGACGTTCCAACAAATACGTGACTCGGCATATCGCTCGTAATTTGTGTAACACCATTGAGCTCAATACTCGTTTATTTTTTTATTCCTCAGTACGATATTCTGAAGGCAATAAGAATTGGCAAAGATCCAAAAGATTTTCACCTCAACTTTATACGATAAGCTTTGGAATTTAATATTACATAAAATGAAATATATATTAAATAAATTTATTTTATAAAAATACTTTATAAGTTTATTTAATATAAATAATGTCAAGTTGCAAATTCCAAACGGACATATTTTTATACGTCCTTTAGGGCTTCAGAGAATTTTCTAATCAAAAGGGAGCAAAAGTTTTGTTTCATTAAAAATTTTTTTGGAAGCTTATTTTCAAGTTCAAAATTGTAAAAAAATTTTGAAAGCCAAAATGTCATATAATTATAAGCAGTCTAGTGTAAAAAAAATTTGTTCAAAAAATAGTTATGACAGTGAACGTCTAAAATTGAAACAATTTTGAACTTTAAGTTGAAAATTTTTGAAATTTTGAAAAATTAGAAAATGAACAATTTTTGACAAAACTTCTCTTGAATGATTTTTTTTTTGAGCAAAAATAATTTGATTTGACATTTTTTTGGATTTGAAAAATATTAAAAACAAAAAAAAAGGAATTGATTAGGAATTATTAATATTTTTGAATCCCTAAAATTATTCAGGTATGAGGCAAAAAAAAATAAAAAGTTTGAAAATATCAATGGTCATTTTTTGACTTTTTGAGGTCAATTTTTTTCACTTCTTGACTTGTTAAAAAATAATCCAAAAAATTAATAATTTGGCTTATTATGAACTCAAAAAATTGTCAATTGAAATCAATAATGTTTAAAAAATTCAAAAAAAAAAAAAAGTCTCCAAAAATTCTATACGAGCTAAAAACTTTTTACACTAATTATTTTGAAGTTCCAAAAACCTTCTACTCAAAGTTCCGTCTCAATTTTGGAAATCTACTGTCAGCAATGTTTTTGAAATAAATTTTTTTCACACGCGATGTGTGCTTTTATAAATTTTCAGCTCTAAAATAAAAAATAAGCCTGCAAAAAAAAAATGTTCTTTTGACTTTAGGAAGCTCCCTAAAGTAAATTAGTACACGACATTATGTTTCACAAAAAAAAAAAAAAAATGCATAATAATGATATAAGTGAATAAAAATGAGGCGAAATTATAAAATAAAAATTTGAATAAATGTATAAACTTGAATAATTAAATTTTCAGTAGTTATTTTTCGACTGTGCAACAATTGAGTTTAAATTTACTTGAAATAGGAATAGCTTTTTTTAAAATTTAATTTGAATACGAAAGAAACGGTACAATCTAGTGAAAAAAGACAAGAAAAAAGAGGTTGTGGACGAGCTCTAAAGCTCTCGACTCTGCTTTTATTGGTTTCTCTGTATTTTTTTATTTCCAAGCCATACTCAATGAAAATGTTGTTCAAAGAGAAGAGGGTAAGCAGAAACCCGTCGGTCAAGTATAAGGTGCATTGATAGTAAATAAAAATATTAAATGTGTTAATTTGAAAAATATTTATGACGAAAATACCAATGAATAAAATAATGAACTTTAATAAACATTTATATTTGAATTTATATATTTTTTTTCGTTTTAATAAATATGATAAATTTGAATATAGATAAATAGTAGATGAAACATTCGCATTCGCTCACTCAATAAGGTTGTGATGGCCACTTAATAGCCCACAGTGTGAACCAGCATCACACCCAGGTTGAGTGAGTCTACGAGAACGTCAATTCTTGAAGCTTCTCTTGATACTTGAATCTTCTTTTACATTTGAATATTTTTTTTCCTTTTTTTATCATCCTTGAGCCTTCATCTCGGTGATTTCCGCCCTCACTATTTCCATTCCTTCATCTCAACGTTATTCATGTTCGCAAATAATAAAAAAAAAATCCTTGAATTTAATAAAGACGCTTTTAGTGATAATTTCCGAACGAGGAAGTAGACGTAAATTTAGTTGCGACCCAGACACATGGGATAGCAGGAAGATGAAAATGCTACGGATAATTCTTGAGTTGGTTTGCCGCAATATTTCTCTTTACCTTCTATTTGTTTAATTTTATCTCTCTTCGCACATTACCATCCTTTACATGTGTCTCTTAAATTAAACACGCTGAGATTTTATTTTCAGTGAAAAAAAAAAAAAATAAATAAATAAATAAACAAAAATACTTTAACTCTTTATATCTTTACGTTTGCAAATTCATTTACGGTAAAAAATTTTTTTTTTACTCTGCTTAAAAAATTTTCTCTTCGTTAAATTGAAAAACGGGAATTAATTAAATGTTATTTACTAAACCTCTTTCAAGTGTAGACTTTTTTATGCTAGGGTTATTTTTGAAAATTTTTATTTTAAGCTTTTCACTGAATTTTTTTTATCCTAGAATACAGAATAACTCAATTTATTTGTAACAAATTAAATAGAATGTATAAATGAGTAGAGAAAGAATAATATATAAAAGTATGAAAAAATAATTTTAAAAAGTGAATACAGGTGGAAATTAACGGGAATCAAATTTCGGTTAATAGTGAAGAGAACCCTCCAGTAAATGCATGATTGAGCAAGTGCAGCCATAGAGTTTAATATAATGATATCAACTTACCGTATACTGTTTCTTGATGAGTTTTATATTAATATATAAAATCGGTAGAAATGGAGTACTAGTAAAATAACTTTCAATTATCCTGAAGTTTGCATTCACTTTACACATATTTTTGTTCGTTTGTTTTTACTAAGAGCATTCTTAGATAGCCCCCCCCCCCCACCGGTCTCTACACTTTGAATTGTCTGAACTGTACTGAAATTTTATTTATTAATTAAAAAAAAAAAAAAATGGAAACCTTAATGGATAAATGGGAAATTTCGCGAAAATAGATTTTTGGAAAATTAGTGAGAGTTGTTGTCAAGTAGGAATTAAACGAAACTGGAAAATAAATTTTAGTTTACGAAATTTGAAAATTTTAATTATGAAAAAGACCTAATTTCGACGGAATAAATTTAAAAGTTTTTTATTAATGATGGAAGTTTATGATCGATTGAAATATAGATAGGAGTAAATACCAATAGTTGACAGACATAATTAGAGATAGTATGGATTTTGAGGTTATTTACAAGATATCTACTCGTTGAACTTTAATCGCTAGTTAAATAGCAGACCGTAGTTGAGATTTTCGATTATTATTTTTTAAAGACTCAATAATTTAAAATTGGGAAAGATTATTACTTTGCATCTGTCACCGTCTTATCACAATTCAATCAACTAGCTGTTTCATTGATATTAAAATAGCTATCAGCAGTTACACTTCTAAGTTAACATTTAATGATAATTTAGCGTTCAATAAAAATGAGTCAATCAACCAACAAAATAATTATCTTGAAGGATTTAATTAACAAAAACAGAAAATTATTTTTAAAATTACTCGGCAACAGTCAGCGTAAGATATTTTTCTAAAGGTTAAATTCCTATTTACTATAAAATATTACGCAAGCTTTAATTCGTATATTATTTTATGAATTTCTCACGAAACTCTCATTTGCAAATTTATCATATATATTTTAGTATGATAACTTTAAGACGTTTTGTAATCAAACAATACAATCTTATCTTGTTTTATAAAACAATTAAATCGTAATGTTATCGTACAAAAGTAATAAGTTTTTGCTTCAGATATTTTATCACCAAATTGTTACTAAATTTTTTGATATGTACAGTAACAACTAAAAAATAATAAATAGTAAAAAAATATGAACTCTTATCAAGTTTATAGTGACTCTATATCTGATGATTTATTTCCCCGTTCTTTTTGTTTTATTTACCTTACTAAAAATCCATTTTAAAATTCAATAAAAATATTTGTTGTACAATATATATTTTGTACAAAATAACCTCTCAGAAATAATAATATTATATTTTAATAGAGATATTTTTGTTGACCACTTTACGAAGACTTATTCTTTTGAATGATTCACTACACCTCGACTGCCCACCTGTCGAGCGTAGACTATTTCGTTGAAATTCAAGACTAGCAACAACAGTCTCGAATTTCACATACGTATCGAAAATACGAAAACATATAAATGCTCATATGTGATATATTACCACATCTTTGCAAAGTTTATATAAATAATGTTATATATTGAATGAGATAAAGTTTTAACTTTATTATTGGAACACTAAAAGTAATTTATTATTATTAATAAACTTCAATTACAAGTTATCAATTTAATGAAAATCAATACAAATAATCGCTATTAGTTCTGTCGTCATATAAATTCGTTGATGAAACATATTCACAAATTTCAATTAATAAATAGCTTTTTAATTGAAAGACTGAAAAATTAATTAAACAGCGTAATATATATTCATATAAATATAAATATATATATATATATATATATATATATATATATATATATATATATATATATAATTTTTATTCTGTTATTGAAAACTCAAACAAATAAGTTTATTGATTGTGATAATTTAATTCCATCAACACTAATTAAATGTTTTACGTTTTTGGTTTACCTTGAAAAATTAATGACAAAGAGAAAATGAGAGAGAAAATTACAAAGAAAACCGCTAATTGCTAATTAGTAATGAATGCTCGATTCTTTAATAATTAATTGATATTTTGTAGAACTTGTACGTTGAAAGTTACAGTGTAAAAAGTCGGGAGTGAATACGGATTTTATTTCAATCCAAATTCACTCCGTCACTCGGAGTTCCGGAGTTTAAAAAAAAATTCTCTGAATGCGGAGTAAATAGGGAGTTTTTTATGGGCAGAGTGATTTCGGAGTGACGCGGATTTTATTTAAACCCGCATTCACTCCGGTCCGGAGTTTTAATTCTTAAATAAATTAATATTAAATAGAAGCAGCTGTTAATTAGAAACATAATTATTTCAATAAATAATTCAGTCAGATATTATTAATTAAACTTAAAATATTATGTTTTTAATTTATAAAATGTTTTAGTAACTCACTAAATTATAATTTCATATATATAATACATAGTGAAAATATTAAATTATTGAATAGCTATAGTGAGATAGTTTTTATGGGAATATTTTATATTTCGGTACAATATGAAATGTTATCTCGTGGTATGGTTGATGTAAATCATACGACAGTTTGTGACTCAGTGAAAGTTTTATTATCAGCTGGTTATAATTTTTAAAAATAATTTCGCGCGAATATATGTTCAGGGAGCTCGTAATTATTTACGTACTCAATATAAATGTCTAAATATCAAAGACCTAAGCTCATCGTGTATTAGTAATTTTTTTTATAATTAATATTTTCCGAAACTCCCCTTCGGGGTGAAATTCACTCTGAGGAAATTAAATAAATAAAAAATCATCCACTTCGCGTACTCCGCAAATTTTTTACAGTGTTAATGTAAACTCATCATTTTTATTTTATTTTTTTTTCGATTGTTAAAAATATTCGTGTGATTGATCGGCTGTCTTGCAGTCAATGAACAATTATTCCTGTCAAATATATTCTGTCACCGTTATTGGAAATGCAACTATTAACAAGTCAACAATCAACAATTTAAATCTGAAGTGCGAAAATAAAAAAAAATATAAAAAATTTTTACAGCTAAAATTGATAGTCGATAGAATTCATTTGAGCGTTAAATCGACTTGGTAATAAATTTTAACCAGCATTTTACTTTAACCTTTTTCTCTTTGATCCCTTGATCTTATAAAAAAAAAAAAAAAAAAAAAAAAAAAAAATCTTTATGTTATTTTGTATCCGTTTGATATAAATAAAATCCAAACCGATGAAACTTTTAATAATTAATGTATACTTAAAAAATTTTGAAAAAAAAAAAAAATATGATTTGGACAAAATTGAAAGGCGTTAATTCGCGCTAACGATGTAGAAGAATTTAATGATCGCCTTGAAAGCTTTTTCAATAATAAATAAAAATAATAATAGCACAAGGTATGAAAATTAAATTGAGAAGAAAATTAATTAAGGATGTATGAGTATATGAATTTTCAAGACACCGAAAATTCACTTGAATTTTTTTCCATCATTTCCTTTATATTCCATGTCTCTTACGATTCACTGGAGCATGCATTTTGTAATTCATCCATAACTTCTTTTTTTCCTTCTATTCTTTTTATTCAAAAGCTCATATTCCTTTTTTTCGAGTTTTTTTTTTTTTTTTTTTCTACTAAAAGCATCAGTAGGAAAAAAAATGAATTTCATTTCAAGAGAAAGGAGAAAAATTTTAATTCCAGCTCTGTATTAGTGATGTAATTGTCTGAGACGTTACAGACAATTGACCAGCAAGCAATTGGCCAACGGTCATTACCCGAATATAGTTACGAATTTTTTCAAACCATTGACCAATTGTTTGTGTGACCAGTATTGTTTAAGCAATATATTCTACCTCTAAATCGTGATATTTTTTCATATATTATCTATACATATGTCGTACTGATCGTCGATAATCTATACATATTAACATTGTTGCTTCGAAAAATGAGACTGAAGAATATCGGTCGTTTTATAAATGAATATCGCGCGCATTGGAATTTCGTCGAGTAAAATTAAATGCAACCAACAACAAAGTGACGGTGCAAGTGAAAAAGCAGCGTGTAGATCGGCCATATAGATATGATCGCAAAAAAAAAAAAAAAAAACGACACGTCAGTATGTCATACAATATACGAACCAAAATGGCAATGGGTTTAAAAAAATATACTACGCAACTAGATAGAGCTCTTTAATATATCAACTAAAAATATCGTGTATACTAATGGTGTTTATAATGTATTTTCTGATAAAATCCGTTTGAATTAAAGTTAATTTATAGAATTGCAGATGAGTAATTTATAGTTTGGTAATGTTAGAACTTGAGTTTAACTAAAATATAGCCTTTCGTGCTGATAATGACTGGGACACCACTAACTGTGTCCACAAGTGAGGCTAACCACTAAAGTCCTTTGTTTTCTCAGAAAACCATACGGTACATGCTTTATTTAGATTTTATTATTTTGTTATACTTGGAAGCTTTGCAAACAACGGAAACAGATATTAGTTCAGTGTAAGTTTGGTAAAATTATTATAATTAATTTTGATGCAAAAACTTTTTTTTTATATAGGGAAGAATGGATCAAAATGGGAGTTTTAAGAAATTGGAGCATAAAAAGTATAAACATAACCCCATTTTACCCCCTCCCCCATTTGCCCATTTTGCCCCACTTTTCCATATTTATCTCGGGTTAAGGATCACGACCAAATATCGGTTATAATATCGTGCACTAATAATTTTTGAATCCACGTTGTGGTGTCGACAATTTGGTGTTAAAATTTTCAACATTGCTGGTGTGAAAGTTACGAGACGGTGTTAAATTTTGAAGCGTGAATTAGAACGTTCATGACCAATGGTGTAAATGTACAAATTCTTTATTGAAAACTGATTACTTCGATACTGAATATTTAGTTTTTATTTTAACCCCTATATTGATAATAATAATGACATATTAGTGCTGCAACTGTGTTAAAAGTATACAGCCTGATATTTTACACCAAGAAAATTTTACACTTAACAGTCAGGAGTTTTATTTAATATTGAAATTCCGCTTCAGAGTAGAATTGACTTCTAAAAGATGTTTATTTTAATATTAAAACTCCGAATCGGAGCGAATGTGGGTTTAAATAAAATTCAGACTACTCCGAAATCAAGTCCAAAAAAACACTCGATTTACTCCGTATGCAAAGCGATACCCGCTTCGCGTTTGAAGTATGCAATTACCTTCAAAAAATTTGTAGCCAATTTATTTCCATGCGGGAATAGTTGGCTTAAAAATATCGAGGTTTAATATTTTTTATTGCGCTCTGTTTACTAATTACTCTAGATTTTTGTTTGAATAATAATCGTTGAGAAAATGAATGATGATTATTATTTTATAAATGAATAACAGTGTGTTAATATATATATTATATGAATGTAATGAATAATCACTATAATTAATTTTGTAGATAACTGTTTGAATTAAGAATTAAACTTGTTGCTGACGCTTTTCATCTACAGGTATGCTACTACACAATATTACACAATGGATAGTAAGCTATATAAGTATGACTAATTATTTATACAGCAGTTTATTTTAAATAGCAGAGTTTAAATTTCGTGTAAATATTTAGCTGCTAATTGTGAAAAATTACTACCAATTAAAGTAAACCTAGGAAATTATGCTTTTCATTCAATTATTACTTATTGCTCATTAAAGTCTACCCTTCCAATCAGTAAAATACACGGAAAAAAATGATGCTAAAAATTTTAATAGTTTGTAATTTATTTTCGACTAAAAATTAGTATATTCGATACTAATATCAAACCGGGATCATTATATATTTTACAAAATGGCTATTATTTATATTAAAATTTGATACACAGAAGAGCTAAATTTGTAATTTCGTATATTGAAATAAATATGAAAAAGAATCGATAAATTGGTATCTAGTTATTACTATTCAAATAAACATAGAAAAATTTCAAAAACGAGGAACCGAAAAATTAGTAAACGTACATATTAATATATAAAGATCTAGTATACGAATTTTTCATTTTATTATTTACCAATTATTCGATTTATATATATAACAAATTAATTTATGATAACGAATAAATAACATTTAATATTAATTATTAGTCAGTGGGATAGAATTTATAAAATAAGAGTTAAAAATTTTTGGTATTTTTATGAGCAAATAATCAGTATCTAGTATACTAATTTTTCATTTTATTATTTACCACTCATTCGATTTATGTATATTGTAAATTAATTTATAATGATGAATATATGATATTTTAAGCTAATAATTGATCAGTGATATCGAATTGATAAAATAAAAGTTTGTAACTTTTGGAATTTTCGGCTGGCAAAATCAGTATCTAAGAAATCAATTCTTAATTTGACCAATCATTACTTTCTAATAGATTATGCCATAAATTAATAAACTTTCACTAATAAGTCACGTATTATACCTAAAAGTAATAATATTTACTTTCTTTTTGAAATAATTGATAGTAGTTTTTAGGAATCTACAAAAATTAGTAAACTACATTGAGAAAAAAAAGTACTATTTTCGAAAGAAGAATTTCTTGGTTCAAGAAATCCGTTCAAAATATTTATTTTATTATTATTAATTATCAATTTCTTGAGAAAAGAGCATCAAATTTATTTTTGTTATTATATTATGAGTAAACAAAAGAATAGCTTTACTTGAATTAAATAAAAATTATTTCCTTCAATTCTACGAATTCTTGAGACAAAATTATATTCTTGAAAATTATCAAGAATATGTGTTCTTGTATCAAGTAAATGTTCTTAACAAAAGTATTTTTTTTTCTCATTGTACTCTGCATTAAGCACACAATAGTACTAATTGTTGATAACAGATTCCACTTTTTTACTACTAATTATTAATTTTGAATATTCTGTTTTTCCATGTATAATCAGATTAATTTCCATGTAGTTGCAAGGCTTTTTATAGAAATTTTTGAAAACCCGATTTTTGAATACCAATAACTTAGCTTTTTTTTTAAATTTTAAAATTTTATAGCGGGAAGTTAAAAAATATATAAGATAATTAGGTAAAAGTAGTTAAAGCGTTGAACATTTAATCAAAGCAAAGAGTAATTGATCTCTTGTCAGAGTAATTTAAGTACTCCGAAAGGTGACGATAATACAGTTAAGGAGTGAGAATGGAGTTAACCGAAGACATCTTCAAAGGCATTACACGCTAGTAGAGTGTTCACAAGTGATGTGTAATCAGTTTGCCATGCTCTAATTTAGTGGGCAACCCCGTCTACCTCCTTTGGATGGACTCTGGAGAACAGACAGATAGGATCCATTTTGTGAGACTGGTTTGTGATGGTGAACATCCCTGACAGCTCCAAGAGAACCGAAGGCGACAGACAGGATCGAATTAAGTTGAAAGCTCTCGATGCATCACGTCCACGTGTCGTGTTCGTCTCACACTTTACTACTTGATAAAGCCGTGTGTCTAGCCAGCTTGTAACGCGGGCTTTCAAGTAATTAGGTCGACACTGTGTACAAAGAAAACGCCGCCTTTCATTAACCACGTGTCTTCGTGTCCAGAAATTTTTATTTCATTTTATGTTATGAAAAAGTCATTCTATGAGTGAACTGGATACTGAGTACTCAAACTTTATTTAAATATAAGGAAAGGGCGGGAAAAACGGAACCGCTAAGAAAATTGTTCATTTTCAAAAAGAGTTTATTTAAATCCGAATTTAAGTAAAATCCAGAAAACTCCGAAATTCACCCCCAATTTTTTGCAATGCAGAAACATTGATTATAATTAGATTGTACTGTATATATATTTATATATATATTTAAAATGTTTATTTTAAAAATTTTATTGATGGAAATATTCCAGTGATTGATTTTAAATAGTAATTTAATGTCTTCTATTGACGTAATCAAAAGTATAGTAATAAAAATGTGACAAGCAGAGACACTCGGTATTATATGCGTTCAAGTAGCGTTTAATTGCTTTAATAAAACGATTAAGCGACAATGGAATACGCACTGATACATTCATCTCTCTCGGTTACAGTGAGCCACAGCTGCACGATAAAATGAGCTCTTTACGTGACTAGACGAGCTCTAAAATTATTAGTTACAAATGGAAGGATAATTATAGCGCTCTAGGTACTCACAATTAAATTTAATTAATGCAATAAATATTAAAGCCAAATTGCATTATTAAAAAAATTTTTAATACTTCAGTTTGTTACTTTATTCCATTACACGAAAAAATTTTTATCTGTTGAAAATAATCCAGGTTCAAATTTTTAGTGCATTAATATTTTCGTGCGTTAGTTTTAAATAATAGACTATAATAGACTATTCATTACAATTTTTTTGTGTCAATCTTTACTCTAAAAATTTGAATAAAAAAAAATCGTTTAACTTCGGTAATGTTTGACTTTCATATATAAATATATAATATTTCGTTATTATAAATAATAATTAAATATTTATTTATGTATTAAAAATATTTATCGTACAAAATTTTATATGTTTATATGTCGTTTATAATGTGTTTTAAAATGTACTTGAAGATCGCAACATTTTTCACGAAACAAAAATACATGTTTGCTGCATTGCATGTTTTTGCAAAAATAAAAAGAAAAAAATTTAGATCTGGATTTCTAAAATGTTTCGCACGTCAGCCGAAAATTTTGGCCACCCACAATTATTCCTCAAGTTATCTTCCAGCAGCCAAATCACAAATTTTTTCGTTTCGTTGCATGAAAAACGTTCCGTTTTCAGATACATGTTTTTTACAAAAATTCAGTACACTGTTGAAAATCGGGGGTGAATCGGAGTGAGTATGGATTTTATTTAAATCTGAATTAAATCCGTCACTCCCAGTTCCTCGGAGTTAATTTCACTTTGAATCGGAGTTTAAATATTTTAATAAACTACCCTTCGGAGTGAATTTTACTTCAAAAACAATAAATAAATACAGACATCGCTCGAAATTCAGTCATATTTTATTTTTGGATAAATTTAACTTCCCGCTGTGAAAATTTAAAATTTTCAAAAAAAATGGAAGTTATTGGTTTAGGTTTGATTCTCGAAAATCGGGTTTTCATCGAATATCAACATTTTGAGGTCCTAGGAACCAATTCTGACCATTTTCAGATGAAGGTCCGCGTGTATGTTTGAGTATGTAATTTTTTTTTTATAGTTCTCGGAAATTGAAAATGGCGGGGTTTTGAATTTTTCCCGCAGGGTCGACCGTTTGTTAGATTTTAATTTTTTGTAATTTGAAAATAAATTTGTTTGGTATCTTTATTAAATTAATTATCAATGAATTTTGTACATAAATTGTATAACGTAGATAATAAATAATTATTGTTCGATTGTAACCAAGAAAAATGGAAAAAAGAATAAGAAGATTAAGAAGAATGAAATCACAGACGCTTGACGACTGCAAGCTGATAACTGAATGGAGCAAAGAGGCTAATTGCTTTTGAGAAGAAAAAGATTTTTTTTTTTAAATAAGACAAGAATGGAAAGAAGAATAGAAGATGAAGAAATAGTTGAGAGTATAGATAAAAGTGAACATTTAATCGTTTAATCAGAGCTCATCCATTCAGTCTGAATAATTTATATTTTTTTTTTATAACTTTTTAAACTGAATATTAAAAAATATCGTAAAATTTATTGTTATTATTTTTTTTTAACTGTTTTTCCTCGAGAGATTTTTTTTTTTTTTTTTTTTTTTTTACTGTGTAAAAGTTGGATCTTCTTAATACTTTAATTTGTCAGATTTACATCAAGATAATTAATAAAGACAAGTTATGAGTTTCAGAGATAAAATATATTTTATACTTTATTGTCACAGCGTTCGTTTACTATAATTTAAAAATGCAAAGCTTTGAGAATTAAGATAATAATATGTAACAATATTATTTTAATTATAATTTTAATAAATATATTTCACGCATTGTAATTAAATTTTTTACAAATAAAATTCAAGTATTCGTAAATATTAATTTTGTAGAATGTTAATTATATTTTCATCTTCGGTACGAACTTTCACAACGCACCCTTAATATTTCCTTGTTTACGCAGTTGATAATTTAAACCCCTTGTTTCAGTTACGTGTATATTTATATAGATATATGGATTCTGAGGTATATAAGGGAATGGAAAACAATTAAATAGAGTGACAATTTTAGGAAGATGAAATACTGCTCTGAAATTTCTACTAATTTTGCCAAGTCGGTCAAGGGGACAAAAGAATATAATAAATATCTAGGAAAAATAAGAGCGAAATATGTCCGGGTGGGCAAAATGGACCACCCCGAAAATTTTCTAAAAATTTGTTTATTTTCCAAAATCATTTTTGAAAATTATTTACGAGTCATTAATTTTTTTTTATTTTAAAAGAAAAGAAGTTTTGTAATTTTCCGGAGGTGGTTCGTTTTGCCCGCTCGGAAAAATTTTTTTTACGGCACCTGGAAATTTGGTTTAACTTTAAATAGAAGTCAAAAGAAGAAAATTTTCTGTATTCAAATGCACAAAAATTTATTATTTCCTTAGTGTTCCATTTTACCCGCGAAGGACAGAAAAGAATAAAAAAAAAATTCTCTCTTTAGAATACGGAATAGAAAAAAATAATTTGGCTGTCAATTCGGATGAACAAGCATCTTCGATAAAACGTGAGCAGGATCAAAGATATAAATATAAATGCGCGCGAAATGTTGAAGATTCAAATTTTTCATGTACTCCAGTCTTTCAAATTCGAAAAATGCATTACGTGACTTTTCACTCCGTTTATATTTATAATAAAAAAAAGTATAGAACAAAATAAATTTCTGCATATTTATACATATATAAGATCACGTAATATATTGAACTTTTGTTTACGTCATTAGAGAGCTTCAATTTATAAATTTTTTATGTTTCTAGATTAAGAAATAAATAATAGCGATTAAAGTTGATTGAATGCACTTAAATGGTTTATTGATTTAGTAACGAGTTAATTTGTTTTAATGAAACTTTGTCAGTAAAATTGATGATAAGCTTTAACTGAAAGTAAGAAAACAAAGTTGAGGTAAAAGTGAAAACAAAAAGAATGAGATTTCAGTTGAAACTGTGAGTTAGTTTACAGTCGATGGGTCATGGTTCCTTTCTTTACTCTAAGTGCTACGGAATACGTTATTCCTACTTGACTCGTAAGTTTGCTTCCTCTAGACGTGAGTTACCATCGAAGCGAATTAACATTATCCAAGTTAACGCTTTCAAGGATCGAGTGCATTTTAAATCTCGAAAATTTAATTTTTTCAGACTTGTGAGAACTTTGTCAATTTTTTTTTTTTTATTTATTTAATTACGGGTTCAGGTAAATATTTTTGCGATTACTTTCCTTTTATGTTAATTTCAAATTTTAAATAAAATTAAAAAAAGTTTTTATGTGGAAGAAATTAT
The DNA here is from genome assembly GCF_026212275.2 of Microplitis demolitor. NCBI lineage: Eukaryota > Metazoa > Arthropoda > Insecta > Hymenoptera > Braconidae > Microplitis > Microplitis demolitor. Next base: position 21,121,348 of record NC_068546.1, on the reverse strand, counting down.
TGGATTGTAATAGAGGTTATGAGTGGTAATAAAATTTTAACAACATTCGTATGAAATTTTTAGCTAATATAAATTCTTCATTATTATGTAGTATAAGAGAAGAAAAAAATGAGTTAAATAATGGGATTGAGTGTTTCAAGTATTAGCTATGGAGCTAGTGAGTTTCCAGCGCAATAATCGATGCTCAGATTTTAACATTATGAGGATTAAAATAACTAGGACGCTCTTGTACTTTTTGTTTAATTTGTGGAAAATTTTTATTTAATAGATGAGTAAATTTTATTAGTGTGATATTATCTAAGTAGACAAAAATATTTCTTGGTGCAAGAAAAATTTTGCAGCATGGAATGAAAACAGAAATTTTCTTAAGGTAAGAAAAATTTCGCAGCATGGAATGAAAACAGAAATTTTCGTAGTGTAAGAAAAATTTCGCGGCATGGAATGAAAACAGAAATTTTCTTAGTGTAAGAAAAATTTCGCAGCATGGAATAAAAACAGAAATTTTCGTAGTGTAAGATAAATTTTGCGGTATGGAATGAAAACAGAAATTTTCTTAAGGTAAGAAAAATTTCGCAGCATGGAATGAAAACAGAAATTTTCGTAGTGTAAGATAAATTTTGCGGTATGGAATGAAAACAGAAATTTTCGTAGTGTAAGATAAATTTTGCGGTATGGAATGAAAATAGAAATTTTCTTAGTGTACGAAAAATTTTGCAGCATGGAATGAAAACAGAAATTTTCTTAGTGTAAGATAAATTTTGCGGTATGGAATGAAAACAGAAATTTTCGTAGTGTAAGATAAATTTTGCGGTATGGAATGAAAATAGAAATTTTCTTAGTGTACGAAAAATTTTGCAGCATGGAATGAAAACAGAAATTTTCTTAGTGTAAGAAAAATTTCGCAGCATGGAATGAAAATAGAAATTTTCGTGGTGTAAGATAAATTTTGCAGCATGGAATGAAAATAGAAATTTTCGTGGTGTAAGATAAATTTTGCGGCATGGAATGAATACAGAAATTTTCTTAAGGTAAGAAAAATTTCGCAGAGTGGAATGAAAATAGAAATTTTCATAAAACTTACTAATTTTCTTAGGGCAAGTAAAAATTTTCTTGAGAGGGAATAAAAAGTTTTTGCGCCAAGAAATCTTTCTTTTCTGTGTATAACAGACAAATGGACAAAATTTAAGTAAATATAGAAGCGAGAAAATGAGAGTAAAGTAAGCCCTTGTTTTTTTTTTCACCTCAATCGTTTCAAACGTTGATTTTAATTAAAAAAAACCTCACCCTTCTTATTGGATTCTTCTTCAAGTTTCAACTCGTACGATTTTCATTTTATTTTTAATTTAAACCTCTAATCCACCCGAAAGTTTATTAATTTTTTTATATCATCGAAAATTGCACGTGAAAAAAAAATTCTATAATTAAATTTTAATAAAATAAAATAATTAAAACTTATAATTATTTTCTCTCATTTTTTTTCCATTAAAAAAAAAAACTTTTTTTTAATAACTACAATTTTATTGATAATTAAATTTTTTTAAAAAGCTCAATAAAGTCAATTATAAAATATTTTAATTTTAAGACCGTAAAAAAAAGATTGAAAGAGAATTGATAGCTAGTATCTAAAGCTTTTGTACAAATAAAAAACAAAGAATGACAATAGTTTAAGCGTGGGCTCAGTAAACATTAGAGCTTTCACAGAGAAAATGGTTCGTAAAGTAACGAACATTTTAAAATAGGGATTGGCAACGTAAAAAACTTTGTTTGAAATACACTAGACTACAGAATAACTAAAGTGCTAAATATGCAAATATATTATCCAAGTAAAGGTACAGAACATATACATATATACCCACGTATATGTATAGATACATTCTGTCAAGAGGATGTGTAACTTTATCCTCTGCCGAGGATTTCAGTGCGTTAATGGAAACACATTGTATCTGTGTATATGTAAATGTAAACGTGTTGCTTCAAACGACAGTATGTACATACGGTTGTTCTCTTCCACTAGTCAATCGACTGGACTAAGTTTCAAACTATAAACTTGACAGATAGCTCGTAACTTAGAGACTATGTATGTAAATTATTTTAAACTAAAGTCCCTAACAATTGAAATAATTTATACTTGCAATTCTAAAAAATAATTATCCTGAAGTTTATAAATTTCTTTATGAAAAAAAAAAAACTAATCATTTATACTGATTTAAATATGTGACTTACCATTTTTTTAAGAAATCTAATGCGGGAATCCAGAAGTTTGATTTGAATATTTATTGTAACCAATAAATAATTAAAAGTGGGGTACAGTTTGAAATAGTGTATCAGTGATACGCACAGAATGAAACGCGGCAGGACACTGAAGGCAAGAACTAACGTAATCTCTCATTCGCTCTTGCTCTCGAGCCCTATACTGTACTATTCTGTTCTATATACCGATGGAGGGAATAAATGCGCGCGCAACCCTTGCCCCGAATTCCCATCGTTTTTAGTTCTTACATTACATTACATTAGATATTACGCTATATATTAGTTTTATCTAATATATGACTGTACTTATGCTATTATGTGGGAACCCCAAATGTCTTTGCCACAATACTTCCTTTTGTGTTTATTATTTTTTTTTATGCTGACAGCTTACTTATATCACGATCAATGACAAACATATATTATTATTTGCAATTGGGAATTTAGAATTTAAAGATACGGTAAAAAAAATTTTATTTGTATCCAATTTTTTATGTTGATTTTTTTTTTTTTTTGTTAAGTAAGACATTTTAATTTGTTAAGGGTAAGTTGTGTTTTGGGAAAATTTATTTTTAAAATCTTGAGGAATGTTACAATTATTAGGTGACGATTTATGATATTCCATATAAATTTTTGATTTTTTTTTTTAATTAATAGTTAACGAGAGGCGTTTTGGGGGCGTTAATATCCAGACATGTTTATCAATAGCTCTGGATTTACTCATTTTAATGGCTTATACAAAAGTATTAGAGTTAGATAATAGAATTTTATGTTTGGTTATGGGTAATAATAATAATTTACATTTTTTTAAAATTGATAATTTTTTTGTAATTTTTCTGTGCTACTATACAAAAAAAAATTTCTTGGCGCAAAAAATTGTTAATCATCTTAAGAAAATTTCTACGTGTTTCAAAAAACCAAAATTTGCTTGCAGCAAGTCAAATTTTTTTTGACTCATTTAAAAAAAGTTTTTGAAAAAGTGTTGACTTTTTTTAAACTTCAAAACGTGACACAACGACTAACTTTTTTTAAATTTTTGAAAATTCAAGAGAAAAATCGATTAATATTCCGATATCTAACATATATTAAAAAAAAAAAAAAACGTTGAGAAATAGTTCAAAATAAAATTTTTCTGAACGAATTTGCACTGAAAAAAATTATGAAACCTAGCACTTTTAATATAACGTCAAAAAAAGTTTACAAATGAGCCAAAAACATTAATTTGTAGTTTAAAAAGGAGAAAGTGGGGCATAATGGGCCCTGGAAGAAATAAGGGCTCATATGTAACATAAATGTCTGCCCATTTTACCCCCCCCCCCCCCCCGTAGAAGTCAATTTTGCCCCACTTTCCCATAAGGGGGGGGGGGCAAAATGGACCCCTTAAATTTTGGGGACCCATTTTACCCCCCGTCCCCTATTTAAAAAAATTTTGTCATTGTGTCTCGTTTTTAAATTCAGAATAGTCAACATTTTTTTACACGAGTGAGAGAAAAAAATTTTTGTAAATTTTAGTATAACCGTATTACCCCAGATTGTCTTAATCAACGACTCTTCTGTACAAAAATATTTTATTTATTACCGCATTTATAGATAAAATCAAATGTTATATTTTGCATATAAAATAAATCAGAGTAAAAATTGTATATTTTTTTTCTATCCATTGGAAAAAAAAAATCATAATAAAAAAAAAACACTGAAATGGAAATTTCAGATGATATTACTATAGATCTGTTTGTCAAGTATGGATGTAAAGGATTTTTATTTTTGAAATTGAATTTTTTTCGAAATATTGACGTATAAATATCGTTGATGAGTTGAATTATCCGAGTTTAAATGATAAGAGGCTTGATGTGCCAATCACTATTGCGTCAGGATTTCAATCAGAGGCGCAATTGAAGCACTCACGACTGCGATCGTAATAAAACAGCATTGGGATCAATTGAATAAATCAATAAGTTCACAACTACATTTTATTTATTTATAAATATATCCCAATATAAAAATGAAATATTTTTTAATATAAAAAAAAAATTTTGTTTCACTGCAAAAAAAAACGAGAGTGATCTTAATTTTTTTTCAATCTGCATTCTTTCTGAACCGGAGTTAAAATATTAAAACAAACTCCGTATTTACTCCGAAGTGACTCTGCGTTGACTCCGCAATTTTTTACAGTTGATAAAAATTTTGTGTAATGAAGTACAACTTTTGTTATCAAATTTGATTTTTTTTTAACGAAACTTAAAATTTGCCAAAACGTTTTTCTTCCGGTTTTAGTCAACGCATTTCCAATTTTATATAAAAACAAGCATAATACACCTCAAGTAAAATCTATGAATTGTATAAAGTACTAAGCTTTAAATATAAAAAAAAAAAAAACAATATTGATTTTTGTTTTAAATATTATTATTCTCAAAAAAAAAAAAAATATATATATATATATATATATATATATATGTTATTGATGTGATTTATAAAAGTAGTATTTATTTACAAAATATTTTTAACCAAACAATAGACCGACCATAAATAAATTCAATTTATAAATTTACGGGTTGATATTTATTAGGGCGTAGAGTAAAAAAAGTTTATTGCTGATATTATCAGTTGTATTTAAAAGCGTAAAATTTTCACGACAATATATATTTTTTTTTATGAGCTTTATTTTTACATATATATATATATATATATATATATATATATATATATATATATATATATATATATATATATATATAAAAACAGTTATCTATGTTTGATTTAATTATTCAAAAAACAATATACTGTAAAAAATTTGCGGAGTACGCGGAGTGGATGATTTTTTATTTATTTAATTTCCTCGGAGTGAATTTTACCCCGAAGGGGAGTTTCGGAAAATATTAATTATAAAAAAAATTACTAATACACGGTGAGCTTAGGTCTTTGATATTTAGACATTTATATTGAGTACGTGAATAATTACGAGCTCCCTGAACATATATTCGCGCGAAATTATTTTTAAAAATTATAACCAGCTGATAATAAAACTTTCACTGAGTCACAAACTGTCGTATGATTTACATCAACCATACCACGAGATAACATTTCATATTGCACCGAAATATAAAATATTCCCATAAAAACTATCTCACTATAGCTATTCAATAATTTAATATTTTCACTATGTATTATATATATGAAATTATAATTTAGTGAGTTACTAAAACATTTTATAAATTAAAAACATAATATTTTAAGTTTTGTTAATAATATCTGACTGAATTATTTATTTAAATAATTATGTTTCTAATTAACAGCTGCTTCTATTGAATATTAATTTATTTAAGTATTAAAATTCCGGACCGGAGTGAATGCGGATTTAAATAAAATTCGCGCCACTCCGAAATCACGCTGCCCATAAAAAACTCCCTATTCACTCTGCATACGGAAAGATTTTTTTTAAACTCCGGGTGACGGAGTGAATTCGGATTGAAATAAAATCCATATTCACTCCTGATTTTTCCCAGTGCAATGACAACTAAATCAATTAAAACCTTCAAACAATTTCTTCGACAAACGTCAAATTTTTTTTAAAAATTACTTTTAATTTTAAAAAAAAAAAAAAAATTAATCCTTCATTTCAATAGAATAGAAAGCGGATCATAAATTTTATGTCATGAAAATATGGCAGAAGAACGATGAAAAAAAAAATAAGATGTAGATAAATGATGTGCATTGTTTTTATTTATCAATTGAACCCGCGTACGTGCAGAAGCAAACACGCGAAATGAAGCCACTTGAGTTGATCTCAACATGATTGGCCAGCATTGTGAGCTCTCGATCTCTCGTTTATGACAAAGCAGCCAGGGTTTGTCTGTTATGGCGACAGCATTGTCTTCCGGTTTATTTGCGTTCTCCCTCCCCCTCATATATCTATATATCACTTGTCGCGCACTTTACCATGCCATGTACTGTCTTCTCAATCCCATCGACATATCTATATCAGTCTTATAAATTCCTCTCACTCTGTCATACATACTTACTCCCAACTCATGCTCTCAAGTTTCGCGAGCTTCCAAACCCGATCGCTCTTCGCATCTCTATTGTAAGCTCTCGACTTGTGCATTCGATCATTTCCATCCCTTTAGACTCCATCCGACTCGAATATACATCACGATTATCAGCAGCAATTGCGCTTCGATATATTCGATTTATCAAAAATCAAATTTATTGCGTCTTATTCTCAAGGCACATTTTTATTTTCTTAACTGGAGAAAAAATAAATAGTAAATTATTGCACTGAAAATTGATGTTTATTTCAAGTTTATTCGCTTATGCGATATGTCGCCTGTCCGACGTTACTTTTTCTTCCAGTAGTTTAATTTCATTTATTTATTTTTTTTTTTTTTTGTTAACAGTCAGTGAAAAATTTCGCTCTAGTTTTTTTTCTTCTCATACTTTTCACTTTATACTTGTACTATTTTTCAATGAAAAGCTTCCAACCCTTTCACAAACGCGACAATATAAGATTTTCTACCACTTAAGTAGTTTTCACCCTCTTTACTCTAAGTAAAGGGGGCTTCGCTCGTAAATGGGAAAATGACTTCTTAATAGATTGAAATAATCGTCGATCTTTGTTTTTATGTTGCGATCACAAATAAACTGTTTTTTACTTGAATTTAATTACTTATTTAGAAAATATAGGGTAAGACGGTATTTAACATAATTTTGTGGATATAAAATAAAATTGATTAATTTGCATATCAATAACACGAATTATTGGTTGATAATAATTCTGACAAACACAAGTAATTGATTATTAATAGAGAAATACGAAGCGGATAAACACAATCCTAGTGACTTTGAAATTTAATATTTTGCATTGATCGGATCGAACTCTTTTCCATTAAATTGACACGAAACTTTTTGAATTTAAAAATAGCAGGCGGGAAATTGAAATATGCGTGACGAAAATCAAAACATGGATAAATTTTTGTGAAAGTAATGGCCTATTATGACTTTTGATACATAATTGCTGTACTTTAAGCTTCAATAATATCAACAAGTCAAAGACGAAATGTCAGTAATGAAAAAATAAACTCAATAAGCAAGAAGCAGTACTAAAAAAAAACCGTTGCCAGGTAAATTGCTTTTTGCCATTCGGTTATTTTTTCTGAAGAAATTATACAAATGATTTTAAAACATTGTGATACTTATAGAAAATATTATTTGCTATGTATAAATAAATTTTTCAATACGATGTGGCATTAAATTTAGTATATATTCAGTGGAACACGCGAAGAACAAAAAATATCAAATAATTACCCATGGGTATTAAATTTATTAGGTATAGTAGTAGTTTTGAGAAATTTAATATTCTTATATTATAATATGATAGTCGATTTTATCAGTGTTTACTTGAGTAATCCTTTGAAAAGTAAGTTAACTCTCTGTGATCGAGTTTTCAAATTTATTTGGCTTTCATCAACAAAGAAAGGTCATGTTGAAATTAGCTATCCGTTGCGATCATAGGGGCTATCAATCGTAACTCAAACATTTTATTCCTCTATAAAAAATTGTTATCTCTACGTTTCAAATGTGAGAATAAATCCAAAAAAAAAATAACATTACAAATATCTTTCATTAGCAAATAAATTTTTTCGAAAATATGCAAAACTAAACTACAAGTTACTCGTTACGATCCATACGAAAATAACAACAATATCGTAATATTTAATCTATATCATTGATAGCTATATTTTTTACTCTTTATACTTTTATTTTTACATTGATATTTCATCAACAGTTTTTTTCTTTTTTTTTTATATTGTACTCTGCAATAAATCGTAAATTTTTCTATTACGTTCAAATCGAAATATCTCTTTGATAACTTTTTTTTATCATTTATAAATAATAACTTTTGAAAAAGTTTAATATTATTTCTATTTTATATATAAATAAATTAAAGATAAAAAAAAAGCTGTGACCTATTTCTGCTAATATGAGTTTGAAACATAAAAAATTACAACTCAATATTTTATATTTCATTTAATGATAAAAAATTTATTAACTACATTTAAAAAAATCCCGCGACACTGTAATGGAAAATTCGATTTTTTAAATCGGGTCAATCCATATTTATACAATTATTTATTATTTTTCAAGCATTTCCACAATCTAATTTTCATTGACATAAAAATGAGTGACATCAAAAAAAAAAAAAAAAAAATTATGACAAAAAATAATCTTAGGCATTTTTTTAAAAGAAATTTATGAGTATTTATTTTTTACATTCAGAGACTATATATGACGTTTCCAAATAAATTTCATTAAACATATTTTTATTTCAATTCAAAATTCTCCTGAACATATAAATTATTTGATATATATGCATGAATGGGATCCCATAATTCAAAGTATCTCATAAAACAGAAGTTCTTAGAAAAAAGAAGTATTTTTTAGAAAAACTTATGAAACTGTGGTTAAATATATAACCAACTTTAACCTCAAATTTATTGCTACCCTTGAGCTATTATATATATATATCACTAATTTTTTTTAGCAGTTTTATTACGTTTATAAGACCCCAAAGGCGACGGAATAAACGTAACACAATCATTAATTTCTTGACGTCGAAATCTTCTAATGAAATTTTTTTTTTTACGATTTAATAGCCCGTATTTATAACGAATAAAATTATGAAAACATAATATCTTCATAAAAATAATTATATTTATGTTGAAAAGTAGTTTTTTTTTTTTTTTTTTTTTTTTTTTTTAACGAGAAATTAGTATAAAATTACGTTATTTAATTTGCACTTTTTTCAAGTTTCTGTGATTTCCATTTTTATTTATTTATTTTAATAGAGGGGTAGGGGTGAAACGGGACACTAAATTTTCTACAAACGTATGGTAAAATATGACTACTTTTTAAGAAAAAAATAATTTTCTTTGTAAACGTTTATCTACAGTCCCTAGAAAAAACATGGGGTGAGTTAGTTACCTCAAAAAAAAAAAAAAAATATTTTTTCCGGAGCTTCACCAAAATTTTGGTGAATTGAGTTAAGGTTGGACGAGAGTAAATCGACTTGATGGTTAAAAGCCACAAAGAATAATAATCGGCTTAGGTAGGCCGTCTTGCCCCGGTCTCCCCTAATTTGAATTTTTTCGTCAGTTTCTATATGAAAAATATTCGATCTGTCAGATATGACTTGAAGGTTGATATTTAATTTATAAGAATACAGTTTTTTACGCACCTAGTGCGGAAAAAGCGAAATTGCAAGCCCACACGTATGTTTGCCTACCCTAGCCTAAGCGTGTCCTACTTTCCTCTGATTGTGCAATATTTTTCACCAGATCTGCACCTGAAAGTTTAAATTCTTGTCTCTGTGAGAAGAATAGCGCATGAGCTATTTTTTATCATTTTTATTTTCATACGAAAAAGTACGAGTTCCTGTGCGCTAAATAGATCAGGAAATCAAACTTTCGCAGGTATGGTAAAAACAATGTTTCTGTCCAATGAAAGATACGTTCACTCGATTTTACTTCTGAAACTTCTCATATGTTTTTTAGTAATTTCAGATTACTAATTTTATTTATCTAAGTGACAGTTCTGACTTGCTAATGGCAATTAACGCTTACGCTAATAGTTGATCACACTATTGGCCTTAAATTAACTTTTTTCTGACTGTCTGCTGACGAAACTTTAAATTAAAATGCAGATAATCATAAAAAATATTGCGTTCGACACAGTACGAAACACGATTTCATCCCTTGTCGTACAATAAACTATTTCATGATGCACAGAAAAAAAGGATTTCTTGGCGAAAAAAATTTTTTCTTGTTCTAAGAGAATTTTACTTGACCCAAGAAATTTTTTGTATTATAAAGTGAAAACAAAAATTTTCTTGGGGTGAGAAAAAATTTTCTTAGAACAAGAAAAAAATTTTTCAGGCGAGGAAAAAATTCTTGAGCCAAGAAAAATTTTTTTCTTCAATTCATAATACAAAAATATTTCTTGTGCCAAGAAATTATTTTTTTCTGTGTGAAATTCATATTTTTGCATCCATAAAAATTACCATATTAATGAAAAGCATTAAAAAAAAATCATTTCTACGTAAAAAAAAAATTTTTTAATGAATTGTAGAAAATATATGAAAGCGTTTCAATCGAGATATAACTTTGCACATGTACTTATTTAATTTCCCGGCGATTTGCGTCGCTTTTTTTTAACAAAACTTTCCATATAAATTTTTAACAAATTTGCGGATAGGATCACGTAGGTATTATGTCTGTTAGTATTCCTATCCAGCTATTATAACAGTAGCACGAGCGTAGCAACGCGATCGAAACTCGGTTTTCATGAAACGCGGAGAAAGGATAATAGGGTTCACTTTAGCCCCCCGTATGCACTACCCATGTGTTCTCATACCCTCTCGATAGAGAAGAGGACTAAGGGGTATGCAGATAGATTCTCTTTTTCTCCCTTTGAATGCAGACCGTTGCTGCACATATGCGTTAATAAGCTCGGGCTTGGCATCATATCTAACGTCCTTGCAATCCTTAATTCATATCCTCTTCTATCTTTCGTCTCGTTCTAGTCATTTGCTACATATAAAATCCTTGTTACCCACTGCTAAAATTAATCTTTCTTTTATCTACATTGTTATAATTACATCATTAGTCTTCTTTATTTCATTTAACGGATAAATTTTATTTTACATTTTCACGACAAATGATAAATTGCAAACACTGGTTACAGTAAAATGAAAATTGAATACGTGAAAATAATGGTTGAAATATGGTTTTTTAAAAAAAAAAAAAAAATATATATATATATATATATATATATATATATATATATATATATATATATGTGTATATATAAAAATAAAATTGTTTTTCAAAATAATAAATGTTATTTCTATGGTAATTTTCTATTTTTTTTTATAAAAAAAAAAATTTCTTATCTAAGTTTTTGAAAACAATATGTAAATTAATTATTTTATTCATTATACTGTAAAAAAATTTTCGAGGTGAACGCGGAGTGGATGATTTTTTATTTTTTTAATTTCCTCGGAGTGAATTTCACCCCGAAGGGGAGTTTCGGAAAATATTAATTATAAAAAAAATTACTAATACACGGTGAGCTTAGGTCTTTGATATTTAGACATTTATATTGAGTACGTAAATAATTACGAGCTCCCTGAACATATATTCGCGCGAAATTATCTTTAAAAATTATAACCAGCTGATAATAAAACTTTCACTGAGTCACAAACTGTCGTATGATTTACATCAACCATACCACGAGATAACATTTCATATTGCACCGAAATATAAAATATTCCCATAAAAACTATCTCACTATAGCTATTCAATAATTTAATATTTTCACTATGTATTATATATATGAAATTATAATTTAGTGAGTTACTAAAACATTTTATAAATTAAAAACATAATATTTTAAGTTTAATTATTAATATCTGAATGAATTATTTATTTAAATAATTATGTTTCTAATTAACAGCTGCTTCTATTTAATATTAATTTATTTAAGTATTAAAACTCCGGAGGGGAGTGAATGCGAATTTAAATAAAATTCGCGCCACTCCGAAATCACTCCACCCATAAAAAACTCCCTATTCACTCCGCATTCAGAGAATTTTTTTTTAAACTCCGGAACTCCGAGCGACGAAGTGAATTTGGATTCAAATAAAATCCGTAATCACTCCCGATTTTAACAGTGCACTGAAAAATTTAATTTATTTTTTTGCAATGTGAGTTTGCATGAATACGCAAAGCAAACAATTTTAAATTACTAACTGACAAAAGTGACATCAAATATTCCCGCAAATATCGATCGAATTTCAAAATAATGTATAGTAGCGCCATAATTATTTTAGTTGAATAATTCAAAATTGAACAACAAATACTAATGTTCATTATAATTATTCATTCATTTTAATTACAGCTCGTTAATTAATAATCAAATGAACTGTCAAAAATAAAACATCAAATCGAAACCTAATAATTTATTGTATCGTGACAGTTAAAATGTAATTAAAAATTAAATGTTACAGTTTCGGTTTTAATTGGAGAATAAATAATGAGTGTAATTCGTGTGTTCTTGAATAAAAAAAAAATAGTACAGTGATAAATTTTAAAAGAATGGGAAATTAGAGCTCAAGTAAAGTAGTGGAGTATAAGGGATGAAAAATAGAATAGATACCTTTGTTTATTTGACTCGATTCAGTTTCAACCCACAGCAAGCACTACTGTTTATTATTTATCGATCGAGCACTAGGGGCGTTACCACTCCCCGACCTACCCCTCGTGTAACATCCGTACTGGAATTATCTGAATGATATGATGTAGCATATCAGCGATAAAAATATACACCTCTTGCCGTGCGGTTCTATACATTTTAAACGTACAGATATAGATGGAAAATTACTCAACAAAATGAAATTGCATACTACATACATATATATATATATATATGTATTGTATGTATGAATGTATATTTTTTCCCAACCTTTCACCAACCTCTTCTTGACCTCACGCTATCGGTCTACAATTTTTTTAGTATTTAATACCACAGAGTTGCAGTTGTCAATTACACTGGCTCGTTGATTTTTTTTTATATCAATAACTCATATTTCTATATATTGCAAACAAGTATTTATACTATAAAATAACATTTTTATCTTGTCGAAAAAAGTTAATTCAAATATTGAAGTGGAATTGAATGGAAATTGGCCGTTCACAAAATTATACTTTTTTAGACTCCCAACCCCCTTCGTTACGCTAAGCTACCCTCCCCCCCACAACATTGCGTCACAATTGAGAGACCCCCCCCTACTTAAATTTGAAAAAACCGCGAGAAAATTTTTAAAATTGTTTGATAAACTGCGAACGTCGCGTTTCCTAAGACCTCCCAACCCCCCATAAGTTTGAACTTTTTTCATGCACAGAAATTTTGTGTTTAACAGACTTTTTGTTTTAAAATTAACTAATAAATATAAGCATATAATCTAATCAACTCAAGTATTCTGTGTCGTAAATCACCACAAAAAATTAATCCAAATAATTTGTTAACACAAATACACAAAATTTAAGTGTAAACGGCCTCAATGGGTAAATAATTGAATTTAAATCGTCAAGATCAATATAAATGGAAGAAGAGGACAAAGCTTGAGCAGAAAAGGTGTAAGTTTTCAACCCTCTTAAAAGACGTTCAGATAAAGGATATGAAAGGAGAATGAGAAATGAGAGAATGAAAAGTCGGAAATTATAAGTTTAAATAGCGCCACAGAATTGACTTTTTGAACTGACTCGCTATAATGTTGGGAAACGAGAAGGTAAACAAGATTCGGAAAGCGACTTCTCTTTGTTATTGAAAGGACTCGACAATTAGACTTTGTGATTACCTCTATATTATGTGTTCAACTGTGCCGTTTTACAGAAACTTTTTTATTTTTATTCCAGCTACTAACTGAAGTTTCAAAAAATAAAAGTATCAAGTTCGCCCTTTTTCGAGGTCCTAAGAAGCTACCTGTGAAAAATTTCCAATAAATTTTACTATGGGTGCAATGTAACACTGGACCATAAGAAAACTGTTACAAAAATTACAAGTGTCCCATAGTAAACGGTATGCGCAGACGACACGATTAGGACCTGTGCGCATACGTTTACTATGAGAAACTTGTAACTTTTGTAGCAGTTTTCTTATGGTCCGGGGTTACAATGCACCCATAGTAAAATTTAATGGGAATTTTTCACAGTGTATGTCGGCTATTTTTAGAACAATATGTACAAGTGTGGGTTAACATACATGTATGTATGCTATTCTATGCTTTTCAATGATTTGAAAAATTCAAAAGAGTCTCAGGCTGATCGAAGAATTCGTTGACCATAAAAATTGATTTACATCAAAGCTCTATTGGTCGTATAGATTCTGTATTCTGTATTATTCGATAAAAATAATATAAAATAAATTTAGCATCAGAATTGGCTGAATCGATTCGCATAAAATTCAAATATACTCTGTAAGCTTACAACGGCTCTTTGAAATAAATACAAACTTTATGGGATCAAAGGTTTTCTAACCAACAAAATAACTTTTTTTTTCGTCAGCCGGAGTCCCGAGTAAAAAAAATCACTTTACAATTAGAAATCATACTTTAATATAATTCTGTTTCAGGTTCATACTAAAAAATTTCGTAGAGTAAAATTTAAAAAAAAAACCGTTGCTATTAAATGACGCAGTCTAATCTCGATGTGTAAAACAAAGAGCAAAAAAAAAAACGAATTAGTTTTGTGTTTTTTTTTTTTTTATTTCGTTTTACAAAAGAATATGTCTGCGAGGTATTTGTGCTATTTGATAAAGCGTAGAATTTTATTATCACTAGACACTGAGGATGTAAAAGTAAAATTAGAAAATCAAACACAGCCTCAGTTTGATTGAATTTAATTCAATTTGAACTAGGATTTGAATTGATAGTTTAATTAATGAATTGTCTCTATATACATTCACGAACAAATTCCTCGTATTTATAGAGTAGCGAATGGATGAAAGCAAAAATAAAATTACATTCAAAAATATTATAGTGAAAAAAAAAACCTTTTGATTAAAATTTTAATTTATTGATCAATGTTAATAATAATCAAAATAACAGGGTTAATATATATATATATATATATATATATATATATATATATATATATATATATATATTAAGCTCGAAATAAAAGGAATTTTTTATATTATCGAAGCAAAATTTTGAGTTGGTTTGTAAAAGTTGTCTTTCAACTTAAAACTTAAATATCTCTTAAACCCTTGAGTTTATCAAAAAAATCTAAGAGGCCTTTTTTGTAGAGCGGTAAATTTCCGATAAAAAACTGTTGAAAGCCTGAGTATATATTTGTTTACTGAAAAGTTATAGAATTTTAATCAAAAAAACTATTTTTTAAATCTATCAACTTTGAACTTCAATATCTCTCAAATGGTTGGATTTACGAAAAAAACATAAGATACCTTTTTTGAAGAGCGGTAAATTTCCTATAAAAATAGTTGTTACTCATTGTTGTATCTTTATTTTTAAGCGAGTAATAAAATTATGCTCATTGTACTAATGGGAATGTGTTGTTATTTAGGCAGGGTTAAACGGCATTAGAATAAACTTTTTTTTTTTTTTTGTATTATTTTTGGACCACAAATAAATGATTCATATCATGAGCAAGTAAAAAAATCCAATTTGGTAAATAACGGACAGCCTAATATATATTATTAAATATTGCATACAATAAAATACTTTTTTTTTTACCGATTATTTTTATTTGGAATACTTTTGCAAAAAAATTTTTAACGTTTCGTTAAAAAAATTAGTACGTCAATTATTCTACATACACTCGACACGATTCTCTACAATACAACAACCTCTTGAATAACATTGATTGCGATATTTTCTCATTCCTAGTTTACCTACTCTTTCGCTTTCACACATGATTTTTTTTTTGCCGTCTACACTTTCAAACCCAGTGTAGTGCAAAATGAATTCACGAGACGACAAAAAAAAAACTGATGAAAGAATAAAAAGTCGAAAGGAAGGAAGGAAATCATTAGGATCGCGAGCAATTAAGGTGTAAGACAAGGGGTGAAGAGTTACCCAATAATCAACACGGGGCTAACAAGAGGTATAAACAGACAAGAGTACCTAACGAATCCTTTTCTTAATCCTGATAAAGTAAAAAAACCAGATACCGAAAAAAAATCATTGAAAAAATTGATAAAAAAACGCAGACTTTATTCAATGGTTTAATCCAGCTTTTTTCAATTCATCTTCATTATCTTCAGACTAATTTTCAGCTGCCACAATTTTTTTTATTTTTTTTAAATAAGAAATTTTTAAATATGCTATCATATTTTTTTTACTTCATTTCGAACTATAATTAGAACGTTGATTTAAAAAAACACGAGAGCGCGCCACTTTTCGAGCGAATTAAATTAAAGGAAACTGTTTAATCGATGGTACAAATTACCATGTGAGTTAATAACTCATTTGATAATTAAATGTGGAGTTGAAAAATCTTAAATAACATAAATTTTTTTTTTTTTTTTTAATTAAGAATAAAAAAAAAATTTTTTTTATGATGAGGTAAAAAATGAAGTCACGATTGGAAGAAAAAAAAATGACTTCATTACTATTATTTTCTGTAAAATAAAAAAAAATAATAATGTATTGTATTATTTTACCTGATTGCACAATTGGCAAAGATTTGAGGTAAATTTTCTACCTGACATCAGCGAAATAACGAGAGCGAAATTTAAGAGATATTCTATGACTATTATACAGAAAAAAAGAACAATGAAAAAATGTAAATGACGTAAAAAGTTTAACGGGGTAAAAAAAATTGATCGGTCGATAGTCGAATATCCAGTAGATTAACAAAGTCTTGGATTTCACGTATGGACCTTTTTGATTATTTATGAGCCGACATGAACAGACCATTGGATCAATAGTCTAGAGTCCCCAAGTAACCAGAAAGGTCTCAACTCATTCCCTCTTACTTTAATACTCATTCCCCTTGTCTGTTGTCCTAACATAAAATTTCTATCGACCGTTTCGACCAACTTTTTTTTTTACGAGCTTTTATGAATCAGCTCACAAAGTTTTATGTTCAACGATAGTTTACAAAGTTACTTAAATTACGAAAATTCTATACCTACATTCTTTGCCCACCCCCGTAACGGAGTAGTACGTTATAAAACAATGGGAAAAATTTTTGACACGGATTTAATGCTAATATTTTTGAAAAATCATTTTTTTGGTTACGCTGTAAAAAATCGGGATTTTATTTAAATTAGAATTTATTCTATCACTCGGAGCTGCAGAATTTTAGGAAAAATCACTTCGCATACGGAGTAAATAGGGAGTTTGTCTTTTCAACAGAGATGTGGATTTTATTTAAATACGCATTGACTGCGATTCGGAATTTTTCACCGTAAAAAATTTTCGGAGTGAACGTGGATTATATCCGGAGTAAATTTGGGACAGGTAACTGTTTATTTTTTCAATCTTCTTGGAGTAAAATTTACTCCGTTACTTAAAGTCCCAGAGTTTTAACAAAATCATTTTGCATATGGAGTAAATAAGTCCGTATTTACTCCGATTCGGAATTTAAATATTTAAATAAACTCCTTTTAGAAGTGAGTTTTACTTTGAATCAGAATTTTAATGTTAAAGTAAACTTTCCTTCGGAGCAAATTTTACTCCGACGGTGTAAAAAAACTAGGCAGTTATCTGCTCTGCATTTACTCCACTAATTTTTTACGGTTACTTAAAATACACTGTGAAGAATTTGCGGAGTAAATTCAAATCAGATCTGGTGTAAATTCAAAAAATTTTCTCCGTTACTCGGAGCCCCAGAGTTGTAACAAAATCGCTCTGCATACGGAGTAAATAAGGAGTTTGTTCAACGGAGTAATGTGGATTTTATTTAAATTTGAATTTACTCCGAATCGGAATTTTAATATTAAACTTTCCTTCGGAGTAAATTTTACTCCGAGGGGATTAAAAATAGGCAGTCATCTGCTTTACATTTACTCCGCTAATTTTTTACGTTTACTTAACAGGCACTGTGATTAATTTGCGGAGTAAATTCAGATTAAATCTGGTGTGAATTCGAAGCAGGTGACTGTTTACTTATTTAACCCCTCGGAGTAAAATTTACTCCGAAGAGAAGTTTATTTTAATAGTAAAACTCTAAATCAGAGTGAATGGGTTTAAATAAAATCTCCATTACTCCAAAATTACTCCACAGAAAAGACAAACTCCCTATTTACTCCATATGCGGAGTAATTTTTTTAAATACTCCGAAACTCTGAATGACGGAGTAAATTCGAATTTAAATAAAATTCCAAATCACCCGATTTTTCAGTACAATATTAAAATACTCCCATTCGGAGTAAATTTTACTCCAAGGAGATTAAATCAAAAGTCATCCTCTCCACATTTACTCCAGATTTAATCCGCAAATTTTTCAGTGTACAGAAATATTTTTATCCAGAAAATAAATAATTATTCTATTCGCGAAATTTATATATTAAAAATAAATACAAAGTTTTAAATTGGTACTATGACCCTGAGCATAAATCAAGGCTTTGTTATGTTAGTTAGCAGAAAGACCCCGACAACGAGTGGGAGCCAAGAAAAGGAAGAAAGTGAAAGACAATAACCGGGGTGCGACATCCGTTGGCGGCTCCTTAAAATGGTCCCTCTTCGTACGTCGCCCCCAATATTATTTAGTCATATGCATATTCACCTACGCGTGTTGCATGCAAAGCCCGTTGTCCTCTATACAATGACCACGTAAAGAAAGACTTTATATAAAATTTAATCAGACTCAATGTACTTATCGTCTTGCATTATTTAAGTTTAACGTGTATAAATGATTAAGTAGGGGAACAAGTCGCGTGTCTCGTCTACTTCTGTTGGCAATTCTCGCTGGCAGACTACCAACAATGTCAATGGCATTTCCAATAACCGGACTTTTATTTATATAAACTTTTGGCTGGTTTATAGTTTTTCCGTATGACTAACTCGCCGAGATCTTGTACTTTAATACAGAGTTCAAGTTTAATAAATAAATAAATCTCAGATTTACTTACCTCCAGGTGAGATTTTTGTACGGCCAATGTTGCCCGTGAATTGTGAACCTCTTATGTCTTGATCTCTCGAAGCGTGGGTCGGGCTTGTCTGACAGACCGCAACGTCGGGCCTTCATCAGCTTCTGTGTCGCTTCGTCGATTTCCCCTGTCACTTTAATACCGCCAAACCTCTATAAAAAATTCAAATATCATGTGTTAGTATTTTTTAAAAAATAGTATTTAGAGATTATTACATGTTTATGTTTTATTCTGACCTGGGATTAGCTGATGAACTGTAAAAAATTGGGAGTGAATACGGATTTTAATGAAATCCGAATTGACACGAAGTTTTAAAAAAATTACCCTGCACACGGAGTTTTTTTTTAAAGGAGTGATTTAGGTTTTATTTAAATTCGCATTTACTCCGATTCGGAGTTTTAATATTTATATGAAGTCTTGAGGGCGAATTTTACTCTGAACCGGAATTTCGACATCCAAATAAATTTTTCTTCGGAGTAAATTTCACTAAGAAGGAATTTAAAAAATGGAGTCCTGCTCTACATTTACTCCGGATTTACTCCGTTATTTTTCTGGTGTATAATTAAGATGGACTGTAAAAAATTCCGGAGTAAACGCGGATTAAATCTGGAGTAAATTTGAACGGGATGACTGTATTAATTTAAGCCCTTGGAGTCAAATTTACTCCGGGGGTTTTGTTTTAATATTAAAACCCCATATCAAAGTGAATGTGATGTGAAATAAAATTCCGATTACTCCAAAATTCTTCATGTGAAAAAACAAACTCCCTATTTACTCCATTTACGGAGTAATCTTTTAAAACTGCGGAACTCCGAGTGAATTCGGATTTAAATAAAAATTTTTAATTAATAAAAAAAAAACCTGAAATGATAATTACGCTAACTTGTTAGTTTTAAAATATATGACATCAAGATACTAAATTAACTAAATACATAACTGACAAGTGGTCATATTTAACATATAAGTCAACGACTCCAAGACTATAAAAATATTGAATTAAAATTAAAAAGTATATATTTTATAAATAAGTCAAAATAAAAAAAACATAAATGGAAGTGACAACCGACAACTGTCTAACCTTTAAAAGCAAACAATATGTCTTTTTCATATTCTAATAATACAAATGTTAAGATATATTTATTCCTCCTTCTGCTGATATTTATTTATTTATTTTTTTTTTTTTTTTTTTGAATGGAAAATTCAACAGTAGCATTACGTATTCCTCTAGAGACCCCGTTTTTCATAGATCTTTTCTGTTCTTATATATATATATATATATATATATATATATATATGTGTCTTTTGTCTCATTCTTCTCTGTATTATCATCTTTTTTTATCACTCGATTTCTTGCTCTCTTCATTTCATTGGCTGAACATACCCTAGATCTTTATCATTCTCTGGCGCGTATTCTAGCGAGCTGACGAGCTCGATTTTCATGCAAATCCCGTCGTCTCGAGAGTCCCTTGCGCGTGAGATCGGTTCCCAATAGAACACTCGTGTCTGGCTCATCAACTAGAATCAGTCACTCGACCTATTCCATCAACTATGATCGGGCTTTGTGATATAATACCGGATAGAAATTCCTATTATACTTTAATTACCATTTTTACATTATAAACTATACTAATACTCATATTTATTAAGCAATTATTTGAATTTCTTCATAGTTTTAAATATTTATGTGGGTTAAAAATTTATTTATTTATTGTCTGAGTTGTAAATAAAAAAATGGGGTAAGTTCAAACAGTAGGTTCAAATAGGTGTTAAAATTTTCGGTGTTAAATTTTTGATATTACGGCGAAAATATTGGTCTTATTAAAAAAATTTTTAAACAAAAGTTGTAGGAAATTTAATTTTGTAAAAAAAATGTCTCTTATGATTTTTGTATACGACCAATACTTTCACCGTAATTCAAAAATTAAGATTCATAATAAATAATTCAAAACTTCGTTGATTATGAAAATCTTAATTTTGAAATTACAGCTTTTTTACTAGTCCGAAGAAAAAATTATAAGAGACATTTTTTTTAGAAAATTAAATTTTGAACAACTTTTATTTGAAAAATTTTTTTATACGATGAATATTTTTCCTGCAATATAAAAAATTTGGCACCGTTGATTATTAATTGTTATTTTTATCGTGCGCAGAAATCCTGACTCTAGTAATAAGTGAAGACTTTACCTGCAGATCTTTGACAGCTTCTCTTAATTGATCATCCGTTCTAAGATTTCCTGTCTCCAGATCACTCTCTGGCAAATACCCGAATTTCATTAGATAATTTTGCTGCAACAGAAAAAAAAACAATTTTTTTTTAATATATATTTAAATAGTTTTCTATAATATGATAGCTGATAAATTCTTCTAAGTATTTATAATTTAATATAAATGATAACATAAAATGAAATATGTAATAGAGATTCTTGTAAACAAGAAAATGTGTGAAGTAAAAGTTGTTGAAAAGTATAAAAAATAAAATTGACGGGAGTAATAAGTCTTGGATAAAAGTAAACGATGGAAGATACGAGTAAGTGGAATTTAAACTATAGACGAGAGAAAAAACCTTACGAAAAGAAATTTATGAAAAAGTTTCCAGTTGTGGTAAAAGATGTTACGAAAATTTTTGACGTTTTGATTTACGGTTTTGTAGCTAAAGCCATTGGACCGCAGAATTAAATAAAGATATTAATTATTTATTTATTTATTTTTTTTTTTTTTCAAAATATACACAGAAAAAAAAATTTTTTAGTTGGTCCGTTTTGCCCGCCTTTCTAGTACAAATATTTAAAAAATATTTAATTGAATTTTTATAATAAAATAAACTTTTTATTTATTAGCCGAGAAATTTCTGTGCTTTTTGTTCGTGAAATCAATAATTCAAATATGAGTCACGTTCCACATGTTCCAATCGGACAAAAAAAACTGCTGCAGACATAACAAAACCTCAATTCTATTATAATATTAATTCAAATCCTCAATTATAGAAATTTAATATTCTCGTTAACGACAGTTTAATTATTTTATTTTATTTTTCAATAAAAATTTTTCTTCATGTAACCTAAGTATTGTCTTTTCATAATGAACACTCAAAGTTTTGAATAAAAGTAATTACTAAGGGTATTGAATTTTCACAACAATGTCAATTGAACGCTGTCAAACTTTATTTAATGCAAAATTACTGCATGTACTCATAAATTGATATAAATATATGTTTTCAATTTCATAAAACCAAATTCATAATCAGCAAAAAGTCAATACGCACAAATATATTATAATTACATCTTGTCAGTACATAATTTAAATGTTCAAAAATATGTATAATTCCAAAATTATTAATACGAGTGTCTGTTAAAAAAAATCGTTAACGACAAAATTATTTTGGTTATTTAATAACTTTTTATTAACCAGCAGCACGTAAAAATCCGAGTACTATGAATAAATTTGCAAGTATATTTATAAATTAGAAACGGGTTTGTCTCTGATATTGATGTATTTATAAATATATTATTCAAAAATAAATATTAATTAATTACAGTTTTATTTTAATTAACAGCTAAAATTCTTCAGTGAGTTTTATTACTTTTATGACGTAAAAAAATTTTTTATGAGTGAATCAGCGTATAACAGTAAAATTAAGTATAATTGTCGCGGATCTGTAAGTACGATTTTGGAATAAAATTTTTGAGAAATAAATGTCTATTTATAAATTGTATGATTCAAAAAAAAACCGCGGGAAAATTTGAATTTTGTAGTTAATAATTTTAAAAATATGAATATATACCATATTTATATTAGCTATATATATATAGATATATATGTCCTCTTGTGATCTTAGTCATACAATAGAAATTAATCAGACGAATGTATTATGTGCACCTCTGGGCCTTTTAGACTCACAGTTAATTCATCTCAATTCCGGCCACTTTATACGTCATCGTCATCGTCGATTAAGGCTTTGCACGAACTCGTGGACTTGTACACAACGGTCATATAATTGACGGCTTTCCCTCGTTAAAGCTCGTTGCCGTGTCCTCGGACGTGACCCCAAAGTTCGCACGTTCCCGCACGTCATAAGTTTTTCTTTTTAATAACGAACTTGCATATTAATTAAAATTTCAAATTACTTGTGCATAAATTAAACTAATTATTTGTTTATAATTTTCCTGTTATATTATTAATTTAAAAACTTATATCTTTGTGTACTATAATTCCAAAAAAACTGTCATGTTCATAGTCCGTTTCAGTTCTATTATTTTCAATTTTAAATTTTTCATACAAAAACTTTCAACAAAAATTACTTAACAAAAAATGAATCTAACGTGTTCTAATTATGAAAATTCAGTCTACACAAGAAAAGTATACCTTAGAATGAGAATTTTTCTCGACCCAAGAAAATTTATTGCGATCTAGAAGAAAAGTCAAAATTTTATTGAAAAAAAAAAAAAATTCTTTCAGAGGCAGAAAATTTTTTTGAACAAAAAAATTTTTTTTTTTGACTAAGAAAATTTTGCCTTTTTTCCAAAAATTTGCAAAAAATATTCGTGTACCAAATTATTATTTTTTTCTGTGTTGTAAACTTAAAGAATCAGCTTCAAAAATCTAACTATTAATTCAACAAAAATTTAATAATTTGGATATTTTATTTTAGCAGAAAGTTAAATTTTCCCATGGATTTTTTACTGAGTCAATATAAGGGCAATAGACTCTATAATTTTTTCGCAGTAAACAAAAACGTACGAGTATTTTTTCGAATGTTTAAATTTGAAACCTTGATTTGTGTGGGAGGGACTTGGTCTCCGATATCTAGAGAGAGTTTTTTTTCTAATTTTTACAACCGGCAGGAATATTTTTTTCTGCTTTCTAGGAATGTGAAAATTCGTTGGCATCCAATGTTGGAAACTTCAGGTTCATATTCAAATTCAAAAAGCAATTTTTTATATACTTGGACATGATAGCCCGTTTTTTGGATTTTTTTTATCAAACCCTTGCATTTGAAAGGGTGAAAAAAATGCAGGATTGATTTTGCGAGCCAGTCCCAAAACTTCTCACTATTTTTAAACTTATGAAGCTTGAAAAAATTCTTTTTCATATGTTTTTGAACTCAAAGAAAGTTTTACCTTATAGTGAACTCAAAAAATTCAAAATTTCAGGATTATTTCAATTTGTAAAACTAGCAATTTTGATACGATTGGAAAAAAGTCGCTTATATTTGTATCACCCTTGATATATTTATAAATATGTATATTACTTTTTTCATGTATTCTATCTATAGTTCGATAAATATTAATGCCAAGTAATTTGCAATTGACATTACCAATGTTCAAAATTCATGATTAATATATATATGTAAATATATGTTTATAAATAAATATATTAATTATTTTTGATGATTATTTTATTCAAAATAGCAGTAGCAGACTCATTGTCTGTCTAAAAATAACAATCTAGAAAAAAAAAAGAAAATACTCTAATGAGGAAAAAAAAATATCCCAAGAGCAAATAATTGTTGAAACATCTACCGAAGTTACATTTGCTTCCTCCTCACGCTCGTTTTCCCTCAGATAACGACTCTGTACTCGTTTTATCTTACACCTGGGAATATTTGCTTCGAGTTAAATGGCCTTAAGGTACATTAGAAGACACAAAATGTTGGGCCAAAATTTGAAAGGAAATTTACTGAAATTATTATTAGTGAGTTTGAAAATTTTTTCATATGATGGTTTTTTATTAAAGTACCATGTAAGGTTGCGTGATAAAAAATGGAACAATGTTGAGTATAGTACGCAGTGATGCTTGTTTGAAAACCTTTTTAACAGGTGGAAACATATAATATATATATTGCACAAATACTGAGTGACTTCAAACGCGGTTGGTGTACACTTGGGAATCTATAAAAGGCGCGCGTTCTCTTCGGTGACACAAAGAGCAAGAATGTAAGAAGTATATAACCACGTGTGCACAGCCAACCGGTACTATATTCGCTAAAAGGACTCACAATAGCGATACGACAAGAACACAAGGGAGAGATTGCAAGCATGACCAAAATGGGATTCAAATCCTTGTTTTATCTTTTTTTTCTTTTAATGTGTAATTGCTTGCCTTTACTCCGACTGATTCATTTTTGCGTGCAGTCTTTTTACTGTCGGAAATTATCAAAAAAATTGTTTTTTAATAATTTTGAGTCTACAAGAGGTCACCTTTAATTTTTTGAAATTATTTATTGACAATCTCTTATTTCACAATACGCGGTGATTAGTTTATAGTTATTTTCTATACGTCGCTAATGACATTGCACAATAGCAAATTATCTGTGATGGAATACCGATGCAAAAATAAGTGAGTAAAAGAAAATATATGGTGTCGCGGTATTTTTTTAAAAGTAGTTAATAAATTTTTTATCATTAAATGAAATATAAAATATTGAGTTGTAATTTTTTATGTTTCAAACTCATATTAGCAGAAATAGGTCACAGCTTTTTTTTTATCTTTAATTTATTTATATATAAAATAGAAATAATATTAAACTTTTTCAAAAGTTATTATTTATAAATGATAAAAAAAAGTTATCAAAGAGATATTTCGATTTGAACGTAATAGAAAAATTGACGATTTATTGTAGAGTACAATATTAAAAAAAAGAAAAAAACTGTTGATGAAATATCAATGTAAAAATAAAAGTATAAAGAGTAAAAAATATAGCTATCAATGATATAGATTAAATAATACGATATTATTGTTATTTTCGTATGGATCGTAACGAGTAACTTGTAGTTTAGTTTTGCATATTTTCGAAAAAATTTATTTGCTAATGAAAGATATTTGTAATGTTATTTTTTTTTTGGATTTATTCTCACATTTGAAACGTAGAGATAACAACTTTTTATAGAGGAATAAAATGTTTGAGTTACGATTGATAGCCCCTATGATCGCAACGGATAGCTAATTTCAACATGACCTTTTCTTTGTTGATGAAAGCCAAATAAATTTGAAAACTCGATCACAGAGAGTTAACTTACTTTTCAAAGGATTACTCAAGTAAACACTGATAAAATTGACTATCATATTATAATATAAGAATATTAAATTTCTCAAAACTACTACTATACCTAATAAATTTAATACCCATGGGTAATTATTTGATATTTTTTGTTCTTCGCGTGTTCCACTGAATATATACTAAATTTAATGCCACATCGTATTGAAAAATTTATTTATACATAGCAAATAATATTTTCTATAAGTATCACAGTGTTTTAAAATCATTTGTATAATTTCTTCAGAAAAAATAACCGAATGGCAAAAAGCAATTTACCTGGCAACGGTTTTTTTTTAGTACTGCTTCTTGCTTATTGAGTTTATTTTTTCATTACTGACATTTCGTCTTTGATTTGTTGATATTATTGAAGCTTAAAGTACAGCAATTTTGTATGAAAAGTCATAATAGGCCATTACTTTCACAAAAATTTATCCATGTTTTGATTTTCGTCACGCATATTTCAATTTCCCGCCTGCTATTTTTAAATTCAAAAAGTTTCGTGTCAATTTAATGGAAAAGAGTTCGATCCGATCAATGCAAAACATTAAATTTTTAAGTCACTAGAGCTGTTTCTATGTTTTCAAATTTTATAAATTTTGATTACTTCATTTACTTAAACTATATTTAAATTTTAAATTAAATTATAATATTTAAACTCAATCAATAGAATTTATAGCAAGTTGATCATTATAATTAAAATCTTGTTCTAAATAATTTGCATGACAAATTGTATTAATCATCGGCTTCATAGTACAAACCAGCAATTGAAATCATGCTTAATACAAGTCATCATTGACAAAACATAAATTAACCAAATAATCGGAAATAACATGACTGATTCAAACATCCATTCGAAACTGTCGATTACTATCATGCCCCTTCTACCTTTTCCTTCCAAATAATCACAATTCATCATCATCATCATCATCATTCGTTACCACTTTTCTCGCCACAGATAATTCTGGTGAAATCCGACGTCGTTCGTTGAACTGAAAATTAGCCAAGCATGAGAGAGATGCGATTCGTTGAAGCCGCAAATTCGTGAAACCGGAAGCTCGAGGACACCGCATGACGCGCCGTCTAAATTCAACCGGTGAATTCTAAGAACGCAGAGTAGTTATCCGAGACGGAAGAATGACGGGAGACAAGACAAAGAGAAATAAAAATAAAATGTCGGAGTTATATAGGAATGAGAAAAATTTTTGGAGCCAATCCAAAAATTCTCAACAAAGAAAATTAAAATTTTCATTAGTTTTTTCATTTTTCCGACATGCTGGCTAGCATAAAAACTAACGATAAAAAAATATTAAATATAGAAATGAATAAAGAAAAGTAAGAAAGATGAGATGAGAATAGCCAACAGCTGGCTTTTCCATTATACCAATGGGATCGTTCCGTTTCCTTGTTTACTTCCGTAAGTTTGCGTTCAAGATGACTAAGTCGACAAGGCCGGGTGCAGGAAACGAGTTCACTGGGATCAAGTGGTCGGTCCATCAGCTACTTGCCTTACAACAAATTAAATATATATGCCAACAGTCTCTGTGGCGCCTTATAGTTGTATTCCACTGTGCACTCATGTATATTCAGTTTATCCAAGTTTCAAGAGAATGAATAGATAAATACAAAGCCAAAGAGAATAAGCAAATCAAAAACTACAGTCGAAACCCTGCTGTTTTTCTTTTATAATACGTTTGTCATCGGTTTTTTGTCATACATATGTAATCAAGGACCGTTCTTGAACCAAATATATACATAGTCATATATGTAACAAAGGCTGTCACAGTGAAAAAGGATTCGTCAAAGTGTAAAATAACGCGAGTGTTAATTCACACACTGTCATCTTCCCGGGTCGAAAATTTGGTCTGTTTTAAATCACATATTTAATCAAATTTCGCGCGTACTATTCCTTATTTAAACTGTTTTCAGGCTTGTTTTCAATAATGTCGTCTGGTTTTGGTCGCTCCTAGATCAAAATCAGACTTTTACTGCCTATTATTCTTATAAATCTATTTTTGATCGTCTTCAGATCAAAAGCTGCTTACAATTTTCATAAAAATTCAATGACAGGCCAATTAGTCCAAATATAATCTAGTTAGACTAAAATAAGATCAAATTTTTCGACCCGGGTCGTTTGACCAGCTTCAATCGATTTATTTTTTAACACACAAAAATAGTGTTTTATTCGAAAGTTAACACTTTTCAAATGTTACTCTCAAATTAACACATATCTGTGAAAAACTAGCGTGCATGTACGGCGCAGAAGCACAAGGGTGACGTTTTCCATATATTTATTTTAATGTATATTTTTGTATCGTTTGTATATATTTTTTCGCTTTCGACCAATCACATTACGAATAGTTTGACTTCATATATATTTCATCAAAATTTTATTGTAGGATACTCTCGACCATCACAAAAGAATTTTTGGAAAATTTTTAGTTTTGGGCAGTGTTAAAATGCACATTGTTTTAAAAATTAATATTTTAAAACAATGAAATAGAATATTTACTATTGCTGTGAATGCTATGGATGGAAAGTAATAATCATAGAATTCATGACCATCTCCATGATTATTTTCCGATATCGAAATTTTTTCTGACGTCAAAATTTTTGAAACTGCTTCTAATAGCAAGTAGCAAATATTTTAACACTAGTGATGTAAAAATAAAAATATGAATTATTAAATATCCTTACAATTGTCTCTCTTTTTTAATAATTTGTTTTATTTTTTGACTTAAGATTATGCTGTGCAGGCAAAAAAAATTATCCGCAATAATTTCTGTCTAGGACATTACAAGTATCATCGGATATTATTCTCTCAAGTGAATTTTCGAGACGTGATTGGACTTTTTGATCTGTTACTCGATTTCTTGTACGTAACGTCTATTTTATTTTATACTTTAACGTTTTTTTTTTCAACCCGGAACTAGAAAAAACAAAAATATTTGAAAAGCAAGAGAAAAAAAAAAAGATGACAATTGTTGGGACACTGAAGCGATTATTTACAGAAGGATGAATTCGATCGATTATTTTTTGAATGGACATTGAATGTGGAATGTCGATCGTCAGCCACCAAGCAACCTACTATATCCAGTATCATGCAAATTCCTCACTCCGCTCCATTACCCATTCCGCGATTGTGGAAACGAGCGAAAACGAAAAGAATGAAACGAGATTTTTACCGGCGTTATTTATACCGCCCTAGAACTCGTTATCCACACGAGCGATAGTTTGCGACATTTGCATTTCGATTGTCGAGACATAGAATAGTTGCAGTGTAAAGGAACATGGCTGACATTTACGCATAAGCGATTGTGTACATTACTTTTTTTTTATATGTCAAATACAGTTGCATGTAATCGATATCAGCTATTTGTTTCATAAGCTTCAGAGCTTGTAAACGGAAGAGCTGGTTCAAGTGACACGAAAATAAAATCAGGAGAATGGTATAGACTTTTAGAAAATTCAATTCTTCATATTAGGGATGTGCGACTCGTTTTCAGATTGAATACAATCATTCGATTCGAAATCCAGATTTTCGGATCATTCGTAACTTTTTGAACATTTGGAAATTTCAAATTACTCGGTTTGAACCGCGAAAATTCTGATTGACTCAAATACTCAAGTTTTCTCGAATAGAAAACTTAGTTGTTAAGGTACGCAAGCGCATGTATATTCTATGGAATGTCTTAGACGACATCTGGAAGAATGCTAGCACATAATAGTGGAGGAAAAAAATTTAAACTTCCCGCTTCGAAATTGAAAATTTAAAAAAAAAGGAGGGAAAGTTCTTGGTTTCGGTTCGATTTTCGGAAACTTAGTTTTGACCAGATCTCAACATTTTAGGGTTCAAGAGGCTCAAAAAGCCTGTTTTGATATTGTGTAGATCTTAAAACACTTACAATTACACCATCATACACCACATGTACACCGATTGGATGATACCTCTGCACTGGTGTCCATTTTAACACCGTCTATTTTTCAGTGTATAGTATAAGGGGTAATTTGAGCAAAGGAGTAATATTTTATAAAGACTATAAGCTCAAAATAAAGATAAAAAAAAAATTTCAAAGAGCATCAACATTTCAGAAAAAAAAAAAATCTTTAGAACTTAAAATTTTCAAAGATTAAACTTTATAAATGTGACATTTTCTTACAACATTCAATATCCTATCTGTCTTTTTAAGAGCTTATCTTCTCACACCTCTCATCTTTAAACTCTTTACTACTACATCCCTTTTATTTTCCCTTCCAACCGTTGATATAAAAGTCAATTACTCACATTCCCAAGTCTCTCAGTTGGCTGTCGGCTATTATTATTATGGCGCTTACTATTATCAGCACTCGGATCATCAAAGCATATTGGAATAAAAAAAAAAAAATTCAAGAATATGGACAATGGGTGGAAGAGAATGACAGAAGCGTTTTTCTCAATTCAATAAAATTTTTAATTATTGTTTTATTATTTCTGCTATCAATTCATGTGCATTCAATATTTCACATTTTCTAAAATTAATTTTTCAAATAATAAAAAAATTAATATATATAGCCTATCTCAAACACGAAGCGTGAGATCTGATCTACGATCACGCGATTTCTTAAATAATATTTTCTCATCATAAATCATCTTTATACTTTTCATATTAAACATATACATATATACTTTAAAAGTATACAGACATACCGAGGATAAAATCCTATGATATTTGTTCGAAATTTTGATTTATTATTATTTGATCATAACACGAGGGTTAAAACGGACCACTAGTATGAAATTTTGAAAAATCAATTCATTTTTTGATGGTTTATAGCTTCAAAAATAGCATACTACAATTTTTAGTGCATATCTAGAATAGTTTTTTTGAATTACAGCCATTTGAAAAGCAGCCGCTTATTGGTTTTCAAAAATACATTTTTCAAAATTGCTGCATCTATATAACTCTAAAACATATCATTCAATAGATTTTATTCGAATTGCAGCCTCTCATATGTATATATATATGTTTCTACATATCATGAACCTCCAGTTTTTCGATCGAATCAAAAATGTAATTTTGGCAGGACAAAAATCACCGAATTTTCGCGCGAAATTTGAAATTTTTTTAAAAACCCCGCCATTTTTAAAAATTTAAAAAATTTTTTGATGTTTTCGGTTAAATGAAAATAATTTTTTTTTTTCGAACATTCAAAAAAACTATCCCGTGAAATTCGATAAAAATAGACAATAAATCATAACATTTAATTCTATTGTAATCCAAATGGTTCCATGAGTTTTCAGAACAGCTATCCAAGTCCATTGCCCGGAAATCTACTGAATATTCAGTTGTACATACAATAAAATGTCCCAGAACATATATGAGAGTACTGTGGCGTGAATGAGTATATAGACAGAGAATATCAGTAAGCGCAGTACGCTAGGTAAACTACATAGCCAGTTCCTACCTCTCTATGCTTCAATGTAAATGTTTAACAGTCTCTTTCGGTTATGCCGCAGAAATCTAAACGATACGACTAGGGTATAGAGGTACAGTAGCCCTCCTCACAAGAGGACTCTACAAGAGACTTACGGATTAAGTCAGAAAATCGTGCCAAGCATGAACCACACATGGTTAAAAGACAGCCCCAAGAGATGAGGATTGTCTGTTGAACCCCCAGGCTGTATTCTCTCATAATACTGAATAAAACGGAAACAGAATTTCTGGCAACTACCTAAATGTGATCTGAATAACTTTCAATGCTTTGCAAATTCTCGTAATCAAATTATGCCTATTTATTTTACACTAAACTTATTTCTGTTAGTAATTATTTTTTATTCAAAGAAAAAAAATTATTTTTTGGCGCGAAAATTTATACTTGACCCAAAAAATTTTCGGCTTAGAAATTTTTAAAAAAATTTCTTGGGCAAGTAAAAATGACTTAAGCTTTAACGCGGTGTTAAATTGAGTCCTTTTTAACACCGTTTTTTTTCTAGTGCATAGGAAATTTTTCGTTTTCAATTCGTAATGCGATTTCTTGCGCCAAAAGAATCCTTGTTTTCTGTATAGAAAACATGAATAACTTTTTATTGAAGGTCCGAAACGCAATAAAAGTGGACTGATACAATTCCGCGACAAATACATTTTGTACCAAAGTGTTTTCATGAATAGTCTCTAGAGTTATATAGAACCGCGCTTTACAAAGTTATCAATGAAAGAAAATCTATCAATGCTTAAAAACCGGCTGAGCTTATTGACAGAGGGCTAGTATCAATTTTATGTAAATACAACAATTGACATCAATATATTTTTTCCTTTATTTTTTTATCAATAAAGTAAATAACAGATAAATGTCAGATTTTATTTCAGTATTTATGTTATTATAAGAGACTCAGTTATTAAATTTTATTGATAATGGTGTCAGTTATCAATATTTTTTATAAAAATGGTTATGCACACTCAGCTATTTGCAATAAATTTTTATGCATAAAATTCAACTCACACTTTGGTACTACCGGAAATGTTTTTTGTTTTTCTCTGAATACAAATATATGGAAATCAATTTTATCAGCAACAAATGATATTTTGAACTCAAATAGAATTCCTATTAGTTATGTTACACATTTATTAACAGTGTCCATGATAACTATTTTATCGCAGAATACAGGCAATAATTTATGAGAATAAAACATTCTATGATATATTGTTTGAATACAATAAATATGATGATTCCAGTGAATAATTGAATTGCAACTAAATAAGACATTGTTTTACATCAAATAGATTCTGATTACCAATATTTACATAAGATAAATAAACTGAATTCAAATGAACTACTAAGATAAATAGCGATAAGCGAAATAATGAATAACTTTAAATTAATTTGTCTTGTAGAGATAAAGCCAAAAATTTAGAGACTATTGTTTGGTTTAATCAAGAACACGAATTGCATTCTATTCACTTTACGAAACTTCATAAATGTTCTGCATACCAGGTATATTTCATATATATATATATATATATATATATAGATATAGAATAGCTTTGGGTAAAATAAGACCTTTTGAAAAAAAAAAAAAAATAAAAATTTTGACCCGTCCAAAAATATTTATTTGCAATTCATGGCAGGGCAAGCATTCCGAAAATTGTAAAAGAAGACAAAGTTGTTTTTTTTTTAATTTTGGTTATTTGAATCATTTTCTTCAAATAAAAGAAAATAAAATTAGTGTCATAAACCATGGAAAAAAAAAATCATGTTTATTCTGAAGAAAGTTTTTTTCGTAGATGTTCATTTTACCCCGGAGTTTTGTTTTGTTTTAACCTCTAAATTTAATAAAACTTATATCGATACTGCCATTATAATATGCCCTATCCCACATTTGGGAAATTTTTCAGGAAAAAAAACTTTTTACGGTCGGCAAATAAAAATTATTTGTATTATGTCTACATTGGTATAACCTACAAATTTATTTTCATGTTTTCATAAAATACAGGCATTTGTAGTGAATAAATAATTTTGAATTATATGCTGTAAGAAGAGTCAAAAATTATGCATCATTACCTTCTTACTCATGTCGTTAATTACTTCCTTAAAATTAACTTAAAATCAAAAATGGTAAGCGTGACTAAACCTATACACTGTGAAAAATTTCCAACAAATTTTACTATGGGCGTATTGTAACACCGGACCATAAGAAAACTGGTACAAAATTTATAAGTATCCCATAGTAAACGGTATGCGCAGACGACACAATTGGGACCTATGCGCATACGTTTACTATGGTACACTTGTAAATTTTGTATCAGTTTTCTTATGGTCCGGGGTTACAATGCACCCATAGTAAAATTTAATGGGAATTTTTCACAGTGTACGAATGTGGGATACGACATATTAGAATGCGCGAAAGTCTGCGTGTGGAATACGACATATTAGAATATCTTTTTAAAAATACTGAATAAACAATTTGACCTCGAAAATTTTTCCATAAGCTGCACATTGTTACAATGATTACATTTTTCAAAAAAAGTTAAAATGTCAAATTTTGTGGAATAGGGTATATTAGAATAGCAGTATCGATATAGTGAATACTTGAAAAATTTTGTTTTTTACTATACGAACATACCGCAAACCCTCATGTACATATTTTAGTCATACGGATGTATATTTAGTCATACATCAAACATAGATATTTTTCGCTGAACATTTTGCCCTAGAAAGGAACCGAATTTCCCGCATCTTTAGTAAGATACAGATTAGAATTTCGTTCTGCAAAATGATGTCTCGTTTTGCTTGGATTAATTTACGATAGAGCTTGTTACATGACTTCGCGGTAAAAAAAAAAGAATAATTATAAGCTACCGAAAAGATATTCCTATGCAAAACAGTTGACACATATAAGATAGGAAATACTGTGATATATTTGTCAAGAACTTATGAAAGCTCTTTCATTTTGTCATCCTATATTCTTGAAACCTAACTATGATGCATACCGCGAGTTGTATGCCACATGCAGATGTGTTTAATGTAGATATCTTATAAATGTGCTTCATGTTGTTGGCGTAGCTTTAATGAGATAGGGTAAAATCTCGGCTGACAGCCTCTCGATCATATTACATCAAGCCTTTGATACAAACTTAAATTAGGATGAAAATTAATTTTCCAGAAGCTTTTAATATTTTATAAAAGTTTTTTAAAAATTTTCACTTTTACCCGAGGTACGGAAGAAGTGTTATGAGCAAAGTACTTAATATAATAGTTTAAAATTTAATTTTAAAACTAATTTCATAAATGATAAAATTCTTGTAATAAAATTAACACTGTCGTATATATTGTGGTAATTTAAGAAAGGTTTGCCCCTTCAACAAATGAAGACTTTATCCGAATTTTTTTTGTAATTCAGTTCCGAATAGATTTCCGATAAATTAAACCTAGAAACGCTAGATGATCGAGTAGTGAGTCGAACTGTGGTAACTTGGAATAAGAGCTGTCATTTGGGAGAAAAACACAAAATTATCCAGAAGCTTCTCTTAAGTTATTTTTTTGTAACTTCCCAAATTAAGAAAATGATTTTGAATAAAATATTTAAATTTTCGCGCCAAAAGTACAGAATAAATTTAAACAAGATAAATTACTTTTCACAAAACCTAAAAATTCAATAATTTAAATTTTCTGATCCATGGTTTTTGGAAAAGGATTGAAAAATATCAAATATTCAAATTTGTAAAAAAAAAACTCCGTATTTTTCCATCCATCGAATAATTTTATAAAATAATACAAACACTGAAATTTACAATCAAAGGATTACTTATTTATCGTTAAAATCAGCTTAAATAAATACTCGAGTATAAAGCAATTATCGCATTTATTCGTTCGACAAAGTAGTTATACAATCAAACCGAAAATGAGAGCTTTATATATTTGTATGATGAAATAGCAAAGTTTTTAATATCCGCAGTACATGAAGATCTCATTTAGGAGATTTAGAATATGCGGAGTGTTACAGCCCCTTTAATTAGATGTTAGAAACCCTCTTGGCCTATATTCCTATATATATAATCCTAGATGTAATCGATTATCATGCGCGTGACTGGTATTCCCAGTTGAGGAATTGTATCTGGCGGGCAAACAGGAATAGTAGGTAATACACACCAGCAAAGACTCATTACTCCCTATCATCCCCTAGCTCTTACTCACACTGCCAAACCAAACTGATTAACGAATTCTCCCTCAAGCTCCTCTGCCTATTTACATAATCGCATTCCACGTATTATTGTATCAAAAGCGATAGAGGTTATTGACATTACTTTTTCATCAAGTTTTTTTTATTTTTATCACCCGACAAATTGAGTAATTCTATTTTATCGATAGTAATGTCTTTTAGATCTAATATATTGGGAATAATTAAAATATTTTATAGGTGATAAATAATTCACGTAAAAGAAGGTTTCATTAGCACATTCTTCGGCTCGTTTTATGGCTTAATTTCATAGAAATAGTTTATTGTATGACAAGGGATGAAACAAGACGATTTCAAACCAGGGTAAAGTTGACTGTCCTAAGGCAGTACCCGCAGTCTAAAATCGTGTGTCATATGAAATGTTTTTCATGGTTACCTGCATTGGAAATTAAAGTTTCAGTGTCAGCAGTTAGTCAAAAACAAGTTAATTTAAGACCAATGATGTGATCAATTAATAGCGTAAGAGTTAATGGTTATTTGCAATTTATAATAAAGTAGAAACTACAAATACTATTTATCATTTTTTTCCATGGAACAGAACAAATTTGATTCTGCGCCCTGACTGAAGGCATTCGGAATTTATGCATATGCTAATACTTGTCCGTGGTATTGGAATGAAATCGGTTGTTTTGATTGACTATGCAGATACTGAAACTTGACATTAAAATGTTGATATCATGAAAAAAATTATTTCAAGTTATTTCATATCATTTACGATGTCTCGAAATAAATAACCAACACTAAAAATGAAAATTTCGAATATGAAAGACTGTAACGGAAGCTATTAATAAAACACTCTATGGAGTGTATAGGGGCTGGGTCTCTAGGTCATCGCTACTAATATAAAAATATATGATATACGAATTCACTAAGTAATAATAATAAGTAATACGATAATACTGATCTGTACTTATATCGCGTTACTAATTCTAAAAGGAGTTATATTTTTATTCATTCTTTTTGGCTTTAGGGAACTTCCTAGAGCAAAAAAGTATGACTATTTTTTCAGTGTCATGCATTTCATTTTCATTGCACTTTTTTGGAATTTAAAATAGATTTTTAAAACGATTTGTACTAAAAAATAGTTTGAAAAGATGTAAGTACTTTTGGAATCAGCAACGCGATATATTATAGGAACCGTTACCATAATTAATAGTGTTTATTTCTACGAGTATGGTATGGTAATCATTACCAAAATTCAAATACCATACACGGAGAGAAAATTATGGTAACTGTTCCTAGTACGTTTATGAAATATCATCCCATACCGTTATGGTAA
Source organism: Microplitis demolitor (assembly GCF_026212275.2). Classification (NCBI taxonomy): domain Eukaryota; kingdom Metazoa; phylum Arthropoda; class Insecta; order Hymenoptera; family Braconidae; genus Microplitis; species Microplitis demolitor. Next base: position 21,084,406 of record NC_068546.1, on the reverse strand, counting down.
TGATTACTTGGGATTATGGGATATAGACCCATACTTTCCGGGAAAAGTTTCCATAAGTATGGGAACAATTCCTACCATTATGGTAACAGTTTCCATATCGCATGTGAAAGAATCATGGTAATGATTACCATACTCATAGGAATAGTTCCCACAAGCAAATAGTAACCGATCCTATAACCACATTGTAATGGTTCCTAAGTGTGTATGGGAATAAGCCCTATATTTTATGGTAACTATTCCTATAATATTATGGTAAACATAACCATCATATTATGGTAACCATTCCCATACTATTATGGTAATAATTCCTATACATTATGGTAACCGTTACCATAATATTATAGTAATGGTTACCATAATATTATGGTAATGATTACCATGATTCCATAGGAACTATTCCAATACCATATAAGAATTATACCCATTATTCCCATAATTATAGGAATGATTACCATAATATATATGGGTGCCGTTCCTATAATCAACATTTGAAAAAAACCGGTTACCATGCAGTATGGGAACCATTCCCATAATATATTGTAACTGTTACCATAATTTTCTCTCCGTGTATGATACTGAAATTTTCACTATCATTATAGAAATTCTTCTCATGATTATGGAAACTTTTCCCAGACTTTATGGGCACATGTTCCATAATTCCCAGTAATTGTTACCATAACGTTATTAGTTGATATTTTCAAAAATTACTAGAACCAAGCATCGTAATTTTTTGTCCGTGTAGAAGGAGACTGAGATTGAAAAATTTTGAAAAAAAAAATTCGAATTATTTTCATGTATATTAGGCTTCCCTGTATGTGATGAAAGATACTTGCTATTACAAAATGTGTGGTATCAATTTTTTAAAAAAATTTAGTGTCATGTTTTATAAAGAAAAATTTTAAAAAGTCCTGTTACTAATGTCTGCTAAAATCTAATAAAAATTATGTAATTGTGAAAAAATAAAATAAATCAATACTACGTAACAATGTTATGTAAAAAATTATATATTATAGTTTGATAAATCTGATAAATCTCTTGGAAGTAAATACTACAATAGCGAGGATAAAATGAAAAAATAACGGCGATAAAAATAAGATAAAATTATAAGGTTGTAATGGCGTTAAAATTTTCACCGTTAACTTATCAGTGATGACACGGTTCGCCCCTTCATCCTCTGGTCCATTAGAACATGACAGAACGATCATGACACTAACGAAGAGTAATCGTGCTACTGTACAGACGACAGAACACACCAAGAGTAGAGACAAGGTTACTATCTATCTACTCGATTCTCTATACTCAACTTGTTCACATCCTATATTCATTCTCATACCTAGAACATCACACATGATGCTTTTACGTCGATTGCACTCGACCGCGTTATCATGGCTTCATTTTTACTCGCTTCGACAATCTCATCACATGACAAGCTTTAATTTTGTCACACCACCAATATCAAGTACTATTACGACTATTCTATACTCTTACGGAATTTCATTTTTTTAAATTATCACTTTTTTTACAGTTAACTCTACACGCAAAAAAAAAACAGGTAATTTTTCTATGTTAACACAGTAATTTCTACTGTGTTGATACAATAATTTTTACTATGTTAACACAGTAGTTTTACTATGTTGACACAGTGATTTTTACTATCTTAAAACAGTAATATTTACTATGTTAAAACAGTAATTTTTACTATGTTGACACAGGAACTTTTCCTATGCTGACACAGTAATTTCTACTATGTTGACACAATATTTTTTACTATGTTGACACAGTAATTTTTACTATATAACACAGTAATTTTTCCTATGTTGACACAGGAACTTTTCCTATACTGACACAGTAATTTCTACTATGCTGACACAGTAATTTCTACTACATAACACAGTAATTTTTACTATGTTAACACAGGAACTTTTCCTATGCTGACACAGTAATTTCTACTATGTAACACATGAACTTTTACTATGTAACACATGAACTTTTACTATGTTAAAACAGTAATTTTTACTATGGTAAAACAGTAATTTTTACTATGTTGACACAGTTATTTTTACTATGTTGCAAGAATAATTTTTACTAGGTTAACAGAGTAGTTTTTACTATGTTGACACAGTAATTTTTACTATGTTGCAACAATCATCTTTACTATGTTGGCATAGGAATTTTCTCCTATGTACTATAGGAAAAGTTCAAATGTAGCATAGTAATTTTTCATATATTTCCATAGGGAATTTCCCATACGTTGACATAAGAAAAATTTCGATGTCCACATAGTAATAGGTAGTATGCCAATATAGGAAAAATAACACTTTTTTTAAACAAATTGATCGTAAATATATTCAATTAATAAATTAGAGCACTTGATAAATAAAATAATTGAACACTACCCAGGTGATCTTTCGTGTCACCGATAACAAGTTTCCTACTGAGACATTGATAAAATTCAATTTATCAAGAATTTATTACTGTTCATTTATATATAAAGCTATCGAATAAATTTCAAATAAATATATTTGTGACGGTATTTTTCCGCAAGCCGAATTTAAAAATAAGTTGAGTAATGAAATAAAATTACTTGATTAACAGTATGATGATGTATAAAAATTTCAGTAGATATATAGCTCAACTAGCCTTATATCATTTTCGTCTACACTTGAGTATTTACGAGTTCATCCGAATGAACGAACACTCAACTCCACTTGTTACCGTGAGTACTCATATGATATCTTGGCAATAAATCCAAATATTAAAAAGCCAAAACATGAACCAAATATACTGCAGTATACGTATATATTTTGTCCGAAATTAAAAATTACCCCCCCCCGCCCCTTATAACATATTTATGACTGATTTGACCTCGTTAATAATTTGCTTTAAATTTAACAACAAATTTCCAACAGTGAAGGTAATAAATATATATAAATAGCAATAAATATATATAGATAATTAGAAATTTCCAAACATCAAAATTTCCAGCCGGACATTATATTTCCGTAGTATGTATCTTGGCTTTTCTGATGATAATTTATCAGCTTCAGCCTATCATTCCCTACATATGTTTATGTATATATAAATTTACGTGGAGATATGTACATGTACACATATAAATCTATAGATATATACATATATTTACAGTTATATATCATATAGGGAAAACCGGAAGCTCTATTACCTGGAAATGTCGAATTGACTATATATATAACATACAAACTCGAAAATTCGTCCACTCTGTCATACTCCAGTTCAATTCCGAGAGCATTCATCAGGATACTACCGGAAAATAAAATATGGATTACTGAGAGAGCTTTTGCCCAAATAAATCATACAGTTTTTTAAACTCTACGTCAATATATTTTTCTTTAACCCACAAAAGTTGTTACATATTGACTCAAAATAAATAATAACAGTTATAAATAAAATGAAAACCCTGAATTTTTTTATCGATATCAAACTTTAAATTTTTTCTAAGCTAATAAATGTGAGGATATATTAAAATTGGTGAAAAAAAAAATTCGTTTTTGTATAAAAGGAAGGAGATGACGACAGAGGATGCATCTTCGTGACATGCTACGTTAGACCGGAAGTCCAACCATTTTTACACGTTTAAAGCAATTATAAAACAAGGCACGTATAAGTGACTGATAAAATCCCAGTACACGTTGTAGAAAACCGTTTCGTCACTAAATTCAATACCGACTAAATCACGAGTAATTTTTTAAAGGAGGGCTATAATTAAGAGGGCTTCTGAAAGTAATTTTTAAAAAAAAAAAATATTTATAACTTTTTTTAGAGAAATGGTGATTTTTTTTTGGAAATTTCATGTTAAATGGAATTTTAAAATTTAAACTTTTCATTCATGATATAAATTCTCAATATATCAAAGAACAGTTTCAGCCTACTTTGAATTCAACGACGAATACGAACAGTTTTTCGAAAAAAAGAAATTACATTCTATCGATAAAAAGTTGAACACCAATTTAAAAAAAAAAAAATCTGGGCATCCGTTGACCCTGCAGGTCAGTCCCAAAACTTTCCGCTGTTTTCGAGCTCTAAGAGCTCAAAAACATTAATATAATCGTCCGTAGGTTTGATTACTGTAAAAAAGACTAAAATCACTCGTCTGTCAGAATACTGTCAAAAAGACTAAAATCAAAAATGAAAAGAAATAAATCTAGATCTAGATTTTTGAAATTTTTCGCACGTCAGCCGAAAATTGTAACCACCCCCAATTATTCCTTCAGTCACCTTTCAGCAGCCAAATTACAAATTTTTTCGTTTTGTTTTTATAAACAATAAACCATTTACAGAATAAAAGGATCTTTTGGCGCTAAAAATATTTTCCCGCCATAAGAAATTTTTTCGTATTATGAATTGATAATGAAAATTTTCTAAGGGTAAAAAAAATTTTTTTTTGGGGTTAGAAATTTTTTCTTGTCCTTAAGAAAATTTTTATATCTATTTCATAATAAAATTTTTGGCGCCAAAAAATCTTTTTTTCCGTGTTTCTAATCTATTTGAATTTCGCTCCAAAATTATGAATAAGAAAAGAAGAATTTAAATTTATGAATTCTACATAATAAACTTTATCCAAGGTATTATTTTACCAAAGTAAATCATAAACAAATATTGGATGTAAATTGTAAAGACAATATTTCGTATAGACAAAACACTACAGATTTGTTTTATCTACACGGATGTATATTCACCTGTTTATGAAAACGACAAGTTAGAGAGGTTATGTATTGAAAATAATAGATAAAACGAGAAGTATAGTATGCGAGAATTTGAGAGAAATATAAAATAAAAAATTTAGCGAAACGTATTTTGTATTGTGCTGCTGAGCTAGTATATGCTTGTATGTTCGATAGCATACCAGGTACAGAGTTTACTTCCAGGACATTATTCTTTCAGGAAGAAAAAGGTTGACCGTGTGATTTATATTTCTCTTTTATTACACATATATATAGACATTACAAATCTAAAGCAAACTCACTTCAACTTTTGTTGTGATAAAAATATAATATATTGCAGAAAATACATCAATTTTATACATATCAAATTCGAGAAGTGAAAAAAATTTTTTTTTTCGTGTTATATATATCTGTGCCATTTTTGCATAATTAATGGCGGCTTCTCCTTATCAATTATCTATGTCATTCGAGAAGTAATAGTCCCACGGGTTTTCGTTTGTTAATTTACCTTGAAACTCAACTCTACTTCTATACTCACTATGTAAAACTAACTTATGTATATATATATATATATATATATATGTGGACATACATGCAGAAAACTGTGTTTCTCTTTTGCATTAATTTTCTACAAACGTTGAGTTTCTAGACTAGATATAACTCAAATAAAACAAGATAAAATTTTCACTAATTTCCAACACTATTTTGGCATCATTTTATTACAATATTTATTCAACAAAATAATTGCAGGTTCCCTTGAGTATTTAATTGCGTTAGCATACTTCATAATATTAATTTTTTTTTTTTAATATAAGTTTTGATTCAACTTCTAAATTATTTTGAATTTCCCGCCAAAAAAATTGAAAATTTTCAAAAAAAAGGGTTATTGATTTCGGTTAATTTTCAACAGATGTCGATGTTTTGAGGTCCTAAGAAGTTATTCTAACTATTTTCAAAAATGTCCGAGTATTTGTATGTGTGTATGTAAATATTTTGTAATTTTTGAACGAATGCCTCAGGGCCAACCGTTGCCTATTTTTTTGACTTTTTTCCGCGAGAATGCGTCATAAAAAATAATTAATGTTCATATTATTGACTTATTCCTAAAACAAACAGTTATGGGCTACCGTCGATGAAAACAGTCAGAAATTTTATAATTTCAAATTTTCGCTCATGATTTTAATTTCACTGAGGATTTAATGAAAAAATCAAAATTGAGTACAACTGGAATCAATTATTGAGATAACAGACAACTACAACTCCATTTTTCTGAAGGAAAATCATGAGAGTTGATAATTTTCCATCTATTATTTTAAATATCAATAAAAGATGATTTTTAAAACTCAAATAGGAAACATTTAACGCAAATTAAATCTGGTGACCCGACAAAATGCAAGCTAGTCTGGGAATATAAGTTCCGTTTTATAAATAACTTATTTTAAATATAGACTGTAAGCCTCGAGGTTGACGACGCCGAGCGTTCTGGACTTTTGGAATAGCGACTCCCGCAATACCAAAATAAATAAATAAATATAAAAATACCTTAAATACAAAGTATATAAAAAGTATAAAATGATAAACAAAAGTATCTCATTCTTTAAATTTTAAACCAATGACTTTTGGTCTTAGATCCAACCTTTGACATTCCGTGACCCAGAATTTGAACAATGCGCCATTCTCTAGCAATCTCATTACTTTTTTTTACTCTTCAAAATTTTTAGATGTATTTTTTCGAATAAAGTAGCAAGATGTCTTTGATAAAAATTCAAAGTACCTTAAGATAAAAAGAATATTTTTTACACTCAATTAATTTTCAATCTAACATGGGCGAGTTGAGACTGTCCCAAGTAAAGGCAACGTTGGAGATTGATAGAGAAGCATCAAGAGCTTAAGTCTTGTTTTAAGATTGTGTTGTGTTGTGTTGGTGACAGTGAACGATCGTTGGGTTTTGCCATTTCACTCTGTAGTGATGCTGCTGCTGCTGCTACAACATTTCTGCATGGTTTTGCGTTGACAAGAAGAACACTCTTACGAGACAGACGAGGTCAAGTGTCTTCGTCGTTATCCTCTTATTCTATACACTATCCTTTTTTATATACCAGTAACCATTAAGGAGACTGATTACAAGACGGCTACTATAGTCATAAATCATCAAAAAAAAAAAAAAAATGAATCATAATCACTATAGGTCAATGAATTTTCAATTGACTCTTTTCAATGGTCATAATAAAACTAAAGCTTTCAATAAAAATAACCATACTTATATTAGTAAATATTTATAACTCGATATATATCACTCATGATAATTTAATATAACATTCGAAGAATCTATTTATATATATTTTATCATATATGAATATATGTAACAAGGTGAGTAAATATATATTTTGATATCTTTTCGATCGAAATTTATATCAGATGCATTGTATGATTTTAACCATAGGAAAAAGGGAGTAAAACAAGACTAGGGTCAAAGTGAACCCCGAAATTTGTACATAAGAGCAAGGATCGAAAGTTTTCTAATGAAACCCTACCAAGTACTTAAAAAGTCACCTTTCAAGTCTTCAGGCTCGAAAATGTATTCACATTAATGTTTCAAGCTGATCGAAAATAGCGGGAAGTTTAAGGGATGACCCGCAGGGCCAACCGTCGACTAGTTTTCCAACAATGAAATGCCATAAGCAAGCTATAGATATTTAACACATCGTAAAATGTGTTTTGAGTGACTCCAAAAAAACATAGTTTTACAGTAAAATCTCCGTATTGTTAACACTCCTGTCCAGGACCATTCCATAATGTAAACAAATCTTGTTATCCCCACCATACCAATACTCGGGTCTTATGTGCGCAGGTCTGCGCCGTAAAAATGCGTAATGTACGAAAACAAAAACATTTTTAGGTTAGGATTTAATCGTATAGGTGGAAGTGGGAGGATTTGAACTTCCCGCCATTCAGCTTCTTTTTGATTGGTCGCGCAAAAAAACGTAATTAGGAGACAAGATTATTAACATTAGGGAGAAAATCTAGTTGAATTTAGAGAAAGTGTATCTTTTTTTTTAATGATTTTCAAAGTAAACAAAAAAAACTTTCAGTTGCCGTTAAAAAAAAAAATTTCATTATTTTCGGGCAAAATAGGTACCTTACTAGTAACACGCATGGTTTTAATTAAATCTACGTAGATCTACATAGATGGTTGTTACTTTGTGTTAAAAAATTAAGTAAATTGACTAGTCATCAAATGAAAGAATGAAATTTAAATAATAACTTAATTAATAATAATTGCCCTAGATTACAAGCATCAGAACCATCGACATCGGTATCATTAATAAACCTCTAGCACTTGGATTACGTCATCGTTGTACAGTTAATTAAACCCAAGACAATGTTATAACGAAAAAAAAGTCGTTAAACTTGACATTGACTTTGATCAAGTCCCTAAAAGCTCAAGTACCTGAGGGCTTGGTTCCCAATTCCCGAAGGGAAAGGGACTGTACGTCATTCCAGACTCGTTGAAACTTCGACAAAAGGCTCTATTGTCCTGTTGAGAATGTTGATATACCCTCAGTTTTATTTTTATTATTATTTTTTTTTTCTGACCACGAATACTGATCTTTCTAAAAATATGCCATGGAACCGAAATACAAGGAGGCACGTTGTTAGCTTGACAGGCGCCATCGTCCAACTCTTCCCTTCTCACCGTAAATCTCAAGCTAACTTTATTTCCTCGAAGCTAACCGACGAATCAACCGTACACTAATCGAATCACCAGCTCGCTCAAATGCTCACGGAATATCAACATTAATTGTTTTAAGATGTTCTTAATTAAATTCTGATGATAACTTGATTACAATATTTTTTTCTTGCATTTACTGTTTAATCAACGTGTGATTTTTAAATTTTTAAACACAAAAAAAAAAAAAAAACAAATAAAATTTAATCAATTGCCGATGAAATTTTAATTTAATTCGAAATTTATTTTTCTAAACCGAGACCTTACACAATAGTACGATTACCGGATATAAACTCTTAGTGAATAATCTTAAAAAAATACGTCAATACCTAGACTAGTATAAATAAACAATTTTTCTGAATCATCGTACTATTCATACTCACGCACGTGGACGTCGAATGGGGCGTTTACATAGAAACCACTTTTCAGCCACGCAATCGTACGTTAATTCGTAAGGGGAAAGTTTTTTGAGTCAATAAAATTATTCATGTTTATAATATCAAAATGAGCAGCTAAAAGAAATGGAATTAATTTTTTTGAAAGACTTTTATTCCATCATTAAAAGAGATCATAAAAAGTATATTGAAATAAATCGACCCTCTATTTTTTATTCATCTTTTATTAGCTTTTTACTCAATTTCCGTATTGACAGACATTACTAATGAATCAGTTAGTATAATTGAATGTATATACATGTATATCGTACTATTTATAAACACAGAATGTGCATCAGAATATTGTGTGTGGGTTTTACCTAGACCACAAATTAAATGTACGTCAAAACCAGGAAATCATCGTAAAGTCACCATTCATAGTTTTGTATTTATAAATATACTAATAAAAATTTCAAAAATACAGTCCTCATTTTTTTTTCTTGATTTCCAATTTCAAATTTTTTTATTACAATAAAAAATATTTTCAATTAAAATAAATGATTTAAAAAAAAAAACAGAGAAATGGTAAACTGTGGCCGTTGTACCCCCTGTTAAAAGATTACAAAAAAGTTCGACATGTGGGACTTATAAACTTGGGGCAAATTAGAGCCTTAAGTGAAACTTTGACACTAGGACTGAATGAGCGAATTTTGAAAAAAACAAAAAGTTAAAGATAATTTACAAATGAGTTTCTTTAAGATGAAAAATTTAAAAGGACAATTTGTCTGCAAGTACGAGACGATGAATCAACATGAAATAAACACGATGGCGCCACAAAGCCGCGATCGATTCGGTCGGATTCTGGCTGATGCTGTTGTTGTCCTACGGCGAGTCGACTATTTCCGGTATTTCGAATATTCTACGAATCTTAACGGAAATCTAACCTCCATGGACATTACTCTAGCCATCTATTAGCTTCCCATTTCCTATCTGACCTTTCATCATCAATAAATATTAACATATTTGGTAATCAAATGACAACGCAATAGATAATTTTGAACTGCATCCATAAATCATTTTTTATCCTTCTATTTTCATAATAAAGTGAACCCGAAATAAATTTTGATTATTGTTTAAAAGTTTTTGTGACAAAAAAAGTTAAAAACTAAAATGTAAAGATAAAATTTTTTAATTGAGAAAAGCGATAAAATGAGATAGATGTAAAGAGCTGCTAAAACTTTGAGTAAAGTCAAAGGTGAAGAAGGTTATCAGGAAGTAGTAAATTAACTGAGTGAATGCAAAGTTTGACTGGTTATTGACACAAACATTAAGAAGTTAACTATAAAGAAATATATGCACATATATTAAAATGTTTGAGATCCGAGTCATATTAGAGAAGAGATATTGCTAGAAAAAGGAAGAAACTGAAATGAAATGCAATTGAGGAGGCAGTAGAATTGCAAAAGGAATAAAGATGCTCACATACTTGATAAAAAAAAGAATAAGAAGTAATTGAGGTGTATATTGTAAAAAAAATCGGTGTAAATCGACGCATGTCGGTGTTAAATGTAAGCCCGAAAACGGTGTTAAAATTTTTCCTGATCATCGGTGTTAAAGAAAGTAATTTTTTCTCAAGTATCAGAAGTCGAATTGTATTTCAAATACAAAAAAAAATTTAATATTTCAAAGATAGTGAAGATAAAGAGCTAATTAAAATGTAAAATTAAACATTGAAACTTTTAAGTTGCGTTAAAATCGATAACTTGATCAATTTATTCCATCGCCTCTATTACTTGATGAATTAAGACATGAAATAACACAAAACTTTAATAAAATTATTGTTTCTAATTCTTTAAAGGGGGCAATCTTACCCCTTCCTCACACTTTTATACTTTCGAGACGCAAAAAAAAGTTTTATACCAGTTTAATAATAACCCAATAAAATTTTTCAGTGGCCATCTTACCCCGACTTTCCTGAGTAACTTCACTTTTTTTTAATTTGCAGAGAAAATAACGAAAAAAATCTGTCTATCGGTTGGCCTCTAAGATTTCTCTAGAATTTCTCTAGGATTTCACTAGATTTTTCAGAGAAGTCTTCTATAATAGTTCGAACACATAAAAAGATAGGAAAAAATAAAGGAAAAAAAGTGAGGTTAAAAATAGGGTAAAAGAACCTTATTGGGCCCGTTTTGGACACTTAAAAAAATGTAAATAAAATAATTCGTACAAGACGCAATTACATGATTAATTTCAAAAATATGTACATGGATACTTTTATCACACTGTTACAATGATAATTTTATGTTATACTTTTTTATTTATTAAAATAAAGTAATAAATGTCCAAAAATGGAGCATTAGCGACAAATGGTACTTCTACCCTAGTTATGGTTATTTTTAAATTAACGATTAAGAAAATTACTTGAACAATACTTTTATAGTTCTCTTCGACAAGTATATTAAAAAATTCGTTGCCATGACCTAAATTTACAAAATAGGGTTGTTTACATATTCTCGTCATCTTTATCGTTACTCAAAAGACTCATCGTATATATATATATATATATATATATATATATATATATATATTCTCATAGTAGGAAAATGAGTTTAGTTGTACAGTACAATGAAAAACAGTCGAACAAAGTCGGTGTAATTTAAACAGCAATTATTATTATTATTTCTTTTTGCTGTTTCCTTGAAATACTTCAGACAATTACTATTGCGGAATTACTGCTGATAAAACATAATGCCATAATATTAAATGTGAAGCAAGAAATATTTTTTCCATCATTACTAAACTCTAAAAAAGTAGAGAAAGGATTTTTATTGTGACCTCAGCTAAATATATTATATTTTTTCTAATGAACATGGAGGTTTCACGAATTTATCTAGTACATATATAGAAACTACTGAAGAATAAATAAATGCTCGTGGGTATGAGATAAAACTGGTATTGAAGTTTCAGAGCGTCAGCATCTTATGGAAGAATAGCCGGGGGCAAGCCGATTATGTATCAAAATCAGGATATGAAAATCTTATTATAGAATATATGGGATCAAGGACAGTAGGACGCAATCAGAAGAAAGTCAACGAAGCTTATGTAACATATTTTCAAAAACCCATTCTATATATTTATAATATTCATTTTTCATCTTTTACACTATAAAAAAAACGGGGTAAGTCCGGCAGTGTAAGTGTTAAAATTTTCGGTGTTAAAATATTTCTTACACCGATTTAACACCGCTCTTTTCACAGCTTATTATAATTACGGAATATTTTAGTTCCAATTTTTTTAAAGTCCAGAGAGAAAAATTTTCTAACTCATGATCGAAACTTAGATGAAAAAGTTTAGGTATATGTTCATTCAACATATTCAACATTTTTTATTTTCTCTCGCAAAACTTTTACGTTAGTACAGAATTTTTTATTTTTTTTTTTTTTTTTTTTTTAAGTTTTCGCATGAATTCCCATGCAAATATCTCGCTCAGACATTTTAATTTTACGTTGCCATTAAAATTTTCCCTAAACCACAGAACAGAAAAAAAGTATATGTATATAGATATATTGGAAAAATTAATTCAATTTATTACAAAGATGAAATTTTTTAACAAAAAGTCATCATTGCTATTGAATAAAAAAAAATAATAATTTATCATTACTCATCACGTGTCTGTACTTTAAACACAAGATAAATAGCATGACAAATTTACCATAGTGTAATTCAAGCGGAAGTGTCGCAAGAAATAATAATTATACTTAAAGACGATTGTAAGAAAAATGATTTATCTATTTCGTAGACTTAAAAAAAATATTTTTAAAAATATATATCAGACTTGCAATCATCACGTAAAAAACATGACGGATCCTGGCATTGACACGTGTTGGCAGTCAATCTACTCGCGGTCACGAAATCCAATAAAATTTTCTAGAGAAATAGTCAGCACGTCTGAGCATAAGCCATCAACATTATTATTTATGCTTCATTTCGTTTGTCGTAATAAAATTAACTTATGACTATTTTGTGATTTTCTTTGTTCTGTTTTTTTTTTTTTTTTTTTTTTTTTAAGTATACATTTCAAGAAAAATTTCATCTAGCAGCTAAAATGGAAAATAGATTTACCAGGAACAGTTTTAGAAAATTTTAAACCTCATAGACAACTATACTCGATGTCACTAGATGTATGCAATAGTTTATGTAATGAATGCACGAAGAAAAACGCCGCTAAATGTCTAAAGTCAGCGCCATACAGTCAGAGTTATGAAAATAATTTACCTTATTATTATTAAAAAAAATGTATACTTCTGGAAATTGAATACTTTGTTTAGTACTATTCACTTAAAAAAACTTGACTCAATAAAAAAAAGTAATCTTTGGTGTTATGTCGTATCAATTAATAGAAATATGTAAGGTTATAAAATTCAGCTGACGTTGCCGTGATCTACGCATGCGTGTGCTGATTTATTAAATGCGCATGCGCAGTCTAGAGATTTTGGTCATATTAATAAGGCAGCTAAGTTCAAAGTGACGTCATAAGAGAGAAAAGTGATAGATAAGTTATTGGCTTGAATTATTGGGTAAAGATATACTCCGCCCATTTCACTGTAATTCAGTGGTTTAATATAAAAATGAGTGTTTTAATATATATTAAACCACTCTTTTGACCAATCAGAAAGAATTGTACTTTAGTATAAAATTTTAGAAGGCTGACTTTAGCCAGTTAGTGGCGTATTCTTCGGTATGGGTTACATAAAATTGTTTGTATTTAATGTATATGAAAAAAAGGAAAGTTGAAATACTGATAGTAAATAAAGATGCCGAAAAAACTGAATTATTGGAGACAAATAATGAAATGATAATAAGAGAATAAATTTCCTGGTTGGTCCATTTTGCCCACTCGGACCCATTTTATTCCCCCTTCCCCTATAAGTGGAATTTCAAAATATAATATGAGTGGTTTAATATAAAAATGAGTGTTTTAACGTATATTAAACCACTCTTTTGACCAATCAGAAAGAATTGCATTTTAATATAAAATTTTATGAGGCTGACTTTAGCCAGTTAGCGGCGTATTCTTCGACATGAAAAAATTTTCTTTCAATTACATATTATTTATTTAAAATTTTCCAAATGGCCAAAACTGGCCATAAATGGTACTTCCACCCTATCCGGCAAACATCTTATAAAAGTTGTACCATTATAATAAATATCCATTAAATTTCTATAAAATTTACTTAAAAATAACAAAATGCTATTGATGGATGATGAATATTTAGATAATGGATGATGAAAACATCAGAAGTGTTTTAATCAGCACCTCTTTTTACTACATATTTGTATATATGCATATGTATATATACATATATACCAACCCTTGGAGTTTTTAAAGAAAAATAACTGAGCGAGATATTCAGCCACATGTGTTACTAATTACCAACGGCTTGTTCTACCCTGTTTCTCGCTCGTGCGTCCAACGATCTGGGCACATGTTGGTGTTCATGAGTGTGCATGAGTTTAATACCCGCGTGAATACACACGTCACCATTGACTTGGCATCAGCTTGGTCTACCAATTCAACAGCAGAATAGAGAATACTTTATACCAAAGTTTTAAATTTTCTAAGCTCATATTTTATTAATTTACAATTACTTATATTAATTTATTTTTAATTAACGAATCAATGATCTAACTTTTAAAACTTTTTTTTACATAAATTTTTTAGTATATCTGTCAAAAAAATAACAATTTTACAGCATCAGTCAATTTTTTTTTTCAAAAGTTACGAATTGTATTTTTTGCGACAATTTTTTACAGAACAAAACTTCGTCTCGTCCATCACACTGAGTTTTATATAAATTTACTGTACCCAGTGGTACGCAAATAAAAAATAGCCAAAATATTAAGCTTACTCACCGGAAGTTACAATGAAAATATATAAATATACAAAATAACTGCTTCGTTTTCATTAATATTTTGTGTTTGTATGAACTTTAAAAAAAAATTACTGTAGATTTTATCTCAATTTAATTTTCAACTTTAGTAATCTAATAAAAAAAAAAGTATGTCAAAAGTTATAACGATCAATGTCACATCGCATTTGTGAGACTACATTTGAAGTCCGATAAAATCTAAAGTACTAATCCAATTGAAATGTTTGACTACTTCTTACTGTGTAGTACAACAGTCCACAGAAAAAAAGAGATTTCTTGAAAGGAAAATTTGAATTTTCTAATGAAAACAAAAATTTTCTAAGAAATGGAAAAAATTTTTTTAGCTTGAGAAAAAAATTTATGCAAGACTTTTTAATAAACATAAAGCAAAGTAAGTTTAATTTTCTCGGTACTTGACGTCTGTAATTAACTCATATAAGAATAATAAATAAAAGACTTATGATGAGAAGCACGCATCAGAATGTTTAATTTTTTGATGATCAATAGCAATGAATTAGTGAATAAATTTTGTATATCATTACAAACAACAACTTTTTCAATTGTGATTAATAAATATTCATTTCATTTGATTGCATTTTTTATCCATTTTTAAGTCTCAATGAACAGTAATTGCAGCCGATCATTTTTCCCAGTTAACATTCGATACGGACGCAATTCAAGTATTCCAAGCTCTTTTTTTTTTGTTATCTCGAGATTATACTTTTTTTTTATTTATTCATGAATTGCATGTTTTATCGATTCTTGTAAAAGAATTTACGCAAGCTCATAATCGATCATCGACCCGTGTACAAAAAGAAGTTCCAACTTTTTCAAATTTTCATACCAAGGAAAACTATTGAAAAATTGTAAATTTTCATCATTTCTGCGGCTCAAATTTTTGTTCGATTCGAAAAAATTGAAAATTTCTAACTTTCTTCCAACTTTTATACTAACGACTCATGGAAAAATTTTTGGAAAATTTAAAATTCCCACCATTCCTGAAAGCGGGTTTTTTATATTTTTGAGAAATTTAGTAAGAAATGAATAAATTTTCTGAATACGTCTTTGAAAATTTGTATTTCGTCATCCAATTTCGTCCTATAATTTTCAAAAAGTTCGGAATAGTCTCAAATTTCGAAGTTCAATGCATCGGACTTTTTTCAAACTCTTTTTCTACAAGGAAATTCTTTAAGAATTTCTTTTGTTCGATTTATCTTTTACTATTTGATGTGTTATTTTTTTTATTATTTTTTTAAATACACTAACACTATATACGTATATATTTTCTCTGACGTCTCGTCGCGCAACTTCTGATCCCGTATGCGCCGGCGCTTCCTGCAGTTAACGACCTCCGATCAAATATAAATGCTTAAGGCTTAACTCAATGGCTTCGAAGTGAAGAAAATCATGAAAACCAAAGACTATTACTAGAGAAAAAATATCGATACTTCATTTGTCTAAAAGAAATTGTATCCACTAAGAAAATTTATCACTTTTTAGTTTACATTGAAAAAAAAATAACAAGAGGAATATTACAAGATAAAAAAATTAGGAATATTTTAACATAAATTTACCGCTATTACGTAAAATTAATTAATAGTCGCATCATGACACAACTTTAGTAGATACTTATAATGTTTCCGTGATACTTTTAAATTATTATTAATGAGAAAATGCTCTTGATTTATTAAATTTCAAGATAAAAACTTGACAAATTTATCTATTCATTTCAAAAATTCTAAAACTATCTATAAATATGTTTAAAAAAACGATAAAATTTCTTCAGATATTACATTATTTATATCTGTCAAGAGACCGGGGCAAAACGGTCCATCTAAGCAAAATTATTTTTCGTGGCATTTAAAAATTAAATTCAATTTGTGATTTTTTTCGGACAAAATTCTAAATTAGCATCAATAAAAAAAAAATGGGACAGTCCAGTGCTAAAAATTATTCAAAAAAAAAAAAAAAAATCTCTGAAATAGGCGACTCCCCCGAAAAATTATTGAATGAAATTTTTTTTTTTCTAAAAATTGTTTTAGTTTTATGAATTTTCTATGGGTCTAATTTGACCCAGATCTATTTTGCAACTAAATTTCTAATAAACTCAAAATTACAACAGAATTTTTGACAAAATTTTGGAAATTGCCTGTCACCCCTCGGATAGCTCGTATCAGTCTAAAATTTGGAAAATGTCTGAAATACTAGAAAATTTAACTATGAAAAAAATTTTTTTTAATCAAATTTTGAAACTGGGTCATTATACCCCAACATATCTTCAAAGCTCCCTAACAAAAAAAGAATTAATCATATTCCTGATGACAACTTTCAAACAACAAATTAGATAAATTATTTTCTAAAATTACTCAATTAAAAAAAAAAAGCTCTCATTCAAAAAAAGTATTTGATTCAAAATTTCAAAAAACCTTTTAATCCCCACAATGGAAAAATTTCTCGAGTTAACAAGGAGTTTTTTTCACAAATGTATTGTCTTCCGGGCAACACATTATTATAAAATAATTTACTATCCCAAAATATCTATTTTTAATTAAACTATTTTAATTAAATTAATAATTAACTTAATTGTTGTTATTAAATGTCAGATACTAAAGTTCTCAATTTACTTTAACACAAGTACTTAAATGATAATTTTTTACAAACATTAAGAGTTGAGTTCGTAGAAGAGACGTTCTCATTGAATGAGACGCGAGTGGACGTTTAATGAATGAATTTCTTTGGCGACGGTATTCGTATGAGACGAAACAAAAAAAAATATACATAAAAGAGCGTATAATCATGAGTATATAAGAAGAAGGAAAGGGTCGATCAACTAAACGTGGTCCGGGCCCTTGATCGTTTAGAATATCCGGCGCAAGTACGCACATTATTTAACTTGGTCACATTATTAGACTTAACTCTTATTTACCGAACCAACGCTTCAGGCATCCATGAATTTACATGCTCTTTTACTACTCTTATCTCTTTCTACTCCATACATTTCTCTCGCTCAATGTCACTGAATGTGGTCCACATGAATGCTCCTGTCGCGATGGTTTACGAGCTTCAGCGATAGTTTAACAATGTGGGAGTCTAAAATTACTGCATAGTAAACGACTCAATAAACCCACACAACTTTCTCATTAAATGTCTTATGGGGAAATTTTACATTTTTTAATTATTGTAATATATTTAAATATGTCCTGGTAAATTAAAAATACCCTCAACTTCCCGGGCCGAAAAATTTGATCTGTTGAATCAAATAAAAATTCTGAGTTATTTCTATTCAATTTTACTTTTCATTTGTATTTAATTAACATGTGAAATTTAAATGAATTTTTCCCGCGCTATTCTATATTTAGAATATTTTCAGACTTTTTTAAAATTTTTACTCAGGTTTCAGTCATCTTTAGATCAAAATTAGATTTTTTTTATTCTATCCAGACCAAAGTCAAGCTTTTACTGCCTATTATTTTGATTACTGTTTTTGATCTTTGGAGTGCATTATTAAAAAAAAAAAACTACTAATTATTTTGACTAAAAAAAAGAAATTCTTCACTACGGGAGATAAATTAGAATTCAATAGACGTATACTTTCGTCTGCTTTTGTCAGTGAGTGGATGTTACACCCGAGGCATGATGTGACAGTAAAATTTTGAATTCGACACCCGACAGTATAAAGTAGCAAGAGAGTGCACTTTGCTCTCTTCCACAACATTTTTACCCCTCGCGCTCGCGGCAAAGTGAAAACAGGTCGCACAGTATCTTCCATCACGATGGATAAAAAGAAAAGATAAAATAAAAACTGTAGGTGTGATGGTGACATGAAAAGAGCGAAAAATTAACTTGATGCATGCTGTTAAGAGTTGTAGCATTTTTTTTCAGTCCTACAGTACTTTTTTCATTTTTTAAAATCTTTTTTGTTTATGATTTTTATTTCAGTACTAAAGTAATACGCGAGTATATTTTAAATTTTGTAAAAAAAAAAAAATGCATTTATTAAATTGAAAAGTTTTTTTTTTTCAAAGTTTGAATTCATAAACTAAATTTTCCAAGAGGTAATATTTAAGTTTTTGTGATAATCTATAAAATGTTAAGTAAAAACTAGAGGACACTGTGTTGAGTCAAAACAGTCACTGAGATAACCAAAGTAATTAATTTTAATTTACTTGGTATTAAGATAGTCAAGCCAACGGATATGTAATAAAGAAAGTTCAACCGTTAAATACATGTATAAAGTTTTCTCTCTTGCATCGCAGAACTTTAAATTCAATAAGTTTATCTTCAAATATAATAAAATTTACCTCTTTATCACTTTGTTTTAACGGAATATACTTTAACTGTAATAACAAACTTATTTACAGTATAAACACTTTAAAAGTAATCTTAATTTAAATTTATTTAATTTTCGACATTTTCAACCCAGTTTAAATTTTAAATTTAACCTGCCCGTAGACGCGGGAAAACAGTTTATTTATTTACGCTTTGAAAATAAGTATAAAAAAACATTAATTGAATGCATTCATTCGAAATTATTAAGGACTATAAAAGAAGAGAGGTAATACGGGTCAAAATACGGTATTTTAAACCGACATTTTTCAAACAGAGTCGACAAATGATAATTTGAAATTTAAAACGAACAAGGGTTCAGAATTGAAGACAGACAATAGCTCATAAGTTCTGTCTTATTTTTCAAATATCTCAATAACTAGTGATTTTTTAAAAAAAGTACAAGATATGTTTTTTGTAGAGAATTTAAAGAGCTAAAAAAAAGATAACTTGCAATTTGTTAGATAACTCAATATTTACAGAGATATATACGAAAAACCAATCATACATTTGCTTTGATTGCTTTGAAATTTCTGATGGAAAATTTTTCACTCGATTTGTTAAAGCAAATATACTTTTTATAAAGTTTTACTTTTTTATCGATCCTACATTAAAGTACGTCTATTTCCCACTGATTTGCCACAAGATTTATTTGAAAATATTCAAAGCTAATAAAGTTATGATATTTTTACACTTAGAGAACTCTATGGTATTTTTTTACTTAAAAAATTTATAGAAAAATTACTAGAGTGACATTGACACCTTAGTATAGAGATACTAAATTAGTAGAGAAAAACGGGTGTAGTTGTCTCAGTGGTCATGACAGAAAACTTAATGAACGAAATACAAAAATTGATTGGCTTCAAAGAATCGGTATCCAAAAGGAAGTGATGCCGCGATTTTTCGTTATCGAATGATGAACCGATCGTTACAAATGACCGCTATTACAACCAACCTGTGAGACAACTATACCCGGTCTCCCCTATACAGATCAGTGTAGTGACATTACAGTATTAAATTGTGGTGAAAATTACTGATCATAGAAAATTGCACACCTCGAACGCGAAGCCTTATTGTCACCAAATTTAAAATCTAGATTTGGTAACCTTAAATCTTCATCAATTTTTTTCAAATCTGGACACTAGTTCCCTGATTGGGTACTAAGTATCTAAATACTCTTTTATTTTTTTTTTTTTTTATAACTTGAAATTAAAATTTCAGATAAAAATCAATACTAGCTTTCATAAAAATGTTTAAAAAACCCCTCTAAAAATATTAAATTCATTTGCTACAGACTTTTCGTGTCCATTATAATAACTCCTACCGGAAGTGTGACTGTTGAAAATGAATGATAGCAATAATTTAATTATTTAAAAAATCTACCGAAAATATTTGTACAGAACAAAAAAAAAAACTTTTTAAATTATAATGAAGATTTCTGAAGCTTCAGAAAAATTAATAGAAAATACTAGAGAAATGAAATGTATAAATGGAAATATTGAAATTAAAAAAAACGAATAAATGACACATGGGAATAAACAACAATCAGAAATATCTATTAAATATAAATAAATGTCAATGATTAAAATAAATAAAGATCGATGACTCTTTTCATGGATAAAAGAAAAATACCACTGACATTGATATCCATCTTTTTAATATTAAATATGTATTCTATAAACATGACAAGGGCTTGACACAAGATATTGAATATACACTTAAAACAAATTTATAAAAAACGTTGAAAAAAAATAATGTATATTAACTAGTCTGTGTACACACTTTTGTAACATACATACAAAAGATATTATGAGAAGAAAAAAATAGAAAGAGAATGGTAGGGTAAGAAAGGGTCGAAGAAGGTTCAGAATTAAATGAGATCGATGCCCGTAGAGATAACGAAGGTTAAAAGACCCAGAGTTTTTTGTTTCGTGACCTCAAGATGCGTAATCTATCACAACATATTAGCCTTTGTCAATGAAAATTAACGATAACCTTTTGATAAATATATATTTATAAATACATATATACACATGAGACTGATTCAAAATAATGTGAAATTTTTTTAATCGAAATAATTACAGGGAGGTAAAATAAGATTCCTGTTAAAACATGAGCTCTTAATATTAATATTTAGAGGTCGCTCATCGTAATTTTCTATTTCCAATTTAAATAACATGGGAAAAAAATATTTTAAATTTGGAATTTTATACCTTGGCAATGACTCGTTGTACAGATAAGCTTAGGATATAATTTTGTAGGAAATTAAATGCTCTACAAAAAAAGTCTCTTATCATTTTTTGATAAATTCATCTGTTCAAAAGTTATTTGAGCTTGAAGTCAACTTAATAGTAAATTTTGAAATCTTTTAACTTTTCCGGCGAAACTATCAGACTTATCACAAAATGTCATAAGATCTTTTTTGTAGACAAATTTATTTTCTACAAATTATCTCTGATAATGTTTTTTTAAATTCCGTATTGTTTTCTAGTTATTTCCATTTTAATGTCAAAAATTTTAAATCGATTAGAATACTACTTTTTTTAAGAGCTTGACATTAAAATGAAAATAACTCGAAAACAATGCGGAATTCAAAAAAACTTTATCAGAGATAATTTATAGGAAATAAAATTTTCTACAAAAAAGATTTCTAGACATTTTGTGATAAGTCTAATAGTTTCGCCAGAAAAGTAAAAATATCTCAATTTACTATAAATTTTACTTCAAGCTCAAATAACTTTTGAACAGATAAATTTATCAAAAATGATAAGAGACCTTTTTTTAGAGCGTTTGATTCCCTACGAAATTACATTCTGAGCTTATCTGTACAAGGAGCCATTGCCAAGGTATAAAATTCCAAACTTAAAATCTTTTTTTCCCCAAGTTATTTAAATGGGAAATATAAAATTGCGATGAGCGACCTCTAAATATTGAGGGGCATTCGCGAAACAAAAGTCATTTTATTTTTATCGGTCTAATATATATTATACATATATTTATATTTGTACAAATATTACAAGCGCAGTATGACGAACCTAAACTACAAAAGAAATACTTTTTATTAATAAATCTTTAGTAGGAAAATCTTTTGTAACCATGTCGATGTTGAAAAAAAATATATAACTAAGAATTGGCGTAAGAAATGATGTTCTTTGGATAAAAGTGACGTCAAAGCTGTATAGCAGTAGTGCAAAGACGAGTGAGATTGCTCTGCATCAAAGGCAAAACTTTTTTTATTTATTTATTTTTATTTTCATTTTTACGTAGACTCTTTTCTTTTTTTTTACCTATTTTATCCTATTTCTACTTGTCCTCTTTCAAGGATGATCGATGTCTCAGAGGTTCTATAGACGAAGGGTAAGAACACGAATTCACTTGTCAAGAAAGGATTACTGGTAAAAAGCAAGAAATGAAAAAATAGTAAATCTGAACTGAGTTCATCAGTTTGTCTGAGAAAAATAAATTGACGTGAAAATCAAGACGAATGGATTTTAAGCTGAGCTTTTTAAAGATTTATTTAAAGCCTTTTTTATCGTCTATTCAATTCACTTTTTATGATATCGTAAAAATAATATTTTGTTACCAGCAGCTCCAAGTACTAAGCGATATTTAAATTTAAATTTTAATTCCAAACTAAATATTTCATACAAACAAAAAAAAAATGATTCGTTGGTACAAAAAATTTTTACTAGCTCTAGAAATTTTTTTTCAAAAAAATTTTCTTGATACAAAAAAAAATTTATTGCACCAAAAAATTATTTTTTCTGTGCACTTTTCGTTAAAAAATTTCAAATTTAAGCTTGCAATAAATTGCCAACAAAAATTTTTTTTTAATTTCTCGGCATAAATTAACGTAAGTAAATTTTATAAATTTACTCATTTTTTAATAATAATTCAAATTTTTTTTATAAAAAATAAAATAATAATAAAATTTTAAAATAAAAAAAAAAACTCACCACTTTATCGTCGGCGTACATTAAAGAGTGTGGCTTAGTAGCCAAGATGTTGGTCAGAAGAGAAAAAAATATAATATAGAGCATCATCTTCACTGTTGCTTTTAAATATAAACTCACTCACTAATTTAAATGTTAAGTAACTTAAATAAAAAAAACGCGGCACACTATTTTTCGATTAATTAAATGGTTAATCCATTATATTTTAAAAACAAAACTTCACTCGACACTTTTCCGCACATGAACTTCCCGTATAAATAATTGCATATACTTTTACACTCACAGTCAAAGTCTTAAATTTACAAGATCACGTTTTTAAAAAAAAAAAATATAATAATATCGGTCTTGTAAATGAATTATATTTTTAATCAAAATATAAGAGCTTTTATGAAGACACGATAAAACGGATAATCCGTTAAAGGCACTGAGAATAATGGCAGTATTGGCAGTAATTCAACCAAGTTAAATAAACTGGTAATAATTTATCATCCACCTTTAAAAGGAGGTGGATTTATCGTAGGTGTGTTACCGAGACGACGGACTAAATGACACTGACCGTGTGTCTATATCTTTATTTCTCTTTAAGAAAAAAAGTTAAACCAACACGGGATTTAAAATTGCATCGTTTTATGGCGGGGAAAAAACATCATATTTATACGTGGAAGCTTCCGTTGAATAAATATATAATTTATGTATATATGCACTAGTTGTATCGCAACAACGTGACGTTGCAATTTGTCTTATAATTTGCTTTAATGTGAAGACTACAACTTAAGCCGGTTATTCAAAACTCCTTCCTTCCTTCCTTTCTCATATCTTTAGAGCAACTGACTGATTTTGCGGTGGCTGTTTTCCTTTTTACGTACTAGGCTTTCCCAACGCGAGGCTGTCCATCCGCCGATCTGAAACATTTTACATTTTATTAATCACCTGCTGAATTAATAACGCATTTTTTTTTTTTTATTGTTTCAAGTTTTTGAATATAAAATTCATTTTAGTTTTAAATTTATCCACTCACTAATTAAGTTTACAAATTAATTTCTTAATGAGTGTTAATTTATATTCTATATGAGATAAGATATATATATATATATTTTTACTCTGATTATTTTCAAATTTCCACAAATGATCAACTGAAAATTCAGAATCGTCTCAAATTTTGAAATTTGCGGTTATTAACATTTTTAGAACGGAATTTTTTATACGGATATATACATATATAGATATCTACATTTATATCCAACTTCCTTCCCCCCAAGTGATTGTTAATAACACAAGAGAAGACAAGGATAGTTATCACAGAACGCGTAGTGTATCTGAAATGTTCGACCCCATTTTTTCGTGATAACCATACACACAATTCTTTGTTCGAAAAAAATTAAAAAACGCTCTAGCTGCATAAAAGTATTTGATTAAAAAATAGAATACAAGTATTATCCATAATAACAACTATAATATATAAAATTTGAAAAGAATAACTCACAATATAACTCACCGTTTAAATCGGCGAACGGTAAAGCCTCCGGGCACTCATCCGCACGAACTACCTTTGTCCTGGCCGTTGAATGATCAGCATAATGTTAAGGATGTGAGGGAGTAGAAAGAAATTGATAGAACGCGAGTCACTCGAATATCCACCTCAAACGACCGGAAGTGCACCAAAGAATCTCAAGAACGCTCCTCTCTCGCATTCCTTTAACGATCGTTCTCTTCAGATCGCCCTTTTTTTTTATTTCATCTCACTCCTTTCACTTTACTTAACTTTCTTTCTTTCTTCCTGTTTTTTATATTCTTTGCAGCTTCTTTATATTTTATATTTCTTTCTCCAAGCAGATTAGTCACACTTTGAACCGAGTGGCCATTTAATTGCGGCGCATTGAGACGTCTCCAATTCTATTCTTCTACTTCACTTCTCTTTCTGTATCACAGACATAGAAAGTCTTTAAAATGGATAAGAAACAACTGGAGATTCCTTCTGAACTTTATTGTCAAATAAATTATTTAAAAAACTAACAATACTATTTTTGTTCTTCTTCTCCTTCTATTGCTTTTGTTTTTTAACTAGACTAAGTGAATATCCTAGAGTGGATTTTTTTTATTTTAAATCTTAAATTGCACCTGAACCAACGTCCACTTTGCTCTGCCACTGGATTCTCTTACAAAGACTTATGACTTTAGTAAAGTTTTGAATTAAAAGAGTTGCTTCTTCAAGGTACTTTATGGCAGTCATTAAACTCAACTTATACTTTTTATATTTTCCTTATTCTTTAGTTTTTATTTTCCTCTGACTCCGGTGCTGACCATTTGTTTTTAACTTTAAATTTTATTTATCACTTTACTACTTGCTACTCTGATTGATTGTTCCGGTTCTCTAAAAAGCATCTTGATCCTTCCCGAAGAGTTAGTTTGTGTTGCAGGGTCGCTTTACTTCCAAGAAATATGTCTGCTTCCTACGTATTCTGCGAACAAAGAATTGTAAATATTATATTTATATATTTTTGTCAGTAGTTTAGTTTTCATCCCGGTCACTGATCGCGATGACCCTGAAACAAATTTTCTCACTCATATTAAAGATTCTTCGCGTTACTACTTCCGGAAGGACTGAAATTTTTTAATTTAAGAAGCTTTCTAGAGTCAAAAAGCCGAATGATTTTTTTGTCAATCATTTGGAAGATTTATTTTAAAGCTAAAAGATAAAATAAAAATTTGAAAGCCTAGAGGTCGCATGAGTTGAATTGTATCCTTTTAACTTTCAAAATTTTTTTTCAGCTTTGAATTTTATAGTGTCTCCAAATGAGTTGTCGGTGTGAAAAAAAATTCACTTCGAAGGGGAGTTAAAAAAAATTCTGTTCTTACAAACTCTCTAATTCAAATTTTTTACTGTGTAAAAATTATGAAAGTTATTTCAAAATATATAATTTAAAAACGGAAATTTTATTTAAATTTTGTAACGAGTAATTTAGTTAATTTAATAATACATTACACCATTATACAAGTACTGTACATTGATACATGATATGCCATAATAATCAATTATCTATTGTGTAACTCAATGTAGGAGTTGACAATAGAAATTTTATTTTACAATCGATGTAAAATAATTTTAGATAAAAAAAAATAAAAATTCATGATTAGGTAATTGACAAGTAATTCGATGTTAGTTGTCAAATGAATTGACGTGGAAAATTCTTAGGCGTGGCAATAGGTTCTTCGTACAATGAACCACAAAGTTAATTGCGGTTTATGTACCTAACATGTCGCGACCTGGAATCGGGTCATAACAAAATAAAATCCCACGGCTAATTTTCTTGTCACTTTGGCATTTGAAATAAAAAGAAAATTATAAATATTACAACTATGATAAATAAATTGAGTTTTTTATGCATACCGCATTAGGAGCTTTCAGTCCAATGTCTAATTTAACACTAACCCATTTAACAATTTGTTAAAATTCTTGAGCAAGTCTGCTGTCAAGATCCATAGGTGCTAGTGTCTTTCTACGTATGTGTCTTGCAGATACTTGTGACCAGATTTAAATTGCAAGTCTAATGCAAGCCTTACACAAGAAATTCGCGCCAGATTATAACTCGATTCTGGAGGAAGACTATAGTTGAAAATAGTTGCACATGGCTTGCTCAAGATTTGCTCAAGACTCAAAATTGACCTTGAGTCTTGAACAGATCTTGAGCAAACCATGCGTAAGTACCTAGTGTAAGTTTCTGGTGTAAGAAATACGTCAAAAACTTTTTCATTGCACGTGTTCAAGATATCTTTAATATTCTTGCGTAGGATAACATGAGCAAGACATAGGTTTCTTGATACATCTTGCGAAAAACACATACGTAGAAAAAGGCAGCTAAGGGTCTTGCTCAAAATACTTAGTCCAGAATCTTGCTCAAACACGTGTTACTATAAAAGACAAAAAATTTTTAATCTAATGATTACTATTTATTTCAGTCTCACAAGTAAACTCGATAAAAAAAAGTCTCAAATAAAAGTAAGTTTTTTTTTTTAGACAATTAAGCTTTGAAGCAAAAAAACGTCCTTTGTTTCAATAAATCTAACGATCCAATCAAGTGATAAAACTTTAAATTTGATCTTAAATTAAAGCTTCTATTACAGCTTAATTTTATTTACTTATTTTAAAAGGAGTATCGAATATCAATTTATAAATTTTATCACTTAAAAATATAAATTGCAAGAAATTATTTATAATTTTAAAATAAATACAAAAATCTAAATCCCGGAAGTCTAATTATATAAAGATGAAAAAAAGTAAAAAAAATGATGATCGTGATATCTATTTAAATAAATTAAAATGCGTTACTGATGACACGTTACTTGTTTCGATCAAAGGCCGCCCGCGAAGGTCTTTTAAACTCGTTTTGCACGGTATTTCCCTAGATGGTACGTTTATTCGCATCTCTGAATGCCCGGAGCAATTAAACGGTCAATGAATGAGAATAAGAATGCCAAAGAGTTTAAATGAAGGCGTTTAGATTCACATACATTTATATCTAAACATATTTAAATATATGTAACTATATATAATAATTAAAACTGATCAATAGTATGACATTTAATGAGTGTAAATGTTACGAGTGTTAATGTAGCAGAAATCAAATTTAAAATTATAAATAGTTAGAAAAGTAATATTTATGAAAAATCCACTTATTAATTTTTAAGTTTTTTAAATGTGGATTTTTTTTTAATTTTATTTTAATAATTACTCAGTATATTTATTTATAATTTAAATTTGCCAGCCTGTTACACTTACAGTCATGTAAAGTGTACTAGATATACGACAATTTTTTAATTGCATGCAAAAAAAATTATATGATTAAAATAATAAAATTTTAAAAAATGCATATACTGAATTTTGAATTATCTCAACATGCATTTTTTAATTTTTATTTTTTAAACACTTTTATTTATTATTTCAAAAGTTTTTAAATTTTCGGATGTCAACTTTATTATCATTGACATTTATTATTTATTCTACACGAAAACAAAAAAATTATGCTTTAAATTTTATAGTTTTTACTTTGAATTAGTACTTATGTACTCATTTTTTATCAGGACCATAATTTAATAACCAAGAAATCAAAATTTGATAAAAATTCAAAAAAAAAAATTGGAAAATCTAAATCTCCATAACTCACTTGTTTATTTGAATAAAAAAACAGCATTTTTCAATATTTAATTGATTCATAATGAGATTAATTTCAAAAAATTAATTGTCCGAAACCCTAGTGCGTCAAATTCAGCGTTCGGACTCGTTAAGTCACGATAATTTTAAAAAAACACGACTTGTCAACTAAATTTTTTATTTTTATTATCTTTGTATTTGTTTTTATTAGAATTCTTTCGAAAATCACTATCTGAATCTTTTTTATTTAATTGTAATTAATAAACAATGCAAGAACTTATTATTCACGAAAACTTTAGCCGCCATTTTGTTTTTTGTTTTTAAATTTTTTTTTCCATCAACAATCAACTACTGGCACTACTGGCAGCAGCACTACAGTGGTAGTAAAATTGAAAAAAAGAGCGACATCTATAAGTCAGAAAGGCGGGAAATTTAAAAATAAAATTCAAACTGAAAATAAGAGAGAAAAATAAATTCATATTTTAAAAAAGAAATAAAAATTAATAAAAAAAAAGTAATTAATATTATGAAATGATAATAAAAAAAAAAGTAAATGCTGATGGACATCATGAGTATGAATGTAACTGACAAGTGGGAATTTTTTTAATTTTTGAATAAATAAATAAAATGTCAGTAGAATAAAAATTAAAAAATACGTATTTAAATAAATAAAAAATCAGTACGCGGGTTTTTTTAAAATTTCATTGTTGAAATTTTATTTATTTAAAAATTATGAATCGTCTGATGTGTACCAGATTCATACTCATACGGACATCACAGGTTTTCTTTGTGTTTTTTTTTTTTTTATTATTATTTCCAAAATATCGACTTAAAATTGTGACCGTTTTATTCCTCAATAAATCATCTCTTAAATTATACTAATTTTGTTCTAAGTCAGCATATTTGAACACGTGTAAATATGTTTTTACGTGAGTGAATCAACTGGGAATGAGTAAGCGTTAGTAAACACATCTCATTGCTTCGCAATTGAGTTGTGTGATTTATGATTAAAATTTATAATGTGATATATTTAAAATAATAAATATAGTAAACTAATTTTGATTATTAAGGGAACAAAATTTGAAATTAATTATTTGTGAATAAAATAGAATTTTAAAATTTTTAAATTATTGATAACAAATTCTAATTTTTTTTACTATATATATATTTTTTAATATTCTATTTTTTTTTTGTGCCCATACTATAGTTTTTTGCCTTGTAATAATTATTAGAATCTTTTTTACATAGATAATATAAATATACACATCTACAATTGTAGACATAGTATGAAAAAAAAAATTAACTTAGTTTCACAACCGACATATTTTTATGAATGGATTAGATAACCAAAGTATGATTAATAAATGTAAAACAAAAAGTGAATTAATGAATGAAAGTAGGCATATTTAAATATGTGTACTCAGTAGTAAATGATCTATCGGTTCGCACGATTAACCGATAAACGATAGTTAGTGAGGAAATTCTTTGTGCATTAACAAGGAGGTGCCAATGCAAGCTAGTGCCTGCTTGCAGCTGTGTACTGGCAAACACTCTGATGTAAACATTTAAGTCTGGTGTTAGTAAAGCTCACAAAGTAATGCAATATATAACATAAACTTTACTTTTTTTCACAAGAACTGTACGGTATCTTTGTATTAATGTCGTAATTTACAAATAATGTTTCTTTTTTTTTAAATATTTATAGTTTAACAAACACTTTATGTAATAAAATATCTAAAATAAAAAAACTTGACATTATTCCTCACTAGATGATATTTTTAAAACGTCAATAGTAAAATAATTATGATACTAGAATTAGCTGACAAATAATAATTTTTGGACTTTTTTAAAAACGATAAATAATAAAAAAAAAATGTTTGAAAAAAATACACCTGTAGTTTTTTAAATTTTCTACATGTGCATATTTTCAGTTTTTTTTTTTCTCCAAATTTGATTGTTAAAAAAAAAATCCAATATTTTTTAATTGTCTGCTAACTTCGGAATCTTCAAATTGACATCTAATAATGTTAAAAATTTTTTAAATACGATTAATTAAAAAAAAAAAAAA
The DNA here is from genome assembly GCF_026212275.2 of Microplitis demolitor. NCBI lineage: Eukaryota > Metazoa > Arthropoda > Insecta > Hymenoptera > Braconidae > Microplitis > Microplitis demolitor. The sequence continues at coordinate 21,054,176 of NC_068546.1, read as the reverse complement.
TATTTTAAAAAATTGCATTTATAGTTTGTTAAATTTCCTACATGTGCATATTTTTAGTTTTTTTTTTATTCAAATTTAATCTCTGAAAAAAAAAATCCGAAAGTTGTTAATTGTCTGCTGACTTCAGAAAAACTTTTAAAAAAATTTACTAAAATTATTTTATTATTAAATAATAAATAGTAATTTAATTTATAGCACTATTTTTAAGTCTCTTTTTATATTTAAAAAAAAATAGAAAATTATAGCATATTAACACTAATAAGGTATCGACTGGTACAGTGCAATACGATCGTAATAAAAATAAAAGAAAAAAAGAGGAGACTGCCCGGCGTCTAGATAGACAATAATTTGTATACACAGAACCGCGACTACACATGTGCACAATTCACATCTTACATATATTTATATGAGCATAATACTCCAATTTAAATCGAAAGAAGACTAGTAACTTTTCACTTCGCCACTTTTTTCGTGCGTTATTTTTACTTTCTTTCTTTTTCTCCATTTTTCTAAAAGCCGATTTTCACTGTCGTTAAACAACTCAATCATACTAATAAACAACAACTTATTTCCAACATTTAAACTCAAACAATAATTATTTACCATCAATTAAAAATAGATGACTATAAAATTTCATGCTCCTGAAGTCAGCAGACAATTGACAATTTTCAAATTTCTTTTTCCCCAATTTAACTAAAAAAAAAATAAAAACTAAAAATATGCACATGTAGAAAATTTAAAAAACTGCATGTGCATTTTTTTCAAATATTTTTTTTCTAATAATTTATCTTAAAAAAAAGAATCCAAACATTATTAGACGTCAGCTAACTGATGAGTGTGAATGTAGCAAACATCAGACAATTAATAAATTTCAAATAAATAAATCAAAGTAATGAAATTTTAAAAAAATGCACATACCAATTTAGCATTTATCTAAACATGCATTTTTTTATTTAAATTAAAAATTCAAAAATTCCTTGTCAGTTACATTCACACTCATGGCTGACTTCAGTCTGATAAAATTTAAAATACCACTAAAACTAAAAAAAAATAAATATGTATATTCGAAAACGAACCATTGACGTGAGCCCATGTGTAGATCACTGTCAGCTGGAGATACTGATAACAGCTGTCAAGAACGTGTGTAGGGATGCTGGAGGATCTTAAATCTTATATCTAGTAGATGTCGTTTCAAGAGCGCGCTAGATGATAGTGATTATGATTACGTCTGTTGACAGATACTTCGATCCTAATTTAATGTATGTAGATATAGTTAATTGAAAATATATAACATAAAAGATAGATAGAATTATAGTTAGTAAGAGTATATATATTTATATAAATATATTCTATATATATAAGTTTAAACGCAACGCAAAACCCGTGCGTACGGTGCGCCGCGTGCCGCGCGACTGTCGTGCTCTCTTCACTTTAGTTCCAACATTCCCTTTATTCTTCTCTCTCTTCAACTAATACACGAGCTCAGTATCTGTTCACTCCAGCGTCTGACTCAGTCCTTCTTTTTCTATCCATAATACCCCTCGTATAAAGTAGAATAAGAAGTGGAACTGAAAGACGGGTAAAAAACTACATGAGTGTGAATACACCAGACAATTTAACATTTTTTAAATTTTAAAATAAATTAATAAAATGTCAATAGAGTAAAAATTTAAAAATGCATATTTAAAAAAATGAAAAATTCACCCGCGCATTTTTTAAAATTTCATTATTTTTATTTTGTTACTCATTTAATTCAAATTTATGAATTGTCTCATGTCTGCTACATTCACACTCATAAGACTACAGTAGATCATTTCTTCTCAGTTACTTAAAATTTCTTCTATCTATAAATATGTATATATATATGTATGAAAGTATACTTACATTAATATATAACACCAGCATGAAAACAATAACATCTACAAACTACACTCCCTTTTACTCTTGACTCTGGTAAGTTAACTTGTGTTGTGTATTACGACCCTTTTAAGAACCACGGAATACAACAGCAAGTATTTCTCTGTCATTCTCGTACTTTTAAAACCAGTAGTTAAGTTTATCTTCTTTTACCGGATGGCACGACTCACTCACTCGCTCATGAACAAATCCACCCACACGAAGAATATATTGAACACATGTCCAACAACGGGGCTCACCATGACTTATTACTAGACTATCTTTTTCTTTATTTTATTTTTTTTATTGTGTGCTAACGGATGGATAGATAGAAAAAAAAAGGAAAAAATTTTATATAGGAGTATTTAGTGAATTAGTGTGACTGTTATATTCGAGTATCGATTGGTGAATGAATGATATTTTATTTTGTTATTTAATTGTGTGGTTGAAGTGACTGATGGCAGGACTTTACACAAAGGAAACTGTAAAATAATATTTTATAGAATATTTGTGTGGTCTGAAGTTGGTTCGATTAATCCTGAAGTTAGTAAAGAGTTGATGAGTGTGAATGTAACTGACAAGGAATTTTTTTAATTTTTTAATAAATAGATTAATGAGTGTGAGTGTAGCAGACGTCAGACGAATTTAAAATTATAAATAAATAAACTAAATAATTGAAAAAAAAAATATTTATAAAAAATGCACTTATTAATTTTTAAATTTTTTAAATGCCCATTTTTTTTTTAATTTTGTTTTATTAATTTTTTACTTTATTTATTAATAATTAAAAATTTTTCAGATACTTACTACTTCAGACTTGTAAACAATTATCATCCTGAAGTTTGCTGACGTTTAATAATATTCGGATCTTTTTTTAGACGACAAACCATAAAAAAAAATATTTTAAAAAATTGCACCTATAGTTTATTAAATTTTCTACATGTACATATTTTTATTTTATTTTTTTACAATTAATTTGTTGAAAAAAAAAAAATTCTAAAATTTTTAAATGTCTGCTAACTTCAGGATCATAATGTAGATGACAATTGTCAACTTTTTAAAATTTTAAATTAAAATATAAAATGTAAGCAAAATAAAAATGAAAAAATTCATACCTAGATAATTGAAAAAATAGTATACGCATTTTTTTCATTTTTTTATTTAAATTATTTATTTTAAACTTATAAATTGTCTCATATTTGCCACACACTCACACTCATTCCTTAGCAGGCAATTAATAATTATCTAATTTTTTTTTGAACAAATGAATTGCAAAAAAATAACACTGAAAATATACACATGTAGAAAATTTAAAAAACTAAAGGCGCAATTTGAAAAAAATCGAACAATTCTCAAATGTCGGCGAACTTCAGTGTCATGTCTGTCGATCTTGAAGTTAGTGAACAATTAAGTAATTTTCGGTTTTTATTTAAACAAATCATTAACAAGAAAAAAAAACTAAAAATATGCACATGTAGAAAATTTGAAAAATTATAAGTGCAATTTTATAAAAACTTTTTTTTATAATTTATTATTTTGAAAAAAATCGAAATATTAACAGATGGCGGCTAACCTCAGTATCATGTGTTTGCTAGAATGTGATTGTTATTTTGTGTATGTAGTTCGGACGAACTAAAACTTTATCATTTTATAAGACGGGGTAATTCGAAACTTTGAAACTAATAACTTTAATTTAAAATTCAGAGTTAAGCTTACAAGTTAGTGGTAAAGTTATACATGAACAATTTCGTCCAGGATTCGAGTTTTCAAAAGGATTATTCATGAAGAGATTTAGAGTCAATTACTGTAATTATTAAACTAATAAAATAATTTAAATAATTAACGTTTATTATTAAATTTGTTATTTAGCTGAACTTTATCTATTTGATGTTAATTTTAAAAACAAAAAATTAATTAATTTTTATTCTTGCACGCTATTAAAAAAACTTATTTTTCTCGTATGTTGTTTTTTTTCTTCAGTCAATTGTAATCAGTTGACTTTTTTATGAAAAAAAAAGTTTAAATGAACATCTAGTCACGCGATCATTAACGATTTTTACAATACCTTGTAATGATTTTAAATAATTAGTTTTTTTTGACAAAAAGCCATTTACTGGTTTTGTAATTTTTTTGCTTTTATTTCATGTTAATAATTAATTTTATTACTGACCCAAGACTGCTAGAGGTCACAGTAGATTGCGGTGATAAAAAAAACTAAATCAAAAAATAGCGTGACCTGTTTTGTCACCAGGTCTAATAATTTTTTTTTTTTATTGAATTAAAATTATTTTATCTAATTTTTGTGATTGGAAAATAAATTCAAGGTAAAATTTTTAAATTATTTATATTTTCCCGCGCAAATAATTATACAGTTTTTAGTAAAATAAAAAAAATTAATTATACAAATACTAAAATATGAAAATGAGATAAATAGAAAAAAAGATTTTTAAATACACTGTAAAAAGAGCGGTGGTAAATATGGACTAAAGTCAACACTGCGTGGTGTTAAAATAAAATAACACCGGTGTAGACGGTACAATTTATCGGTGTTAAAATACCGGTGTTTAATGGGTGTAAAGAAAAATTCGACGTACGGAAATTAGAAAAAAAAATGTACATATAAAGGAATATAAAAATTTAATCAATATTATTTGGCGGGAATTTCAATTTTTTATGTATTTATTTAAATAATTATTTATGTTATATGTAATTTATTTAAAAACTACACAATTTTACGCCTAGCATTTCAATCACCAATAATTTGATTAATTAATAAAAACACTACTTAATTGTAAGGATGGTGTAAGTAAAAATATTCAAAGTTAAATATTTTCAACACCAAAAATTTTAACACTTACACCGCCTGGACTTGCCCCGTTTTTTACAGTGTATATAAAATTTTTTAAAATTGTATTGTCAACACAGATAATATTATTTTCATTAAAAAAAAAAATTTTCCGGTCTTTTTTTAGTAAATAAATAGAGTGTGCATGAAATAAAATGTCGGAAATAAAAAAATATTTATCATGTTGGTCTACGCTATATATACAACATATACTATATATATATAAAGTACGAGTTCTTCAGAACGTGAAAATTTAATGGTGTCAATTGGTGGGCGTTCAACGAGTTCAGTTCTCTCGATAACGACATATATATATATTTATATATATTAGAAAAAATATATCTAAAAAGAATCCTATCTTTTCCATGATCAAATTGGAACCGCACATCAATAAAAGACGAAAAGCATGAGAAGATCACGACCCTCGACGTTCTGTAAGCAGTGACATTAAATGCCAAATATATTTGCTTTGAAAACTCCAAGGGTTCACTGAAATCCAGGGTATCTATTCTCCAAATGGTTGCCACAATCTTCTTGAGGTCTTCGCTTACATCACGACCCCAAGTCGAATAAAGTGGTCCTTTAGGTGTTTCAAAGACTTGACCATTCCAGCAACTAATCGTCTCAGTGATTCGATTTAATATTCTAAAGCCCATAGCCTAATATATGTAACCGCTCTCACAGTCTAAACCCAAATTCTTAAGGTCATTAAAAAAAATATAGTATTCCAAGAAAATAGCCACGGTCATTAATTAACACTAGCCCACCCATATTGTAAAAATAAAAAATATTAAATTCGTAAAACTTTTTTAAAGTAATAACATGTATATATATATTTTTTTTTCTTCAGTGGTCATTAAACTGTATTTTAAGTTTATTCTTGATTCTAGGCCAATGACCAGCCGCCTCTCTCATATCAGGAGATAAACACAATTGTGATAACCCAGGATGGATTCATCCTGCCAAAGAACTAGTGGGCGCCGCTTGTCGGAAGTCTCGATGTCCGGATGTTGAGCGACATTGGCTTGTTTCAGATGTCTACAATAAATACACACTACGATACTCTATTCTATTCATATAAATATATCCGAATAAATTACATTTGTCACAACTGTTCTTTTGTTTCTTTATACATTTTTTTTAACAATCTTATCAGCAATATCACCAGATCTAATGTCATTATTAATTTTCATAGTTCTTTTTATAAAATATATAAAAATCTGAAAAGAAAAATTAAATATTATCATTGAAGCTGTTATCAAAGTCTTACTCAAACCCTGAGTCATTATTTTGTAAAGAAACAATTTTTATATATATAAATTAAATGTCATAAAGGAACAAAGAACATCAATGGAAAAATAACAACAATAATACATATATATAATAAATAATTATGTTGATAATATATAAAAATATATCTATATGATTCATGGGTGCATGTCGCGACATACCGGAAGTGTCTGATTATTATTAAAGGGATGACAATCTCTTAATGTATCCTAGTTTGTAAACGAGTAGGGTCAATCGCCTTCCAATTAGCCAATTACCTCTACTCGGTATCTCGTCTAAGTCTTTGTAACTGGCTCAATAAGTACATCTTTCATTTAACCATTGTCACAAACTAGATCATCAATTTCTCCCTTCTTTTAACTCTATTGCCATAACTTATACATGTATGTATTACATATACTCATAATGTGTGACGTGTGATTAATGATTAGTAGTTAGTGATTAGTAATCATTGCATTGCGTAGATCAATACGAGTATGTAGAAGAAAGAACTACAGAAAACTACGTTAGCGAATGAGCGGCCGGTAACTGCTGTTTGAATACTTGAAGATTGGGCGCCACTTTACGGCAATCATTTGCTGTCTTAAATTTTTTGAAGACTGAGGCGGTGAGCTTGATGTTCGGGAGATAAACTAGACTGGGTTGATGAAAGCCTTTGATTCAGAGCCTTTGAGGTACCTCGATACATGTCAGTCATGCAAATATACTATTGATGCTAGTCGATCCGTAAATCCTTATCCTGGTTGTCTTCTATATCTAATATTATGTCGAATTTGCCTTTGTACTACTGTACGATTCATCAGTGCGTGAACTTCCGTATAATTTCAAATTAATTATTTGTACAGTCAATCAAGTTTTGTTTTGGTTTCAAGATTTTTAAATAAATAATTAGTCAGTATAAATATCCTCTTATTTGTAAGATAAATATTTATCTGCAGTATAAATTTATATAAATACTCTGTACATAAATTTATATTATTTTAAATATCAAATTAATTAAATTACGAGATTTTTTTTTATGAGTTAATTTTATTCTAAATTATAAATGCAATTATTGTTACAATTTTATTTTTAGATAAAGAAAAATTATTTATTGCAAATTAATTTACTGTGCGTTGAAAATTTTTTTTATAAAAAATCGGAGTAAATTCAGAGAGATTAGAATTTTGTTTAAATCCGAATTCAATTTGATCCAGACTAAATTTCACTCTGAGGAAATTAATTTCCATTGACTGAAAATTTTTGACAGTCATCTAAAATGACAATTTTTTTTGTTACACTGTAAAAGAAGCGGTGTTAAAAATGGACTCCATTTAACACCGCGTAGTGTTATAATAAAATAACATCAGTGTAGGCTGTGTAATTTGGCGGTGTTAAATCGGTGTAAAAAAAAATCCACGTATAGAAATTAGAAAAAAAATATAAAAATTTAATGAATATTATCTAGAGGAAATTTAATTAATTAATAAAAATGTCTTAACTGCAGTGATCGCACAAGTAAAAATATTTACACCTTCATCGGTGTTATTTTAACTCGCTTTCGGTGTTAAAATTTAACACACACCACATGGACTTACCCCGTTTTTTTACAGTGTATTTAGAAAAAATCTAAGTAATAAATCTTGTTCTTAATATTAATCATCAAGTGCACAGAACAAAATGCTGTTAAAATTTTTTGGGATTCCGTCGTTGACGGAAGAAACTTGGCTATTCATTCATAAACAACACGTGTACAAAAGCATGCTTCAGACATCTCATGATCTATTTCCACTAACAAAGTGATGCAGACCCACAATAAACCATCTCTCGTATAGTTTAAAATAAATTAAAAGCACCGAGTCAAGTATATATACATTAAAAAAGAAAAAAAAATTATATTGAAAGTCAATGGCACGATAAATCCGAAGGTCTGACGTACAAAATCAAATGGGTCACCGACACAATTAACAAACAGTCTATTGCCACTGGACCTTTTGTATTTATGTTGGCACTTATTCAACAGTGTGCGAATGACCTGGACATAAATATGACCAGCTAAACATTGATGTGCCAGAGAAGAGTTTATATTATTATATAGCAAGAGTTTAAGAGTAGTAGAGACCGGCTTGACGAGATACGATATAGAATAGGTAATTCGACTCATATTCATCTAGTCGTGCTAAGTCCCTCGATGTGAGCACATCTCAACCACACTTATCCTCATCCTCATCATCATAATCATAGACCGTCTGGATTACTCAAGTATTTCTCAAAGAGGCTAATAAGTAAGTGCACTAATTTCCCGCCGTCATGACAAACTTTAATTCCGTAATTGAAAATATGTTTTTTTTAAAAACTTACTGCTGGTTAAAATTGATAACTTGTTTTATTTACAGCAACGATAACTCCACCGGGATGCAAATACTTGAGAGCTCTATAAATCATCACTGACTTTTATTTCAAATTTATTAGCAACTTGGAAAATGTAAGTTATTTATTGCTATATATTTGAATTCTGAAGCAGTTACTGGTTTAAATTTAAAGTTTTTTCAAAAACAACTGTCATGGAAATTTAGTAAAATTCATTATTTTACATGGATAGCAATTTTTAAAATAATTTATGTGTAAAAAAAAATCGTTACGAAAATGTCCCAAAATTGAGACATTTCTGAACTTTGAATTGAATATTTTTGGAACTTTGAAAAAATTAGAAAGTGAAAAATTTGCAACTGCTGAAAACTTTTCCTATGCGGTTTTTTTTTTTGAGCAAAAATAATTTGAATTGACAATGTTGGATTTGAAAAGAAAAAAAAACTAAAGCATAATCTTTAATAAAAATATATATTCTGCGGATTAATCAAAATATTGAGTGGGATTTAAATTCAAAAATTTTAAAAATACAGTACTAACTTTTTTTTTTTTTTTCAAAACTTTAATTAGTTTCTGATGACTGCGAGCTTACTAAAGTCTTCTTATGGAATTCCTCATAATTAAAAACTAATTAGGCGTGAAAGAATGGAGTTTTCAACTCAAATTTTATAAAAAATTCCTGTGTTGAAATAGGGAAGTTTGAGGTAATTGTATAGAAGTGGGGCTCTATATGTTTTTGGGCATAAAGAAAAAGAAAAATTTGCAGATCATTCTTTTCTTTTTATTCTGTTCTACTCCTCGGCAAATATATGAAAAAAAAACATGACTTAACATATTAAAAATCATATTTCATTCTGTTCTTCAAATTTGAAAAATTTTAAAATTCAAATTGTTACTAATTTTAACACAATAATTTTTACTGTATTAATAAACAAACAAACTATTTTTCAATATCAAATGAAACGGTGAATATCTATTTTAAAGTATATATTTTTACACATGTATAAATATTTCAAAGATTGTTATTTTAGTAACTAATAAAAGTAAAAAAAAGTTAAAGAAATTGACTACGAACTTGAAACGCGCTTCACGGTGAAACATTAAAATTCAAGCACACTCTCTAATCTCGGGATACACGTTTACAATACCAAGTTCCCCAGTGAGAAAATCATCTGGCCCGAATCCAAGAACAATTTCTCTAATGGGTTTTGCAACCCGTGAAAAGTTGCTCTCCCTCTTGGTTTTTCCTCGTCTTGCTCACTACGCACTGCAATAAAAACATATTATATACATTATAGAAGTACAACAGTAATAAAAACAATAAATATGAGAAAAACAGTCGCAAGTATTTTTTCTTGTACGAGTTTTAATGGAGTTCCATTGAGCATGAACCAGCTAGATTACCGTAATCTAACAACAGATTTGTTTTTATTATTTCATTTTCGTCACTAATTATTATTAACTTGTTTAAAAAATTACAAAACATCTCAAAGGACAAATTGTTATTATGACGAAATACAACAGCTTTGTCCTTCAATTCTAAATATGTACATAATTATTTTTTAACTCATACTTAACATTTCAATTTATTTATGCTCGATTGTATTTTTTTCTCCATCGCTGAACTAAAAAAAGTAATTTTGAGATACATGTAATCTCTTATTTGTGTTATCTAATCTTGAATGCTACACAGGTGGTTTCAGTTACATTTTGTGATGGTTACTAATTATCTTTATGTACACCAGATATTTTTTAAAACCATTTTTCCCGTTAGTATCATTTGCTCGATTGTCTCGTTCGTACACTAAATATTTTAAGTTCGTGCTCAACTGAACTGTTTGTTTCTACTTTTTTTGTAAGTAATCAGTTTTATGGAATGCATTTATTGAAAAAAATTATCTAAATACTGCCAATTGGAACGTAAAAGTGTGTTACTTAAGTCTTAAAATGTCGTAAGTATTTTGTTTGTTTAAAAAATTAGTTAAATATTCAAATTTACTAAGTAAATAAAACGATGCAAAATAAAATTCATTAAGAGCTACACAGAAAAAAGGATTTTTTGGCGCAAGAAAATTTTACATATGGAGAAAAACAGAAATTTTCTTAGGACTAGAAGAAATTTTCTTTCACCCTAAGAAAATTTACGGTTTAAAATTTTATGGCAATACTTTAAAATTCACAATTATACCGAAACTAATTAAAGTTTTCAACGAAGAAGTCAGTAGCGGGTTTTAAAAATTTTTTAAATTAAAATACAACTCAATATTTTGATTAATCACCTAGAACATATATTTTTAAATAGTCATGTATATTTTCATTAAAAATTATACTTTAATTTTTCTCCTTATGGGAACAAGTCAATATTTATGTAAAATTAATAATTTTTATGACAATTATCTTAGAAAATTCAAAAATTGTCAGTATGGCGTTTTTCATTGATTTCAAAATTTAAAAATTACCGCCCGTTCTCAAATACCCTATGAATTTTAATAATTTTTAAACTTAATCGAGATAATTGTTCAAAAATGTTGAAGATAAGTCCGATCAGTCGAAGTTTGAAAGTCATAGGTCTCTGAACCTTTGACCCGGAAGTGATGACTTAATTCTGTAAAATGTATCTTCTATCGTATACGATTAGCTTTAATTTCCAGTATATAACTTATTTTATTTTTTTAATTTTTTCTAATAGTTTGATGATCTCAAAAATCTTTTTTTCCATTCCGGGTAAGACCAGACGGCATTTTTTTAAATTCTATGTCTGCAATTTCTAATTTAATTGACTTTGCTAATTATTTAATTTGATCAAAATAATCGATTGAAAAATTATTCGAAGTATTATTGATCAATAATCAGTTTCAAATTCTGGTTGCTATCGATACCAAAGCGCGCGTACTATTACATATATATTAATCACTAGTTAATATATAATTATATATATCTAGTAATTGAAAATATATACTTATGTATATGTATATATTTAAACCAAATTTTAATTAATTTATAACTTCACTTAAAATAAATACGTCTAAAAATTTTTCACCGTAAGTTTAAATTCATAAAATTTTTCAAATTTATTTTTTTTTTATTTTACAAACTACTTAAATAATTTTTCTATCAATAATTGAATTAATTAGTGATAAAAAAAAATTATAATAATATTTTTGTTAAAAAAAAGTTTTAAATGAATAAAATTATATAATATAAAAAAAATTTATACATCATTACTGTTCTATAAATCAGTCAATAACATAATACAGTAATTTATCACTTAACCAGGACAAAGGCAGCCATGAAAATATTATCAGCAATCATAGCGGCTTTAATCATAAATAGAACGCTCGCTGACATCGAGATAGCCAACGTCGAAGGTGCATTTGAAATGGAGCCGCCAATAGTTGAACCACCTAAACCATTACCGGGACTTTTATACCCACGCGAAAGTGAATCTCGAGAAGTAGATAATTTTTTTTTAATTAATTAATAATTAAAGGGAATTTTAGCAGCCTAACTTTTGTAATAAATTTTTTCAGGTGAGATCACTAGACGGACTCTGGGATTTTGGAATTTTGTCTAACGAAGATTTGAAGAAACGTCAGGATAATTGGCTGAATGAAGATCTATCAAAAGTAATAACTCATTATATTAATTAATTAATTGACAATCTCATTAATAACTTAAAGTATTTGCTTTAAATTCAAATGAAAATTTTAAACACCAAATAAATAACAAAAACTTGTATTTTAGACCATGCTAACGATGCAAATGCCCGTGCCGTCATCTTATAATGACATAACAACGTCCCGAAAATTGCGAGATCACGTTGGTACGGTGTGGTATCAAAGAACCTTTTTCGTTCCGCTCTCGTGGGCCGAACAGCGAGTCTTTGTTAGATTTGGATCGGTTAATTATCTCGCTCAAGTGGTAAGCAATTCCTTGTTCTCTTTTTTTTAAGAAAAAAAATAAAACTTGTTTTGTTAAATTAATTCATTGTGAGTACAATAAAGTATTTATCTTCATTTATATGAACGTTAAGTGGGTGAACGATGGACTGGTAACGAACCATGAAATGGGACATCTGCCATTTGAAGCTGAAATATCGTCGTATTTAATTTTTGGTAGGAAAAACCGTATCACTGTTGCTGTTGACAACACACTTTTGCAGACGAGTGTACCTCAAGGTAGACTCACTGAGACTCGATCTGATAATGGAACTGTTTGGATACAATCCTATTCATTTGACTTTTTTAATTACGCTGGTATTCATAGGTACATTTAAATTAAATTATTTATTAGCGCATTGTGTGACGAGAGATGAAATAAAACGATTTCAGACCAGGGTGAAGGCTGATATCACCGCAGTCTGAAATCGAGTTTCATTCTGTGTTACACACATTTTTTATGATTACCAGCATTGGAACTTAAAGTTTCAGTGTCAGCAGCCAGAAATAAGTTAATTTAAAACCAATGTAATCTACTATTAGCGTAAGCGTAAATTGTCATTTGCAATTTTTAATTTAACAGAAACTATGAATTATTAACACTAATTTTTATAAACTTAGTCAGTGGGCAGAAATGTTATTTTTCACCATACCTGAACTGAAAGTTTAAATTCCTGTCCCGTTTAGAGAAAGTCGTTCTTTTTTCTTATGAGTAAACAAATGAGAAAAATTAGCGCATGCGCCATTCTTCCCTTAAACAGAAGCAAAAATTTAAACTTTCTGGTGCAGATCATGGTTTCTGATCTCCTACTTTCCTCTCTAGGTGTATAATATACTAATATTTCTTCCCAATGGTAAAAACAAGTTTGTATCTGCCCGCTTACTACCCTCTAAAATTTACGAAATCAACTTATTCCGAATTGTTAGAGACACTGAACCTTCAAGTTTCGATGCGGATATCATAAAACATAATTGTTTTATTTTTAACTACAGACCAGTTTTACTGTACACCAAACCTCGAGTGTACATCGAAGACATTACCATTAAAACATCTATTTCCGGAGAAACTGGACTAATTAAGTACATAGTTCAAGTCAACGGTGCTAATGAATCTGAAACAGTTATCTGTACCATAATTGTACGTGAAGCAGACGGAACAGCAGTAAGTGAAGAAATAACCGATAATTTTTCCGGTACAATAAAAGTACCGAACGCAAAACTTTGGTGGCCTCGTGGTATGAGTCCAATTACTGGTTACCTGTACACATTTGAAGTGACTATTTCAGTCGGAAATTCAACAGTATGCGACATATATCGACTTCCAATAGGAATTAGGACTTTAAAGTGGACTAATACAAGTCTACTGTTGAACGATAAGCCAGTTTATATGAGAGGATTTGGTCGTCACGAAGACTCGGTACTGAGAGGTCGTGGATTAGATCTCGTTACTATGACTAGAGATTACGAATTGTTGAAGTGGGTTGGAGCCAACGCCTACAGAACCAGTCACTATCCTTACAGTGATGAAGTTATGGACATGGCAGATAGACAGGGATTTCTTATTATTGATGAGTGCCCGTCTGTGGATACTGAAAATTTTACACCAAGTTTACTGACGTTACATAAAACTGCTATCTCGGAACTTATTCGTAGAGATAAAAATAGACCTTCTGTTATCGCTTGGTCTATTGCCAATGAACCGAGAACTCAACTCCCAGATGCTGATGAGTATTTTAAGGAAATAGCAAGACATACTAAAACTACAGACCCAACTAGGCCGATCACTGCAGCTTTAGCTCGTGGAGTTGGGGAAGATAGAGCTGGACAATATCTAGATATTATCAGTTTCAATAGATACAATTCTTGGTATCACAATACAGGGAGACTGGATATGATAACTGATAATGTTATTGACGAAGCTGAGGCTTGGAATAACAAATACAACAAACCAGTTCTTATGTCTGAGTATGGAGCTGATACTATGCCAGGTTTACATGAAGTAATTTTGTTATTTTTTCTAATCTGTAATTTATCATTTTTTGCAACACTTGCTTTGAAAATTCAATTTCCGAGCGCTGTAATTCGTGTCAGAAGCGACATATTCAGCTCTAGCAGATTCGAATTATGGTAATTTACGGCAAAATACCGCAACTTTACAGTAAATCTGCATGTTTATGGTGAAATACCACAATGCTACCGCAAATTTGCGGTTAAACACACCTTTACCGTAAACTACCGCAGAATTGTTGCAAATTTATGGGAACTTCCCGTAAGATTACAGTCAATGCCGCCAGTTACCGTAAAATACTGCAAAATACTGTAACTTACTGCATTTTACCGTAATCATTATGCTTTGAGGTTATGATACATTGATATATAAGGACTCGTGTCAATGCATCATAAACCTTACGCTCATTGACTGCCGAATTTAAAAACACAGTAAAATTTTTGACATATAAATTAATCACAAGCAAGTTTACAAGACTCTTCTGGAACTAAAAATACTAAAAAATCGATTTTGAAGAATTTGTCCCTTACTGTGTTTTGAAATTGGGCAGCCGTTATGTCGCGACATGATTGTCAAATTATTCGCTCCTTAGTACACATGTAGCATAAACTACTATTACTTATATTATGTATATTTTGATAATTAAATTTTTTATTTTCAAGTTTCCTGAGTATGTCTGGAGTGAAGAATATCAAACAGCGCTTCTGTCCCAACATTTTTTAGCATTTGATTATCTTCGACAGCTCGACTGGTTCATTGGAGAATTTATCTGGAATTTTGCTGACTTCCGTACAGCTCAAAGTTTGTTTAAATTATTTTTACATAGAAAAAAAAGATTTCTTTACACAAAAAAATTTTACTAGTCCTAAGAAATCTTTTTTTTTTTGTACACTTGAAAATAAAAAATTATATAACTAAATTTTTTTTAGCGTATACAAGAGTAGGCGGTAATAAAAAAGGAATATTTACAAGAAACAGAGAACCAAAAATGGCAGCTTATCATGTGAGAAAAAGATACCATGCTCTTGGACTGGAAATTGATGGAGAAAATCCACCTCAAGATTTAGAGAACTATGTTATCAATAATCCAGTTCATTGTGTGGGATCTAAGTGACTGTAATCCAGGGCCTGTACTTAAATTACGTAACAAATTGGGGGAAGGTGGTCATACCACTTTGTTACAAGGATTTTTATTACAAGTATCTATAAGTTAGCAATTGTAAAAGTAATTTAAAGATGACGATTTGCTCTTTTCAAGAAAAAAAAATTACGTACAGTTTAGGCAGGGGAAGGGATATTTTGAGTCAAAATTTGTTACGTAATTTAAGTAGCCCGTAAATTAACTGACTAGTTTATAAATTTACTATTAAAATAAGTTGTAGATAAGATACGTAATGTAAATTATGAATAAAAAAAATATACTTTCAGTAAATTATTTAAATTACACTCGGAGTAAAAAATTAAAGTGTCTGTTAATTAGTACTAATGATAAATTATGTTTTATAATTGTCAATTGGTTCAACGACTCTGAGACAAGCATCTGCGAGTTCAACAAAAATGGGTTCTGTCATAGCCAGAGCAATTGCTTTTGTTGGATTCGAATCATTTAGTATCGCTCTAGCAATGTCACGAACGTGAGGATTCTTCAAACATTCTTTTATTTCTTGACTGTGACCAAGCAATTCTAGTTTTTCCAATGGCACTGTATCTTCAGTGGGAAAATTATATTTAACTGGTTCACGGGATTCCGTTGGTACTTTTGCTGGTGGAGGTTCACAGCCAACTGATTTATGGGATTTGCAACATGTCGCAGAACAACTGAAACAGTACAATTTATTTATAAAACAAATAATAATTATAAATATAAATATATAAAGTTGGAAAATCTAAGCCTGCATAATTCACTTGCTCACTGAAAAAGTGATCAATAAGTCAATTAAAAGAGAAACTCAAAAATGTACGTGTAGAAAATTTAAAAAGCTGTAAGATAAAGGCATCAGTTATTGACACTAAATTTTATTTTAAATTTAAAAAGAAGAAGGTAAGAATTTTTTTAATTTTATAATAGAATAAAAATTTTAAATTTCGTATTTAAATAAATAAAAATCCAACCCGCGCATTTTTTCAAATTTCATTACTTTAATTTTTTATTTATTTATTTAAAATTCATAAAATGTCTGATGCCTGCTACATTTACACTCATAAATAAATTTGTTTAAAATTTTTAAACCTCATTCTGGACTTAATCAATGGCAATAATAAAAATTTAAAAAAAAATTTTAAGCCGGGGTAGCTGAGGAAACTATTATTTAAAAATTAAAAAAAAAATCTATAAATTATTATGGCGGCTAACTTCAGTGACAAGTATTTAAAAAATTATTTAAAATTAATATTATCTACAAAAATTTGTAGTTAATATAAAAAAATTTCAATTGTTAATGAAAACTAATTAAACTTACTAAAATTGTTTACAAGTTGGACATTTATAAGCTGAGTTTTTTTTCTGACATACACAACAGTCTTTCATATTTAAAAAAAAGAAACAATTAAAATTTAATTTTTAAAGCCTTCAATTTTTAGTAAAATTAAAAAAAATATTCAAACAGTTTACAATTTATAAATTATTTGATTAATAATTAAGTGTAATTATTATTAAAACTTAAAGGTTACACATGTGAAACTCATGTGATAGACAAATACGCCAACGGCGCCAAAGCGGTTTTTTAAAAAACTAATTTTGAATTTTACTCTCATGGTAATCTTTGATTTCATTTAAAAAAAACTTATTTATGATGAAATTAATTAAAAACTAGTTTTTAATGCATTTTAAAGAAATTATAATTATTACAATTGTAAAATTATCTTTAAAAATGTTTTTTCTAATATTTGAAATATGATAAGTAAATGAACATGATTTAGTCACTGAGTTTAAAACCAAAAGAGCGTAAAATTTTTTTTTCACTGCTAATCATATTGTAAACTTTTTCTAAAGCTGAAAATTTTGCAAAAAATTTTTAAATTCAAAATGATGCTCAATTGAGCCGACGTCCAATAATTTTTGATTTTGTTTTTGAAGCGATAAATTTAAAAAAAAAAAATATTTCAAATAATTACACCTGTAGCTTTTTTAATTTTCTACACGTGTATATTTTTGTTTTTTTTTTTTTATTTTTGATAGCTTCGTTAAAAAAAAATCCAAAAATTCTTAATTGTCTTCTAACTTCATGCTTAAGAATTTAAGTTATGTCCTTATGGCATTTAAAATTGTTTTTTTAAATTTTCATTCGCAAAATAAGTCTGCCAAACGATTGGCGATAAAAAAAAATCAACACTTCTTGTGGTGTATAATCAAAGTCCTGGAATTAGTAACGTGATATATTTATATTTACGGAGAGAATGACAAATAATGAGGATCTAAGTGTGAATGATCAGAATAACTAGTGAACTGTAACTTTCACAGTAAATTTATATATTTTTATTTGTAAATGTAAAGAATGCTCTGGAAATGATATAGCACTGAGGTGCGTCATTGGCTGTTAAAGGTAAAAGTCCAGTGGGTAAAGAATGCCGGTGTCATTTTAAAATTCCATACGGGCGCATATAAGTCTGACGCGTTCCAATAAGATCGCCCGTATCCGGCCCCACTAGTGAAATCGACGTAAAACAGCTCGAACGAGAGTCGCATATATGTGTCTCATCTTTAAAACCATGTATGTGATTTACGTTAAATCCGAAATCCAACATTCCAATACAAATTTATATATCAATCCCGTTAACTTTCGCGCAATTTCAAATTCACATGGAAAATTATTATTCTTAAGCTTTTAAATCTAATAACGAACATTCCCTGTTAATGCATTAATAGATTAATCAATTAAAAAATTTTATCTATTAATTACTGTAAACAAAAAAAGTTACAGTGAAACTACTAATCAATTAATAATTTTATTAAAATCCTCAAGTTAGAAAACTTAGAAATTTTCTGGTTTTTTTTTTCAACAACTCAATTGCAAAAAAAAATAAACTAAAAAAATGCACATGTAGAAAATTTAAAAAACTACAGGCGCAATTTTTTGAAATATTTTTTTTTATATTATTTATCATTTGTAAAAAAATCCAAAAATTATTGGAAGACGGAGAACTTCAGGATCATATTTTTAGTACTAATATTTTATATGAAATAATTTTTTGTATAAAAAATAATTATTTTTTATATTTATACTGATCATTAAATTTTTAATGGCAAATTTATTTTTACCAAAATTATTTACATAAAAAATGACATTAATTGTATACATATTTTATTGCTACTATTAGAGTTGTAAATTTTTTTTTTTTTTCAAAGTAAAAAAAGAAAAAATAAATAAAAAATTAAATAAAATCTCACTTTTTGAAACATAATATTTAACAACTATTAAATCATCTCTTTAAAGTGTACAAAGTAAAAGATATTTCAATATATATATATATATTTCGTATCGTTATTTTAATATGACGGGCAAACGACCTCGTGGCGGGTGTGCGCGTGGCAGGTTTAAATCGCCAGCACCCGGCGCACGGAATTTCCCGAGAGAGTCAAAGCCAAGAAAGAAATATATATATATATATATATATATATATATATATATATATATATATATATATATATATATATATATATATATATATAATAGTTAAAAGATAGGATAGGATAGAATTTACTAAAGAAGTAAGAAACGTAACTAAACGTGAACGTGAACGCAGCATTCCCCCCGATGTTCACCGGGTAGCGGGTATCTACTCGTGCCAAGGTCATTGATTCCTCCAACAGTTCCGGCTCGGTTTCTGGGCCAGGTTAACCGTCGCGAGGCGACGAGCCGACGTACCACCTGGTAAATACACTGGAATTCTTACTTTACTATCTTCTTTTTTCTCCGCTTCATCCTGATACCAACTTCATTAAAATAATAATCTTATACTTTGCATTCCTGAAAAAAAATTATTATTTTTCATAAATAATTAATATTCATTTTTAAAATATAATTGTACATATATTTTTATCTATATATATATATATATATATATACTGTAAAAAAACGGGGTAAGTCTAGGCGCCGTAGGTGTTAAAAATTTCGATGTTAATATTCTTTACTGGTGTTAAAAAAATTGAACGGTGTTAAAATATTTCTCTGTGTTAAATTAAATCCATTTTTTTACAGTATAATGTACGTTATTTAATAAATAAAATAGTCTATAGAAATAATTACGCAAATAAAAATTTATTTCTTCTTCATGTAAAGATTGTAGTGTTCGCTAGCGATCGCGATGTTGAGAATAGAAGTAGATAAGAAGTAGTAAGATGAACCGCGAAGGCGTTAAACTCGCGTACGTGGATAAAACGCAGTTATGTATCACCACATATATACTTATTATATATATCTATGGACTTGTTCTTTATGTGTGGTACATTATACACTCATGTAATGTATACATACGATGTACGATACACATGATACTTCATCCGGATCCAGTCTCGGTCAAGGCTGCGTCAGGGTTAGCATAATTTTTAATGAAATTTTAACTCATTACAAAAATTCAAAATTAAATTATTATTACTATTATTCTACTTTTTTAAATAATTAATATCATTTAGGGTAAAATCTGTTACGAAAAAAAATTTTAATAGTAATTATTGACAGTAATTTATTTATACTCAAATTTATAGTAAACTTCGAGATCTTTTTACTTTCCTAGCGAATCTATCAAACTTATCACAAAATGTCATAATAACTTTTTTGTAGAGAATTTAATTCCCTACAAATTATCCCTAATAATTTTTTTTCAAATTCCGCATATTTTTTTAGTTATTTCCATTTTAATGTTAAACTCTTGAAAAAAGTAGTACTAATTGATTTCAGCTTGGCATTAAAATGAAAATAACTAGAAAACAATACGGAATTTTGAAAAACTTTATCAGAGAAAATTTGTAGAGAATAAAATTGTCTACAAAAAAGATTCTATGAGTTTTTGTGATAAGTCTGATAGTTTCGGTGGAAAACTCAAAAGATCTCGAAATTTACAATAAATTTGAATTCAAGCTCCAAAAGTTAGAAAAAATTTTTTTCTCCTCAAGAAAACTTTTATTTTTAATGCATGCAAAAAATTTCTTCAGACGAATAAAAATTCTTTTTATGTACAAATGTATTATCAAATTATCAATCAATAAATTTATTTTACCAACCTATAAAAAAATTTGTTTATCAAAATAAAAATATTTTCTACTCCAAGTTGCAGATATTTAAAATAAACTCGATTCTTCACAGCGCACATAACTTGCGCCACTATTTTATTTTCATTCATTCTTCCTCTTCCATTCTATTTTTCTCTCTCATGCGTATCCTATAATTACCATAAATTTATTAATCAAAAGGCAGCATTTAATATCCTCATTATTCACCAGCTATTTTTTTTCTCCTATGCCTTTCTAATAAAATTTTCCAATAATTTATTAAATAGAAAATAATGAAATGTAAAAAAAAATATCAAAAACAAGATAAAAAATAATTTTTATTTAAAAAATAGTCACATGTACATGACGTTTGTGACGGAATGACTCGTAAACAATTATCAGTGAACCTTATCTTAAGATTTGCAAACACGATTATAAAATAAATAATTATCGACTTTATACCCACACAGCACAGACGCCAACTTATACTTTATTCCATCGCCTTTACTCCATTCTTACAACAAGTCTACTTTTATTAAATCCTCAACATAATCCCGGTATGGTAGCCTGTGTATATGGATTCTATTATTCTTCACTAGTACATGTCTTTGTAGAACGTTAATCAATGAGAGGATGTTTAAGTCTAAGTCTCAGTCATGCGTATGTAAAGCTTCGCAAAACAACATAAATTTTACTAGCGGGATATTGTAAGATAATTATAAATTAAAAGTTAACAGAAACAAAGTAGCGTATGCTTTTATTATACAGACTAATTACAAGACTAAGCCGACTTTTTTTTTGTTAATAACGTGTATGGAAAAAAAAAATTCGTTCATATTCTCACAGGTAAATTTACTAGTAGAGTTTGGTGAGAAAAATAATAAAAATATTATTTTGAGTCGTTTAAATAAATTACTAATTAAAATACTTTAATTATAATTATTTTTTCAAAATTTTTTTACTGAAAATTTTTCCAAGTGAACGAGGATTTTATTTACTTAATCCACTCCGGAGTAAAATTAACTCCAGAAAGGAGTAGATGGGGATTAAAATTAAATTTATATCACTCTAAAAAAAAACTCCTTACTAACTCCGTAAAGGAATTTTTTTTACTCCGGAACTCTGGGTGACGAAATTAATTTGAATTCAAATTAAATTCGTATTCACTCCTACTTTTCAGTATAAAAAATTTTGAGTTAATTCAGAGTAATTACGAATTTTATTTTAATTAAAATTCACTCATTCGGAGTTCTGGAGTTTGAAAAAATTTACTCTGTATAAGGAGTTTTTTTTTACTAAAGTAATTTTAGTGTGATTGAGATTTTATTTAAATCTGCATTAACTCCGATTTGGAGTTTTAGTATTAAATTTAACTCCATGGAGTGAAATTAACTCCAGAAAATTTATTTTAACATTCAAACTCCAGATAAAAATTAAACCCATATCACTCCAAAATTTCTCTATTTAAAAAAACTCCCTATTAACTCCGTGTGCAGAGAATTTTTTTTAACTCCAAGTGACGGAGTGAATTTGAATTTAAATAAAATCCATATTCACTCCCATTTATCTTCAATGTACATTAACTTTTGTCATTCATAAGCTCAAAAATTATACTGTAAAAATCGTGAGTGATTACGGAGTTTATTTTAATCAAACTTCACTTAAAAAAAAATCACTTCGAATACGGAGTTTGTTTTTCCCAGCGATCTGCATTTACTCCGATTCGGAGTTTTAATATTAAAATCCTCCAAATTTCACTTCGAAAAAATTAAATAAACAAACTGTCATCCACTCCACATTGACTCCGGTAATTTTTTACAGTATAACTAAATTATATAAATCCAGCATAAAAAATATAAATACCGACAGTGAAAAATATATTTTTCCACGAAATATGAATGAGTTACATATCTATATATACATATATTACTAATATATCAGTCTACATTAATCCACAATCCATCTTTACGACACTCCTAGTGTCGTGTAGTTTAACGTATTGTGTATGGTAGTGTCTCGTGAGCGTAAAACGATGACGTCAACGATGAACATACGTTCAGGTCGAATTGTCGATGATGAAGCACTAAAAGTAAAAAAACTCGACAGTTATTCCTTGTCTCAAGAACAAAATAACAAAATTGCACAGCATTAAGACCGGGTAAAATGGTAATATTTTATTTAAAAACCTGCCATGTATTGAGTCATAAAAACTAGTGGACCAGTGACGTCATCGCCCGTCATCGTTAGTTCGCCAACGCTTTTCAGCCTATATATACTAGTGTAGATAATGATGTTGATGCTGTTTCTGTCCAACTGATGTTGCTCTTGGTGACGTTGATGTTGATGCTGATGATTATAATAATTATTATTTTTATGACGAGGTGTATGAACGCGTTGGTGATGGCTCAGCAAGGCGACGAGTCCGATGTAGAAGGAGTTGTTGCCTTCTCTCACTCTATAACTCGCGGACACGAAGCTCATCGAGCCACGCAACCGGCTGCCGTAAACGCTCGAGTAGGAGGAAGGAGTTCTGCTGTGGAATCTCAGCGGTGGCACATCGGGCCCCGCCAAGTAGTGGCCCATCAGTTCTTCCAGGTCTCTTGTCGCGACTTAGTCACCTAACATTTTATTTTACTGTCAATAATTTCAAATGTGATGTTAAATAATTTAACTTTGTATAGATTGCGTATATTTTTTTACCTATGTTACAAGTATGAGATTATTGTGATCAGCGAACTTGATGATAATTTTGACACCGCAGACGTAATCGCGAGGTGATTACACTAAAGAATGCCGCTTGACAGTGACCTACTTGCCGGTTCCGGTTCTTACATTGGACCGCATGCTCAAAACACCTGTAACATATATCATTAAATCAGTGATACTAATATAATATATTCAAGTGTTTTAGTGATTATTATAATTAAATAATTAACAATTTATTACTGTGAATTTTAAAATATATAAATATATAAATGTATTGTAATTTATCAACTCAATGTAAAAAATCATGATTCTGAAGTTAGCAGACAATTTTCTAATTTCTTTTTCGATAGTTTAATTTTAAAAAATTAATAAATAAAAAAATGCACATGTAGAAAATTTTAAAAACTACAGGTGCATTTTTTTAAAAATATTTTTTTTATTTAAATTTTTCATTTTTTTAAAAATTCAAAAATTATTTGACGTTGGCTGATTTCAGTTTCATAAAAAATCGGGAGTTAATTCAGAGTAATTTAAATTTTATTTAAATTCAAATTTGCTTCGTCAATCGGAGTTGAAATTTTTGAAAAAATAACTTCATACCGTTTGTTTTTTAAATTCCGGAGTTAATTTATCCCAGGAAATTTCAGAAAAAAAATCATTCGGTCCGCGTTCACTTGAAAAATTTTTTACAGCATGTGGATTAATTATTAATTAAAAAATTTTTAAAAAAAGTGACCCAACGATATAAAATTAATTAAACAATAATTAATGACGTAGACAGAATTTAAAAATGAAGTACAGAATTAATAGAAAAAATGATATCGGCTGTTTTTTGGGATCTCTTGCATATCGACAGGTTAATGGGGAATCCCCAGTCGTTATTTCCTGACAGCGGACGTTCTCTTCGGTGATGCGCGCGTCGAGAAACCGGCGCGCGTTCGTATGGAACGCGGAAACCGGCGAAACCGGCCACCCGAGAACCAAACAGCTTCCAAGCTTCCATTCTCGGTTGTATATCCGTTTATGTTTAGATAAGATACATTACCGTCCTACCGTGATTGTTTAAGATTCATTACTCACATACATTACGTGCAATATCACTTATTACTTAACTGTATTAATTATATACATTTGGAACAGTTAAATTTTTTTTTATCGCCGACCAGGCCTACATCAGTTTAATTTATTTATCATTTGCGTATGAAAAATTACGACATTTCGTTTTAATTCCAAGTAACGATGTCGCGACTTTATTCGCGGAACCTATTCTTCAATAAAAATTTACCGTTGATTTATCGCTATTGTTGATTTAATAAGTAATTTGTTTTAAATTATTACACTTGAGAACACTGAGTATCAATATGGTGATTAAATTTTTTTTATTATTATTTTAAATAAGAAATTTTTTTTTTTTTTTTTATTGAAATCTTTATTTATTTAAAATTTTTGTATGACACTGAAGTTAGCCGACGTCCAATAATTTTTGAATGGTTTTTTAAACAATAAATTAATAAAAAAAAAATATTTTGAAAAATTGCACCTATAGTTTTTTAAATTTTCTACATGTGCATTTTTTTAGTTTTCATTTTTTTATAATTTATTCGTTGGAAAATAAATTCGAAAATTATGAAATGTCTGTTAACTTCTGGATCACCAATTTTTTAAATTATTTCAGAGTAAAAAAAAAATTAATAATTTATTTTATAAAAATGTCATATGTGTCACCGTAATAATGTTTTTTTTTCTTAGTTTGAATGGTGTAATTATGAATAGATAGATAATTAATAAAAATATGATAAAATTACTGAGCTATGCACCCGGGCGATGTCTTCATCGGCCGTTTCTTCTTAAT
Source organism: Microplitis demolitor (assembly GCF_026212275.2). NCBI lineage: Eukaryota > Metazoa > Arthropoda > Insecta > Hymenoptera > Braconidae > Microplitis > Microplitis demolitor. The sequence goes on along the minus strand of NC_068546.1, from coordinate 21,029,084 downwards.
CGTGGTCGGTGGGACTTTCGTCCGTTTGTAAAGCTCTAAGTATTCAACGATAGAAGAAATAATTATTATAAAAATCATTTATTACTGTTCATTGGCTATAAATAATTTTTTCGATGGTGGATAAGGAACCTGATCCATCGCGAGCCGGTAAAATTGCTGAAGAATTCAAAAAAAAAAAGGATTTCTTGATGAAAAATTTTTTACTCTCTTCAAGAAAACACCTGGGGTAAAAAAAAAATTTTCTTGCGTCAAAAACTCCATTTTTTCTTTTTGCTCTTATCTTATCAAGATCCTTTTAGAAGACAATGAACAATTTTGAATTTTTTTCCAACAAAAAAAAAAAAAAACTAAAAATATGCACATGTAGAAAATAAAAAAATCTACAGGTGCATTTTTTAAAAATATTTTTTTTTTTATAATTTATCGCTTTTAAAAAAAATCCAAAAATTATTAAACGTCGGCTGACTTGAGTACCATAATATTTTTTTATTTTTATAATAAATAATTTTTTTGTCCAATGGTCCAAAGTGACATCATCACATACAGTCATCTCTCATGCAGTCATCACGTGTGTCGGATGATTAAGAAAAAAAGTGCAGGCTTCAACACACTGAGAAGACATTACAGTATTCAATTATATGGCGAGTAATAACTGTCAGTTGAACTTTTTCAACTGCCTACAAGTTTAAATTACAGGTAAAGATAATAATTTTTTTTTATTGATAAAGAATATTATTTAAATAATTTTTCTAGTACTCTTATTCTTATTAACATAAAGGATTTTTTAAGCAAAACCCATACTCACATTCTGTAGAACCGGTAAGTAAAACTTGGAATGCCTTACCAAGTCCAAGACCGATACTTGTTTCGTAAACATAACGGAGTGAGTTTAGGAATTGATTATCACAAGAAAAGTGGCACGCTTCTGTCAATGTACAAAACAACTTATCTATTATATATATATACAATATATTTCTTCATCTAATAAATTATCCATTCCCATAATTTTTTAAACAGTCTGTAATAAAATAATAAAATTTTCACGTCATTTTTCTTCACGTTGATTCAAAAAAAAAAATTTGATACATTTTCTTGATGTTACTTTGAGAAAAAATAACAATTAGAAAAATAACGCTGTCAGCAGACGTCTTGAAGAACGAGGTCAAGGTCCTTGGTAGTAGAGTTCGTTTCCACTTACTGGCTCAGCGAAAATCTTTTGAATTATTGCAGTGTTGATAAAAGAGGATGCAGATGATTCAATTCAGTGGAAAAAGAAGAATAAAAAAATAGCGTAAATGAAAGGTGAAACGATAAAAATTAGTGAGTCATTAAATTCCAGCATTCCAATACTTCCTGTAGTAACTAAAAAGATCCACATTCTTGATCCAGCTATCGGTGAGTCATTCAGTCTGGAGCTAAGGGTAATAAATATTAATTCTATTTTTATTTTTCTTAACGTTATTGCAGAATTTAAACCGACTAGTTTTATTAAATAAATCTTAGGGGTATACGAATTGAATAATTTGAATTTTTGAATTATTCGAGTTTTTGAATTATTTGTTACTTTTCAAATTACGCGATTCAAATGGAGAAAATTCTGATTACTTTTCAAATATTAAATTTTTGTTTAATGGAGCACTTAGTTTTTAAATAATTTTTTCGTAGATTCGGGTCTGAGCTATAATTACTTCAGAAGAAAATTTGAATTTTTGGAAAAACTATTGAAATTTTGAGTCGTTCAAAATAAAATTTTTGAATAATTCGAAAAATTACAAATAATTTGAATTATTCGAACACCACTAATAAATATTTACTAAATCTGACAATTTTCTGGGATTTATGAAAAAAAAAATTTGAAATTTATCAAACAACGGACACACCACTGATACTTTTATACAAAATTAAAGATTGATATGTTAATTTATATTTTAATAAAAATAAAGCTTATATGTATTGTTAATGTACAAAAAATATTGAGTCATGTTTTTTCTTGTTATTCAGTATTTTTAAATTTATATTTAGATAAATATCATATTTCATTGAATTTAAATGTAAAAGTTAATGAGTAGTATTTAAAGTTAATATTCAAAATTAAAATTCAGTAATTATCATTTTTACGATCAATTAAGCTGTGATTAAAAATATTTATGAAACTTTTAAAAGTTCAAAACATGCGATTAAAATATAATTTATTTAGATTATAGATTTAAGGGTCAATATGCCGTTGAAGATAAACAGACAAAAAACAAAGCAGAAACTCATCAAAGGCGAGTTTATATTTTTTTAAAAACACTAGATATTTAAATTAATATAAAATAATAATTTTCGTAGCATTATTTTAGTATTACAAATATTAAAAACTTCAAGTAGGCTCCTAAAAAAATTTACCGAAAAATTTTTCCCGTCATTTCGCATCTAAATACAAGTAAAGAAAAATTTTTTGACACTTGCAATTTACTTACAATTACAATTACAAATACTTATACATTTATCAACAATTTACTGCAAAATTTCTGACGTCAATTAACAAGCAATTGTCAGTCAATTTCTCGTCTGATTAAACATAAAAATGACAGCAATTTCGCATCACTAGCTCTGATACATACAGAGTAATTTATTAATCGGTAAGTTGCATACCCGAGCCATTTTTTCACCAGATTTGTACCTGAAAGTTAAAACTTTTCCTGTTTATGGAAAAAATTTCGCATGCGCTAATTTTCATCATTTGTTATCTCATTGAAAAAAGAACGACTTTCTTCCCTTTAAACAAAGGCAGGAATTTAAACTTTCGATGCAGGTATAGTGAAAAAACACTCGATTTATTTTAGAGTTAAATCTCTAATCTATTTTATAAAGAAACAATTTTAATGTATAATAATTTTATTTACACAATAGTTTTAAATAGTTACATAACAGACCACGATAATAAATATATTTACAATCCTATTTAATTATAAGGACTTTAATTTAATTATCTACCACATATTCAATGGAAGCTGTCCTTCAGGTACTGGTATGCTATTTGTTGCCAAAGTAGTCCTTAAAAAAGCTTCTAGACGACTTATGGGACCTCCAATGACACCACTTTGCTGTAGAAGTGGATAGTACTGATCATTTAAAGTTCTTAGAAGCTTTAAAAATTGGGTTGGGTATGCTTTAAACATCGCGTTTCCACAAACTTGAAGTATGTCGTAAATTAACGTTGCTATGGCATCAACGTGTTTTGTTTTTGGCGCTAAAAAAATTATATAAATTCAAATAAATTGTATTAAAATACTAGCTGACTTGACAGACAAAAAAATTGCTAAGATACCATCTTGTTTTTTCCGTGGAGCAACACATTTAGCCGTTCATTTTTATTTGAGTATATAGAAAAGAGCTTACCTATATTCAAAGTGGCTGCTAGCCATCTCCATGCATTCTGAAGCCCATGAGGATGTGGACAGTTGACACCACGTCTTAAATTAGTCACAATAATCGCAGAGTATAGTCGCATGATTCCAGAAATCCGACACAGAAATTTGTCCTGTCTCTCGATCACACCATCAATGTATTTATATCCTATAGACTTGTAATAATCCTCATTACTTTGTCCCGGTAATTGAGATAAATATACAGGACATATGTAAGGGCAAATAGTGCGAAAGTGAGCTAACAGCAGTCCCATCAAATCTGGAAAGTCACAGCACAGCGCCACAGTAACTGCCGCAACTCCGAACGCCATTTCCGGTTTACTGGAAACTAGAGTCTCTCCTTGATTCTGAAATAAGTTAATTAAATTAATTAGTTCGGTTGCATAGTTCGGTAGAAAAAATGATTTTTTTAAAATTATTTACCACAATATTTTTTGCAAGTAAATTTTTACAGTACGCAACGCTTTCTGGGTATTGATTTATATTGAGATTAGTATTTCCTTGCAACAATAATCGAAGCTTATTGTATTTGTCCATCAAATCTGACCCACTGGCAGCGGATATCGTGTTTACTGGAATATTAATAGCTTTTTGGCACTCGAACCTGAATCTTTTTGTTTCAGGAGACAGTAAAAAATTTTGATAGCACTCAGCATATCGATTCAAAAAAGTTGTTGCGTTTATCAGAATTTGAAGTGACTCTTGGTCTTCGTAAAAATTTGATTCGCTTGGCGGAGTATCTGGCAATTGTTCAGTCAAATTTTCTTGAGGCCCTGTTTGTTTTTGTTGCTCAGAAACCTGGGCTTGAGCCTGAGTGATCGCTTGAATTTTGGCAGCTTCAGCTTCCGCTTGAGCATAAGCGTGAGCTTCCGCTTGTTTGACATCTTGCTCGCGCCTGGCTACTTCTTCATCGTAGAGAGCGTCGATTCTATTGATTTCAATTTTTGAAAGATTGAAAATTTCGTCTGCTTGCTGGACAATATTTTCGGCGTAAGTGACGTCAGCGGAGTTTAATTCACCTCGTCGCGCTTTTTCATTGACGCTTTCGATCTGTTTGTGCAGCTCACGAAATTTGGCAACGAAGGGAGCGAGAGCTTGAGCGACTGCGGTGTGATCTTTCGAACTACTAGAAAGTACGCAGAGAGATTTTATTTTTTCTTTAAACATTTCATCCAGAGAAGTAATTAATGCCTTTCTTTCAGACAATGCCTGATGCTGTTGAGCTTCGCGTTCAAATCTTTCTTTACGTTCCTGAAGTCTTTGAGCGTGAAGCTGCTGCGCATGTCTTCTCTTAATCTCATCCTGCTGTGCCAGTCTCTCCTCATCAGCTTCAAGTCTCGCGAGTTCAGCGGCTCGCTCTTGTTCTTTTTTTGCTGTTAAAATTTCTCTGAGCAAAAGCATTTCTTCCCGGAATGCTTTTGATGCTCGTTCCATTTCTTCTTTTCTTTTCTCCACGGATTTTCTGACTTCTTCTTTGCGCTGGAGTTCATTTTCCACAAGAATTTTTTTTATTGAAAATCTTATTGATCCTCGGGATGAATCAGTAGCAGGCGAAGATTCTTGGGATTTTGATTCATTGATTTTATTATTATTATTGGTGTTATTGGAAACATTTTCAATGTTTTCTTTACATGATGATTCAATTACGGCATTGGGACCAATTGTCACGCTATTTATAGATCCAGAGACTTTTACTGCCTTTTTCAATGTTGATAATTTTACATTTTCGAAAGCATTTGTTATATCTAAGACACTGTAATTCTGTAAATAAATTTTATTCAAATTACCGTCTTTTTAAATAAATAGTAAATAAGTTATGATGCTGAAAGTAATAGACATCTGACAATTTTAATGTTTTTAATTACCAAGCTAATGATCAAAAAATTTTTTAAAAATTACCACATAAAAATTTTTACCTCAGCATTAATTTTGTTCATTTAAAATAAAGAAATTTTTTAAATGACAGCTACTTTCACAATAATAAATTATGAGTGTAAATGTAGTAGACACAAGACAATTTTTAAATTGCACATAAAAAAATTTAAAGAATTAAATTAATAAATTTAAAAAAAATGCATGTACTGATTTTATAATTTTCTAAAAGTCCAGTTTTAAATTTTTTGTTACAACAATTTCATTTTATTATTTAAAAATTTTAAAAATTGTCAGATGGCCGCCAAATTTACTGTCATAATAAATTTTATTTAAATACAAATTTTTAAAATAAATAGTATATAAAATTTATGACATAACCTAAAAAAAAGTAATTAAAAAAAATACTTACAGTATTGTCCAATGAATTATTAATACTCATTATTATATTGTTGTAATAATAAATAAAAAAAAAAAGAACTGTATCACAACTAACTAAAAATTAATAACAACCGTAAAATTTATCGTCTCAAAAGTAAATATTTTACTGAAATGTAAACGTCTATAAAAATTTGTCTTAAATTTCATTAACAAAATAGTTACGTAATTTTCAAAATTATCACTAAAAATTTATTTGTAATTTGTAACTTTCTAATTAATAAATTTATCAGACTAATAAAAAAACGGAAGATTTTATTTTTTTATTTATACAGAGAATAAAAATATGTGCGCTCGCCTTGTCTAGTTTTTTAAAGATTTTTTTTTTTACAGAAATCTACAATAGCAATTTAGTAAAAAGTTATGACACATGATGACACTCAGTGTAAATTTTGATAAATCTGAAGGATCTGAAGTTATCTAAGAATCGATTTATAAATTAAACGATACGATATGGAAGCATCTCATAAAAGTGGCCGTGAGTTCATTTATTCTCACAATAATCAATCGACGCAAATATTTGCCGAGTTAAAAAAAACTTTTGGGATCAACATGTAAGCGTAAATATATTTAACTATCTAATAAATATATTTAATATATTTTATCAACTCATTTATATTATATATTATTTTTTTAAATATTTATGTTTACATTCCATGTAATCATTTTATCACAAACAGTTTCATTAATTATTATTCTAGTAGAGATAATAATTATTGTCACTAGTAAAATTCATTACAATTTTTTTTACCCAGTGCTAAGTGCGTGATACATTAATTGCTATTTATATTTAGACACAGATGATCAATGTTGGAAGGATGGTACTGTCGGTCAATTGCAAACAACAATGCAGAAGTCGAGGATGACGAGGAAGACAGTCCTGAAGAAGAAGTTCCTAATTATAAGGATCAATATCGTAATTTAAAACGAAAACTTAAATTTTTAATTTACGTAAGTTACTTGGCTTTGATATTTGTTTTCAAGTATGACAGTAAGAGTTGGAGACAATTGAAAATAAAAAAAAAAAAAATAAAAAACAAACGTAATATTTATGTAATTTTTCTGTGGTTAAAAAATTATTAGACTGCTGAGTGGCTCAGTTTTAATTTTTACAGTAAAAAATATTGTGTACCTGGGAAAAACGGACCGTGTTAAATTTTTTGTGTTGATTATTTTGTGTTAAATCAACACATTTCACTGTGATACTTAAAAATTTTAAATCGATCTACTGTTTAACACTTTAAAAGTGTTACTTGCTACAAAAATTGTAATTATCAAAATTTATTAAGAGTTACTTTGAAATTAACACAAAATTTATGTTAAAAAGCCAATCGATAGTCACGGAAGAATTATTAGAAAAATTCAAGTGAAGTGGACATTTACAAATGTCAATTTAATTTAAAAATTTTAATTATTAATATATTAAATTTACCATTTACTAAAAGTTGGGATTTTTATCATACCAATAAAAAATATTTAGTTACAATTTCGAATTATTTAATGTAATGTTAAAATTATTTTTTCGCCAAATAAAAATGTGGTTTTGTTTTTTTAAAAGAAATTAATTGATTTACTATTTGCAACTGGTATTAAATATCACGTGATTTTTTTCAAACCCTGACTCTAATAAAAAAATTATTTACTATCAAAAAATATTTGATTGTTAAATAATAATTGTCATCACTGTTGATAATCTCTTCATAATATATTAATTATATTTACTGAATATCCATGGGACAAAAATAAAATGTGAAAGTTAACATTTTTTTTGTCGCCACTGCCATTTAAAAAGTCTTGAATTGACTTCTCGTATTACCCGAATTTTGTCTTGAGATTTTAACCCAAATTTTGCGTTTAAATTCAACACAAATGTGTCCGTTTCTAACACACATTGTGTTAATTTTAACAATAATTTTTACTGTGTAGAAAAAAATTATCTTATGGATCAGATTATGAGCATCATAAATAAATATACTTTATATTTATTGCAGGAAAATGAATGTTTCCAAGAAGCTTTGAGATCAACCCAGCGTAAATTATTAAAAGTAAATCGTGACAAAAGTTTTTTACTCGATCGTTTGCTTCAGTACGAAAAAGTCGACGCCTCATTCAGTGAAAGTGATGAAACCGAATCGTCCGACGATGACGTGTCACGATTAGAAACCTCAAACAAAAAAAGGAAAGTAGAAGTAAATATAAATAATCACACTCCCCACGGTCCATCGCCAGTCAAATCTTCAAGTACAACTAAGAAGAAAAAGTCTGCTCCAAAATCTGCTCCGAAAGCTCAGGCCAACCCCCCTATTCAGACCTCGAACAACGTAATGTCAATGGTGTCAATGATTTCCGATGGACACATGACCCCCGAAGAGGTCGAGCGACACTTAGAGTCGCGTCAGACGTACCTGGAACTGGTGCCCGAAAAAGCGCCGCCGACTGTCCCAACCGAAATGTTCAGCAACGACCCGTCTTTAGACAGTGAGTCTAATGAAGTCGGTGAACTTGAAACCTCGCCGAGTAATATGGGAGAAGATTGTCTCAGTGCTGACATGATGGCTGAATAAACTCTTTTTTTTATTTAAATTATAAATCAGTTAATAAATTTAAAATGGTTTTCTTATAAATAGATAATGTACTTGCGAATAAATTAAAAATTTTTCATATATAAATTCACTTGTTTTTTAAAGCTTTGATACTGACGTGACATATAACCATAATTAAAATTTTTTAAATCATCAACCACTGAAATTTTTTTTTAATATTGACAAGAAAAAAATTATTGAAAAATTCTAATTAGTTTTTTTATGAAATAACAGCAATGGATGCTGAGGAAGATGAAGTAGCAGTCACGCTCGATTGGATAATTAACAGGGTGTCAAATGATTTAGAAAATAATAAAATTGAAGAAGTAAGTCAGTGCGACTTAATGACAAGTAGCGATCATTCAAATGAAGAAAGATCTTGTCGTATTTGCTATGATTTAACACTAGTACCAATCATCTATCCATGTCGGTGTAAGGTAATGAAAAAAAATTTGAAATATGGTTGGCTCTGCGGGCCAGCTTTAAAACTTCCTGCTGTTTTCATCAGAGAACTCGAAATCGTTACTTTTGATAAATTTCTGAGCTCTTCCAGCTCGGTCCGACGATATCTTGGCAACAAATCGACCGATTTTTTTACGGCGGGAAATTAAAATAATTTGAATCCCATAATTTAATTAATTAATTATTTATTATTTAAGTTTTATTAATAGACAATATATAATAATTATATTTGACACAATAACAATAATTACAATTATAAATTCATTTAAAGGGTACGATGGGCGCAATCCATTTGTTTTGTCTAGAACGTTGGCTGGAGGAGAGCAACAGAAACAGTTGTGAACTGTGTGGTTACCAATTTGACATAGAACGCACGCCGCGTTACAGCGCACTGCATTCAATAATAATATGGATTTGCACAAAACAACCAGACCAACAATTATTTGTGCGCAATATACGCGTTGATTTGATACGATGCATGATCGCGACTCCACTGACATTGGGCTCAACTTACGTATGTATCGTAGCCGCGGATTTCTATTCAACAAATAATTACGACAATTTCCCGCCTGCACGATGGACAACTTATTCACTTGTTGCGATGATGCTGCTCGTTGTGTTTTCATATTTCGCATGGATGTACATGGCGTTGCAGTACCATCAGAGAGTGTGGTTTTATTGGTGGCAAAAAACAAGTGTTGTTAAGTTGAGGCATCATCACACGTCGATGGAAGACGTAAATAAAAGTCTGACGATGTACCGCTCGAGGATGAGCCACGGGATCTTGCCAGTCTGAGGACGATCCGCGGCTGTGACTGTTATGACGCCCGTCGTTTCAATGATATTTTACCACGGCTTAATTGTGATATATATATACGTACTTTACTTCCATCTGATACTTTTTTAACCCAAATCTAAATTTTATTTTAAATATTTATTAGTAATAAATACTATTTACTTTTACTTTATCTACTTTTACTTTATTATACTCACGACTTCCGTTCCGATGGCTGCTATATTAGCACCGAATCTCGACATTTCCATTCCCTCGACGTAAACAGGCTGTCCTCTATGGTACCATCTTCGTTCGTACCACAGCTTACCGTCTTCGATTCGCGTCTCAACTAAATTTGCTTCTGGAGAAGGTGGTACATGAGAAGTTGAAATATTTACGGGATTGTTGTAGTGTGGTATTACCACTGAAATAATTGTCAATCCACACTTTTACTTTTTTTTATATTATAATAATTAGAAAAACTTAAGTCATTCAGGTACCTTGTTTCCGTACTGTCGGAACTACTTTTCCTCGACTTATTGCCTTGAGATCATTTTCTATTTCCTTTTCATCTAGTAAATAATTCAATTGAGCTGGAGGTGGTTTTCGACGTTTCTCAACTTTTTCAGGGACTGGGTCATTTGGTCGTCGGCGTAATTTACGTGTCATCACTGGCTTTACCTTAAAAATTTAATGATTTACTAAATTATTATTATTTATTTTAATGATCAGAGGGTTTTCCCCAGTAGACATCAAATGGGTGTTAATGTAACAGACATCAGACAGATTTTAAACTATAATTTCATAGAGATGTCTCCTACATTCACACTCATGACATCAACAAGGTTAGTAAGCGCAGCAGGGCAAGTTTCGTTGTCTAAATAGATGGAGAGACCCGAGGATTTTTGCATCCGCGATACCAGAAACTCAACTTGCGATGAACAAGTTGGTATTCTAGCTAACACAGATACAAAAGACACATTCCTTCAAGGACACCAACAATGAGTACGAACATGACACGGTAGTTTAGGTAAAGTTTTCTAATTTTTAACAGGAGATCCTGATATATCTGGTGTTTGTGCTTTTCTTTAACCTGGATGTTATACTCGACATAAATGTCACGAGTGGTTTTATCAAAGAGCACAGTTTCAGGTTTGTTGTGATAAATATTCCGAGTTGTGAATAAATGTGGCAACGGTCATTCTCAACAACTTGCGGAATATCTTCTGGTAGATAAAGCAGCACTGGTATCTTATTGATACCATGAGTATGTCGATTATTATTATTTATAATTTACCTCTGTTGAATCACCGGTTAATTCCATCGTTTGCCGATCGGATTCGATCATTTTTCTTTTCTCTTCCATGTCAGTCAATAAATTTTCTTTTAGATCTATTTTTTTTTCTTCAAATTCTTTTCCAGCAGCTTTTTTTTCACATATATAATCTCTCTCTGCCCACTCGATAAGATAGTCACGATGAATTATATTCAGACGTAATCTATAAATAGATAAATTTATTATTTAAAATTTTATTGATATTTTTAATAAAAGCGGAACTTAATCAGCATCCAGCCCTCTTCCTTATATATTTGATTAATGAGTGATTTTAAGCTCATCAATTAAATAAATAAATCATACCTTTCATGATACTGTGACTCCAAACGCTTTAATTTACGAATAAATTCAGGATGACTCCCATCATTTAATTGTTGAAGTTGTTTTTTTAAATTTCCTAATTTATCTTGATAAACTCTATAATAAATTATTATTATTATTATTATGTATTTTAATCTACAATATAAATATAAATAAATAATAATTTACAACTTACTGCTCTTTTATTTCTGTCAATTCTTCAGATTTTCCCATGTCAGTTTCGCTCGCTTCTTCAGTATCTAAAAGTAATTATTTTAAATAATTATAATTAATTTTAGATCATTATCCTGAAGTTAGCAGACAGTTAACAATTTTTGGATTCTTTTTTCAACAATTTAATTTAAAATCATTCTCAAACAGTCTCTCCTTCTTTTTAAAAATGAGTTTTGACGAATTAATTAAAAAAAAATTGAAATTTGAATTGTAAAAAAGACAACGTCGCAATTTTACCGAAGTCTAGAATTTGAAAAAAAAAAACTAGAGTGTGAATGTAAGTGATGATTAGAAATTTTTGAATTTTTCAATAAATAAATAGAGAATATTTAGAATAAAAATTTAAAAAATGCATATTTAGACAATTGAAAAATCAGTACGCGCATTTTTTGAAAATTTCATTATTTTATTTATTTAAAATTTATAAATCGTCAAACATCTGCTACATTCGCGCTCAAAAAATTACCCAGTTATCAATTAGAAGTTAAACGAAATTTGTTGAGTAAATTTTCGCCTACGAAATTTAAAAATTCAAATTACAAAATTGACATGAAGATTTTTTGAAATTTATTTTGAAAATTTTTTATCTCCCAATTGATGATTGTCATTGAAAATTTAAAAAAAAGCGGGCTCTGTTTGAAAATGACCTTAAAAAAAAAACTAAAAATATACACATGTAAAAAATTAAAAAAACTATAAGTGCATTTTTCTAAAATTTTTTTTTATTTATCGTTTTTAAAAAAACCAAAAATAAGTAAACGTCCGATAATTGACACTTAACCTGTCAGTGAATTCTAACCTCATTCATGTCAAAAAAACTTAATTAAAAAATATAAACAAATAAATACTAACCTTCATCACTTTCATCTGGATCATCAACGTCCCGATCATCATCCATATATTCCTCGTTATCATCATCAAGATCAAAATCATCAGGACCATAGACAGCCGAGAAAGGAGATCCTTGATACGACATTTTTTCCAACTTTCCCAACAATAAATTCAAATTAATCACTTAAATTACATATATATTTTCATATTTATCATTTAATTAAATCTATATAATTACCATTAGTTTATATATATTTATATCAACTTTAAAATATAAAAAGAATTAAATTTTAAATTATTGTTTGTAACTCGGATTCGGAGCAATTCGAAGTCAACTCGATTCATATGCGAATGCCAAGCAAGCAGATGATGCAGTTGAAGTTTTTTATGATCTGAAGTTGAATCACAACAAACAAATTATGTTTTTTCCCTCTTACTCTTCTATGAAGTTTGAATTTCTGTCGGCAAGTGGGAGTGAGAAAAGAGAAAATTTCAAAAACTCGCGCTAACTGTCGGTAGAAATTTGAATTATTTTCTATACTGACTTAGACAAGTTGATTTGTGTTAAAAAATAGAAAATAATCTAGAAAATAAGACAATATTCTCAATTATTCTATCGAATATTATCAATATTGTCATTATTAATTTTACTATTTTATCTACGCGCAAAATTGAAAGCTGGTTAAAAAAAAATTAGTCGTAAGTAATTTTTAGAATAATTTGTGTTTTTTCATAGGTTATAGTTAGCATGATGTAATTAATCGTTAAAATAATTTTATTGATTGAAGGTATGAAAATTTGTTAAATAATTAAGTGAAAAATTGAGTAGCTGATAAATTTATTTAAATAATTAAATGAAACGACGGAAATTGTCTGTGCGAACGAGCGGCCGTAGAAAAAGTTACAAGATGAATTCACTTGATGATTCAGTTATTTTGTGTGATGTCAGTTCGAAGATAAATAAAAAATCGTCGATTAATTTGAAAAATTCGTCTAGGAGACGAAGTAGATCTAGTGTGAGAACCCGGTCGAATTTAAGTAACAGAAAACCCCTACATCCTGTACATAAAAGTCCGTTAAGTCGCAACACGTGGTAACTATTATTTACTTTTTATTATTATCATTATGACGTTTGATTTTTTATTACTTTGGAACTGTGGAAAACAAAAAAATTTAAAGGCCAGATAAGAAAACTAGACACTAAGCTACAATTTGTCTTTTTTATTTTTTTTTGTACGACCATTTTCCTTTGAGTTACAACCTGTTGATATTCACTTGAAAATTAAAATTTTTTTTAACATTCTTCAATTTTTATTACTAGTGTATTTTGAATTTAATTTACCCAGTAATATTTACTAAATATAGATATACAAATCCATGGAGTGATCTAGTACTAGTTCTCTGATCATGCACTAGTTCTTTGATCATGAATCGTGGATCAGGAATCAGTTATCATGGGACTTTTCCATGACTTAAAAATTGACAATCAAAAATTTTCAGGACTATGTCTAAGAAGTTCAGAGTCTTTATGGATTTTTAATTCTTTATGAGACTTAGAAAAATTATTTTACACTTTTTAGTCTATTTTAAAAACGTGTTACATTAAAATTGTTTTTTTTTTACTTAAATAATTTTTAATTGTTTGTTTTTTAAAATGAATTTTTCATAATTATAATAAAATAGCTTGAAGAAGTCACCGCTGTCAATTATTAAAAGAAAACGTTTAGAAGAAATTGAAATATTACCAGCTAAAAAAAGACAAAAAGCTAATCTCAGTGAGACTATAGTCATCAGTGATGATGATGATGATGAAGATGATGATAATGATAAAAATAATACAAATAAAGTTATCAGTAAGAGATTTAAAAAAAATCCAGAAGTTATTGTCGTAGACAATTGCGGCTCTTCTAATGTAAATAATAAAAGATTAAAATCTTGTGATGACAATCAAAGTAGTTCGGAGATAAAGAGAAGGAAAAAGATGGAGGAGAAAATTTTGGAAAGAAGAAATATGAGGAGAATGGAAAATCTTAAGCGGACGCAAAATCGTGCTCGTAAAAAAGCTGGTACTAATTTTATTTACTTAAAATAAAATTTATGACTCAGACATTTATATGAATATTTATAACAATAACCCTGGGTAAAAAGTCTTATATGTATGTATATTTTATTGTTGTAGGTGACATCAAAAACAATAATGATGAAGATGACATCGCTGTGATCTGGTCTTCAGAAAACGGAAAAAATACTCCAGTAGATAAAAGAAATGAAGAAACAATTAGTATAGATAATACTGAAAAAAAAACTGAAGTATTATTTTTCGTTGACACGATAGGCGATGACAGTAATTTAAAAAAAATTTCTTTGCTGCCTCCTTCGCAGGCTTTGTATACAACAAACTCATTTCCGAAAGTTCAAACAGTTCCTACAACTGCTACTACAACAATAACATCAGAAAAAGTCATTAATAATAATAATAATGATCATAATAAAGTAACAGATGATACTTGTAATAAAACTTGTCGTAAATTACGAGAGATTATTGTCGATGGTCTTAATGTTGCATTCGGGTATGTTCGATTTATTTTAAATTCTTTGTTTAAGAGCTTTTTAAGACACTCAAGTAGCGCACGGCTTTTTGACATCTATAAGATGTAAGTTTTGAGGTTTTTTTTGACATTGATGAGACACCAAAATGTTGACAGAGTGATAAGAAATTTATGTCACCAAAAAATATCTGCTTAACAGACGACTCAAGTGACGACAAAATTTAAATTACCATTAAGCCAAAGTTGTCTGTGCTACTTGGGCAGTGCCCCCCCCCCCTTCCACTTTTTAAAAATATTTAATAACTCCTGTCGTAATTGTAATCAAATTTAATTAATGAAGAAAATTAAAGCATAACTGTTAATTAATTTTTAGATACTCACTTGGAAAAAAACTTTTCCAAAAAAATGGCTTGCAGCTAATATTAGATTATTTCCAAGATCGTGGGCACACTATTAAAATATTTTTACCACAAAATCAACGAAATCGAAATCGTGAATTTCTGGAACAATGGTATCGTGAAGGTTTAGTTGTTTTTACTCCTAGCAGAAATGTTGGTGGTAAAAAAATAGTACCTTATGACGACAGGTAATTATTGTTACTATTTTCGATTCATATATATATTGGGTATTCCATGCTAAATCATACAAATTAAAAAATTTTAATTTTTCGTCGGATTTTTGTGACTATTATTTTATTTCGATTTTTGAAAATTTGAAAAATTTCCTTTTCTCTATTAATCCAAAGTATTTTTTATTTTTATATATTTCTCAAGTAGTTTTTAAAATTTTTCGCAGGAAACGCATTTAAAATTAATAAGCAGTCGTTTTCTTTACTTTTTTTTTTTTAATTATAAATTTTTTTATACAGATTTATTGTAGAATACGCAACGAAATGCAAGGGCATTATAATTTCCTCAGACCAGTACCGCGATTTGTGGAAAGAAAAACCTGAATGGCGCGAAACAATCGAAAATAGATTACTAGCACCGACGTTTGTTGGTGAGTATGTCATGTTTCCAGATGATCCGTTAGGTAGAGGTGGTCCGTCGCTGTATGAATTTCTGAGGCATTAATTCTGTAAATGCTGCTTAATTTTTAATTGATTAAATATTTTATTATTTATTTAATGTATGTATAAACATTTTTCTTATCGCTTTACGAAAAAAACATATTTTTAAATTATAATAAAATTTTTATTCTTTTTTTTAAATATTATAAAAAAATTATTACGTGTTTGTATGTACATGCTTCTGTTTCTATTTTAAGTATAAATATTCAAAATAAATAATAATATTTATATAAAAAATTTGTGGAAAAATTTATATTGGATCCCAGGATGGTCTCCAACACCATTTTCGAGATTGACGCACAAAGTCCATACTCTCTTGAGCTGTTTCGCGAGCTAATCGCTGCATCGGCGTTGCTGTATTTGAATCTATTTTAGCACTTGATAAAATTTTTTCGTGCTCCAACGCTGAATTTACATCTGCAAAAAAAACATGAATAATTATTGACCCTGTAGGTCAATCCCAAGACTTCCCGCTGTTTTCGAACTTCGCAGTCAAAAAATGGATTGTCGTTCAACCAAAAAAATAAAATTACTCTGAACACATCTTGCTCAGCAAGTTTTTGCAGTGAAATATTTTCGACTAAATGACAAGTTGATGTAAATTTGCGATCGTAACTAATTGTAATTTTACAGAAAAACTTGCCATCAATTCGAAGTTAAGCTTTCAATTAACTTAACGTCATCTGACAGTAACATTTTAAGTCAAATTGAATTGGTTACAGAAAATCTACTGTCAACTTAACTGCAACTTTTTGCTGTCAAGTTGACTTCAGATTCTGGCCGTAGCTTCAAGTTAACTCGCGGCTTGTTGACAACTTTCAGCTCGTATAACTGTTGCCGACAAGTTGCTCAGAAACTTGGTGACAGGTTGCGGCAATAGCTTCTGAGCAACTTGAAGCCAACTTGTAGTCAACAGCTACACAACTGAAAGTTGTCGTCAAGTTCGTACTTATTTTCGCATGTATTTTTATATCTATATTTACTAAATATATATACAAATACATGAGTGATCGGGTACTGGGTCTCTTACCTTAAAATAGCAAAAGTACTTACTTGTCTTAGAAAATAATTTATTAAGTACATAGTTATCATCATCAACGACTGCTGCATTTGATGATTCTCCAGAATCAGAATGACCGAGCCTGCGGCCAATCAAACAAGACACCTGTTCCCCATCGAACAGCGCCGACACTTTACTCTCTTTTCTCCGAGACAATTCCTTGGATTTACATTTTTTTTTATCATCCTTAGAATTGTTATCTCCAAAAAGCCGATCAGATTCAGTAGCAGTGCCATCGATCGGTTCATTTAAATTAAACAGTTCAGTTAAATCAGACGTCTGAAACAGCCTTCGCTGACGCGGATCATCCAGAACCCGATTTGACAGCAACAGTTTAAAAATCTGTCGATGATAAATTTTTTCTTCAATAGTACCCGCAGTGATCAATCGGTAAATGGTCACTTGCTTATCCTGCCCAATTCGCCACGAGCGTTCACGTGCCTGGGCATCAGTAGCCGGGTTCCAGTCGGGATCATAAATGATGACACGATTAGCTCCAGTTAAGTTGATTCCTAAACCCCCGACTCTTGTCGTTGAAATGAAAACAAGATAAGAATTATCCTCATTAAATTTACGAATCGTTCTTTGGCGCTCGGACATCGCCGTCGAGCCATCAAGTCTCAGGTACGTGTAGCCTTCCTGCTGGATCAAAGCCTCCAGTATATGGAGCATTTGCCTGCTCTGTGTAAAAATTACTACCCGATGACCCTGACGTTTCCAAATTTTCAGGAGCGATCTCACCACCGTCATCTTTCCCGACCTCTTCCAGAATCCAAACTTCTCTAGATCAATGTTCTCACTGGCATCCATTTCTTCATCAGAACCTTCATCATCTTTAGTATAAATGTACAAATCAGGATGATTGCATAATTTTCTCAATGTTGTCAGTGCGACTAAAAGTTTCGCTCGGTATCTGTTGTCACCAGCGGCTGATTTTTCATGTAATACTGAGCTAACGCAGTCAGACTTCAAAAACTCTTTGTACAAATGAGTCTGTTCCTTAGTAAGACTGCAAAATAAAACTTGTTCATTTTTTTCCGGCAAGTTAATGTGATGTCTGACATCATTTTTAGTTCGCCTTAACATGTAGGGACTGATCGCTTCCTTCAGCATCGTGGCGACTTGTAGAGCCGTTGCTTCTTGTAGTAAAGAAGCGTTGGCGTATCCGCCTCTGGTGATTGGCGTAGCGCAGTGCTCTATAAATGCATCAATGGTCCCAAGTTTCCCAGGCAAAATGAAGTCGAACAGAGACCATAACTCTTTGAGTGAATTCTGCATTGGGCTGCCGGTCAACAGAAGCCGGTGGGGGGTACAAAATTTTTTTACGACTTTGGTAACCTTCGCCTGGGGATTGCGGATCTTGTGACCCTCATCCAAGACGACGTAGTGCCACTTGTAGGGCACGAGTAAGTCTGCGTGATTCAAGACACCGGAGTATGAAGTCAGCAAAACTCCGCCGGTCTTCAGACTTTCGAGTAAATCTTCAGGGTCGCCTTGATGGGTTCCCGAGTGATGCAGGGTTACGACTCGCAGGGAAGGCCACCAGTCGTGGAAATGATGGACCCACTGCTCTAGTAACGTCGCTGGGCATACGATCAAAGTGGGACCAAGTCCCCGAAATCTGCCGCCATCGGACAGCAGTTCGCTGCAATCAAGGCCAGCAAAAAATGCTATCACCTGGACAGTTTTACCCAGACCCATTTCGTCACCGAGTAAACCTCCTAAGTTACGGCCGTGTAACTCCCAGAGCCAGCGAACTGATACCTTTTGATACTCGTACAGTTTTTTCCACAGTGACCGCGGAACTTTGAATAAATTATCAACAGTCCGAAGACTGTCATCAAACCTAGTGGATTTTATTTTTTCGTCGACTCTTTTTTTGTACAACGATTCATCCCCATCGTCAAGAATTCTGCATCTCTTCTTTGATGAGTCAATTGACAGACGTTTTTTTTTCGCTTTAGAAACTTTGCTGGTTTCTTCCTCTGAATCTTCGTCACTGGGGACGTATTCGCTGCCGCTGTCATCCTGATTGTCTTGATGGTTTTTCAAAGACCCAGATGGTTTCGGAGGTTCCGTAGAAACTGGTGGTGCTTCTTCTTCTTCATTCTGTTTAAGAGAAGACGAATTTGAAGATTCTGAACTTTTTCTGCTTTTTGTCTTACGCTTTTTGCTGGTTAAGTTTTCTTTGGCCTGCTGCAACTTGGAAAGCTTTGGCTTCTGAAGACTCTTTTTCTTAGCGGCAAACTCTGCTTGTCTCTTAAGATATTTTTCCAAGTCCAGTAGTCCACTGCCGGCATTTAGTGAACCAGGGGAATCAGTTTTCTTCGACTCAGCTTCAAAAGGTGTGATCTCTCCCACTTTTACACGTCGATCTAATTCAGCATTTTCAAAATTTGTTTCTTTTTCTTCTGCTTTATCTGATGACGTAACGGATGATACTAAAGACTTTGAATTTAATTCTATGTGATGTGACAGTTCTTGATGAATACTTTCTTCACTGCGGATTTTGATGATCTAAAAAAAAAATAAATCTTTATACACTGAGTTGTAAATTTAAAAAAAATATTTTACCTCTTTGAGATCATTGACTTTATCATCGCTAGCTGTCTCATCGTCTTCATCCATTTTAAATACTTATTATTGTTTATAATTTGAATTATTAAATTTTTGGTTTATTCATGTGTAAGTAATTTAAAAAAAGCATGAACTGGCATAAGCTTGTAGCAAGTAAATATAATTATAAATTTATAAGTATACAAAACATATGTCTACCTATACCAAATGTAATGAGACTTTTGTATAGTGTAGTACATCAACGACGGTTACTAGAATAGTTACTATTCTAGTAACCTTGATCAACGCTTAGATGGAAAATTATTTGTGCGCATGACGAAACTTTGAAATGAACAGATTTGGCGGAAAACTTAAAAAAATTTTTTTTTAAATGAATAATAGTTTTTATGTTTATAAGAGTCTCATGGTCTGTTCGGATCGCGATTCTCCGCCCGGCGCACTGGGGCGCTTGCAATATACCCAGGAAAATTTAAATTCATAATTAAATTTAGTTAATAGAAAAAAAGTGAATTACCAATTACCTGAGTTCGAACATAGCGGGAAGTTTTGAGATTTTCTCGCAGGGATAACCGTTTTTCAGATTTTTTAAATGGAAAAATTTCGAAATTCTTTAGATTGATGATCGGGTTAAAATTTAGAGCAACAACTTACAGATACTTTTTTGAAGAAATGTAGTAAGAATGAAAAAAAACTCAAATAATAACTTATATATAATTATTTATTTTTTAAATAAATGAAGATTTACATTTATCGTCCATAAATTACATATTTATATATAACTCGAATAATATCGATAGATTTATTACGCGATATCACAATACTTCTACGATTACTTGCGAAATTTGTGCGATTGATATGAACTGATGATAATACTTAAAAATTATTAATACTAATTAATAGTTTGTAAATTTTTTTGTCTGTAATGTATATATTTATTTATATACGTGTGTCCATTGTATGTAAATGTGTATGTATGTGTACATAATGTCTGTATATCACCAAAAATATAAATCAAAATTTACTTGTGAATAAAATATTACTAGCATGCAATTCGAGAAGACAAATTTTTAAATGTTTTAAGATTTTTAATTATTTTTTTTTTTTCGTTTTATCTTGTTTAAAAGTTTCAATCGTTTTATTTATTTTAAAATGTTCTTTAAATATCATATTAATTTGATGCCGGTTCTGTTGCCAATCGAATTCTCGCAGTTTCACGAGATCGATTGTGTACTTCTGCTGTACGGAAAGTTATTCCAAAAATATCTTCATGATACCTGTTTTGATCCTAGAAATTTAAATCACATTTCATTTTAATAAGTATGGAGTAGTTTAAATAATTATTTAGTGTCCGTTCATAAAATACATTCGCACTTTAAGGGGTTTAAGAAATCATGACGTTTGTAGGCCATCAAATAATTTTGAAAATTTTTCTCATACCCCATTTTGTCCCCCACCTCTATAAATATTTTAAAATATAGAAATATATATACTATTAATTAGAGGGTATTTTTATTTTACAAACGGTCCCTTATTTATTTTTATTTTATTTTTTTAATTAAAACAACTAATTTACCCTTAAAGAAAGCATGTAAGCTTCAACTTCTTTGTCTGACATTTGTCCGTTTGTTTGAATAATTTGCTTCAATGTCTGATAAACATCTTCAGCCATAGTACAGTCACCGCAAACATAAAAATGTCCATTTTCATGCACCAGCATATTAAAAATTTGTAAAGCTTCCGCTTGGATCAAATCCTGGACATAAGTTTTCTTAATCTCCTGTTCACGAGACAAAGCGAGGAAAACTTTATCTAGTACTCCTGCTTCCATCATTTCTCGTTTTTCCTCACAGTAGAGATTTATGTTTTTTTGACGACAGCCGAAAAATAGCCAAATTTTACCGAACTCTTGTTCTTTGATATATTAAAAATTTTTGATAATAAGTGAAAATTCGTAAGAATTGATCGGGGAAAATTCAATAGTATTGTGAGTTCTACTTACGGGGTTCAAGCTGCATTTGAGCATAACGATGGTGCCAGAATCCTCTAAATGGAGCTATTCCTGTACCTGGACCTACTAGAATCATCGGAGCACTGACATCAGGAGGCATATAAAAGTTCGGCGCACTGTAAATTTTTTAGAATATATATAAAATTATTATCAATGTCATTTATTTATTCATTACTTTTTCATTATTATCATTAAATTTTACCTGCGTACAAATACGTATAAAGGCTCGCCGTCATTTATTTCATTGAGATAATTAGAACATACGCCATAATGAATAGGTCCAGTTCCTCCTAAAAGTAATTATAATAATTAATATCAAAATTAATTATTAACAAAATGACAAAAATTTTCCTTGAAAATTTAAATCAGATTATTTGAAATTATTTACAAATACAAAATGGTCATAAATATGAAATATAAATATTGTTATATAAATTGAGGGGCGAAGCTGGCCTGAGAAACAACAAAAAGAGGATATTTTTGTGATTTTTTTTTTCAGAGTACCTTCGCTATTAAAATTCTCAAAATTTGTGACACTATTAAGCATAATTCCAAGAATATTCTGCTAAATTTTCATTAAAAAATATTGAAAAATAAGCCAGTGGTAGTGGGGAGAGACGAGTCACCTCAAAAAAAAGTCTCCATGTCGTAGGCAGGATAACTCATGAACGAAGGATTTTTATTTCAATAACTACTTTTTTTTTAATTAAACAAAAGAAGCAATTTTTGGCAAAAATCAGAGCTTATTGATTACACCTTTTTCAAAAATTCAAAAATTAATATTTTATTTATTCCTTCATTCAAATCCATCAAACTCAAGTACTAAAGAAACCTTTATGGTTTTTTGATTTCAGATGAGGCAGTCATGAGTTATCCTGCCTACGGCATGAAGACTTTTTTTTTGACTCGTCTCTCCCCACTACCACTGGCACATTTTTCAATATTTTTTTATGAAAATTTAGCAGAATATTCTTGGAATGTTGCTTAATAATGTCACAAATTTTAAGAATTTTAATAAAGAAGATACTCGAAAAAAAATTATAAAAATATCCTCTTTTATTTTGTGTCTCAGACCCCTTTCCTCCCTTAATCTAACTAATAAAATTAATTAATATTTTAAATTACCCTGAGATTTGTATTGCACGATAGCAACTGTCAAGTGAATTTGTCCCTTATGAACAAGCGGTGAAGAGGAAATACTGTAAAATCTAGGCTGTAGTGGCGTTAAATGAAGAACAAAAAGCGGAGCGTACGGTTTCACTGAAGGAAACTCTTCCAAAACTTCAAATAAATTCGGGTACTTCCAATGTTTCCAATCTTCGTAAGCCGCTGAGTCCTTTTATATTCAAAATAAATTGATTTTTAATTAAAACTTTGCCTAAAGATAACAAAGTCTCATGATAAATATCAACGTACAGTAGCTAAAAGATTGAGCTGAGCTTTTTCTTTAGGATTTTCAGCAATTGATGCAAAGTATCTCAGAAGATTAGGCGTCGGTGGGGTCGTGATATCCAAAAATCGTGTGAGTAACATTCTCAGAGAATTCGGTGAAAACCTTTCATGAGGTATCCAGGTTTTAACGACTCCTAATTTAAAATAAAAAAGTCATATATTTTTTATAAAGAAATCAATTGTAAAGCGTAAAAAAATAATAAACCATTTGGCGTATGAGATTGTTTTTGCGTTTGAAGCTCCATAGGAGTATCAAAATCTATTGTTGGTTCAATACGAGCAAGAATTCCCTCAACCAGTTCACTCTTATTACATGCAAATACTCCTAGATGATCCCCTGGCTTGTAAGCAATTTCCATGCTTGCTAAGTCATCTAGTTCTAATAGTAACGTAGTCGCACTAATAAAATAAATAATTATTAAAAGTAACTAATTAATTATTTAAATTTACTAAAATAAATTTTTTTTTCAGTGAATAATTAATTTAATAAATTTACCCAGAATCATTTCCGCTTAAATTTGTTTTCCTTAACATATTGCAAGTCGTCACATTTCTATTGTGGCATTTACTCAAAGCTGAAAATAAATGTCATTATAATTATTAAGCAATTTCTTCACATGATTAAAAAAAAATATAATTATACATTTAGCAATTGGTTGAGGATCGGCTTCAATAAATCGGACAGTTGATCTAGATAATGCTTCAGACCCAAGTGATAGTGCAACTTCTAGTAGTGTGTCGTCATCATCAAGACAAAAAGTTTCACAGGCAACAGCAAAAGTATCAGCAGCCCATTTTCGGAATGCCTGCTCTTGACCACACATTTCATCGCCCTGAGATAATTTATGTAATCGTTCACCACCAAGTTCTCCAAGTAAATTATCAACATAACGACCAAACGCGCAGAAATTTGGATAAGCTGATGAACCAAGAGCAAATACTGCGAATCTATAAATATTAAGTTAGCCAATTAAATACACTAACAATTTATTTTTTTAAGAACATCGAAGAGCTCAAAAACAGCAGCAAGTTTTGGGGCTGACCCTCAGGGCAAACCGTTTAACTAATTGATAAAATTTTAATATGTTTATAAAAGAAGTCATTGAAAATTTTTTAAAAATGGGGGGCACTGTCTGAGGATTGATAATTGAACTTTTTGATGATTTCAAGTAATTCATAGAATGAATAAGAACTTTGAATTGTACCTGACATTGCTGAGAGGTCCAAAAGTATCTTCATTTTGTGATTCTGTAGTAGATCCACGAAGAGAATCTAATCTATCTAATTTTTTGACACTACCTACTTCAGTTTGACTATTAGCTTTTATAAATGACTTTGAAGTCGCTAATCTGTACAAAAGAAAATCACATAATTATATTGATAAAAAGCATAATTTAAATAAATCAATATTAACCAGGGTTGAAAAATTTGATCTGTTTTAATTCAAATAAAAATTAAAATTTTTTTTCGTATAACTCATAAACCACTTGCCTGATTTGCCTCAAAATGTATTAAGTTTTAAGTCTTAATGAGAATTTTTGATTGTCTTTAGATCAAAAACAGCTTAAAATTTTGATAAATTTAAAAAGTAGGCCAATTAGTCGAAATACAGTCAAGTCAGACTAAAATCAGATAAAATTTATCAACCCGGAAAATTTAATAATCATAAAAAACTAATTTACGTTATTTTTGATTCATTATTATTATTATAAGTTTCATTCATTTTCATAGCATATAAATTTTGCGCAAAGGCCTCGCCGTTTTCCGGTGGATCTCCATTACCGAATGTCGAGGTAATAACAAGAAGTAATGCTTCGTGTTCAATATTACTGATATCATATTCAGCCATACTAAGAACTTGTGAATGAAATGCATGCCCCAATAATTCGCCAAGTTTTTCAGCATACATTTGTGATGTTCCTGTTTCAGTTGCGAACAGAACTGTCGCTTTAATACGTCGTGATAAAGCACGTCCGAAAAGTTTTGACGTAAACTTGACGGCTCTGATAAAATTAATTTATTTTAGATAAAAATTGTTATTGATTAATTAATTACGATGTGATTACAAATAATAATAACAATAATACCTAGCAATTTGTTTAAAATGAAATTTACGACGGGGTTTTTTAGATGTCGCTTTTTTATCACGTCCCTTTTTCCACACATGAGTTTTCCAAGCAGGATCTTGTGCGTCATATGAAGGTTTTAAATGATACAGAGCCATTTCTTGATGAAATACTGGTGTAATAGAACCAGATAGTGGTGGTACAATCCATAACCAATCGGCTGGACAGCCTTTTCTTAATCTCATTTCATTTTCGTAATGTTTCATAAATGATTCAGATGCAGTGTGATGGTCTACTATCGTTACATTTTTTATCTGTAAACAGGAAATTCAAATATTAATAATACGCAGTAAAAATTATTCTGTGTGTTAGAAACGGACACATTTGTGTTGAATTTAAACACAAAATTTGGGTTAAAATCTCAAGACAAAATTCGGGTAATACGAGAAGTCAATTCAAGACTTTTTAAATGGCAGTGGCGACAAAAAAAATGTTAACTTTTATATTTTATTTTTGTGCCATGGATATTCAGTAAATATAATTTATATATTATGAAGAGATTATCAACAGTGATGACAATTATTATTTAACAATCAACTATTTTTTGATAGTAAATAATTTTTTTATTAGAGGCAAGGTTTTAAAAAAATCGCGTGATATTTAATACCAGTTGCAAATAGTAAATCAATTAATTTCTTTTAAAAAAACAAAACCACATTTTTATTTGGCGAAAAAATAATTTTAACATTACATTAAATAATTCGAAATTGTAACTAAATATTTTTTATTGGTATGATAAAAATTCCAGCTTTTAGTAAATGGTAAATTTAATATATTAGTAATTAAAATTTTTAAATTAAATTGACATTTATAAAATGTCCATTTCACTTGAATTTTTCTAATAATTCTTCCGTGACTATCGATTGGCTTTTTAACATAAATTTTGTGTTAATTTTAAAGTAACTCTTAATAAATTTTGATAATTACAATTTTTGTAGCAAGTAACACTTTTAAAGTGTTAAACAGTAGATCGATTTAATGTTTTTAAGTAACACAGTGAACTGTGGTGATTTAACACAAAATAATCAACACAAAAAATTTAACACGGTCCGTTTTTCCCAGGTACACAATATTTTTTACTGTGTATAATTTACACCATAAATATTTACGAAAGTGATAATAATAATAATGAGGGTAATTAATTATACGTGATGGAATTTACCTGGAAACTGTAGATTACTGCCACATTGGCCTCAATCATCGCTTTATCTTTCCAAAGCGTGATAGGAGTCCTTGTATCTAATCCCATATGTACTGCGATTGTCTAAAGAATTTAAAAATAATGTTGATTACAATTAAATTTTTTCAAAGGAAATCATACAGATAAATTGAAAATTATAAACAATATAAATATGATGACAAATACTTCAAGAAGATTATAACGAGTTGTGTCACAGAGGTCCCGTGCTCCAATTTCGGTGCTCATGTACCAGCCGTTAAATGGTGCTGCTGTAAATTCTAGACCACCACAATCAAATACCATTGATGAAACAGCAGGTAGAGCATACCATTTTAATTGTAATTCTTCAAACCACTCATATCTATTTTTAAAAATTAAAAAAAATTATTTCTAATAACTCGTAATTTTTAATTTATAATTTTTTTTTCTTATTTACGTCGGATGTTTGATTGGAATTTCCAAAACAAGCTCTGATGGAATATCAAAATAATCAGGATCATGTCCGTTTGCTGAAAGCACCAATGGAAGAATATCAAAGCGGGTGCGAATTCCTGATCGCGGTCCACGCCAGCCAAGTTTGAAACAAAGCTAAACAAAGACAATAATTTTTAGTTTATTTCGAAAATATGTGAATTAAATTTTAAGTCAAAATTCCGATAATTGACTGAGTTATAGTTATTTTAATAAGAGTATCGACACTATTTTTACTGAGAAAGGGAAATGAAAGGGTCAATAAATAAGGGTCTTCTAAAAAAATAAAAAAAAACAGCGATCTCCGTATTCCATAATTCCCCGAAAAAAAATTACCAAAAACCGCTAATTTTTTTTCGTCACAGCGGCTATCCCCTATAAGTAAAAGTCTTACGTCAGTAAATTCAGCATTGGCTGGATCACCAAGAATAGTCCCATCTTTATTTTTATAACCCGCATAGCTGATTAATTGCGAATTCCAAACTCTGTAGTCATGTTTACCGTCAGTTCGTTGAGGAAAAACAGTTATTGCTGATCTGTGAAATAATTATAATTATAATAATAATAATAATTGATAAATTATCTGTGAGTTGTTTTTTCTCAATGTTAATTAAATAAAACCTTATATTTCCTTTGTTAGTTCCATATTTAATGTGATTACATATTGCTTCGAACATTCCACTGGTCGTTGTAACATAACGGCAATCAAAAACTTGTAATTTTGACCACTGGATACGACCAATACATCGCGCAGCGTTTCTCCAGGCTAGTTTAGCACCAAAAACCAGTTCTGTTTCACTTAATTGATAAGTTCCAGTTGATAATATTTCTCTTTGGACACTTTCTAGGCGTGAACGATAAGCTTCGCTGTTAGATCTAATTTAAAAATTAAAAATTAAACAAATAAAAAAGTTTGAAAATTCAAACGTATATAATTCACTTGCTCTTTCAAAAAGCGATGAATAGATAACGCGCCTATGCAATAAAAATCGGGAGAATCCAGAGTGATTATGGATTTGATTTAAATCTGAGTTTGTCTTTTCGGTGGAGTGATTTTGGAGTGTCTTGAATTTTATTTCACTTCGCATTCACTCCTATTTTAAATTTTAATATTAAGATTAACTCCCCGGAGTAAATTTCACCCTAAGGGGATTAAATAAATAGTAATCTGCTTCGCACTCACTTCGGATTTAATTCATGTTCACTCTGAAAATTTTTTTCAGTGTACATACAAAAAAAAATAATAATTATAAAAAAAATGGCAGCTAAATTTTTTCATGAATTGCCAGTTTTAATTTTTTATTAATTATAATTAAAAAAGAAGAATGTGAATAATAATTTTCAAAAAAGGTCTATTTAAGAATTCAAATGTAATAAAAAATAAAAGAGATCAATCGGTTGTGTATTTTTTGTTATTGTTTACTAACATCCGTACATACTGACAGACATCACAAATTTTTTTTCCATCATTATTTTTAAAGAAAGTGACTTAAAATTGACATCATTTTATTCATTAATAAGTTATCTTTCAAATGTTATAAATTTTTTTTTACTTGATCATATTTAAATATAGAGATATCATTTTTACGTAAGTAAATTGTTTCGCAATTGTGCAATAAAACCATAAACTAAAATTAAATTTAAAAACAAATTATAAACTTTACCTTCTTATGGATGCAAAATACTGTTCTAAAAAGTCTTTAGCATGAATTAAAAGTTCTTCTTTCTTCCTTGGTTCGGTTCCATGAAACGGAAGACTCATTACACTTCCTAGACACACTTGCCCCGAGCATAATGTTTTCTAATAAAAAATCATTAAATAATTGTTAAATAAACAAGTAACAAAAGTAAAATAATTATAACATACCACCATCCCTTTGGGATGAAGTAAATCAAAGGCTTCTGTTTTATGCGTGAGATTTCTGAGCTTCGTAGATTTTTTTTGGCCTCCAGTTTCGGGCTGGTCTTTCATTTTTGCCGATGTGATATTTTTTCAGTTACAATAATAAAATTTTTAATTGCGCTATTTAATGAATATATTTATTTTTTTAGTGTACCAGTTGCTCAGGTCAACGTACTGAGAATAGAACCGCAATCAAGGAACATCAGTTCATCACTGCGCGTTAGCGTGTGTACCTGGAGCTCTTGATCCAGCGTACTCGTATTTTTTTCAAAGGGGAATACCCATAATATCTGGGCCTGCGCAATTTAAATTACACGCATGCGCATTTTAAATTTTATAAAAAACTTATAGCGGGAATTTTAAAAGTTCACAATAAATAATTAAATACACATGCGCAAGAATTTTAAACCGCATGCGTGATATAATTTATATATGTATACGTATATATTCATATATATATGTGTATATATATATACATATACGATAAAAACACAACACAGGGGTCATGTGATTTACAATTGATGAAGAATAAAAGTAAAGCGAAAATAAGGAGGAAAATAAAGAAGAAAAAGAGGAAAATTATCCCGGGCGAATATCTCACATGCGCCACAGCATCGCCATTGATTTATGAGATATAATATTACGAATCTATTACAATTACCTATCAACTGTCATGATTTATTTATCCGATCATGACCTATTACTGGAGGATATAAAATTAATTATCTGTACATAATACATTTATAATTAATTATACACTTCTTATCATAATTGTTTGTAAAAAAATATATAGATATATAATTAATTTATTAAATAGATTAGATAATAATATATATACATTTGTAGATGAAAAGTTTAATTATTTGAATTTTTCTTTTATAATTATTGGAAATTTTAAAAGATGATATTGATTTTTAAAATCTGTGAATGACCTGACCTCGGTAGCCCACTGCCGACATCAAATTTTCATTGATTTGCTTTCACGTGTGCGAATTTTTTTTTTTTTTAATTAAATTATTGGAAATTCAAAAGTTTTTGCTTGTAACTCTCGAAGACTTGAAATGTAAAATTTTGAATCGCTGATTCAAAATTAGGGTGTAGATAAACTGGGAGCTGCCTCGAGGAGTCCTGATGATTATGAACTTTGAAACTAGAATTTAAAAATAATTTTTTGAGAGCAAGATTACTTTTGGAAATTTGAAAAATTTTACAGAATTTCTTGTAACAAAAAATGATTGTAATTTTTTGACAAGTATTTGAAGTTGTTTATTTTTACTAGGGTTAAATTAAAGTGAATAAACTACGTGATTGAATCGAATAATACGAAAACTAAGGGCTAATTTAAAAATTTTTGAATAATTTGAAATTTTACGAATACTTGGAATTTTATTTTGATAAGGAGTTTTAGAAAAAATTACTCCGCATACAAAGTAGATAAGGAGTTTATTTTTTTTAATTAATGATTGCGGATATCTGAATTTTATTTATATTCGCATTCACTCCGATTCCGAGTTTTAAAATTAAAATAAACTCTTCAGGAGTCAATTTTACTTCGAACAAGAGTTTAAAAATTTAAATAGAATTCCCTTCGGAGTGAATTTAACTCCAAAGGCATCAACTAAATGTACAGTCACCCGCTCCAAGTTCACGCCGAATTTAATCCGCAAATTTGTTACAGTATTTTATTATAAAAACAAAATTTTGACAGCTTAAAAAAAATTTTGACTTTTACTTTTTAATCTGCATCATTAAAAAATTAATTTGTTAGCGAATAAATAAAAAGTTATTTATGTTCATCTAAAATATTTCAATTCTTCAAGTACTTAACCCTTTTCTGCTACAGCCAATAAAAACAAAGTATGCGATCACGTGAATTATTTGAATTTTTAATTGGTCAGATTTGAAAACTCCAAGTTAACAAAAATAACGGCAACACTGCATTCATTCTTGATCAAGAAGCTGAAGCTATCACTTAGAAATTGAATCTCTAGTTCTACAATCTCTTCTTTAAATAAATAAATAAATAAATTTTTTAAATAATTCTACTTGAATAAATCAAAATAAAATTATTAAGTCATAAAATCCATATACTTACGCAATAAATCAAAATGGATCAGGAAGCAAATAAACGTAAAGGATCTTCAGAGATAACTAAAGAAGCTCCGGATAATAAAATACGTCGCACAACATCTCGAGAATCAGGTTCTTTAAATTTTGCAATGCTAAATAATCAATTAGTAGAAAAAATAACAGCTATTTGGAAATCGACCTCGTCGAGTGCCAAAAACTCACAAGCTTATGAGGTAGGATTTCATAATTGATATCTTCCGTTATCTTGATAAATATTTACGATAAGTCGCCATCCGGTGTCATTATTATTTTTGTTTTTTTTCAGGGTCAAGACATCAATGTTGTAATAAAAGAAGCAGAGGAAAAATACATACATGCTACTAAAGTCGTTCACTCGATTCAAAAAAAATTATTGTCCTCTGAAAATCATGTTGCGGAATTGAGTATCGCTCTACAAAAAGAAACTGCCGAAAATCAATGCTTGAAAGAAAAGTAATTTATTAACTTATAACCTATACAAATAATATATCTTATCGTTAATTAGTTTTATCTTTGGTGATAGAATTAATTAATTGATATTTTAGGGAGATTAAGGTCAATTATGATGAAAAAATTTTATATTTATTATTGATAATTAGTTTTATTTTTAAATTATACTAGACAAAAAACAAAAGATACAGGAAAAATGAAATAGATTTTCTAGATCTACGAAGATTTATTTAGATCAAAGTTACAAATATAAAAAAGCGAATTATCGGGCTTTAAAAATTCAAAATTTTAATTTTAAACAATCGGGACATTAAAAGAATAAGATTTGAAAATTTTTCAATTAAAAAAAATCTAAATAAATCCTAGTAGATCTAGAAAGATTTATCGATATCGATATAAATCTAAAATTTGAAAAAATTAAATCAGATATCATTAGATTTGAATTATTTTTCGGAAATTGTCCTATTTAAAAAATCTGATTAATTTACATAGAATCAATAAATTTTCTATTGATTCTGATTGAAATTTAATAAAAAATCATTTGAAAAGTTGGTATTTTTCTAAGAGTGAATAGAAAAATTTTGAAAAAGATATTAGAGTAAAGGTACCGTTTTTGGTCACTTTAGGGTCAGTTTTTGACACGAAAAATTTTAATAAATTAATTTGTAAAAGACACAATAGATTAATTAATTTTTTTAATATGATTAGAGATATTTTTGTCCCACTCGTAAAATTAAAACTTTATTTTACTCTTTGTCATTAATTACAATAAAGTATTAAATGTCCAAAAATAGAGCAATAGCCACAAATTATTTATATTTTATTAAGATCCGCAGCAGCTTTGGAACTATCAGAGTCATTTACCCAACATGTAAGTTACATCAATGACACACTGAGTAGATGCAAAGATCATGCTAAAATTTTGGAAGGAATGTACAGTGATGTAATTGTTAAATTACGAGATGACAAAAAACTTTTATCGAAAAGAATTGATGAATTGAATCAAACTATCTTAGGTAAAGGTAAGATTATTCTATCAGTTTAATTAAAATGTCAATTTGATTTTTTAAATAAATTATTCTTGTAATTTATCATTTTATAATTAAATAGAAGAAGAGTACAAAGAATCTTTGGAGCAAAAAGACTTAGAATTGTCGGAATTTAAAATAAAATATAAAGCGATAGATGATGAATTATTTAAGCAGAAAGAAGAAACTCGCAAAGTTGTCGAAAGTTTAAAAATAAGTACGGAAACGATTTCGAGAATGAAAATTGTTGAAGATAAATTGGAAAGTACAATCAGAGAATTGGAGAAAAGTCTGATTGAGGAAGAGAAGAAAAAGATTGAACAAATTAATTTTATTGAAGAGAACAAAATTAAGGAGGTAAAAAAATTAATATTTAGATTTTTAGTAGAAATCTGTATTTTGCATTTGTCCTCATGGTGAAATTTTCAAAGAATTTTGCCATAATCTATCATAAAACTTGGCAGACATTCTATAAACGAATATCACTTTTTATAAAAATTAAAATTAAATTATAAAATTTTAAAATAAGGAAATAATGAGATGTCTCCTTCCATTTCAGATAGATTTTTTAATTTTATGTTTGATATTTTTTTTTTTGTTATTAGATAAGAGAATATTATGAAAAAGAGTTATCTTTAGCTCGAGAAGAACTTGATGATACTAAAGTACAAATTAAAAGTATTAATGAACAGAAAGAAGAAATAATTAAGAACTATGAAGAAAAGGAAAAACTTGTTGAGAGTTTAGAGAAAAAAGTTGGAGAATATTCGTAAGTAATTTTAATTATTTTGCTTGTCTTTTATTATTTGAATTTAAATTTAAATTTAAAAATTAATTTAGAGCGCAGCTAGAGCATGTAAAAGCTGAATTACATAGAGTTAATTTATCATTGCAACGATCTGAAGAAGAAAAAGTAAATCTTGAAAAGAAACTTAATGAAAAGCAACATGACAATTTGATGACATCAGATAAATTAGATTTAATTACCCGCGAAAAGTGTAATTTAGAAAATGAAATAAAAATGTTGAATGATAAATTAATTAAAGAAGAAGCAGAAATAAAAGAAGAAAAAATGAATTTTGAAAAAAAACTAAATGAGAAACAACAGGACAATTTATTGATATCAGACAAATTAGAACTGATGACTCGTGAAAAAAGTAATTTAGCAGATGAAATTAAAATTTTAAATGACAAATTGGTCAAAGCAAATCAAGAAAAGAAAGAAATTTTACAAAAATTGGAAAAAAAAAAGTTACAGCTTAAAGAAGCGATACGATTGAGCGAAAATATTGACGCGGATTATCAGCATTATCAGAAGGGTAAAGAATCAAAAATGATAGAGCTACAAAAAGAAATAGAAGATTTGAAAAAAAAAATGGAGAAAGTATTAATTGAAAATAAAGAAGTCAAGGCGGACAAGAAGAAACTTGAGAGAGAGCATAAAAAGGAGTCGGCAGCACAAGCTGATAAGTATGCGGAGTGTTTGGCAAATTTGAATCAAGTTTTGAGCTCGAAAGATAACGCTACTGAAGAAATGGCTGCTTCGAAAAATGCTCTTTCTACTCTTGAAGCTGATCATGAAAAATTAAAGGAGAAACACGCGAAAGACAAGAGGGAAATAGAAATGAAATTGAAGAAAACTGAGGAACTTTTGGCTGAAAAAAATAATTCTGAGAAACAACTGAAAGAAGAAATATCTAAATTGGAAGCTAATTTTGAAGAAGTCAACAAAAAATGTCAGGAATTGGAGGCAAATAATTTTAGAGATACGGAATTGAAAAGAAGTCTGTCGAATATTGAACCCGAAGTTCGGGCACTTGAGAAACCAGCGATTACTTCTTCTCAAACACGAAAACAACCGACCAAGGTAAAATTTATCATTTATATGACACTTGTGAATACACAGTAAAAATTATTGTCAAAATTGATCTGTGTGTTAGAAACGGACACATTTGTATTGAATTTAAACACGAAGTTCGTGTTAAATTCTCAAGACAAAAGTCGGGTAATACGAGAAGTTAATTCAAGACTTTTTAAATGGCAATGGCGACAAAAAAATGTTAACTTTTACATTTTATTTTTGTCCCATGGATATTCAGTAAATATAATTAATATATTATGAAGAGATTATCAATAGTGATGACAATTATTATTTAACAATCAACTATTTTTTGATAGTAAATAATTTTTTTATTAGAGGCAAGGTTTTAAAAAAATCGCGTGATATTTAATACCAGTTGCAAATAGTAAATCAATTAATTTCTTTTAAAAAACCAAAACCACATTTTTATTTGGCAAAAAAATAATTTCAACATTATATTAAATAATTCGAAATTGTAACTAAATATTTTTTATTGGTATGATAAAAATTCCAGCTTTTAGTAAATGGTAAATTTAATATATTAGTAATTAAAATTTTTAAGTTAAATTGACATTTATAAAATGTCCATTTCACTTGAATTTTTCTAATAATTCTTCCGTGACTATCGATTGGCTTTTTAACATAAATTCTGTGTTAATTTTAAAGTAACTCTAAATAAATTTCGATAATTACAATTTTTGTAGCAAGTAACACTTTTAAAGTGTTAAATAGTAGATCGATTTAAAATTTTTAAGTAACACAGTGAACTGTGTTGATTTAACACAAAGTAATCAACACAAAAAAATTAACACGGTCCGTTTTTTTCAGGTACACAATATTTTTTACTGTGTATTTATAAACTTTCTGGTATTTTATGTTTGTAGGGTGGAAAAAATATCCGAATTACGGAAGACAAGGTATGATTTAATTATTTTTAAATAATTAGTCATCAATTATTCAGTTTCGTTCCAATTTACAGATCCTGGGGCATAAGAAAATAAAGCCAATTTTAAAACCTCACCCAAGTCCCAAACCACCGAAATCCCCTGGGAGAAAATTAAAATTCAACGTACCTTCGTCCGACTCTGATGACAACTTGGGATTAACTGAAGATTATCCTCCCTCTTCTGTAAGTAATTGACTGTAAAAAAAACAAACTTATTATTTATAGACTCTGTCCTTTTGCAGACTTTATCATCTAGTGAAAAGTTTGATAAACTATTTGAGAAAATAACGAGCGCAACAAACGTTCAGTCACCAGGATCACAAGGAAGTTATTCAGCTCCAGCATCACCGGTAAGTTTGACCGAAAAAAACTAATTACAAGTTTTCAAATGCAACACTTTAAATATTTATTAAAATTTAATTTAATTATAAATTATTTCCAATTTAGGGAACGCCGGCCCAGAAAAAATTTTTTAAAAATCGTAGCGTTTCCTAAACTCTTACAATTTTTTAATTAATTTAAATATCTTCGTTTTTAAATATAAGTAACAATTCATCTTAAGTACTATATCACTAGAACACTAATTTAAATAAGAATTTATAATTATCTATCGTAATTAATCGCAGCAGTGAATTAATTTTCATTTTGCATATAAATTAAACATTTTTGCGACTTTTTCTTTAATTTAAATATTTTGTAATCGTTAATTAATAAATATCACCAACTTTAACAAGCTAATAAAACCAAGCAACTGTCTTTTCATTTCTTTAGAAAAAAAATTATTTTTCTAAGTACTCTATTTTAAATAAAAAAAAAAAAAAAAATAAATAAAAATGAAAATCTTTAAGCATCAAGACTTGATGATAAATCCCATTTCATTGATCTTTCCACAGCCATCTTCCACTTCGAGTAACGTAAATCTCTTTCTAAAATAGTCAAAATAATTTACATTACATTACATATTAATGAATTAACATTTTGTTTTACTCAGGAGTAAATTTATCGCCGCGTAAAAAAAAAATTTTACTGCGAAATTTATAAATTGTTCTGCATCATGAGCTTTCGTATTGTAAGTCAGTCAGGAACACGGATTGGTCTTCTTGAACACATTCAATATATACTTTAATTGTACCCAAATAGTTCTTTGGAGGTATGTAAAGTAAAAGACCTAGTATCGGATCAGAAAATTTGTACCCGATTACTCGATATATTTTGTAAAGATATAAAGCAAAAGACCTGGTATCCGATTAAGAAATCAGTACCCGATTACTCCATTTATTTATATATCTATATTTATTCAATTTTACCAAATATAAATATACAAATACATGGAGTGATCGAGTACTAGTTCCCTGATCGGTTACTAGATCTTTTAACATAACTTTTTTTTTTAATCTAAAGTAAAAGACCTAGTACTCGATCACTCCATGTATTTGTATGAGGAACGCTGATGATGCAGAATATTATAAATTCCGTAGTGATTTTTTTTTTACACAGAAAAATATATAAATAGTAATTTACCATCTTCACCAACTTCTGGTGAAAATTTAGTCATTTGTGATGCATCAACATCACTAACTTCAAATAGACCTGCGCCGACACCAGCTAGAATAGCAGCACCAAGTGCTGTTGACTCTACCATATGTGGTCTCACTTAAAAAAATAATTAAATAAACAAATAATTGAAGCTGTTTAATTTAGAAGTAAATTTTAAATACTTACCAACATTTATACCAGTAATATCAGCTTGTAATTGCATAAGTAAATTATTAACAGTCATACCCCCATCAACGAGCAACGTTGAGAGTTTTGTTCCTGAATCTTTTACCATGGCTTCAAGAATATCTCGAGTTTGGAAACAAACAGCTTCAAGTGCTGCGCGAATAATATGATACTGCTGTGTGTCTTCCGTAATACCACAAATAACTCTATGAAAAAAATATGTTTTATTTAATAAAAATTACTAATTGTATAAATAAATTATGAACCTTACCCACGGGCATCCTGTTGCCAATATGGAGCATAGAGTCCAGAGAAAGCTGGAACGAAGTAAACATCTCCTGAAGTACGAACACGCTCAGCAAGATCCTGGGTATGTGTTATAGAGTCCAGTAGTTCCATGTTATCTCGTAGCCATGATAACGCTGCTCCTGCTACAGCAACAGAACCTTCTAAAGCATAAGTAGCCGGTGATTTTCCAAATTTATAAGCGACAGTAGTGATAAGTCCTTGGTGCGAATCGACTTTCTGAGTTTTCAATGTTTTATATTAATCATTTATCCCTTGATTGAATTTTATGATCCGGAAATTAACAGGCAACAATTTTTGAATTTTTTTTTAAAATTTAATATAAAAAAAATGCATATGTAGAAAATTTAAAAAACTACAGGTGCAATTTTGAAAAATTTATCATTTTTAAAAAATCCAAAAATTATTACGTCAGATAATTTCAGTATCCTAATTTTATTAAAAATAAAAATTTAAAACATACGACATTGCCGGTATTATAAAGAAGAAAACATCCAGTTCCGTATGTAGCTTTTGCTTGACCAGGTTTTAAACACAACTGTCCTAGTAAAGCTCCTTGTTGATCACCTACACACTGCAAATAAATAAATAAATTACTTTCAATGATTTTACAGTTCAAAAATTCATTATTATTTTAAATTATCAATTATTACTTACTCCGGAGATCGGAATACCAGCAAGAGAACTAGGGTTTGATACGTAGCCATAAATTTCAGAGCTCGATTTTATTTCTGGTAATATCGATTGAGGAATATTGAAAAAACGCAAAAGCAGTGGATCCCATTTGAGGGTTTCAATGTTCATTAACATGGTTCGTGATGCATTTGAAACATCAGTTATGTGCAATTCTCCTTTGGTAAGATTCTGAAATATTTTAAATATCAATAATTAATCAAATACTAAAAATCTCATAATAAATGAATATGAAGCATTACAGATGTCATATATTTATCAATTAAAGATGTAAATTTCATTTATTTTTAACTTTAATTTTACGCTCTTACGGTTCCCGGTACCAACCCCAAGTCACAAGGGCTCATAAAAAAAAATATATTTTTATTCATTTTTAAATTTCTAAATCGAAATTCTTAAATTGAAAATTTTTTAATTTAAAGAAATCTGAAAAATGATTGACCCTACGGAAGAACCCCAAAAACTTCCCGCTGTTTTCAAACTCAGGAAGCTGATCCTAGGTTTTCTGTAGGATTTCGATAGAATTTCTTCGACGGTGATCCTGATAAAAATTAAGACATTCGTGGGATGTTTGAAGGCCTCGAACTTCATTAACTCGAAATTAGTCTACGGAGGAGTGGAAATTTTTTTGAATTTCCGAGTTAACAGATGTCCCTTCTTCCTGAAAAAGTAAACTATGACGCCCGCACTCTTACATCTACATGACTGCACGTGACTGATGCATAGATGAATGTACAGATGCATATAAATGTGTAGCATCAAGTGGGAGAGCGTAACTCGTAGTGGGAGTAAAGATTGAGGGAAAGTTCTGAGATAATAGAATCCGACAATGGGGTTTGACTGCAATGTTTTTTCAAACAGAAAAAACACTAGTATCGAGCTCTTACTGCCTTCTACTAAAATAATAATCTGTCAAAAATGCTGAGGCCAATGAGAAATTCATCTAATCAGTAAGAAAAATAAATGATTCACTGACTAAAATAATTTTATCAAAAAAACATACAAAGGGGGGCTAGCAAAAGTGTACTTTACCCTGAGAGTTTATTCTGCAACGATAAAAAATTTTAAAATACATTTCCAACTTCCCAGCCTAAGTTTATCATTTTGCTTGATAAAAAATGATTTTTCAAGGCAATAAAAAATATAACAAATGATAAATGTTTACTTTATCAGTTATGTAGAGACAATAAATGACTTACATAAATAAGCCAGGTGTCAATTGTTCCAAAGGCACAGGTACCGGCTTCGACAGCTTGTTTTACTTTAGGAACGTTATCAATAAGCCAACGAATTTTCAAAGCACTGAAATATGGCGACATAGGAAGTCCGCACAGTGGTTTTAAATAATTTTTATTTCTGGTTTTATTTGGTATTGTCTCTAGAACATCTTCCATTGTCGTCGTTGTTCTCATATCCAGCCAAACTATTAAAATAAATAATTTGTAATAAATTTTTTGAACAATAAATTGATAAGTTCATAGAAAGGTGATGTACCTAAAGATCGTAACGTTTTTTCGAATAACGAAAAGGAAAAAAATTTATGTAATTTGACTGCTTAAAGGTGACGAAAAGAAATTCGGGTGGCTGGCATACTAGTAAGTTTTGATGACAACTGATCCCAGATAAATGATCACACAACATTATATTTCATAAACAACTGATCATTTGTCGTGGTATAAAATTGTTGGGATCAGTTGACGACACACCCACTAGTACTTCTACGAAACATTTACAAAATCTAGATCCAGTGGATTTTTTATTTTTCATTCCGCGAAAAACATTCCGATCTTCAGGTACATGGGAGGTGGACAGTAAAATTTGGTGACCTCTCTTTACATCTCAGTAAAATATATCATACATATAAGAAAATAAATTTGAAATAAAATAACCAATGGCATTGTGAAGAGGTTCTCCGGTTTTTTTATCCCAGACGACAGTTGTTTCTCGCTGATTTGTAATACCAACGGCTTTTATAGCTGTAGCTGCAATACCAAGATCTTCCAAGTTCTCCACGACTTTTGCAATACAGTTTAAAACTGCGGAAAGGATTTCTTTTGGGTCCTGTTCGACCCATCCTTCCTGAGGATATTTCTGTTTTATTTCTATTTGATGCGATGTTATTACTTTTCGTTTTGTTACATCAAATACCTAAAAAAAAGTGTACATATGTATTTATTTTATTTAATAGAGCATGAAAAAATATAATAATGAAAGTAGCAGACGTCAGAAAGTTTTTTAATTTTTATAAATAAATTACTCGTAAGTAAAATAAAATTTCTCTCTCATGCAAAAAAAAATTCGAGTTTCTGATGAAATTTTTGACTTTTTTCCCTCATTATTTTACTTTTTTATTTAAAAAAATTTGTTTTACTGTCTGCTACTTTCAGTATCATGAAAAAATTAATGAATATTTGAATAATAACATAATAAACTCACTAAAAATCTAGCACTGCTGGTTCCTTCATCAATAGACCCAATGTAACAGGGACCTTTTTTAGTCTCAGGCATCTTAGTACCAAATAACTAATAATTTAAATTGTCAAATATTATTTTTTAATTAATTATCTTTAAAAAATTCACAGTAAGTACTAATAGTTAACGATCTGATTAAAATTACGATAAAAATATATCAGTAATTCAAATTACATAAGTAATTAAAAAATTTTAAATAACTTTGAGCTATTGATGTCGAGTAAAAATTACATACGCCGTAAAAAAAAAATTTGTAAATAAATATAATTGATAAATTTATTTATATATATTTATATATGTATATATAAATATATCAATGATTATTGATTACGAAGTTCAATATCTTTGGTTGCTTTGACGTTTTTTATAAAAAGTAAAACAATAAAATATGTCAATCATTAAAATTGTTCACAAAACTCAATTGAAGAAATTACATAAAAATATAAATATATACACATATATATAGATAGATTTAACAGATCAATTTGCGAGGAACAAAAAAATTTATATTAAAATAAACAGACTTGTACGAAATAGGGACATTTTGGAAACAGACCTTGACCATCCTGTTAAAAAAAATATTTAAATTTAAAATTATAAACTGCAATTTTATTGTAATTAAAAATAATAACATTCAATTACTTATGCTTCAATTGCAAAGAGTAATTTTAATTACCGATCATCAAATGCATTCAATTAATCAGGAAATTATAAGCTAATTAAAAAGTATTGAAATTTAAAAAAGCGCGGGAATTTAAATAAATGTAAAATTACTATAATTTAGGGATTTTGAATTTAAAAATAAAATGGTTGGTAGTTGTTGTTATTGTCTCTGTTATGTGTCGAGTTTTACGTAAAAAATTATTTAAAAGAAATAATGAGTTTTAAAATAACAAATAACACGTGCAGAATTTGTTTATTACCGAATAAGAAAGTTGAAAATATTTTTTCCATATCTAACTGCGATAATTACAATGGACTTGTATTTGAATTTAAACAACAAATTGAAATCCACTGTGGGATTGAGGTTAGTTTTATAACTAAGTGATTTATTTATTTAAAATTGTATTTTTGTAAAGTAAAAATTTTCTTAAAATTAAAAAAAAAAGAATAATGATTTTATATTTAAGTTTTTGGTTTATTTGAAATTTTATTTTTTTCATGTGATTAATTGCGCATTAGTTGTTATTGGTAATTAATATTTGAATTAATTATTTAGATTGATAAGAATGATGGATTACCTAGCAATATATGCGTTGATTGCAAAACAAGGATTAATGGTGCTCATGATTTATGGAAACGATGTCAAGTAACAGATAAAAAATTGAAAGAATTTTACAATAGAACTGATGGAAAAGTAATCAATTGCGTTACTTTAAAAGTAAATATAATTATATATGTTCTAAGGACGTTCTCACACGTTGCCCCCTTCCCTTTCACTTTTTAAAAATATTCAATTACTAAACTGTCATTACCGTATTCAAATTTTATTAATTAAAACTATCTTCAGACACCGCTCCCATTTTTTTTTAAATTTTCAATCTAGAACTTTCGTAACCGTATTAAAATTTAAT
This sequence comes from Microplitis demolitor, assembly GCF_026212275.2. Lineage (NCBI taxonomy): Eukaryota > Metazoa > Arthropoda > Insecta > Hymenoptera > Braconidae > Microplitis > Microplitis demolitor. Next base: position 20,987,285 of record NC_068546.1, on the reverse strand, counting down.
TGATTAATTAAAATATACTTAAAACAATTGACAAAAAGACAACATGGTTGCCATTTCACCGCGATATAATTAAAAAAAAAATTACAGTTGTTACGAATTAAGACAGCTCATTGTCTGAGGATGCCCTTAATTAATTAATTTATTTATTTATTATGATAAAATAATTATTAATTTATTTACTCTTTGATATTCAGAATAAATCTAGTCAAACCGGAGATTCATCTATACCAGAAATAACAGAACATGAAGAAGAAAAAAAATTATACCACACAAATACATTGTCTTCGTTAAAAGAAACGATAGCATTAAATAAATTACAAAATAATAATAAAAAAAATTCAGGTTGTGAAATAAATAACAGTAAGAATATAAATTTAAGTGAAAGTAGAACAGAGTCAAAGTTAAAGCTACGAAATTTCAAATTAATAAATTTACCAAGTGATAAAATAATAGATTATAAATATAATAATTCTTTTAAATTTGTAAACTGTATATTTCCTCAGAAAAAAATAATCAAATTTGAATCGACGCTAAAGGATAATAATAATTCCTGTGAAAAAAATAATTTAGAGGCACAAAAAATTGATTTGATACTGAGTGATGACAGGGAAAATAAAGACGGAAATATTGAAAATAATTCTGATGAGTTGATGACAGTGGAGTCAAATGCTGAGACTGTTGATAATAATTTCTGTATGAAAAGAAAGTTGGAGTCAGAAAAAATTGATTTGACACTGTGTGATGACAGTGAAAATAAAGACGTAAATGTCGAGAATAATTCTGATGATTTGATGACAGTGGAGTCAAATAATAATTTCTGTAAAAAAAAGAAATTGGAGTCACAAAAAATCGACATGACACTGAGTGATGACAGTGGAAATAAAGACGGAGATATTGAAAATAATTCTGATGAGTTGATGACAGTGGAGTCAAATGCTGAGACAGTTGATAATAATTTCTGTATGAAAAGAAAGTTGGAGTCACAAAAAATTGACTTGACTCTGAGCGATGACAGTGAAAATGCAGATGTTGAAAATAATTCTGATGAGTTGATGACAGTGAAGTCAAATCCTAAGACTATTCCACTGAAGCAACAGAAAGAAATAAACGACGTCATTGAAAATGATCACTGTTATACGAGTTTTGTAAAGCCCGCGATAAGAAAGTCATCGAGAGAAAAACGACTAATAAATTTGAATAACGATGAATCAGAAAAAATAAATAAGAAATCAAGTGAGTCAGCTGATGTAAAACAAATCCAGTGTGATCTGTGTGACAAGACGTTTGTCAGAAAATCGGCTTTCTTAAAACATATTAAACACCACAAGATAACGTCTAGAGAAAATAGATTGCAGTGTACGATTTGTAATAAACAGTTGGGATGCAACGGATCTCTTAAACTTCACTATTTAACTCATGAAGAAGAAAAACCACACAAATGCAATTATTGCGATCGAACATTTATAACGAAACGCAAACGTATATATCATGAAAGATGTCATACACTTGAGCGACCGTATACTTGCGATCTTTGTGACGCGACTTATCCTCAGATGCATTTATTGAAGCTTCATATCACGAAACACACTGGGGAAAATAAATACTTGTGTGATAAATGTGGAAAAACTTTTAGGATGTATAAGTGTTTGAGAGAACATCTTTATACTCATACTAAAGAAAAACCTTTTGTTTGTCGTAATAATTGTGGAATGGCTTACGGTAATTCTGGAAGTTTATTTGCGCATAGAAAAAAATGTCTCACTAAATTAACAGCGTTAGTTAATTAAAATGTTTACTTCCTTCTGAGTTTCAGTTTAAAAGTTATTGAACTACTGTAAAAAATTTTCAGAACGCATGACTATATTTAATGTCGGAGTAAAATTCACTTCGAAGGAGTTTATTATAACTTTTAAACTCCGGTTCGAAGTTAAATTAACTCCGCAAAAGAATTTATTTTAATAAAAAAACTGGATTTAAATAAAATGCATAACTACTACGAATCCACTCCAGATTTTTTGCAATGGATTCACTTATACGCAAGTAGATCTTGTGATTTCTTTTAATTGTATAAATAAATCATAATTAAAATTCTTTTTTTTTTGTTTTTAAATTCAAATTTTGAATTTTTTAAATGTTGGGTAACAAAAAAAAATATTTTTTTAAATAATTTTAAACTAAATTTAATTATTTATTTAATTCGTACTTTTTTATTTTATGCATTTACGAAATTTTTTACCAGATAATTATTAAGTAATTAAAAATATTAATTTAAATACTTTATAGACAATAGGAAATATAAGATAATTATTTTCATTAGAAATAAACATTTGAATGGTTTAATTAAAATTGTCATGATGTAAATAAAGTAAATAAAGTTAAGAGTAAAATACTTGTTATATTTTTTTGTACATCACTATATTAATTACAATACTTAGTTATCGTACTTAATAAAACATCTTACTTAATATCACAATTAATAATTACGCTGTACATTGAAGCGATAAAAAATTAAATAAATAGAAAAATAATATTGTTTTAATTAGCATTATCAACATCTTTTTGAGCTTCCGCAACTGCCATAGATTTCTATAAAAAAAAATCCATAATATATAATTTAGGCAAGATAATAAATCTATTCTTTACTTCTTTATTCGTAAATATATGTATTCCTAAATGTCTCAAGTTCTTAATATCGTTCATACTTGACCTTTACATAGCAAATATATATAACAAGTTGCAATACAAATGGATGTAAAATATATATAAAAAATATTTTTTTTATATTGCAAGAACTGAAACAAAAAAAAATTATTTGAGCGGTTCATTTTGTCCAGGCTGAAGAACGAAGAGATCCAGCTGTCATTGATGTCTAAGATGGTCAGCCTTAACTTTTTTTACTAAAAAAAAAACTGTGGGTCCGTGTAAAAGTAAAAACTTTGAAAAAGTGTTGACTATTAAAAACTTCAGAACTTTTTTTAAAATTCTGAAAATACAAATAAAAAAAAACAATTAATATACTACAAATAATCGTTTTTGAATCATTTGTAAACTTTTTTTGATGCTCCATTCAAAGTTATAAGTTTCATAATCTTTTTCCAGTACCAAATACATTCAAAAGACTGATTTTGAACTATTTCTGAACGGTTTTTGTTTTAGCATATCAGGATACTTATTAATTTTTAGAAAGTTTAAAAAAAAGTCTGTCATTGTGTTATATTTTCAAGTTTAGAATAGTCAACACTTTTAAAATTTTTTTTCAACAATTTTTTTGACACGAAAAGCAAGAAACATTAATTTGAACTGTCCACTATGTCCAGGCTGAAGTTTCAAGTGACCCAGCTGTCATGGACGTCTAAGATGGTCATCTCCAGCTTTTTTTGTTTACAAAATTTTGAAAATTGATAAATTTTAAGCAAAATAAAATTGACATAGAAGAATTCAAAAATACAGATATATAAGAATTGATAAAATTAAGAATAAATATTTTTACTATGAAGTAGACCTTCTTAGTATTGAGATATTTACGAATAAAGAAGTAATGAATAGTTATCTCGCTATTAAATATAACTTTTATATTTAATTAAATACCTCCAGCTCTTCTAATTCACTCTTTTGAACTTCTATTTGATATAATAATTGAGTCTGTTCATCCAAACTTTTCATAAGCAGCTGAGTGTAATAAAACAAGAGCTGCAATTTAAATGTCAGCTCATCAATTTCATTTTCTAGGGAGATATTTTGTATTACTGACATTTTAAAGTTTCGATAATTATTGATACCTATAAAGATTAAATTAATGTTAGCATTTTAATAAACTATAACCTTTCAATAAACCACATATATCATTATTATACTTAAATAAATTTAATTTATGACAATTAATAAAAATAACAGTAATTAAATTGTTTAATAATTACGGATATTGACAAAAATTTGTGCAATTTAACAAAATTGTGGTAAAGTTTCCATGAGGTTGTAATTTACGAATAAATATATTTTCGATTGGATTTAATTGATATGTAATCTATATATTTTTTATACATATTTACATGTATGACCTTGTGTGGTGTTGTGTGGACACTTGACGTCACGTGTTTCCGGTTTATCTAGAAACTTTTTGGAATTTCTTTTAAAAAAATGATGTCACGTTTTGCTAAATAATTTATATTTATTTTTTATGTAACCATTACAAGGTCTATTTTACATTGATTTTTACTTTAAATTAAATTAAATATCTGTTGTTTTTTAATACAATGGAACAATAATAAACAAATTAAACAATTCGAAATTGAAGTACTGTTGTACAATTCAAACATTTCATTGATTCTTTCAATGGGTATAAAAATTATGAGCATAAATTCAGATGACAATTTTCAAAATTTTTGAATAAATAAAGGAAATTCAAAATGAATAAAAATTAAAAATTATTTAATCATAAACATTTTAAGTTCACTGAAAAATTTATCAACTTGTACATACATACAATTATTATTTAAAAAAAAAAAATATATGAATATCCCTTATTAAAAGAAAAGATTTAAAACGATAAGAAAAAAAAAATTTTTAATTCTTTTTAATCTTTTTGAATACTTTAAATACTTTTGAATCACTTTTGTTTAATTGATTCAAATTCAAATTTTTAGTCGTTGAAAGAAAATTTTTAATTAATCAAATGATTGCATAAAAATTTAGTAGCAAAGGCAACGTTGAATATTTTTTCTCTATTTTTTGTCAAAAACTGCATTCAAGAATGAAAATTTTGAAAAAAATAAACGTGATGATAAGTCAATTTTTAAAAAAGTTACAGCTTATTAAAAAAAGTCTTTTTTTAAATTCATAACTTTTTTTTGGTTGGGTAAAAAAAATTGAAAACTTATAAGACTCGTTTTTGTTGGGGTAGAAAATATAAAATTTTCAGTGAAATCAGAGTTTTTAAAAATTCAAAATTATTAGACGTCGACTAACATGAAGAACAAAAATTTAATAATCGATAATTTAAAAAAAAAAACATTAAAATAAAAATAATATTTCATATACAAAGAATTCTTTAAATAAATTTTTTCTCCTACAGAATAATGGCGGTAAAATTAAAAAAAAATTTTTTCAAATTTAAATTCTCATTGAAAATATTTCAAATTTTTAAAAACAAAACTATTAATTACAAATATAATAAAAAAAGATATTGGTCATGTCGTCTTGAATACCGTGATTTCATGATCTAAAATCACGTAACATATATAACACATATAATATATACTAAAATGTATGTCATCAATACTGATTCATAATTTATAAAATCTTGAATGAAAATCGACAGTGTGCGGCCTAGAAAAAAATATACAATGCGTTACGTTAAAAAAGTTTCTCATTAACCAGCATTTAAACTCACAATTAATACATAAAAATTAACAACCAAACAAATAAATTAATCACCAAAAGTATAACGAATGAAAAGTAAAATTTTAAAAATTCTCTCTTTTAAAAATTGAAAATTGCCGCCAGTAAAATAAATAATTTTTTAAAATATCGTAATAAAATAAATCTAGTTAACGAACAAAACAAAAATAAGTACAAATTTCTCTATAAAATAATAAAAAAATAATTTAAAATCTAAGGTCGCCATCGCGGTATAAAATTCCGTGACACCAGACAGTTGACATCAAACCCGTCATAGAGATTACAATTTAAGAGATTGGAGAGGCTTTGGATTTCTTTCGTGCCTGTACTCTCTTCACATTGAATCCGTTACTGGTAAGGAAAGTAGTGCAGTCTGTGCTAATATATACATATATATACATACAATATAGTAATAAAAAATAATATAATTAATAAAAAAATTAAATAAAAATTAATATAATAATTAATTGTCAAAATATTTCAGGTATATTACTAGTAAACTGGCGTCGTAAAAAAACAGTCGTTACTTCACCGGACTCTTAAAATACGGTAGAGTAAGTACTTTAATTCATTTTTTTTTACTCGTCATCTCTGACCCGTCAGACACACGATGTCTCTGTGACTTAACTTATGTTACTAATTTATAGTTATCACTCAATTAGATAATTAATACATTTATTTACAAATAAATATTATCAGCGGTCAGTTTAAAATTTTTAAAAATAATTTATTATTTATTTTACTTATTTAATATGTCGAGAAGGTCATGCTGCTGATGAGGTTACCGTTCTCGTGACGTGTCAAGTGCGAAAGCTAAAAAAACATGATTACACTCCATTCCATATGGTGGTCGGCTTCCGCTGGTCATTGACATGCTGGCATTTTATTATAATAAATAATTATTTACTTTTTTTATTTTAGTTACTTTTTTTATTTCATGCAGATCAAAAATATCGTACGTTTTGTGACGTATGTATTTGTAATACATTCAAATTTATTTTTATGAAAACTTACGAGAAAAAAAACCTGCATCATCGGCTCCGTTATTATCAATACATTTTTTTTATTTCAATAAATTATTTTTTATTTTTCTTATCATAAGAACTTTTGAGCGAACTTTCATCATCTTGGGTGTGTCGAGATTTTTTTTTATTTTTGGACTAATATTTTTTTTAAATTTGTATCAGTAAAAATAAAAAAAAAGTAAATATGTAATCATTATCATAAATTCTTTACATAATTATAATATTTGATGATTATTGGTTCGGGTTAAGTTGATATATTTTGTAAATTTTAATCATCTGTTAAAATGTTTGCTTTGCTTGTACAATCATAAATTGATAAATTTATAATTTTAAAATATGATAATATTATGATTGTAAATAACATTTGTAATTCATTTAGTTAAATATTTTTTTAAACTTATGCATTGTAATAAATCGGGAGTGAGTTCAGAATACGGAGCTTGTTTTTACAGTGAAGTGATCTGGAATTTATTTAAATCCACACTCACTTATATTAAGAGTTTTAGTATTAAAATACTCCCCGGAGTTAATTTCACTTCGAACCAGAGATTAAAAATTAACTAAACTCCCCTTCAAAGTGAATTTTACTCCGATATTAAATACACAGTCATCCATTCCGTATTTATTCCGAATTAACTCCGTTACTCAGAGTTCCGTAATTTTAGAAAAAGTTACTCGACATATGGAGTAAATATGAAATTTTTTTTCTAGCTGAGTTATTTGAATTTTATTTAAATCCACATTCACTTTAATTTGGAGTTTTAGTATTAAAATAAAATCTTCGGAGTTAACTTCAATTTGAATTTACACTCCGCATTTACTCCACAAATTTTGTAGTATAATCTTAATTATAAAACCAATTTTCTTTTTATTTTTAGTGCTACTGTAAGGACTCGGCACAATCCAGGACAATCTAAAGATGCAGCAGCAACCAGTGATGGAAGAGGGAACGGCCTACGAGCCTCCAACTTACGATGAAACATTCCCAGAGCTTCCGGGCTCGTGTAACCATACGACCATTTCAAACCCACTGCCGGTCAACAACAGTATGAGAGTTGGTTCATCAACAATAACAACCGTTTTTCACGTACCACTGGAAGAGCGTAAGTTTGATCACAGCGACAAGTTCGGCGAGGGTGAGTCGATGCGTACATGCCAAGCAATAATGAAAGAAACCAATGCCCGCATTGAAATATCCTCATCTAAAAGCCAGACACTTTCGTTTGTATTAAGCGGCAAGCAAAGCGAAGTATTAGAAGCGCGTCGTAGAATACTCGCGACCTTTCAAACCCAAGCAAGCAAACAGATAAATATTCCGAAAGAACATCACCGTTGGATCTTGGGTAAACAGCGCCAGCGATTAAACGAATTAGAAAAAAATACAGCGACTAAAATAAACGTGCCCTCAGTTGACGTACAGTCCGACACAATAACAATAACTGGTACTAAAGAAGGAATTGAAAAAGCTGAGCACGAAATAAAAGTCATTTCTGACGAACAATCGCGAAAGGCATTTGAACGTATCATTGTTCCGAAAATTTATCACCCATTTATTCGCGCTTTCAAAGATAATACCATTAGTTTAAATGCTAATGCAAGTTTACGAATAAATATACCACCGGCATCAGTTCAAAATGACGAGATAACAATTGCCGGTGAAAAAGAAAGCGTAGTTGCGGCCAAAAAAAAAATAGAAAGTATTTACAGAGATGTAGAGGAACGATACAGTTCGGTGTCCGTCGAAGTGCCAAAGTCACAGCATAAATATGTCATGGGACCTCGTAATACGACAATCACTGAAATTTTACAATTAACAGGAGTCAGTGTTGAGATGCCAAGTCCTGATTCGCCAACAGGTACCATAACTTTACGCGGGCCACAAGAAAAATTGGGGCAAGCTCTCGACAAAGTTTACGAAAAAGCAAACAGCGTGCGCACAGTAACCGTCGAAGCTCCGTCCTGGATCCACAAATATATAATCGGTCGCAAGGGTATTAATATTAAAAAAATAACCGAGGAGTTGCCAAAAGTAAATGTTGATTTTGCTGAAAATGACAACAAAATAAAAATAGAAGGCCCGCCAGAAGAAGTCGAAAAAGTAAGAGAACAAGTTGAGGCTCATGCCCAAGATCTTGTAAATAAACTGACATTTGTTGAGCTTAAAGTTGATCCCCGGTACTTCAAGCACATTATCGGCAAAAATGGCAGCAAAGTTAATCGGCTGAAAGAAGAAACAAATGTATTTATAAATATATATGAGAAAGACGGGCAAAATATCATACGTATTGAGGGTAATCAAGCCGGTGTGAGTGAAGCTGAATCTAAATTAATGAAGACTGTTAATAAATTAGAAAATGAAAAGGAGAAGGATGTTATTATTGACCATCGTCACTACGCTAGTGTTATTGGCAAAAGAGGGTTTAATATTAAGGAAATTAGAGAGAAATTTAATAATGTACAGATAACAATACCCGGGCCAAATGAAAAAGACGACGTCGTTAAAATACGCGGTCCTAAATTAGATGTTGATAGGTGCCATAAATATTTAATGAAATTGGCTAAAGAACTTGATGAAAATAGTTATACAATAGAAGTACCTATTTATAAACAATTTCATAAATTTATTATCGGTCGGGGGGGTATGAACATCCGTAAAATTCGGGAAGAGACTCAGACTAAAATTGAATTGCCAGCAGAGGGTTCTGATGACGAGGTAATTGTCATTACTGGTAAAAAAGACAACGTCGAAATGGCGCGCGATATGATTAAGAAAATTCAAAGTGAAATGAGTAATGCCGTTGAGGAAGAGGTCGTCATACCGCCAAAATACTATAATTTTCTTATTGGCACTGGCGGTAAAATAATCCACTCGATAATGGAAGACTGCGGTGGTGTGACAATTAAATTTCCTACTGCTGAAAGTAAAAGTGACAAAGTTATAATACGTGGGGTTAAAGAAGATGTTGAAAAAGCTAAACAACAATTACTTGAACAAACAAATGAAAAACAATTGATGAGTTTTTCAGATACCGTACGTGCTAAAGCAATATACCATAGGTTTATTATTGGACGCCAAGGAGCTAATATTAAAAAAATAAGAGAATCAACTGGTGCTCGTGTTGTATTCCCGACTGATAAAGATGAAGACCAAGAAATTATAACCATCATTGGTAAAAAAGAAGCTGTAGAGAAGGCTAAGGCAGAGTTAGAATCGACGATAAAAGAAATTGGTAATATTGTCGAGGATGAAATAACCATTGACCCAAAACATCACAAGTATTTTGTCGCACGTCGTGGCGGTGTATTGGCGCGTATTGCTGATGAGTGCGGTGGGTTACAAATTTCATTTCCACGTGCTGGAGTTGACAGCGACCGAGTTGTGCTCAAGGGCTCGAGAGAGTGCATAGAAGCTGCTAAGCAACGCATGCGAGAAATCGTCCATGAACTGGAATCTAAAATAACAATTGAATGCATCATTCCCCAGATACATCACCGCACTGTGATGGGTGCTAAGGGTTGCAAAGTACAGATGGTCACGTCGGAATTTGATGTGCAAATTAAATTTCCAGAACGGGAGCAAATAAATCATGATGGGCAGCCACCGCAAGAGCAGCAACAGGAACACCAGCAGGTCAATGGTCAAGAAAATGGCGAGACTGAGGTACAAAATCATGGCCCGCCTGCTTGTGATATTATTCGTATTACTGGACAACCAGAAAATGTCGAAAAAGCCAAGAAAGCTTTACTGGATTTAGTGCCAATTACTGTACAAGTCCCTGTAGCCTTTGATCTTCACCGCCTGATTATCGGCAAATCCGGTCGAGATGTGCGAGTACTCATGTCTAAATATGACGTTCATATAAATATGTCACCGGCTGATCAAAAACGAGATTACATTGAAATTTGCGGTGCTCCTGCAAATATTGAAGAGGCTAAACAGGCTATTTTTGAACGTGTTGAAGACTTAGAGGCTAAACGACAAGAACGTGCTCTTAAATCGTACGAATTAAAGTTCGAAGTCAGTCCAGAATTTCATCCCAAAATAATAGGACGTGGAGGCGTTGTTATTAAAAAAATTCGTACTGATTTTGATGTTCAAGTAGATTTCCCTAAAAAAGGTGACCCTGAGGAGAACATCATCACCATTACGGGATTTGAAAAAAATACTCATGAGGCTAAAGAAGAAATTTTGAAAATAGTCAATGGTCTTACTAAAGAAGAAATTAAAATTGATTCCGCTGTTCACTCACGGCTTATTGGTGCACGTGGTAAAAACATACGGAGGATAATGGAAGATTATAAAGTTGAGATTAAATTCCCACGGAAAACGGACTCTGATCCAGATCTTGTTGTCATTATTGGTAGTGAAGAAAATGTTGCTGATGCACGTGAACATCTTTTGAATTTAGAATATGAATATGTAAGTTTATATAATTAACAGGGTGTCAAAAAAAATTTTTTTTTTGATACACTCTAATAATTGATGATATTGAAGTTGGCTGACGTCTTATAATTTTTGAATTTTTTTTAAAAAATGGTAAATTATAAAAAAAAAAAACATTTTAAAAAATTGCACCTGTAGTTTTTTAAATTTTCTACATGTGCATATTTTTAGTTTTTTTATTTTTGTAATTAATTTGATGGAAAAAAAAATTCGAAAATTATCTGCTAACTTCAGGATCTCAATTGATATTTAATTTTGTATAGACAAATATTTATTATTTATTCGTTAAATTTCTATTTAAAGCTACAAGATCTCGAGGATCGTGAACGTACTAAGTCAATTCGTGGTGGGAAGCATGAATCAGATCGACCTCTTGGCAGCAGTGAAAGCGATTCAGGGTTTGTCGTAAAAGGAGGACCGTGGGAGCAACAACAATCACAGCAGCTAAAAAGTGCTCCGGATACCGCCAGTGTCGCGGACTTTCCGACATTTGTAGGTCACGATTCAAATCAAGTATCTGTTGCTACGCCAGAAGGACCTTGGGGTAAACGCCGAGATGTCCTCGCAAATTCGCTCAAGTAAAGCGGATTATTTTGGTAACATCGTTACCTTAAGCATAATTAAATTCTTTAACATAAATTAGTATCGAAAATATAAAATTAAAATTTTAAACAATTAACAAAAAATAATAAACTTCAATATAATATTGAAGTTGATCGTTGCTTCCCTAATCCATTGCTGACGCTGCTGCATTATAAATGACCTTGGCCACTCTCTTGGACTCTGAAACTGGTTTCACTGATACCGCTAATTATCACAAAGTTTTTCTTTAATTAATACAATTTCAATTTTTTTTTTTTTTTTTTTTTTTTTTTTTTTTTTTTTTTTTTTTTTTTTTTTGTGTCTTATGAAAATTCTAAAGTTGACAAGATACTGAAGTTAGACATCTAATAAATTTTGGATTTTTTTCCAAGCGATAAATTGTAAAGAAAATATTTTGAAAAATTGCACTTGTAGTTTTTTTAATTTTCTACATGTGCATATTTTTATTTATTTATTTTTTTTTTTTTTGTAATTTGATGTATAAAAAACAAATTCAAAAATTGTTAATTGTTCGTTAACTTCAGGATCGAAAAGTTGTAAGACAATTAATAATTTTTAAAGTTTTTTTTTTTTTTGAAATCAGTTACAAAAAAAATGCACATGTAGAAAATTGAAAAAACTACAAATGCAATTTTTTAAAATATCTTTTTTTTTATAATTTATCGTTGGTGAAAAAATCCAAAAATTGAATGTCAGCCAACTTCAGTATCATCTTGTGTATCTGTAACTGCAATGCATTAATTACACAGTAGAGTTTATGAATTTAAAAATATATCATTTTCAAAAGATAATAGAAGTAAAAAAAAATATCAAATTATCACGTAAATAAATAAATGCCTATCAGATACAGATATGTCGTACTTAAGACTGTGGCTTCATAGAAATTTCTATGTCCCTTAAACAATTAAAATTTTTTCATGTTTCGAATTGTTATGATGTTTATTTTTCTTCTTTTTTTTTTTTTTTAATTTTCTATCAATCATTTGCAAACACAAATTTTTATATTTTATTAAATGACTTCTAATACTCGAGAATTATTGTCTATTTATAATTGTATATAAATTTCACTTTTTTTGTTTTTTTTTTCTTGTTTTATTTAAATAAAGCAAGTGATAAACTGTAAATTATTATCAAATGCAACGTCACATATGGAATATATTAAATTATTTATAAAAAAAAAACAATTAATTGACTAATTGAATAAAAAAAACAATTGATGTCTTATCACTATATTTTAAGAAGTCTTTCTAATCAAATTGATTGATTTCGAAAAATATTTACAAGACCAAAAATAAATTTTTTTTAAAAAAATATTTAAAATTAGTATCTTTATATTATATATAGAAAATTATATACCATTAAGGCAAGAGTGCAAAAAATAACTCATCAAAAAAAAATTTTTTAAAAATCAATCGTGATTCATTAAATTACGTCACAATTTTTTAAATTCTTAAATCATGATTTAATTTAAAAAATTTTTTATCAATTTTATTTTTTTCTACACACTAAATTAGGGTCAATCTTAGACAGTGCCGCCACTTTTTTAGAATATTCAATGACCGTATTAAAATTTAATAATTAATTTAAAAAAAAATTAAAGCATTAATTGAAAAAAGTACAATTTCGCTGAGATTGAGATTTAAAAAAAAATTACTTACAATTGACATCAATTGGAAGTTAAACAATATTTGTTACATAAATTTCAGTAAAATCGTCATTTCAAATTTCGAATTCAAATTTTCAAATTTGTATCTTAAAATTTATTCAAATTTCTTTACACTCCTAATAAATAACTATGCAATTTTTTATAAATCTACTCAGCAAAAATTTTTTTTTCAATTAAGGACTTAATTAATTAATAAAATTCCAATACGGTCATTACGATTAAAAATCATTGAATATTTTAAAAAAGTGGCGGGCACTGTCTAAGAATGTCCTTAATTAAAAAAAAAAAGTAACTCGTGCATATAACCCGTATGAGGCCAATTAGTTCATAAGTTTAAAAAAATAATAATAATATGAAAAAAAAAAAAAAATTATAAGTGTGAATGTAGCAGACATCAGTCAAATTTCAAATTATTAATAAATAGAATGAATAATTAATAAAATAAAATTTAAAAAATTGATAAGTGCATTTTTTATAAATATTATTTTTTAAATTATTTACTCGATTTATTTGTAATTTTAAATTTGTCTGTCTGTTGCATTCACACTCATAAAAAATTAAATAATTAACTAAGGATAATAATAATAATAATAATAATAATAATAATAATAATAATAATAATAATAATAAATAAAACATACTTATTCTGTTAAAAGTGCCTTGTCTATTTTCTTCGAGACAGCTCATTTTAAACTATTTTAGTAGATGATGATTGTGAATATAATTATGTATATGACTATGAATGATTAATAATAATTATTCTAATATATTAACTGTATATGAACAAAAAAAAAAAAAAAAAAAAAAAAAAAGTACGAGGTTTACATGTGAGTAAGTAGCGTCATATGCTGAGTAAAATTAAAATAAATGCAAAAAAAAATAGATTAGTAATAATAAAAGAAAAAAAAATTAATAAGACTAAAAAAAAATATACATTAACAAAAATAAAATCTAAAGTAAACTAACATTGACTATAATAATGAATGTAGAAAATAATCTCATATACGCTTGTATGTTTCATGTATGAAGAGAAAAAAATACGAATGAATGAAAAAACAAAAATTAATTAATTAATTACTACAATAGATATTGGGGATACAGAAAAATTCACTTATATTTTTTAGAATTACAGCCATTTTTATAAGCCTACGATCGACCTACATGTTATCATTGTCTCCTTATATAAATATTATACATGTAATTATTATTGATTAATTAATATTATTATATTATATATTAAAAAATATGATTGCCAAGCATAAGAAATGAGCGAACGAAGAAGAAAATTTGTCAAACGCTTGAATTCGATCCACTATTAAAACTGTAGTTGCATGAAAGGATTTAAAAATTTTTATAAGTTTCAGGAAATGGTAAAAAGATGTAATTACAAATATATGCATGAAATATTAAGTAAACAATATGATAAAAAGAACATAATGGTATGTCGTATAAACGAATTGTTAAAGAATAATTTATCTTTATTTTTTTTTTCCCTTTTACTATTTATTCAAATGTTTTATTTATGATCCTGAAGTTAACAGACAAAAAAATAAAGAAAAATATGCACTTGTGGAAAATTAAAAAAGCTATAGGTATAATTTTGAAAAATGGTTTTTATAAATAATTTATCGTTTTTAAAAAAATACAAAAATTATTAGGCGTCAAATAACTTCAGTATCATATTTTATTTTTAAATTTAATTACTTTTTCATGACACCAGCATTGAAAATCGAAGTTTCAGTATCTGTACATTCAGTCAGCGTGCAGAAATAAACTTTTTGACACTTGGGAAGAAAAAAAGTTTCTGTCTATGACTCTGAAGTATGAAGTTAGTAGACAATTAAAAATAGTTGGTTTTTTTTTGACAACTTAATTGCGCAAAAAAAAAAAATACGCACATGTGGAAAACTAAAAAAAACTATAGGTACAATTTCTAAAATATTTGTTTTTCATAGTTTATAGCTTTGAAAAAAATACTAACATTATTAGACGGCGGCTAACTTCAGTTTCATTTCTGTCCGTTGACTGAAGACTACTAATTTCAGGCCATTAAATTTATCCGTAAATGACAGTTCTGTTTGTGGTTAAGTTTTATAAAAATGAGTTTAAATAATAACTATAGTTTATTATCTGCTTAATTATAAAAGTGCGACAGTTTACGAGTACGCTAATAGTTAATCACACTATTAATCTGAAATTGACTTGTTTCTGATTGGCTGCTGACACTGACTTCAAGTTTCAATGCAGGTAATTATGAAAAATGTAATGAGTGTGAATGTAGCTGACAATTGGCAATTATTTCAATTTTTCTGAAAGCAGATATGCGACAAATCATAAATTTTAAATAAAATAAACTAATGGAATTTAAAAAAATGCGCGTACTTACGTTTTATTCATTTACTCAAAAATTAAAAAAAAATAATTGACAGCTATATTCACGCTCATAAATCTAAGTGGAATAAAAATTTAAAAATGCGTATTTAAATAATTGAAAAGTCAGTACTCATATTTTTTTTTAATTTCACTATTTTAATTAATTAATTTATTTATTTAAAAGTTATAGTGTCTGATACATTCATATTCATAAAATATATTGTGTAACACAATGAAACATGACTTCAGATTGCGGGTGATGTCAGCCAACTTCACCCAGGTCTGAAATTATTTCATTTTATCCCTTATCACTTAATATACTATTAATAAAAGTGTGCAAATTGAATATTTCGATAAAATCAAATAATTTGAAAATTTTTTTCGAATTATTCGTCTTTTCAAATTACTCGATTCAAATCAAGAAAATTATGATCGGCTTTAAAATATTAAAATATTTCAAAAATCATTTTTTGTAGATTTGTGTCCGAGTTCTATTTATTTCTATACACTTATGACAGACAAAAATTTGAATTATTTAAAAAAAAAGAATTACAGTTTCAAGTCGTTTGACTTATTTGAAAACTTACGAGGTTAGGATTTGAAAACTTATTCGAATTATGAGTAATTCAAAAGTTCAAACGATTAATTCAGCTGAGGTAAGTCTTCAAGTTTTATACTTTTTAATTTATTTACAAATCCATCATTCGGTCGAATGTATCTTATATTTTTAACAAAATCATAAGCTTGAGTGTATGACATTTCTTTACATGCCATCAAATATCCAATTACTATCGTCGGTGATCTTGATACCCCAGCATTACAATGAACTAATATATTTTCCTTTATATTTTCATGAATTACTTTAATACACTCATTTAAAACTTTAAACAAATCAAATTCCGGTAAATCAAGAATATCAACGTAATGATATTTAATAGTAAGAAATTTAATTTCGGGATTTATTCCCAAACTTAAAACATTTTTTATTTCATGTGATTCTAAAATATCTAAATTATAAACTGGATCCTGTGAGCTGAGAAATAATCCAGGAATAATTAAATCTATTTTCAAATTTGGTTTGTTATCAATAACAAATGGCGGGACTTTTCTTCCTAAATTACGAACAATACCGTCAGAAATTTCATATTTTTCACCTGACGTATTTGTAACAATTGTTGTTGTCGGTTTTAATATTTTTTTCCGACTTTCAATAAGACTTTGAAAATCCATCTTAAGATTTAAAAAAAATTAAACAATATATTTTTATTTACTAATTATGTAATGAAAATCTATAAAATCAATTAATTAATGACTGCTAATAATTTACGAGGCCGTTCTTCGACGTTAGTAGGTTTCAAAATATGCTTGGCTAATTCCTCTTTGTCGTACTCAATATTTTTAAGAAACAATCCTTGAGGCGGTGCCATTTGTATCCTAGGATCCCAACTTGAATTTGACGGTATTTGTAACATTATCATAATATCTCGTTCAGTGATTATTCCCGACGCAATACCAACAAGTGCTCCAACAATTTTCCTCACTTGATTATAAAGAAACGCACGCGCGCAAATATTTATATGCCAGAAATTAAATAATTCTGACAGAGGATCAAATGGCATGAAAGGAGCTGCCGGTTCTATTGATAAATTAATTAACTCTCTTACGTATCTTATTTCTTTGAGAGTACGATTTTTACCAGCGAAAGTTTCAAAATTTTTTTTGCCTATAAAAAGTCTTGTTGCGTCTCTTAATGCGTTGATATCAATATTATCACCTCTGTAACAGTAAATAAATATAAGTAAGTAACAAATAATAGTATATTGCGCATCAAAAAATTAAATGAGACGATTTCAGACCAGGGTTAAGTTGGCTGATGTTACCCGAAGTGTGAAATCGTGTTTTATCCCTCGCACTGTATTTTTATGTTACCTGCATTGATACTGGAGTTACGGTCTGCAGTGAGTCGAAACAGACTACTTTCTGACCAATAGGCGGCAAACAATAATAATGTATTTTAAATATGAAAATTTAAGTAATTTAGCAAGACAAACAATGACTTTTTATTGTTAAAAATTTTTTATATTGGAATTCGTATTATTTCTTCAATTTTCTAACACACAGTTGTCAGTTTCATTGGATGTTAGAATGAAATAAATATTTCAAGGTTGGCAATAAATAAATTTGATTCTATTGGAGATGAAATTAAAACAGAAACTAATTTTTCACCATACCTGCGCCGAAAGTTTAAATTCCTGCCCTATTTAGAAGGAAGAAAGTCGTACTTGTCTCTTGTGAGAAAATAAATGATAAAAATTAGCGCATGCGCCGTTTTTCCTACAGAAGCAAAAGTTAAAGTTTTCGGCTGCAGATGTGGTAAAAAATAGTATATTACACACCTGGAAGGAAAGTAGGACATTTTAATCCCTGTTTACTTTCGGATCAAGTTGGCAATTATACACTAGGGTTAGAATGACCTACTTTCTTTCCTGGGTGTATAATATACTATTTCTGCAGGTTGAAATGTCCTATCTTTCTCACTTGGTATGTAATATACTATTATCGAATATAAAACAGGATTTATTTTCGAGGAAAATTCACTCTGGAAGAGAAAGATGTTCTGTGTTCACAAACACAAATAATATCTAATTAATCCAGAGGAATTCGGCAGTATAGGAAAAATTATTCTCGTTCGAAATTCTACGGTGTCATAATAAAGTGGGACCATGTTGGCCTCCTGATGGAAATTGAAATAAACCCATGGAAAAATTACTATAACCACAGTAAAATTTTTAATGATTATAGTAATTTAGGATATGATCCTTGTTAATTATTTAAATTTTCATTAGTAAGCCAACATGGTCCGGCTTTTCTATGCCACCATAGCATCTCAAACAAAAATAATTTTTTCCTGTAGCATAATGCGTTCATAAACTCTGCGTAGAAGGTAAATGGAGTCAGGTATTCTTTCGTTCCTCTAGTTTTAATTTAACCCCATGACTCTAACTATCTGGCTACATGTATATCAATCTCCAGAGTGTTTTTCTGAACGTATCCAGGAAAACTCTCAGTTTCAATGCAGGTAATATAAAAAATATATAAATACCTGATGTGCCAAGCGCGTTGTAGTTCAGAAATCGGTACTTTATGTTCATTGAAATCTTTAGCAATCATTATACGATAAAAATAACTTCTTGACTTGGCATTTCTGCGAGGATCGAATTCATCTGTAACCGGATAAATTGACGTTATTCTTATCTCGTGCCCACAGCGAGCAAACCATGAATTGAGTCTTCTGATGGCTGTTTCCGTATCATAAAATTCATCTGTTGGATGCTCTAGTTCAACTTGAGCAGTATTTATAAGAGCATGAACACCAGCATCTGTCCTGTTGAATTTTTTTACATAAAACGTCAATAAATTTTTTACTCAATGATTTATAGAACAGCAATTTCATTTTTTAAATTAATTACCGGCTTGAGATTTGTACTCTTGGGTAACATTTACTTCTAGGTTTTAATACGCAAGACAATCCAGTTTCAATTGCACCTTGAATTGAATCTATGTCTATTAATTTTTCACAACCTATTTGTTTTGCTGCTCCTCTGATAAACAAAAAAAAAATGATGAGTGTGAATGTAACTGACAAGTAGGAATTTTTTAAATTATTGAATAAATAAATGAAACTTAAGTGGAATGAAAGTTAAAACTTGCGGATTTAAATATTTGAAAAATAAGTGCGCGCATTTTTTAAAATTTTATTCTTTCAATTTATTTATCTATTTGTTTAAAATTCATAAATTGTCTCATGTCTGCTACATTCACACTCATCAAAAATATATTGCTGTGTTATGAATATATTTGATATTTAAATGTATAGGAATATATAAATAAAATTTAAATTCTTTTATTAGGAAAATATATTTACCTGTAACGAGTGCCGATATATCCCATATAAAATAAATATCGCACCATTTTGTAGAAAGAGGTTATAAATTTAATGAAAACTCTAGAGCACGTGGGTAACAATGCAATGGTGTAGACAATCTAACAAAGTTGGAATGAAAAGGGGAAAAATATATATTATAAGTGTTTTAAATTTATTTGTATTTTTAAACCGGAGCGGGAATTTGACGTTTGGCAATTTTTCAAATTTTTTAATTAATAAATCAAATGTAAAAAAAGTAAAAATTTTAAAATGCGTATTTAAATATTTCAAAAATCAGCGCGCGCATTTTTTTGAATTTTATTATTTTATTTATTTATTTAAAATTTATAAATTGTCTCTTATCTGCTACATTCACACTCATTTTAAAATCAGTTTTAATTAAAAAAAAAAACTTTTAATTAGAGCTATTAAAATAAACTAATTTTATTTATTTTTAAATTGTTTTGGAGCAGAATCTTAAATTAAAATTATTTTACAATTAAAAAATATTTAAATTACTAAAATAATAATTAAATTTTAAATGTCAAAAATATTTTTATTTATACCAAAAATAGCAGACAATTTTTTAATTTTAGTAAACAAATTACTTGTAAGTAAATTTTCAAAATACACAAAAATATCTTGTAAGGTTTTTGAAATGAAATTTAAAAAATATATTTTACTTGTTAATTTAAAAGAAAAATTTTGAGTGTCTGCAACTTTTAGTATTTTTGTCTTTTACTTTTTTAAAGGAATTAAACAAATAAAAAACACGATTATATTTTTAAATAAATTTATTGCAAAAGAAGATTAAATGATAATTAAAAACTATTTTCAATACTAAATTAATAAAATTTAATTACGTTAAAAATAAATTTATTATTCACGAAAAGTTATCTGTATTACACAAATATTATTGTTTTACTTTTTTTTTTTATTATGAACAAACTGTTGTAAAGCAAATTCAGTGAATTTGGTGAATAGAAACATCAGTGAATGACTAAAGAATATTTTTTTCTTTTGAGTTAATTTGTGGTCAGTGAACTCGATATTTTATTTTCATACATATATATATATATATTTTTTTTTTCATTTTTTTTCTTTTTGTTTTTTTATACAAAGAAGGAAATTACAGAAAAATAATTAGATATTACACAGAAAAAAAAATTTCTTACCTTAAGAAAAATTTTCCATTTCAAAATGAAAAAAAAATTTTTCTTAAAATAAGAAAAAATTTTTTGGCGCAGTAAATTTTTAATTCAAAAAAATTTTTGTTTTCAATCGATATTGAAAAATTTTCTTGGACCGAGTAAAAATTTTTTGCGCCAAAAAATACTTTTTTTCTGTGTAGGATTACTGTTTTTTTTTTTATATGTTCAGCACATTAATATCAAAAGTACTCTCGAGAGACCTAGCGAAGATTAGGCCGCCGCAAATATTCACTCACTCTCTCTTTCTATTTAATAAATTACATTGACGATAATGTTCTGTACTTTTTGTAGCATACAAAATTTAAAATTATCAGTTACAATTAAAAATAAAATGAATACAATAAATCATAATAATTTATTTAAATAACATAATTTTTGAGTACCGACGATTGAGATTATTCAATCATCTGTGCTTAGGTCAAACTGGTTTTGTATGAATGATTAGCCAATCAGAATCTCAATGTCCTCATGCCATTGGCACAATATCGAGTGACATAGTTTTCATCTATTTTTTGTCACATGTGATGGACACAAGGGCATTGACGTACATTTAATACAAAGATATCATAAAAAAAATTTTTTTTATTACATTTTACTTCTATTTATGACATTATTGTATGGTATATCATTACGGGTCGGATAACATGCCCTCAATAATTTATGACACTGAAGTTAGACGGCTTGGAATTTTTTAACTTTTTTTAAAATGATAAATTATGAAAAAAAAAAAAAAAAAATATTTTAAAAAATTGCACCTGTCGTTTTTGTAATTTCCTACATGTGCATATTTTTATTTTTATTTATGTTTTGTAATCGATTTGTTGAAAGAAACTCCAAAAATTTTTAGTTGTCGAACTTCAGGATCATTTTTTTTTATCTTACATACAAAAAATACAAATACATAAATTGCAACTAGTAATCGATAATAATAATAATAGTTTTTTAAATTAATTTAAACACAATCATTAATAATCACTACTAAAATTTATTTTAATTGTCTAGTAAACTATCACGCAAATAAAAATTATTTATTTTTTTTTATTATAAAAATTAAAAAACAAAATTTTTTTTCTTTTTTTAATGATTTAATTTTAAAAATGAGATCGACGTTAAGAATAATGAGCAATCGCCTTAATTAACATGTTTTTTAAAATTTTATTTTATGTCGTGTGCATAAAAAAGCGCAAATTGAACGAGTACACAAATGTATTACTGTTTTTTTAGGTATAAATTATATTGTGAATAAAAAAAAAATAAGAAACGCTGAAAGACCTTAATCCTCTGTATCCTGCAGAATTAACAATAATTATAATACTTTTTATTTTAACAATCTAATAATAAAGTTATTTGTTTGATATTTAAATTATTCCATATCTGGTAGACAAACAAATAAGTTTGGCTTTTGTAACCACTTGTGACTACGGTAAAACGTAAAAAATCAAGTGAGTTTACACGATCACATTTATGTTCCTAAAGCCAAAACTTTAATACAATCCATTATCTTCAGTAAGGTAAGATATCCAGTACCCGATCACTACATGTATGATATATATTAGGTAAAAGACCTAGTACATGATCAGATAAATAGTACATGATCAAGGAACTAGTACACGATCAGGGAACTGGTACGTGATCACCCATGTATTTGTATGTCTATATTTAGTAAATTTGACTAAATATGAATGTACACATATATGGAGTGATCGAGTACTAGTTCTTTGATCAGGTACTAGTCTTCTTACTTTACCATGAAAATTCATATTACAGTTTTATTATAATTTTTGAATAAATTTATTGTAACTGTAAAGAGGATTAGAATCAAATGTATAAAATTTCAAAATTCTTATCCCTGTTTAAACATATTGATTGAAAAGAATTAAAAATGATGGGATTCGAATTCTTTTCAATAACTTAAATTCTTTTGCTTGTATATATATATAGATATACAGTTTGCATGGAGTGACCGCTTCTCAATTCTTTTCAATCAGCATTTTTAACCAGGGACATAGTTTCTTAGAGGAAAAAATTTTTCCTCTAAGAAGTTAAGTAGAATCTTTCAAATTTTATATATGTTCGATTATAATTTCCTCTACAGTCACAAAAGATTCATTTTAAAATTATAATAAAATTGTAATATGAATTTCCGTGGTAAAGTAGGAGGACCAGTAAGCGATCAGAGAACTAGTATCTGATCACTCATGTATTTGTATATCTATACTGAGTAAAATTTACTAAATATAGATATACAAATACATGAAGTGATCGGGTTCTATTTTCCTGATCATGTACTAGTCCCCTAATCAGGTACTAGGTCTTTTACCTTAGATTAAAAAAAAGTACTTAAGTCAAAAGATCCAGTACCTGATCAGAGAACTAGTACTCGATAACTCATGTATTTGTATATCTATTACAAAATATAGATAAATAAATACATGAGTGATCGGATACTAGGTCTCTTACCTCATTAATTTTTTTTTATTTTTTAAAATGAATATTATATATAAGTTTAGTTAACTCATTCATTCAATCACGCACTTAAAATTACCAACTATATTATAAGTTCTATAGTAAATATAATATAGGCTTTAATACACTAATCAATGTAGGCTACGCTGGAGCTATAACTTTGCCTTAACGATGGCAAGTTTTATTTTCATCCAATTGTTTTATTTTTTTGTTAATTTAATTTATTTTCATTTTTTGTTAATTATATTTTAGGAATATCGGCAGTGAAATTCCAACGATAGATGCGACAGGCAGGGCAGTCAATCTAGCAGTCTGTATTCGCACTGCTTACAATAAATATTTTATTTTCCATTGATTAATTATTTGTTTGTTAATATTCTTCAGCATCGTTTGCTATTTTAATCCTGAAATATATCGTATTTCATATTGTTTTTTGAAAAATAAAAAAACAATCTGAGTGCCCCGCGATAATTTATATGCCAGAGTAGTCGACGTCGTTGTCGTCGCAACTCGGCGGCTGTGTTGATATTCATTGAGACTAACAAACACTGAAAAAAAAGAGGGAGAGAGAGGGAGAGATGAAAGAGAGATAAAGGGGCACTCAACTGTTCACGTAAATGTTGATAATAATAATAATAATCATCATCGTCATCGCCGTCGTCTTATTATTATTTTTAAAACTTGTTCTGAATTTTATTTACTTGTCTTTATCTGCGCATCATTTTTACCTTAGCATCGCCAACACTTTTTTTTAAAATAATCATCTCTTCACATCAATCCTCGCGAGTAATCTACTTAATTTTTATTAACTTTAAATCTTTACTTAAATCGCGACTCTACCATTCTCAAAAATAATTTCTTTACATACAATATTCATCTTTAAGCGGCAAATAATCGCATTATCTTTACTTTGTCCTTCCATTCTTTTAAATCCATTAGTATATTTATATTGATTTTAATAAAATACATTTTTTCTTCTCCCTAGTCCACATAATTGGAGAATTAAAAAACGATTTATATTTTTTTTGTGAATTGTCCAGAACGGAAAAACATTACTAAGATTACAAATCACAAATGAAATCACAGACTTTCGTTGGTGGTTTGTCAAAGGAGGGCTGTTGTTTTGTTTTGTTTCTTGTTGTATTATTATTTATTATTGTTTTTGTTCATCTTTTTGTATTGAGGATAGGGCGCCGCACATTGCAGCTCGAGAACAACATTGTAGGCATGTACTTATGTTTTCAGTTTTTTGAGTTTAGTTGATTATTTTTAAAAAATTTATTTTAAGGATTTAGTTTACGGGATTCAGGTAAGCAGGGGTGGTGTGTCATGACCCACCCCCCTGTCTACATGTTCATTCCCATCCATTTTCCTTGATCATGTGGGCCAGTTCTATTATAAACTTACCCTCCTTGTATTTTTGACTTGACTCAAACGCGTGCTCCTGTAAAGTAAATGAAGAATTTTAAATTAAATGATAAAATTTTTATCAGCATCGAAACTTAAAGTTTGAGTTTATATAGTTGGAAAAAGTTCATTTCAGTCCATGCGCGAATTAATGTTAAATCAAAGTAAATTGCGAATGTCTAGTCAGCGGGTAGAAAGAAACGTTTTGACCGGAAAGAAACAAATAATGATTCTGCCCGTCGCAATTTAATTAGTATATTATACATCAAGGAAGGAAAGTATGACATTTTAACCCACGTGTTTAATTGGCTCAAGATAACTTTTTTTTCTGTCTACCTGAAGGCAAACACGTGGATTGTGATGTCTCTTCTTCTGTGGTGTATAAAATTTTTTACCTGTAAGTGCCTGAAAGTTTGAACTTCTGCCAGTTTGTTGGAAGAATGGCGCATGCGCTAATTTTTATCATTTGTTTTCTCATAAAAGAGGACTTTCTTCTCTCTAAACAAGGCAGGAATTTAAACTTTCAGTGCAGATATGGTGAAAACTCTGATACTTGTCATTTAAGGGCATTCTTAAACAGTACCCATTATTAAAAAATATAAAATGACTTTCAATTGTCATAATCGTATCAAAATTTCAGCTGAAATTTTTTAAAAATTTACATCTGAGCGAAATTGCAACTACGTTGTCATTTTTCCTATAAATTCTTTAATTTTTTTTAAATTAATTGATAAAATTTTAATACGTTTATGACGGGAAAGTAATTGAAAATTTTAAAAAGTGAATCGCAAATGACAATTTACGGTTATGCTAATAGTTAATGACACCCTTGGTCTTAAATTAACTTATTCCTGGCTTCTGACACTAAAACTTTAAGTCCCAATAGGCACTTTAGACTGCGGGTATCATCAGCCAACTTCACTGGTGTAAAATCGTTTCGTATCATCCCTTGTCGCACAATGCTAATTAATTACAACAATAATAATATACTTACATATTTCCAACCGAGAGTAGTTTTACAACACTCGCAATAAATGTCAGCGACAGCATGAAGGCCAGTTAAGAGAACTCGCTCTTCCGCAGGACCGCAACCAACATTAACCCTGTTTTAAAATTAAAAACAGCATATGGTTTTTAATAATAAAAATCTGATTAAATTATACAATAACATTATAAACAATTGATGATGATATAATTTATCTCTTACACGGAATTGAAGAGATAGGCACGACCTTGGCTGCCTTGGAAGGACTGCAACATAAAAATAAATTAATTAAATACTTTACTTAATAAATTTTTGATTAAAATCAAGCGAAATATTAGTTAGTGTATTTACCTTTGAGATGAGTTCGTCATGATTAGCAAGGTGAGCACGGCAGTGTATGCACGAATAAGTGCGATGGCAGGAGGGTAGATAAGCTTGAAAAGTTTTGACCATCTTTGATCAAATTGCCGTCAAGCTAACAATTGTTGTCTTCTTTCAGTGCTCCCTCGGTTATATTTTATATTGATATACAAAGATTTAGTTTTTTTACTTTATTTCCTTGATTTTGAATCTAGGGATTGTATGGTTTACTTTTATTTATTTTTCCTCCAAGTTCCACTTGATCTATGAATCAATTGCGACAATAGTCAATAGTACTCTTTTTTTTCTACTGTTATTGATTATTTTTATTTTAGTAATTTTTTTTCCTTTATTCGCGGGGGTGGTGGTGCAATTGTGGCCCCGTTCACCGCCGCCTCATACTCCGATCAGCTGTTAAGCTGGTTCAGGCAGCGCCGGTTCGGGGACACCTGTTTTTAAAAATAAACAACAGCTTTATTTAATTAATATCAAATTAAGTGTTTTTGTAAAATTTAAATATACATTAAATATATTTAGTAAAATAAAAAAAAAAAATAAACAATGCGTCAGAGATTTAAATTGATTTGATTAAAATAATTAATTGAGGTGATGATTAGTAAGTAATTTAAAAATGATTTTTTTAACATATTTTTAAATAAATACGAAAAAATTACTATAAAAAAATAATATATCTTTATCTTATGCAGTAAGAGTGATTGTTAAAGTTAACACAATGTGTGTTAGAAACGGACACATTTGTGTTGAATTTAAACACAAAATTTGGGTTAAAAACGGACACATTTGTGTTGAATTTAAACACAAAATTTGGGTTAAAATCTCAAGACCAAATTCGGGTAATACGAGAAGTTAATTCAAGACTTTTTAAATGGCAGTAGCGACAAAAAAAATGTTAACTTTTACATTTTATTTTTGTGCCATGGATATTCAGTAAATATAATTAATATATTATGAAGAGATTATCAACAGTGATGACAATTATTATTTAACAATCAACTATTTTTTGATAGTAAATAATTTTTTTATTAGAGTCAAGGTTTTAAAAAAATCACGTGATATTTAATACCAGTTGCAAGTAGTAAATCAATTAATTTCTTTTAAAAAAACAAAACCACATTTTTATTTGGCAAAAAAATAATTTTAACATTACATTAAATAATTCGAAATTTTAACTAAATATTTTTTATTGGTATGATAAAAATTCCAGCTTTTAGTAAATGGTAAATTTAATATATTAATAATTAAAATTTTTTAATTAAATTGACATTTACAAAATGTCCATTTCACTTGAATTTTTCTAATAATTCTTCCGTGACTATCGATTGGCTTTTTAACATAAATTTTGTGTTAATTTTAAAGTAACTCTTAATAAATTTTGATAATTACAATTTTTGTAGGAAATAACACTTGTAAAGTGTTAAATAGTAGATCGATTTAAAATTTTTAAGTAACACAGTGAACTGTGTTGATTTAACACAAAATAGTCAACACAAAAAATTTAACACGGACCGTTTTTCCCAGGTACACAATATTTTTTACTGTGTAACTAAAATACATTTATGAAATTAACATAAAATTCTTTATCGGCTTTTTTACATATTGAATTATTTGAAAATTTTCTGAACAAAAGTATTACAATTGATATAAATAATTTATGTTAAATACTAATTATATTTAATTTTGTAATTGTGTAACGATAAAAGCATGTAATTAAAAAATTACGTAACTGAATAATTGCACCAAACATTTAGAACAAATTTTTTTCTCTCATATAAATGAAATGTGTTAAGTAATAAAATTTATATTAAGTTAATCCCAGACGCAGCTATTTTTTAAAATTAAAATAATCAAATTCTGAATATAACCCTGAGTAAATTATCAGTTATCATAATTCATTAGAAATACAAAAAAAGAAAAAAAAGTTGTTTGTAGTATTGACAAATCAACGTGAGATTCATTTAAATTCTTAAACATTTGTACATTCATCTCTTTCTTTCATTACATGTTATCTCCTTCTTAAAAAAAATAAAAATAAATAAACGCAGACACTTCCAGCCAGACCGGCTTCAAGGTCAATGAACAAATTTAAGTTCATTGAATCGTTCGGAGCGAGGGAAAAAAATTTATGGTAAGTACTGCGATATAGACGGCATTTAGTATCACCAGGAAGATAATAAGTATCATAAGTAACGGTATTCATTTATTTTTATTATTTTTTATTGAGTATTAAATCATTTTTTGATGGACAATAACTTGATCATAACACATGCCGACACCTGCGCTAGCAAATAAAATATACGAGACACGAATACAGACTTAACGGAAGAGAAAAAAAAATATACTTCTGGACGTGGGTTCGCAGATAAAAAAGTTTTGCTCTTTTGAAAAATAAATATATGAGGAACGTGGGCAAAGGGAGAGACTTAAGGAAATGTTAAGTTTTTGGGGATTCAACTATGATGAATTTTTTTAAGATATTTAAAGTGAATTGAAAAAATTGTAAGCTGTAAAAAAAAAATTCATTTTTTGCGGGGAAAATAGTGTCCCCTAAAAAGAGTGATAAAAAATTTTTGGAAATTAAATAAATTTGGGAAATTAAATTTTTTTTGTAAGTAATTTATGTCAAGGAAAATTACATGTCATATATTTATTGGGTGCAAAGAAAGAATGAAAAAATTTTAATAGTTTTTATTTTAAGATAAAAGTTATTAACAGTCTGTGTAAAAATACGTTCCAAAGATTTCTATAAAGTTTTGGAACATCCAAAGTTGAGATAGATTAGAACTTTGATTGGGTGTTTGTAATTTTGATAGTAAAAAAAAAAGTTTATCTAGAACTTTATATGAGCGAATTTTGAGTCGAAAATGAACTTTTTTAAAAACATATTTCTCAAAACGTATTTTTGTTATATTTCACGTTTCCAAAAGTTTGAAAATCTCTAACTTGTAACTTTTGGAAGGAGGGTAAAATCTAGTAAAAATGTTTTAAAAACATTTTTTTTTTTTGCTCAAAATTCGCTCATATGAAGTTCTAGATAAACTTTTTTTTACAATCAAAATCACGAAAGTTTAAAAAAAGTTCGACTCTGTCTCAAGTTTAGAAATTCCACATGTCGAACTTTTTTAGAATCTTTTTAAAACGAGTTTTTTTTACATGTGATTTTTCGACTAATTGTCGATTTTTGAAAAAGTTTAACTACCGACTTAATATTATTAATTTTTTTATTTGTAAATTAAGAAATTAATTAAATTTGAAAATTCCAAAAATTGTAAATATTCTGAAGTTGATTATCGAAATCCATCTCAAGTAATTTGACACCGGAAGTTCGATAGTGAAAAAAAAATTCAAAAAAATGCTCTAATATAATTACAAGTGATTTTTTAATTAAAAAAAAAAATTTTTATAAAATTTTACAGGTACTCCGTTTTGAACCTCCCCTAAATCTTACAAAAAAAAATATTTTTATTTTTAAAAATTTTTTAAGTAAATTTATATAAAGACTTTTTACAAAAATCTATTTTTATCTATGCTGTGAATGTGACTGGCACCTCAAGGTTGTCTATTGTATTTTCCATCGATTTCTCTTATTCGAGTGGTAAAAAAATTAACCACGAGTCAGTACTAGTAAAATCAATTATCCAATAAAAATAAGAAAAAAACAATTCATAAATATATTAAGACCCCAAATAATTGATGTTTGTTGAATTCAAATTAATTTAATAATTCCGTACATTTATTAGTGACAGCAAATCCATAGTAAAAAATTTCTAATTAAAAAAAGTAAAAATCATTCAGGAAATAAACAGACATTATCTTATCAATGATTATCATCTACTATCTCATATATTTTACAACAGCGATTAGACTTTTAACAACAAAGAAAACTCAGACTTGTCAACAAAAAAAACATTGAAATTTAAATTAAAATTAAAATTATAATCGGAATTAAAAATCGACGTTAATATTAAAAAGCTAATGTGAGGTACATGAACCGCACGTTTGCTGATAAGTGAGTCACGAGCATAATTATGTTCTCATGATATTCATAATAACAAATGATATGCGATGAGTCTTATTCTTCAACAGTGGAAGTAATTTCATAACAATTTAGCCAAGAAACAAAAGCTTAAATGAAAATAAAAAAAAAAAACAATAATAATAATAATAACAATAAAACTGTCTTTGGTATCTAATTTCATCAGTCAGTGACGACATAAAATAACAGCTATTGTATATATAGCCATTAATTTTATTAACGACCTAGCAACCATCACATGACGAGTAGAGGGTAAAAAAAATATCAAAGAATAATGTGATGTTAAATGTTAGCTTGAAGATGTGTTACACAGTAAAAAATATTGTGTACCTGGGAAAAACGGTCCGTGTTAAATTTTTTGTGTTGATTATTCTGTGTTAAATCAACACATTTCACTGTGTTACTTAAAAATTTTAAATCGATCTACTATTTAACACTTTAAAAGTGTTACTTGCTACAAAAATTGTAATTATCAAAATTTATTAAGAGTTACTTTAAAATTAACACAGAATTTATGTTAAAAAGCCAATCGATAGTCACGGAAGAATTATTAGAAAAATTCAAGTGAAATGGACATTTTATAAATGTCAATTTAATTTAAAAATTTTAATTATTAATATATTAAATTTACCATTTACTAAAAGCTGGAATTTTTATCATACCAATAAAAAATATTTAGTTAAAATTTCGAATTATTTAATGTAATGTTAAAATTATTTTTTCGCCAAATAAAAATGTGGTTTTGTTTTTTTAAAAGAAATTAATTGATTTACTATTTGCAACTGGTATTAAATATCACGTGATTTTTTTCAAACCCTGACTCTAATAAAAAAATTATTTACTATCAAAAAATAGTTGATTGTTAAATAATAATTGTCATCACTGTTGATAATCTCTTCATAATATATTAATTATATTTACTGAATATCCATGGGACAAAAATAAAATGTAAAAGTTAACATTTTTTTTGTTGCCACTGCCATTTAAAAAGTCTTGAATTAACTTCTCGTATTACTCGACTTTTGTCTTGAGATTTTAACCCAAATTTTGTGTTTAAATTCAACACAAATGTGTCCGTTCCTAACACACATTGTGTTAATTTCAACAATAATTTTTACTGTGTATGTTGCGAGTTGGGTAAAATCGCGCATGTCGATTATCACCAAGTAATTCATATATAAGCTGTATTGATCGTACAAGAGATTTGATCTTGGTAATACGTACTGATAAGGTCGTGGGTCGTAATACAAGCGCCATAAGTTTAATTCATATCAGCTGTTGATGTATACAAAACATATATACTTATGAATTTATATAAAGACTTTTCATTGTTTCTTAATTGTTATCATCATTACTAATACTGTTATCATTATTTTAATATTATGATGTATACTTTATATTTAATAACATCAATGTATAGATGTATGTATATATATACATAGATATATATATGTTTATAAACAGACAAATGTTTTGTTTGATCTTTAAAGATTAGATAGTCAGAAAGGAGAACGTGGGTAATTTTCAATGAATGAATTTCGGGTAGATGTAGGTCGTGAATCTAGAGTAGGACTCGAGTTGTTATGAAGAGAACAAGTACAACGTGGACATTAATGTCAATTGATGGTATGAAAGCGTACGGAAAAGCTAATATAATGTAAGCAGAATGAGCTAAAGCTAAATAAAACCTGACAGCTGGAATAGATAACAAAGAGACCCAGCAAACAGGTTAAATAAAAAGGGCAAGTCCACTGACAGCTTTCAGTTTCTAAATTATTTTTTCAAAAGACAAATTACAGCGTCGTGCTACCTTTTTCGGACACTTAATAATTTGTAAAAAAAAAATACTGTCAATTAATTAATTTAATACTTGTGCATTAATTTAAATTAAGTATCAAATGTCCGAAAATGGAGCAGTGGCCAAATGATACTTCTGCCCTATGGAATAGAAGAAAAAAAAAAATAAAATAAAAATGTCTGTCATGGAAAATAATAAATAAAATTTTCTATGGTCTTCTTTACGTGGCTGCGCACATTTTACACGAACTCATTTTTTTTCCTGTCGCTAGGGCAGCTGACACAAGTTTCCTATCAGCTGAGAATGTATACAAAACTAACCAGAGAGTGATAAAGAGAGAAACGATAGTTATGGCTAAAGAAAGACGAGGTCAGATGATCTCTCCCACATCGATTAACTTTTAAAAGTTAAACCAACCAGACAAAGAAATACAAAATAATTATTTATAACAATTATTTAAATATCAACTACTAATTTTTTTATAACATAAAGCGGGAAGTTTAAAAAAAATAAATAAATAAAAATAAAAACTAACTGATGCGCAGTTTTACACACGAGTGTTCACTTGCTAATTGCGTTTCGATTTTTCCCACAACTCCGATTACGCAAATACTCAGCTATTATTTAATAATAAAATAAAGTATGAACTGAAAAATATAAAATATATCAGATGTAAATTTAAATGAAATAGTAAATAATAGAAAAATTGCTCATTACTTAGCTGTCTAGGACATTGCGCGTACGCGTGTTGTCAAAAATCCAAACAAAGACGCGTGCATATATTTATTATATATATATTATATATATATATATATATATACATAATCTATAAATTAAATTTAAAAAATATATATTACACACCTCCATATGTATACGTGGCTACAGCAATAAAAAGAGTAAATAGTTATTGTTTAAACTTAACTTCAACGCGAATCACGGCTTTTATTTCGCATTGAACATAAAGAATAACAACAACTCGTTTTTATCATCACTACACTACAAGCCGCAGTAGCGCAGTCTCCAGTTCTGCTTCTGCCTGCTTATGCCTTAACGTTAAACAGCACAAAACTAAACTGCTGGTCTCCCTCTGTGCCTGTTATTCCTCTGGCCAGCGACAGCTCCAAGCGCAAAAACCAGTACCAGTGTCAGTGTTCACTGTTGAGTATATAATCCAACACCAGGACGCAGCTACGCCACCACCACATATATATTTTTTCTTCTTTATATATATATGGTATTCTGTAGCTCTTGCTTGCTTACTCTTGTGGTCATGTGTACATGTGAGCTACCAACACGGACATTTCGATTTATTTTGGTTCGCACGAACTTACTTGTGCGCATGCGTGTTAAGCTCCGAGTGCTTCCGGACATCGATGATAGCTGGCGCTTTGTAACCCCATGAGGAACGACCACACGCTTTTTTTTTTATTTATGTTATTTTTTTTGTTGAGAACAAAGAAAATTACTTGAATATTTCTTTCAATTAATTAATACCAGGTTAATTAAATTTAAAATTTTTAATGATTTTTAAATAAGTATTTATGGTTTTTTTTTGGAATTAAATATTTGAATTGATTGCTGGAAATTTTAGCCATTGGTTTTTTTTTTAAATTTTGTAATTGTTTTTTTATGTGAATGTAGCAGATGTCAAATTTAAAATTATAAATAAATAAATAATTTAAAAAATAATATCTATAAAAAATGCGCTTATTAATTTTAAAATTTTTTAAATGCGCATTTTTTTGAAATTTTATTTTATTAATTATTTACTCTATTTATAATTTTAAATTTGAATCTGCTACATTTACAATCATGTTTTTTTTACAGTGGAGTAAAAAGATGATAAATTAATAATTTATTTGATTGGTTTTTATTATCAAAGTATGGATAGGGTATATTTACATTACTTATATTATTTGTTTTAACTTTCTATTTTGAGATATATTTTTTTTTAATGTAAAAACTACTGATAGATTATTATATATGTGATATTTCATGATTCCAGTTAGAAGACAATTTTAAATTTTCGGATTTTTTTTTTTAAATCAATTACAAATAAAAACTAAAAAAATGCACATGTAGAAAATTTAAAAAACTATAGGTGTAATTTTTTTTATAGTTTATCATTTTAGAAAACAACTGCAAATTATTAGACAGCTACATTCAGTATCATCTAATTTTTTGTGTTACTGAAGTTGGCCAACGTCTAATGATTTTTTGAATTTTTTTAAAATGATGAGTTATAAAAAAAAAAATATTTTAAAAAATTGCACTTGTAGTTTTTTTAATTTTCTACATGTGCATATTTTTTTTTTTTTTTTTTTTTTTGTAATTAATTTTCTAAAAACAAAATTAAACGTCAGCTAATTTCAGTGTCATGACATTTAAAGTAAAAATTTATGAATCATTGGTTTGTAGTATGGGATATTTTAATTTAGTGATACGATTTCCAGATAAATACAACAATAGGAAGTATAGAAGCTCTATATACATATATATGATAAACGATATACATCGAATGACGCAAAAACTCCAATAGATTCGCGTGAGGGTCATACACTCATAGACCAAGAGTTAGAGCTGCGTGGAAACTCGCGCGGCAAGTGCGCAATGATCTCGTCCTTTCTTATTACGGATCTCACTCTCTACTCTGTACACATATACATATAAATGTCGACCTTCTACACTTAACATTACTCCATATATATAAATATATATACTTGTATTATATCTACACACTTTATTGAAAATCCTTTCTCTATCGTTAACGCACACATGCACAAAATCCACGTGCGTGTCATAGAACATTCACTGATTGTCACACGCACATGTTGCCAGAGCACTTTCTAAGAAAGTATATTTTAAAATCTTAATTACCCAACAATAATAATATAATTAATTTTAAAAAAGTGATTAATAGTGGAGATGAGGATTGGCGGGAAACAGGACAAAATTCAACATTTTGATTTTTACTTTGTTATTTATTCAATGTGTAATATTTTGTTTTATTTTTTTTTTAATTTTTATTTATTTATAAATTTATATCCTACAAATTAAAGTTAAAAATGAAAAAAATAACGTGATGCATTTTTTTAATTTGCGCGTATTTTTTTTTTTGTTTTTTTAAATTATTCATTTTATCGCATCCAAAAGAAAATAGTTAATAATATATATTTGTTTAAAATTTTATATCTTCGATAAGGCAACTAACTTTGTTTTATTATTATTATT